>NC_140458.1:16355762-16985762 GCF_963576455.1 Neolamprologus multifasciatus | reverse complement strand
ATTATAGTGGTAACGAGCACGGTAACTAGTTATTATGCCAAAATCAGGAACGCGTTAGTCGTTACTGGGATTTAGATAGGGTCGTTACTCGTTACTTCGTGTGGTGGCTATCGCGGAACTTCCACAGATTCTGTAACATTAGCAAAATGCAGAAGGAAAAGAGACCCGAGGCAGTCGCCGGTCCAAGTGTGAACTGAACTTCAGGTAAGAAGTTATGACCTGCAGTCTATCTGGGTCAGATATAAACCAAGTTTAGGTGGAGTTTATTTTCGTTATTCTGACTTTTTCCGTACTGCGTACTAGCTAGCATGATGGAGTTTCTATACAGCTGGGTGGGTGCTATGAAGTTAATCATGTTGAACTTTATTTTGTTCATAAGTTATTAGAGTTGCCAACCGTCCCGTCTGGTATTCAGAGAAAATATTACGCATTTCTTATTGAGGTGAAAAGGAACAGTTTGTCCCGGACTTCAGCTACAATGAAAAATACACAAAGCTGGAGTTATTCTGTGTCTTTGCTGCACAGCTGCCTCTTCTTCTCTCATTCTCCCCCCTCCCTCTCCCGTTTCTACTTCAATCATGAAAACTGATCAATGATCAGCTGATCGGCTCTCTTGTTTGTTTATCGCCCACTTTGCGCCAGAAAGAGGAAACCAGCAGATGTCGCCTTAAACAACAGCAGCACGTTTAAGCTTGATCAGCTGTTGTTAGAATTTATTTAATATTAATTTCTAGTATCAGCTGATGTTTGCTGGAGCCACAGCTGCAAAAAAGCTGCTGGTCATGATATCGGTTTGGTTATCTGGTGAGAGGGAAACATGAAGATGAAATCAGGAGATGTCCTTACTGAATCATCACAGCTGAACAGGTGATGGAGAAACAGGTTTACCTTTTAGGTGACATGAATGAGTTGAAGGGAAGTTATGAACTGTTTCTGAGAGACAGATAACCCCAGGATCCTTTTTTAGGTAGCAGACGGTTGGTAACTGTGCAGGTGCGGATCTAGCAAAGTTTTGCCAGGGGGGCCAAGTAGGGCATTAACAGGGAGAGGTGGGCACAAAGAAATAATTTTCTTTCTTATTCTCATTTAAATTGTCTAGCTTTTAAAAAATAATTATCTGAATCTTACAACAAAGGATTGATAGATTGATGCATATATACCATCAAAACAGTGTACATCACTGTCACAACAGCGTTTGTTTTCATTCAAAGGCTTTATGAGTTTTCCTATAATGGCGGGCCAGTCTCTAGTCAAAATGCCCGGGCCGATTTTTTGTCCCAGTCCAGCCCTGTATGCAGCTCATCTGCAGTCTGGTGTTACCTACATCTTCCTAGTCAGAAGGCAGAATTTCCGAGTTCTGAGTACAATCAAAGCACCACGACTGCAGTTTTTGTGTTGGATGTGAAAGGCGCACATGACGCTGTGACGTAGGCTAGAATCATGGCAGCAGTCAATGATGGTCCAGGCGTGGGATTTCTCTCGTGGAAATATGCACATTATCTTTTCCTTTCTATTGGTAGGTGGCACAGTGCACTTGTGGCAAGTAAGCAAGCTAGAAGACTGTCAAAGTTGTGGAAGCAACACATTAACAAGAGAATTCTGAGTAAAACCAAAGTTACTTTCCCTAGTAACTAGTTACTTTGAAAGTAACGAGTAACTTGAAGTAACTGAGTTACTTTTGATAGAAGTAACTAGTAATGTAACTAAGTTACTATTTTAAAGTAACTTACCCAACACTGGTGCTGACGGACGTGGGTTACTGACCTGGTAGCCTGGCTGCCCCTGGGTGGGTCCGGGACGGACGTGAGGTTCTGGGGGCGCTCCGGCTCTGCGCTGGGGCCCTGGCCGGGCCCGGGGGCTTGGGTCCTGGTTGGTGTGTTGCCGGGGTTGTGGGCGGGTGGGTGTATGGGGGCCCAGCCCTAGCGCAGGGTGCCGCCGGTGCATTGAGCCACCTGGGGGGCTCTTCAACTGGTGGGGGAGGTTGTCACATCTTGCAGGAACTTTCCTCTCTTCAGGAACTCTCTCTGCAGGAGGGGGAGATACAGGAGAGGTGGAGGAAGATCTCAGCCTGGGCGTCTATTGTCTTGTGTAGTCTGGAAGATGAGTGGATGACGGGGTGGGTGCAGTTTTCTCTGTGGTGGGGTCGGGTGGACTGTCCCGGGCTCTGTGGGGGCGGGCAGCGCTGCTGCACTGGGCCCCCTTTCCCTGGCGGGTCGCGAAGTATGGGGGTGCCTACTGGGGTCAGCGGGGGAGCTGGCCCCGGGGAGGGGTCACTTGCCCCTCCCTTCCTTCCCTCCCCTTCTCCAGCTGCCTCCCTCTTTCTGCTCCACCACAACCACCCACACATGCAGGGCCTTGGAGTAGGGGTGTGTCACCAGGGTGCAGAGGAGGCATCCCCCCCTCCCCCTCTGTCCCCTTCTGGCTGCCTCTGCCTCAATTTTATCCCACAACTTAGACATTCACATTACTCACACTCTCATTACACATACATATAGGATCTTGGGGGTGGGCACGCTACACGGAATCCAAATTACCATCAGGGTGTACACCTCACCCCTGGCGTCGTTGCCCACCTCTCAATTTTAAATACACGTAGACATTGAGGGCTAGCAGGAGGGGCTATGCACTTACCTGCTGCTCTCTGGCAGGTAGCTCCATGCCTTCCTGGGTTTTAAATGCACCTTAGAACACACATGCATCAACACTACATATGAGTGGGTGGAGGGAGGTTTGGAGTCTTCTCTCACCCCCGTTCTCTGCGGCCTGCTGGAGCGGGGGGTCTAGGAGGAGGAGTTGGCCGTCCGACTGGGGTCTGGAATGTGGGGCCTCCCTGCTGCTGCGGAGTTGGGGCGGTCTGCTTCTCCCCACCGCACGGAAAAGAGTAACACCACCTGGGTCTGGGTGCAGTTCCCCCTTCCAGGGGCAAATGTACCTAGACCCGGTTCGTAGAGTACGCTTGGGGAGTGTGATTGTGTGTACAGCGTCTCTTTATGTCTGTCTCCACGTTGGTTGAGTGTGGAGTAATTGCCTATGAGAGCATGAGGGTGGGAATGGATGTTTGTATCTGTGTGTGCCTGTATGTCTGTGTCTATATGTCAGGTTGGGTATCAGACGCCACCTCTCTGGGGACATCTCAGGCCCTCCAAGGTTTGGAGGCCTATCTCCCCCCACCACTTCCCCTGCCAGTGGCGGACTCCCTCAGACATCGGTGCGTTGGTGAGTGGTTCTTTGGGTCCGGGGATGGGCGTCCAGGTACACACCGGCTCACTCCTTGGCAGCTGCTTATCGGGGCCTGGAGCCTGGGGCTCGCCTGCGCCACTTCAGAGGTGGGGTGCTCGGTCACTCAGGCACAGCTGGCTGCCGGCGGAGCTCACGGGCACGTCACTGCAACCCCCCCTGGCTTCTGCTCCGCAGCTGCTGAGTGACCCCTCATCTGGGACTCTCCTCAGCTCTTTCTGGGATAGTGGCGCGGCTTCCCCTCTGTTGGTCTTCCTTGGTCTCTTGTGTTCTGGGGGCCTCTGGATGTCTGGAGTTTGGATCTCCTCCATACCTGCTTCATGCCCTGGAGGACGGGGCAGTGGCTCCCCACACCCTCTAGCAGATCATTACATGAAGGAACCTTTTAAAAAACAAGCGCGTCCATGCTCACAGGTGTACACACGGGTGATCACACACACAAACTACACCCTTTTTGGCTCCTACCTCAAAGCACACTGTGCGCTGTCGATCTTACGTGCTGCACAATAATGTTTAATATTTAGTATTTACTGTCATATTCCCATATATCATTGTGATGTTGTTTATTCTATTACTCTCGTTTTCTGCTTGTTTTCTTTTTTCTTTCTCAACAGGTGATCCAGGTGATCGATATATATATATATAGATATATATTTTTTATTTATTTATTTTGTCTGCTTATTCTGTTGGTTTTTGTTTTTTGCCCTTCTCCCCCATCCCTCTTCTCAGCTGTTTTTCTTTCCCTCTTTCTTTCTCCCCTTCTTTCCCCCAGTCAATTCTGTCCCATATTCAGCAAGTGAAAATAAAATAAACAATAAAAGGTGAATCAAATGGACCATTTGGTAAAGTAAATCCGTTGGGCATCTTTCTTCGCCTTTAGACAATAATTCTGATGGCAAAAGAGCCAAACTGGACAGGCAAAAAAAAAAAAAAAAAAAAAAAAAAGAACCATCACTTACCCTGACATGCATATTTTTGGACTCTGGGACTAAACTGGAGAGCACCACAAGGAGACCATGAGAACATGTACCACCTGGCCAGGATGTGCTAACCACGAATACCATGTGAAGCACACCACAATAATCATTAATACTTGAAAGCATCACATCATCAGTAAAAAGTCCCTCTCTGTTAATCGTTTTAATGATCTGACTGAAGTGTGTTTGCAACTTCCACATTTTTCAGACTGCAACACAAACCAATAAATGATTAGAAGGAAATATAAGCTGACCCTATTCTTTTTTTATTTATCATGAATGTAAAAGAGAATTTCATGTATAGAAATTACATTCTTTTAGTTATAGAGTGGCAGGATGAATATTATGTCTTGGTTCATCCCACTTTCAGTCAGACAATTTGGAGTAATATGGTGACCCCGTCTGCTCCAGATTTAAGGTTTTATTTAGTTTGTATGTCTGTCTCTCTGTTGTTTTGATTTGTAGTTTGGGTCTTTGTTACACCACTGGTGGGAGGCCCTTTTTCTAGCTGCAGATCACCAGTGTGTTCCTGCAGTTGGGCTAACTCTTTTTTGAAATTTATGTGTTACGGATTTGTACGAGGTCTCACTCAGTAGATTTTTGCCAAAGTTTTTTCAATTATTAATGGCTTAACAGCAGCACAAGTCACTTTATGCAGAACTTGTAATTTTGTATTCATGCACCAAAAAAGCCCTCAGCAAACATGTTTAGGACAGACACCTGATAGAAGTCACTTTCAGCTGCAGCCATTGCATCCTGTGCTTATGTCACCGCCATTGGATTCTCGAGCCATGGTTCTCTGGACTGACGAATCCAGTGTGGGTTTGGTGGCTGCCAGGAGAACAGAACGTGTCTGACTGCACTGTGCCAACTGTCAAGTTTGGTAGAGGGGGACTTATGGTGTGACGATGTTTTTCAGTATCGTCAGTGAATTTGCAGTGAAAGGAAATCCCGCCACAACGGTTGCTCGCCACCACAACCTCATTTCACAGTTACTTGTATTTACACCTGCCGTTAAGGAAGGAAGCTGCTGCTGTCACCATTTAGATGCCACATAAGCAATGATATGGGAGGAGAGGAAGTTAAAACACAAACCAAGACTTTGTTACATTTTTTTTTACAAACTTTTTTAGTGGGAATAATTTTGGGTTGGCCCCTTCCTGCTCCAGCATAACTACGCATCAGTCCACAAAGCTGTCCATAACAACATGAATGAGTGAGATTAGTGTGGAAGAACTGACGGAGCTGCACAGCCTCAATCCCGTAGAACACGATGGGGACGAGACTGTGAGCCAGGCCTTCTCATCCAACATCAGTGTCTGATGACACAAATGCGCTTCTGGCATAATGGTCAGAAATTCTCCTGAACATTGTGGAAAGCCTTTGCAGAACAGCTGGAGTTGTTATATCTGCAAAGCTTGGAACAAAATCTTATTAAACCCTGCAGATTAAGAACAGGATATCGTTCAAATTCATACGCATGTGAAGGCAGATGAGCAAATGCTTTTGTCACCATAGTGCATTTTGAGAAATTCATTTCAGAATATTTTGCTAATATCAATAAATCTCAAATTGCACTTGATCTTTACATCAACAGAAAACGAGGGACAGAAAATGCACTTTTTGCAGGACTCATCATCAGCACCAGCCAGAGTGCTTACAGGTTCACAGAAATGTGACCATGTTACCTCAGCACTGAGTTCTCTTCTTTTGCCTCCAATGCCTTAAGAAATGCCTTTCAAATCTTTGTATAAGTTCACAAAGCTCTGTGGTTTGAACCCTGTACATTTAGTCCCACCTAGTCCTAGAATTAGATCAAAGTTTGTTTGAAGCTGCCTTAAGTTACCTCGATTTGAACATAATGACATGTGCTGTACAAGTAAAATTCCTGTTGCACTTTTCGGCTCATTCAGAGAAGTCAAAGCACTTTTTACAACAAACAACATTCACCAGGCCCGTAAAGCTCGCCAACAGATTGTGCAGTATTAGATTACAACCCTGGCAGGTCTATACACGCTCTTAAAATAAATGTTCCAAGAAATACAATGCTTAACCAGTTATACAGCTAAAGAACAGGTTTGACTGCACGGCACACAACAGCATTGTGCTGACTGCGTCACTGTACCGTGGTTTAACACTGAAAGAGGAAATCCCAGTCTGAGAGTGAAGTCCGTCAACCACACGTTTCAACAGCTGCACTTCCTCATGCATGTGCACTTGCTGTTTCATTACTGTTTGACACATATGCTGTCAAGAGGAGCATTTTCTTGTTTACCGGGGAAGAAATAAAATAAAACGTATGTCAGAGACCTAATATTAGCAGTGGATAAATCAGGAAAAATGGACGAGATATCCCAGCAAACGCAGGTGGTGAGTTTGTTACTTTCATTACGTCTTTGTGTCTAAAGTTCAAGGACTACAACACTTGTGTGGCTGTTTTTGATTAACCCGACATTTTCAGACTAATTTTGCACAAGACTAAATGTAGTCTGTTTCCGGCTGGGGGAAAAGACGGGTGATATATAAGGTTTAAATAAATAAATCAAATCTTGACCTTGACAACTTTCGCTGCATGTAATCATGAATTACATCACAATAACACACCAGTCGCCTGCAAGGTTTTTGACTGAGTGTGCTTTTTACTATAAAGCTGCTTGGTACAGCAATAATGTTAAAGGTTTGACTTTTACGCTGCTTACATTGTCCTATCACTGACTAAAAACCACCTTTGATGACTTTGTGTTGTAACAACCTGCAGTATCACGACAGGTGCAACCTGGAGAACTTATTAACCCTTATTTCTGCCACTTCCTGTTTAATGTTTATGTATTAAATGGTGGTTAGTGTCTGAAAAAACGGAGCTGTTATACATTAAAGTACATGTACTCAGTGCATATATTTTACTACCTTGTTGTGGTAGAGATTTTCAACAGCCATACTTTACTAAAAAGGTTCAGGTCCAAGGGAAGAGGCAGGGCACACCTTGGACAGGTCACCAACCTGTTGCAGGGCCAACACAGACTGACAATCATTCACACCTATTTAATATCACCAGTTAACCTACTATTAACAAACTAAGTGCATGTCTTTGGACTGTGAGAGGAAGCCATTATACCCAGAGAGAACCCACACAGGCACATAGTGGATTTGTGCCCAGGACCTTCCTGCTGTGAGGCAAACACGGCCACCATGCTGCACCAAGTTACATAGTTATAATTCAAAGTTTACCACCCGGGCGTGTTCTAATCTCTTATGAAATATTTCTATAAAATATTGTGGAGATAAGCAGATCTTCACTAATGATTGACTAATACTTATCAGCCTGGCTACGGTGGCTGTATAAAATCTGTGCAATATATATGATATATAAAAATACTTTTGCATTTATTTATTTATTTTTTAACTAATCTTAGTTTTATCAGATTCTGCTGATGCAAATATACAGATCTGACCAATTAAATCACTGCTTTTGGCAACAAGTGCGCTCTTAACTCAAATCACTGAAAAATACCCCAGACAGCCAGATCAGCTGGAGCTCAAACTGCCACACCGACATCCTGAAATATGTACAACAGTCGTCATACAGCTTCAGTTCCTGAGTCAAACCCTGAGATTCTCCCTGCTACCGCCTTCTCGTGGGGACTGAATGGAGTCCTACATGTTTACAACCAGCTCATTACGCCTTAATGTCAACTTCATTTTTTTTCACAGTTTGTTTCTTGAGGACAAATTTAACTTAAAAGTCATTTGTGATTATTACATATAATTTATGGTCAGATTTCTTTGCATATACTCAGAAAATTAGTGACGTGCTCATTACTTGTTATTAAGAAATGATCAGACAGGGCCTTCACTAATCAGACCCATGTTATCGTAATAATCTTATAGCACCGCATCACCCCTGAGAACCCGTGGCTCTCAGACGGCGGGTTTGTTGTGGCTCCTAGTGTACGTAACAGGAAAAAGGGAGGCAGAGCCTTCAGTCCCTTATTCTATGGGGCCAGCTTCCAGTTTGGACTGGGGAGACAGACACCCTCTCTCCCTTTACGACTAGGCTAGTATAAAGTTAGGGCTGGATCAGGTGTGTTTATTCAAAGCTTCTATGTGTTCTTTAAAGTCATATGTTTAGTGGCATAATAAGGGTGTTAGCAGAGTTTGTTGTTACAGTGTTTTGTATACATACACTGGGAGGCCAAACAGTCTCAATTTTACATGCATGATGTTAAGAGTCAAGACATGGTTATTGAGAAACACTGTAAAAAAAATAGTAAAAAACCTGTAATATTTCATCAGCTGATGCACCATAAAAGTACAGTTAAATAACGAGAATTTTCCATCATGGAAAAATACAAGTTTCTGTATTTATAAAATAAAATGTACTTAGATGTGTTAAAACAATGAAATGATCCAATAATGTGGTCGAACACTGTTCTGGTACAATTACTCAGGCATATTAAAATCACTTAAAGGTCCTCTTTAGTGGGGCTTATTATGTCATTCATGTTGTTTATTTCATAGTGATTGTAATAATATGATACAGCGCCTATGAAACTAAAATAAAAAAAAATAGTAAAAATACTTTTATTAAACTAGTATCTACTGTTCATTACCGTTTATTGTACCAACTGTATAATGGTTTTTATGTATAGTCAGACATAAACATAATGGATTTACCATTTTTTAAATATCCATAAAATGTAATTGTAAACAATATACTGTTAATTATAGATGTACATACTGATGGATTTGAATATTGAGCTTAAGAGTTAGAGCCATAATAGAGCTTAATAAAACACTAGCTACACTTATAGTACCATAGTACTACTGTAATACAACAACAACACGGTTCACTTTGCTATATTTCTCCTTAAAAACATCTAAAAGAAAAAAAAATCGAACACAATTAGGACACTTCCTGTGCTGCTACTTTTAATTCTGTTAGCCTAATTATTACTATTGGTGCTGTACAGGTGGCTGAAAAACAACGAGCCCACTCTGATCTTAATTTCATGAGAGGGATGAGTTGGTTCAACAGTTTAATAAAAGTTAGTTGACACCTTTGTTAAATTTGTGTAATATGACGGGTCACAGCGATTTGGTGCCAAGCTGGCGTAAAGACACTGTGTTATGTTAGCATGATATTGCTATTTAGCTTGAGTGTGTTACAGTTGGTTACAGATGCAACATGTACCGTTGTACCTGCTGCACACTGTGAGTGGTCTTCGTCCTCCCTCAAAATAATTGTTGGTGTTTTTGCAAGAACTTTATAGAGTTCGAGTGTCCGTGGTGCTTATATCACTGCTTAGTCTGGTCCCTTTCTCATTCTTCACCTGGTAGAAACTATAAAGTTTTCCTCCCCTGAATTTTCTCTTGTTGCTGTTATTGAACAAAAGTCTTCAGCTTCTCTTTCAAAAGGTTGGAAATTTCACAGTGTATCCTTGTAGAATAATGTGCAATGTGTGTCTGTGCTGATTTAAAAGATAACTGCTGATAAAAACAGTGTTAAGTGCCCGCCCTGCACAAATGTAAAATTGGTTGTAGGAAGCTTTGTAATTTAACCCTTTGCCTTCTTACTAATATTTTTATAGTACAAAAACTAAGTAATTAAAGTAAATAAACTAATATAAACTAGAGATGGACCGATCCGATATTACGTATTGGTATCGGTCCGATACTGACCCAAATTACTGGATCGGATATCGGTGAGAAATAAAAAATGTAATCCGATCCATTAAATATCAAAAAAGCACCTCACAAAACTTGCTACATGGCGTAACTCGGCTCATAACCGTAGCACTTGCAGCAATATGCATCATGTGATAGAGAGGCTGTGTGTATTTGTAGCCTTGCTAGCAAACCAGCATTTCATCTCCGAGGAAGTTTTCCCAGAGAGAAGTAAAACAAGTGTGTAAGTTCATCTCTGAATGTCTGTAAAGCATTCCCATGTTAAGCTTAACAACAGATATTAGGAGCGACTGCCTCTCTCTCTCTCTCTCTCCTGTTGCTACTTCAATCGTGAAACTGCTTAATGATAATGCTAATGCTTAGCTGATCGGCTTTTCTGTCGCGAGTCCGTCTCTCTTCTTAGTTTTTGGCCCACTTCTCACCAGAAAGAGGAGACCAGCGGCTGAACAACAGCAGCACGTTTAAGCTTGATAAGCTGTTGTTAGAATTTATTTATTAATACTTTCTACACCAGGATCCTTTTCTACGCAGCTGACGGCTGGTAACTGTGCAGGGGCGGATCTAGCAAAGTTTAGCCAGGGGGGCCGATAGGGCATGAACAGGGAAAAGGGGGCACAAAGACATACTTTTCTTTCTTATTCTCATTTAAAATGTCTAGCTTTTAATAAATAATTATCTGACTCTTACACCCAAAGTTTTAATCTGATGTAAAATCTATATTAGTCCATTACTGTATATAGTAACTGTTAAGTCTAATATACCCTAGTAAGCTATAGTACTTTTTCCTTTGGGAAGATACCATCTGTGCAGTCTGCAATTCTGTTGAAGAAAGATGCTGAATCTATTTAATTATTCTTGAAAAATAATTTCTTTCTGTGCATTTTTCCCCCTGCATCAAATTAAATTTGATTACATCGATTAAGCATCATGAGGTGGAGGGTGGTTTGTTTGTTTTTTGCTGGGAGTTTGCAACCCTATTAGTTAGGTTGCTTAATATTTCTGCTAAGTACTCTTTAAAATACCAGAATAGGAAGGATTGAGTAGGTTTAAGTTTATTAGATTGATCAGTGTTGCTGAACTATGAAATATTTTGGGCGCAGTGTATTTTTTACATACAGGTATAACAGAATAGCTTTAGTGTTGTTATTTATTTAAACTTGAGTATAAACTTATACAAAATGCAGCAAGATATTAAAAAAACGTTTTATTGATTAAAAAACACACTATATCGGATTCATATCGGTATCGGCAGATATCCAAATTTATGATATCGGTATCGGACATAAAAAAGTGGTATCGTGCCATCTCTAATATAAACTAATACTGATTATATTTTGAATGAAGTAAGCCTGTAATTTCACAGGCATTTATTTTCCACAGTCATCCAGTTTGTGGATATCTTAAGAGTAATATAAATTATACATTTCTATTTTTTTCTATCTTTTTTTTTTTTTAGCAATTTTGGTCAAATAAAATACACTATCTGTGAAATTACCACACAATACCTTGCAGATGTTATATATTCATAAAAAAACATTTAATCATTTTTAAAGCAGAGATTGTGTCTGTTTCCCAAATGCAAACTAGGAACCAATTCCCCAGAAGAGGTAAACGCTGAAGGCTCTGCCTCTAAGAGCCATAAGCTCTCACAGGGTGATACAGTACTGTGAGGTAATTAAGATAAAATAGGGCCTGATTATTTAAGACTATGTATGTGAGGAGCAGGATTTTGAATTCTGGATTTAACAGGAAGCCAATGAAGGGAAGCCAATACAGGAGAAATCTGCTCTCTCTTTCTAGTCCCTGTCAGGACTCTGGCTGCAGCATTTTGGATTAACTGAAGGCTTTTCGGGGAGTTTTTAGGACTTCCTGATAATAATGAATTACAGTAGTCCAGCCTGGAAGTAATAAATGCATGAACTAGCTTTTCAGCGTCACTCTGAGACAGGATATTTCTCATTTTAGAGATATTTGCTTGATGTGTGCATTGACACGTTGGGCTGATAGTTGAAAGCCTGCCATATTGGACACTCATGAACCCACATGTGCACCTTCACTCTCACAGTAAAGTGTTCTGTCAGGATAATATGGTGCCATGAGAACTAGATATGAAAGGACCCGATCATTCGAGACTGTAAGGCTTTTAAATTGAACTTTAAACGTAAAAAGCCAAAGAGAAACAGATGTGAAACTAACACTGGAGAAAGAGAGATATAGACATTTATGCTGGAGCTTGTGTACATATCAAACAAAATAGATTGTAAAGATAAAGGTAATTGTTAGCTTTACAGATGATAGCAGGACTTGTTCTAGACTTTGAACAGACCTTTACTGCCTCCTACATAAAGTAATAAAATAAAGAGGAGACCATGTTTGGATTAATTGCACATATTTATACTGAAGAGGATTAGTGAGTCAGCTAAATGTGACAATTTGATTCAGAAGCTGTTTTTAAAAAGCAAAATTCCAACTTGTATTTCCACCTTTATGCATTAGCTCTAATTATTCATAATAAATAAGCACTGATCGCCTTTGTGTATCACCCCCAGTCTGAACAGCCTTCCTGGACATTCTGCTGTAGAGCTTAATAAGGGATCATTTCGACTACTGGCAAAAGAAGAAAAACACCTGTGTTTTACTGCTGCAACCTAATTTTTCAAATATTTTCCACCATGCTCCACTGATCATACTGCGATGCATTCCTTTTCTTCACATGTGGTTTATATTGCCGGGGAGTTTTCCCATAGGGCCTAATCATGTCCTTGCTCTGTTATAAATAGTGGCTGTCTTTCCATGCAGGACCAATAATGTTCATGCAGTATGTGCAGCTGAGTATGCACAGTTCAGTCGACAGTCAGAAAAACTCATCAACAACTGGGATTCAGGATCTGTAGTAGGGCTGGGTATCATCACTGATTTCTAGAATCGATTCAAATCGAATCGATTCAATTCTAGTGACGATCACAAGGTCCTGAATCGATTCGATCCACGATTCGATTCGATTCGATTCGATTCGATTCGATTCAATTCAATTCAGGGAAATTTTGCCTCAGACAGTCAGAAATATTATAATTCTGATCACGTATCAGTACATTTCCATGTTTTTATATCTATAAAAAGAAAGCTGACACTTGCGAGACTTTATCAAAGTATGTGAGTATCACAGCAGAGGCCTTTGTGTCAAAGTAACTGAGGATAAAATACAGAAAAACATGAAGGAGATTTTCCTGGCCTGGTTTTTTATAGCAGGTAACCTTAAACATATTTTGCAATTTTACATAATTTTAAAAAGTTTAAATTTCTTCTACTGAACAGCAGAAATTAGTCTTTCTTGTCCAAGGTCATTTAAGTTATAAAAAAAAAAAAAAAAGACAGCGGCCGACAGCGCTGTAAACAACGGTAGACTTGTGCATAATAAGCAGCGAATAATGCAGAAAACAGAGATTTGAGATGGAAAACTGTTCTTGAAGTACACAGAGAGAGAGCTGTGCAGGAAGTGTGATTTTATCGTGGTGGAAGCAAAACAGCAAAAGTTAGAGGAAATTCATGACGATGTTTATGTGAAGCGAATTGTGATCCATAGTTTGGATCTTCTTTTGCTGCTGGTTCAGTCAATATTGTTTGGAGAGAGATAAAAAAAAAACCCCTGCAGTTTCAGAAAGGGCGCAAACACAAAGCATGGACCCGCTGAAACATCAGAATCAGTGAGCTGTCGGCTTTCAGCCCCGACCGTGCCCGTGCTGTCGGGTGAGAAAGGCAACATCTCACTGATTCTGATGTTTTGTGGGGTCCGTGCTTTTACATCTTTGTGCAGAATCCGTGTACCTGCTCTCATTTACTGTTTTAGCTGTTTGGTGGTTGTTGAAATTTTGTGAGGTTTAACCTGAGATTCTGGCGTTTCAGGCAAAATAAATTTATATTTAAAAATCAATTCAGGATTTTAATGAATCGATATGACGTTATCCAAGCTAGAATCGATTTTAATCGATAAATCCATAACCAAAACCCAACCCTAATCTGTAGTTTAAAACAGTCATCTACACCCAGAAACAAACCAAACACATACACCCAGAGTTTCAGTGCTTGCAAAATAAAAAGTAAGAAGCAATGCAGAATGGCTGATTGCAGGTTGCAGCTTTCTCTAGAGCAAACCTAGGTTCAATCAAACCCTAGGGGTTTGGTGAGTTGGTCTCAGGGGTTCGGCAGAGCCTCCGCCGTGACATGCACGGCTCATTTTGTGCACCAGTAAAAAACATATCTGAATTTGAAAAAAAATCATATTTTATTTTTCACTAAAGAGGGGTTCAGTGACTGCGCATATGAAACTGGTGGGGTTCGGTACCTCTAACAAGGTTAAGAACCACTGCTCTAGAGTGAGGCAATTTATTTATAAATATATCTAAATATCTTTGTTTTCAATAATAATAGTGTTTGAAATATAAGAGTTGGAAGTTTTTTAATTTTTTACACCCCTTAAAAGTCTTGTTTGAGTGTCGAGATTTGCTTCAGGTTAAAATAAAGTCTTGGTAAGGAATGACTTTGGCACTGAGCTGTTAGACTTATACAGATAGCTGTGTGCATGTGTGTCATCCTCTCCCTCTACAGTAGTCATTGTAACTAAAACATGAGAAATACATTCATTAGTTAGATGACCCCAAAGTGACATGTTGTGCACTTACGTATACACAGATGTCTGCAGAGGACTTACGGGAAGACAAAAGTACCACAAACCTCATTCCTCAAGAGCGTACTGAAGATGTTTCAGCAACACACCGCAAACTTATTACATGTTGACTTCTGTTACTGCACTATTACAGGTCATCACTGACAGCTCCTGCATTAATGTGAATGTACTGAACATTTACAAAGATGTTGTTTCTTCTTAGTTGTCATTTGATTCTTTTTTATAGAAGTTGGAGCAGCAACTGTCTCCAAACACAAGGAGGAGCTTTGGTTTCTCGTCTCTCCGAATCAAAAGTAAGACAGTGATGATACAAATTCATAGATGTGTTCAGGTAATCAAGAATGTTCTGTTCAGCTTAGTAATAACTTTTTCATTGAGTCGGTTTGTATTGTGCCTCCAGAAAGGATCAACAGTGAAGATGGCGGATTTACACGGCAAAGGGGCCTCAGGTCTTTTTCATCGACGCGAGAGTCATCAAGAAAAGGTCAGAAACCTGTTGTGTTAGTCTGACTACCATCATGCAGCATTATGCAAACACAGGCACAGATATTCTCATAAATAAAGCCTTATATTTACAGCGTCACAGCACTAAAAGAAAACAGTGTTTTCTGAGCCCTTTCAAGTTGACAATTAAAGCAATCCATGTTTGATAATGTACCAATTAACTGTAATAAATCAGTAATATCACTAATCTGTTGCCATCTGTTATTGTGTACATCGGAGTTAGTGTTACTGATGGGCCCCAGCCTGAGGGGCCCACAGTGAACAAACAGCGTCTCTCAGCCAACATACTTACATCCCTAAATTGGGCAAAGTGTACAATTTAGAAGTGTATAAACAAACAAAGATGAAGATTGTTCATTTAAACAATCACCAGCATTCTAGCAAGAGCAGTGTAACTCACAAATAAAGATTTACACAGGTTTACCTTCTGGCAGTGGCAGTTCAGTCACATGAGGGGAGGCTAAGGAAGAATCTATCACACCTGCCCATCATACCTGTGTTAGTAAATCAGAGTTAAATAAACCAAGTGGCATACCACCTGCATATAAGAACAGTCACATTTCTCTAAACAAGGAAACACCTTTACCTGGAGGTGAAGCAGTGACAATGCTGTAAAAGAGAAGCATGCGCCCTTAAGGCAAAAACAAACAAAGAAAGGTGACTGTAAAAACTTCAATAAGAGTGTTTTAGGTCCAACTACATAAAAGTGACATTTCCCCTCAGACATTCACACATGAGGGGAAAACCAGAATCAATGCTGATGTTAAAAAAGATTAGATGAAAAAGAAAAAACAGGAGGATGTTCCATCAGCCCGAGATGAGAAACCAAGTCCAAATCAAACTGCAGCATCCATAGGATAGTACCAAGAAATTACATTGTAAATAATGAAACTGAGTCAGGTTGATTGAGTGATTTTATGTTTTGTAATAAATAATAATCTCCAAACTCGTTTCCAATCCCAGAATCGGTTCCAGGTGACAATGGGGACTCACAGCTCTCAGGTGGTGAGAAACACATGATGAAGACAGGTATGTGTTTAACATGAATGCTAATGTGGACTGGTACTAATATAACACCTTTCTACTCAAACATGCAAAGCTCCTTCTACTACAAGTTCTATCTAATGTTCACACTGTGATGGACACACTGGGGCAGCTCTGTGTTCAGTATCGTTCCCATGGATATTTCAGCACATGCACAGGAAGAGCCTGTGCATCTTCATGTGCCCAGAACTGGCTAATCACCATCAGCGGTTTATCACACTCCACAATAACCTCCTTCACTTACTACCAGCTGACTTAAAGAGTCATCTGCAGATGCAGTGTGTGGCATTTTTTTATTTACACTTTAAACTACTTCTACAATACAAAATTTTATTCACACACAGTAAATAGGGAATTTTAGATGAAGTGTCATTGCTCACACTGAAGCAAGGTAAACATGCAGGGAGAACCCTGAAAAACCTTTGAAGGTTCCGGGGTGCAATGCCCCCAAACATACATTAACAATAACACTGTCTATAACACTTCCCCCCCCCTTAAGCAAAAACCCACAACATAGCAATTATGCATAAGTACAAAAAGAGAGGGAGAATTCAACACCACATTATTTTAACAATTCAGTCTATCAGGGGGCTTGTGCTGCCTCTTTGACCTTCTCAGTCCTGCTGCTGGGTTCTCCAGGCTAGGAGCCTGCTGAGCTCCTGTGGCCGGGTTCGGCTCAGGTGACTTAGATTGCTCCACCAGCACTTCCGGTGATACTGAAGAACCAATCCCAATCTCAGGGGCTGCTGACACGACTTCCCCTTCGGGTGAACCACTCTGAGGCCCCACAATGTCCACAGCCCTGTCTTCACCATGTGCGTGCGAACCACTCTGAGCCCTCTTCTCAGCTCCATCCGTGCGGGCTCTCACATGATCCTTGTGCCTGCAAACTTGTCTGCCATCCATCAACTCCACCACAAAAGATACTGGCCCTGAACTGTGGTGAATGACGCCAGGCAGCCACCGTGAGCCACCCGTAAAGTTTTTGATATACACACCGTCTCCCTGCTTGAAAACACAGTCTCTGGCATGTAGATCATGTCTCACCTTCTGCCCACCTTGTGACTGGGTGACTCTGGCTCCCACATCTGGGCGAAGAAGGTCCAGATGAGATCTGGGCTTCCTCCCCATCAGCAACTCCGCTGGGGACAAGCCTGTGGTTGTATGAGGTGTGATGTGATACTGAAACAGGAAACGGCAGAGCCTCTTTTCTATGGAAAGACCTGGCATTTTTTTTAGACCGTCTTTCAGTGTCTCCACGGCGCGCTCCGCTAAGCCATTGGAGGCAGGGTGGTAGGGTGCTGTGCGGATATGTCGGATCCCATTTCTCTCCATAAATTCTTGGAAAACCCCACTTGTGAACGTGGGCCCATTGTCCGTGACCACTGCCTCAGGTAATCCGTGTTGCAAAGATTCTCCGGAGTGTGTCTGTGACGACTGGGGCTGTGATGGTCGGCATTATGTGGGCATCCAGCCATTTTGAATGCGCATCCACCAACACCAGGAACATGTGGCCCAAAAAGGGGCCGGCAAAATCTAGATGAAGCCTGGACCATGGACGGCCAGGCCACTCCCATGGGTGGAGTGGGGCAGGTGGTGGCATTTTTTGGTTTGACTGACATTGAGAACAGGCTTTTACCTTGTTTTCCAAGGCACTGTCCATTCCCGGCCACCACACGAATGACCTTGCCAGACTTTTCATTCGAGAAATCCCTGGATGAGCCTCATGCAACACTTCAATGATTTGTGACCGACCTGGAGGCGGAACAATGACTCGGGAACCCCACAGGATGCAGCCATCTTGAACACTGAGCTCCTGCTGACGCTTGGCATACGGTTTGAGCTGATCCTGCTCCACTGTTGCTGGCCAGCCCTGCAACAGCCACTGTTTAACCTGAGATAACTCTGGATCCCGTTCAGTCCATGCTTTGATTTTTTTAGCACAGACCGGAGAGTTCGCCAACATGTCCAGCAAAAACACAGTTTCTGGGGGCAAGTTCGACTGGTCGGGGACCTCCGGGAGGGGGAGGCGGCTGAAAGCATCTGCATTCGCATTTTCAGGTCCCGCCTTATAAACAATGCGATACTGGTATGCCGACAGTGTTAATGCCCAGCGCTGAACCCGGGCTGAAGCCATGGGTGGGATGCCTTTTGTTTCACCAAAGAGACTCAGGAGGGGCTTATGGTCTGTAACAACAGTAAATGGGCGGCCATACAGGTACTGATGAAATCGTTTCACAGCAAAAACTATTGCTAAGCCTTCCTTCTCAAGCTGTGAATAGCCCTTTTCTGCTGCTGTGAGCGTGCGTGACGCATATCCGACCGGTTTCTCGTCCCCCTCTTCCATGCGATGGGAAAGAACAGCTCCTATGCCATACGGGGAGGCATCACAGGACAGGACCACCTCCTTCTCCGGATCAAAATGCACCAGGAGCGGTGCCGATTGTAACAGTTCTTTTACCTGTCTGAAGGCCTTCTCCTGTGCTTGGGACCACCTCCACTGACTGTCTTTGTGCAGTAGCCCATACAGGGGAGCAAGCATGCTGGAGAGGTCAGGCAAAAACTTCCCATAATAGTTCACTAAGCCCAAGAATGATCTTAGTTCAGCTACATTCTTTGGATTCGGGGCTTCTTTTACTGCCCTCACTTTCTCTTCCAGTGGGGACAGGCCCTGTGCAGAGATGCGATGACCCAGGTATGTAACGCTAGGGGCTTGGAAAACACACTTACTGTGCTTCAAACGCAACCCAGCTTCTGAGAGCTTCTTCAACACCTGCTCAAGGTTACGCAGATGCTCCTCTTCTGTTTTACCTGTAACTAAAATGTCATCCAAGTAAACAGCAACACCAGGAATGTTTTGCAGAAGATTGTCCATGGTGCGCTGAAAGATAGCCGGACTGGATGCAACGCCAAACACCAGGCGGTTGTACTTGAACAGCCCCTTGTGTGTGTTTATTGTCACATATTTTTTTGATTCCTCATCCAGCAGCAACTGCTGGTAAGCATGACTCATATCCAACTTTGTGAATGTCTGACCACCCGCCAGTGTGGCAAACAGGTCATCCACTCGAGGCAGAGGGTAGGCGTCGAGCTGAGAGGCTTGGTTTACTGTCAGTTTTTAATCACCGCATATATGCACCCCTCCATCCTCTTTCAACACTGGTACAATCGGGGCTGCCCAGTCCGAGAACTCTATTGGCTCAATGACCCCTATCTGTTGTAGTCTCTCCAACTCTGCTTCCACCTTGGCCCTCATGGCGTATGGTACAGTGCGTGGTTTGAAAAAGCGTGGCCGGGCAAAAGGGTCCACACACAGCTTCACAGTGGTGCCCCGGAGAGTGCCCAATTCATTCTTGAACACATCTGCATACTTTCCCAGTAACTCTGCTATTACCGTTACATACCTGATTTCCCTCCAGTTCAGGCGGATTTTCTGCAGAAGGTCACGACCCAGCAGACTAGGCCCCTCCCCTTTCACCACCAGTAGTGTTGCTGCAGCTTCTTGACCCTGATATGCTGCATGCACCTCTATAGCACCAAGCAGGGGAATGCATTCACCCGTGTACTGTCTAAGGCTTATCTCAGTCGCTTGGAGAGCTGGTGCCCCGCCCGAGTGCCACAAGCTGTGGTAGGTGGCTTGGCTGATCACCGAAGCTGAAGCCCCTGTATCCACCTCCATTTGTAGCTCCTTCCCATTTACCTGGATAGTGGCATAGATGGGCTCCGCACAGCACTTATTAAAGCCAACCAGATTAAACATGTTGAAAACACACTCATCCGCCTCAGGCGCCATGCCCTGCAGGTGATGCGTGTTTAGCTTGTGTTTTGTCTTCCATTCCTTCTTTGATTTCTCCTTAGTGCCCCTGCATTTCTTGGCTAAGTGCCCCTTTTTCTTGCAGTTATGGCAGGTACTGTCTTTGAACACACAGTCCTTGGCAAAGTGTGCTCCCCCACACCAGTAACACTCCAAAAGCTCCCTCGGTTTGCCCCTCACACTCCGAGATACATGATGCACCTCGGTTGAGTGCATATTGTTGTTAGCTTTCCGAATGTCTTTAGTGTTATTAGCTGCCGTTTCTATTGCCTGAGCAATTTCCAAAGCTTTCTTAAAGTCCAGTGTGGGCTCCCCTAACAACCGACGCTGCATGCCATCATCATTTATACCACACACCAACCTGTCGCGGAGCATGTCATCCAGCACGCCTCCAAACTCACAGTGCTCCGATAGCTGTCTCAGCTCGGTCACATACGCAGCCACATACAAAACTCCCGGCTTGCGTGAATGAGTGTGGAATTTGAACCGCTGAACAATCACGGAGGGTTTCGGGCAGTGATGATTTTGCACCAACGTCACCAGTTCTTTGAAACTGAAGTCCCCTGGTTTCCGAGGCGTCGTCAGGTTACCTATCAACACGCACTAAGAAGAACTGACCTTTTTTTTCCTTCGTCCGAAATGTCGTTTGCCAAGAAAAAGTGTTCCAGCCTCTCGACATATTCAATCCAGTCGCCGTCTCCCTCGGCGAACTCCGTGAGCGATCCGATCGTAGCCATAGATGCGAAGCGGTAGTCCGACTGCAAAATCCGTAGCAAAAACTCAAAACTGTCCGCGTTCGGCTTTTATCCTCGTCGCCAAAAAGGTGTTATAACCTCAGGATAAAAATGCTCGGAAACTCAAGTGCCAGTTTTAGGACGTTTACTGACCACTTTTAGAAACAACCACAGCTAGTCGCACATATACAGGAAACTGTCCCACACATAACATTCCGGCAGGGAGAACCCTGAAAAACCTTTGAAGGTTCCAGGGTGCAACGCCCCCAAACATACATTAACAATAACACTGTCTATAACACCAAGAAAGCCAAAGGTGGGGAAAGAAGGGACATAGCAACAACCCAAATACTTCCACTTCATGAGTGAAATATGGAGGAGGTCATGTAGTCATGTGACTAGATGAGATCATGTAGTCACATGATTCCCGCATGCTTAGTTGACTGAGCATGCATGACTGCTTCTGGTACTCTCATACTTGTTGATGAAATTTAGCTAGGTATGACTGAGCCCAAACATACTGCTCACCAACAAAGGTGAGCAGTATTCCTAAATAGCCAATTTATTTGGGAATTTTGATCTAAGAGGTTCCCCATTAATATGCAGAGTCAGTAATGTAAACTCGTGGCACTCAAACATTGTCTTTAAACAGCCTGGACTTTAAAAAGTATATAAAAATGGCCTTGCTTGTTACTTTTGGTTGTAATTCTTGTGGATAAAGACAATCCCTAAAAGTACTGCAGCTGTGTTGTCAGCATTTCTCTCCAGATGTGTTCAGACACAGTTAGACAAATAACACAAATGCTGGTGGTTTGAATCTAAGACTGAAACCAAAAAGCTTTTGGATACAGAATGAAAATGAAAGTCATTTAAAAAAATGTGAAAACAATGTGAAAGGTCTTGTTTCATGAATCATCATAAAACAAGGTTGACCTATTTTCAACAAATCCACTCCCTCTAAGGAGGACACTGTCAGGAAATGGCTGTGTGGTGAGCATATATGCAGAACTCAGGAAACCAGGTGTAAATGAAAGAAATGTAGTTTTAATGCTGATTATTCACAAAGTTACAAAAAGTCCAAGACAAATGCAGGTCAACACCAGGGAACTGCAGGGTGGGAAAACAAACAACCTCGAGGACGGACATCACAAAGAAGAGGAGACAACACGGGGAGAGGGGAAACCTGGCAGCACTGCTGAAACTAATGGAAAAAGTCAAATGACCAAAACTGAAACCAAAACACAAAATGAAAAACAGGTAACAAACGTATACAAAACCAAGGGAGAGAAAGAGTTCAGGTGATGGCTAGATAATCCATGACAAGAGTTGAGCAGCTCGAGGGGCCGGCCAGGAGCCCAACGGAGGAGGTGTTGGGCCGCACAGGTGGCCAACTGGTGTAGATGAAAAAGACCTCCAGTGGTTTGGTTGGAGGCTGGCATCAGCAAAAGGGATAGGACCCCTTAGAAAACCATAAATGGAGGAAAGCCCAAGGAGGACTACTTTTGTGGAAGTGACAGGACTCCTTAGGTGCTCAGGCTGGTGATGACAGAATAAAAGACAAACCCTCTGGCTAACAGGCTGGTGGTGACTGAGAAGACAGAGGTCTTCAGGAGGCCATACAGATGTAGTCCCTAAGGAGGGAGGCGGCTGGCAATTGCTGACTGGCAGACGAATGTTAAGCTTTTGGAAATCTTTCCATAGCTGTGACTTTAACACTAGTGAAAATTTGTGGACAATGCTTAAAAGCTAATTGGAACCAAACAGAGTGTCAGATTAGAATAAAATAAATACAAAGCTCATGTTGCGACACTGTAAAATGTAAATCTAAACCAAGTGAAGAATAGAATAGAATAATCATTTAATTGTTCCACAAGGGGAAATTTGGTTGTATCAGCAGCAAAAAAAACCCCCCAAAAAAACCCACACACATATACAAACAGAACAGGACACAGAACAGAAACACAATTTTTACATATTTACATCGTGGACAATAGTTACCAAAGCAGAGTACTGTACAGTTATTAAAATTAGAGTGCAGATAAGTGGCAAACCCAGGTTGTAGTGTGCAAACAGAGCAGAGCAGGTTACTGAAAGATGTTTAAATAGTAAAGAATATTTAGAATAATTGGAAAAGTGAAGATTGTGTATTGTACCTGTGCATTAAAAATTATGAAGCCGTGCTGCTGTGAGAGATACAGTGTGCAGTTTAGCATTATCTTGCTGAAATCTGCCAGCCCTTCCTTCAAACAGACAACTGAATGGGAGCATAGGTTGCTCTGAAACATGTATATATCTTTCAGTGGAAAATTCTACAGTCACTGATGCACTGATGCATACCCATACCAGAGATGCAGGTTTTTTAAGTGAGCCCTGAGAACGAGCCGGGTGGTCTCTTTCCTCTTGAATACAAACAGCAAAATTTCGCCTGTAGTCAGAAGAGTTTTCTACTTCAGCCCAGAGGAGACGGCGCATTCACACGGGCTTCTTCTTCGCATGACAGGGCATTTGTAGATAAGTAAACCATCGTAAACCAGATCAAACTAATACGTGAAAGTTTACTGAATATCAATTTATTTTAACTTTTAAAATCACTTCTTTTTTAATATGACAGGTAATTGAGTAAAACATGTCCTAAAGTTTCTCATTTGTTGATGTACATTATTTCCAGCTTGAACTCGTCCCAGGAGCCTGTAACATAATTTATCCTTATGCCTACAGCAATATTAAATATAACTAAGCGTACTAATGTTTATATTTACGGTTGCATCGTTATTACACAGACTACACAATCCTTCAGACAAATACGATAGTTCATACACGACATATTGGCATGAAGCTAAATGATTACAGTCAGAAGATAACATTCCCTGTGATTAAAACATTTATATTTTGTGTTTCACAACATCCCAGTTTTCCCATTTAATTGTAGCTGACCTGATCACTAATTCCCGTAGGCGCCCTCACTAACAAACAGTATTTCTCAGAGGTGTCATCCAGTCTCATCATGTCTCTGACAGAAAACCAATTAAGGAGGCCCGACTGTGCTTTGTGAGTTTGAGTTGGCACGCTGCTGTTTCAAGTCACCGCCTGCTCGCTGCATACAGCTGGAAGAGCTAACCGCTTCCGTCGAAAAACAACTAAATGAAGCAATCTTTGAGGGCTCTAGTGCTGCGTTCTTGAATATCGGATTTGTTGCGACAACATGACTCCAACATCCGCTCATTAACTTTCTACTTATTTTATGGTATTTTGTTGGCTCTTTATTATTGGCTCAGTAGTTTCTAGAAGCAAATCAGGTCCTCAAGAGTGGGACAATAAAACCGCGAAGAACCGAACGAAATACGCAACGCTTCGTTTGTCCCACATAACGCGAACGCAGCACCTACAGCGGTAACCTACTTCAGCGTACACAGTTGAGCGCGAGGTTAAAATGCTATGTGTGTAGCATGCAGCGGGATGACGATGGTAAAATACTGCCGTGCTGTTACTGAGTGTGCTGATAGGAACCCCCGACAGTAGAGCGGCAGCAATGAGTGAGATTGTGAAGAAGAGACGGAAAGGAACCCGACTGACGAACCCCAAAAACAGATGGAGTGAGTACTGGATATTAGAGAAGTCTTACCGCTGGATAACCCGAGTCCACCTAAGTTAGACACACTTACAGTTATTATCATGATTGTTGTTACTGAGCGGTGTAGTTTCTCGACAAACACGGTACCTGCCGAAACTTGCTGAAGTAACTTATCTCGAACAGGTTGCGCCCATGTGTGTATCGGTGTTTTTCCACTTCATTTTCGGGAAACCTCTGCTGTTCATTTACAGCTGACATAAAGTGCAGCGTGGAGGTTACGACTTAAATACTTGACCTCGGTGATGTTTTTACAGTCTGTGACATGAAACCTGTTGAGTTTGTCGTGATGCTGTGTTCATGGTATGAGCCTAAAATGTTGTTTGGGGCTGTGTCAGGTGCACATATGTGGTCACCTTGAACTGTGATGGTCTGTAAGCTTGCCCTCACATCTGTTTTAGTTCATCTACTGTGCGCATGTTGTGGATGTTGCTGTAGATTGCCTTGTAGCCTCAGGAGGTGAAATGACAGTCAGTTTGAAAGACTGCTTTTAGCTGCATTAGCTGCTGGAAGAGCACCTTTTCAGCGCAGGCTTAGGTGGAAAACACATGGTGCTTATGAAGGAAAACAGTCTATATCATGGATAAAACTTTCCATTGGGTAAACAGATAAATTGGCAGATTTGTAATATAAAGGCTGCAGGAATGAACAAGAACATGGAAACAGGATATCAGGCAGCTTTAGTTAGTCTTGCTTTAATTACCTCCTTTGACTTGACAGCATCTTGTTATAACATGTTTAAGACTATGTGGGCCTGAGGGAGGGCTGTTTTTTTACACCCACATCACATCAGAGCTGAAAAGAAGTAGCTCAAAAACGCAGCAGTGTGTAGGGTCAAGAAAGAGTCAAACTGACACTAAAACACAACCTGAGACGTGTTTTTGTCCCCAGGGCTCATTCAGCACAGTTCTGCAAGTTACTGAGTAGGAAGGCACTGCCACTGGTGTTTACACAGGACAACAGATCGCAAACTCCAAAGTTGTGTACTGCAAACTCAGTAAACATTGTCAGGGACTTGGCCAGACTGAAGTGAAACCTGGACTGTGTCCTGCAGCTGCTTATTTAATCTGCTCTGGCTGCAATTTGTCTGTGTGTGGAGTGTGGTCGCTCAACATGTACATGCAGCAAAGAGTGGAGTGACAACCACAAACGAGTTAGCTCAAAATGATTTAGAAGAGCTGCCTCCTGATATGATGTGATATGTTTTCAAAATGATTATTTAATTGCATTATGTGTATATCTATTTATCGATCGATCGATCGATAGATAGATGTGTATACCTACCTATCCATCCATATATATCTGTCCTTCAAGCTCAGATAAAGACTGCCTAGAGATAATAAAATTGGGTATACATATATGCAGAGCCTGGGAGCTTGAGGGTCCTGCACAGTGGACTGCACTCTTCTGGACAGAGGTCTAGGATGTTGTTCCTGGCCCGAGTGCTCCGATTACCATGGTGACCACTGTTACCATCACCAGGGCTCGCAAAATTTCAAAATCCCTGGTAGCCCTTCGGGCAGGGACTTTTCAGTTTTTGGTAGCCCAAAATAAATTTAAGTAGCCCGAATAAAAAAAGAGAGCAATTTTTTGATTGATGTTTTGTTTCCTGTTTTGTTTCCTTTACAATATTATACATTAAAGTATAATATTGTATAATTATATAATATTAACTTCTTATCTTGTGCGCGTTTTTTATTTTGACAGCGAATGCGCACCTGCGGACCACTTATGTGCACCCCTGGTTATATAGCTTGTCATATTGCAGCCACAGAAATTATTTTGTCCATGAAACCATAAAGCTGCACTTTCTTTTTGCCTTATAGTCTGATTTGTCATAACTTTTCCGTTTTGTGGTAAGCTTTTCTTTGGCTGTCACTTCTTCACCCTGACCTGTCTTATTTGGCTCAGCAGAACTGAAATATATATCCTGCTGCTTTTACACACGCACTCACATAACGCTCAGCGATTCTCTGCGCGATCAACCTCTCACATGTTTAAGCTTGCTGCGGGAGAGTTCACTTGTCATGTTTGCATAGTAAGCTAACGATTGATAAGACGATGTCAGAGGAATTGGTGCGCAAATTATCGTCACTCACCAATCAGTGCTGTCGCTCTCTATACACAGTTCGCGCGATTGCAAAGTGAAAGCAAAAAACAAGCGCAAATTCAAACGCGATGTCAATATGTCACATATTGACAGTGGCTCACCGATGCCAATGACATAATTACCCAGCTACATTTCCGAAAGAATGCAAAAGCATTGACATATATTTTTCCTCCCTACGATAGCCCGACGGGCAGGGCAGAGATAGAGTTTGGTAGCCCGACTGGAAAAATTGCTAGCCCCGGGACGTCGGGCTAGCGATTTTGCGAGCCCTGATCACCCTCCGCATCTTTCAAGCTTCTTGTGTCCCTCCCGATGTTGCTGTCACTTAGTATAGTGATAGTGCTTCATACTGTAGTGAATAAGTGAATATCCATAGCCAGTCTTGTTGATGATCTGGCTGAGGGGGTCCAGGCCTACGCAGAGCAGCAGAGGGGACAGGCGTCTCCTTTATAGCTCCCACAGTTCATGGTGACTTGTGCAATTGGCTTAAAGTTGGCATGTAATAATAATAATAATAATAATAATAATAATAATAATAATATGCGTGTGTGAGAGAATGGGAATTATAATGGATTTATATTCATTTTAACTTTACTTTTACTTTTTTTTTTGCTTAAGATAGAAACTAGTTACTTCCTGAAGTCTTGAGTTCAGCTGGCAACTTGACTCTTGAAGCACCTATTAATGTTAGCCCGCGACCTTGTTCCAGTTTTGAATTTTGGCCCACTGTGTATTTGAGTTTGACACCCCTGATGTACTGAGACAACAGCCCCTAACATGTTTCTGTTACCTAGCAACAAAGCTTTTGTTACATAGGTCCTCTTTATTAATCCCATGTTTATACTGCAGCACTGACAGTCTGCTGAATCATCTGTTTGTTTTACACTCTGAGGAAGGAATTTCCCCCAACTTGTGCTTCACATCATCTCAGAATCAAAAACACTGGAGAGCAAGCCTTTTTGGTAAATAGACAGCATCAACAACAATGTGTTAAATACCATTTAAACTGTACATCACTTAAGAACTTGGTGATAGGCTGGTTTCTATCACCAAGACAAACAAAGACAAAGCTCAGGTTTATCAGTTTATTTGTTTCAAAATCAAAAAGTATTAAAGAGGCAATCAAAGGCAGGGAAAGAAGTGCCTCAGACACCAAAATACATTTAAAAATATAGTTAAACAACATTTTGTCCTACAAACTTTGGAAGCTTATCTATCTCACATCCACAGCCAAATAAAAGTGAAAGTCAACTATACCAGTGTTATTTCTGTGGGGTTTTCTTTCTATATTAAATAGATCCATCACCAAGTAAGCAGTTACCTTAAAATAAGTAAATCTTTGTGTCTAAAACACAAATAATCATTGCATGGAAGACAGTTAAAGTAAGTCAGAGACATCAGCATCCGAACATGTTTCCAGTTTTGAATTTTGGCCCATTGTGTATTTGAGTTTGACACCCCTGATGTACTGAGACAACAGCCCCTAACATGTTTCTGTTACCTAGCAACAAAGCTTTTGCTACATAGGTCCTCTTTATTAATCCCATGTTTATACTGCAGCACTTTTTTTTTTGCTTAAGATAGAAACTAGTTACTTCCTGAAGTCTTGAGTTCAGCTGGCAACTTAACTCTTGAAGCACCTGCTCCCTGCTGTAAGCCCCCCCCCCCAACTTTATGTGATTTAGTGGTTTTGACTGACAGAAATGGTTCAGGGCTTGAACACTCTGATTGGCTGGGGTTTTCAGTTGGTAGTTTACATGATCGCCTTGTGCATGTGAGTTTTTTCCAGATACTATTCTAATTGTTGGCTGTGGATGTGAGGTAGATAAACTTGGATAACTTTAAGTTTACGGGACAAAGCGCAGTTTCACTGTATGGTCAAACGGTGGTTTGAAGTACTGTGAGTGGCTAGTGTGATTAGAAAAGAGCCAAATTCACTCTGTTTATCTGAGCTCAGGGACCCTTCAGTGAACACCATCTATTTAGAGGAAGTGATACTTTCATGGTTTCATAGGTGAGCCAGTAGAAAGTCTGTCTACTTTTCTATTTTTTGGCCAGCTGGCAGGTTCACATCTCGATCACTCGTGCTGGTCTCCCAAGGCAAGTGACCCTGCTGCAGCCAGGGCTTCTCTTTTTGGCCTTTGTCTTTAGTCTGCCAGTTGTGCATGGAAACAGGGTTGTATCTAGCCTGCTATGTTTGTGTTAGCAGCTTAAAAACACTAGATGGGAGCTTAGGAGCGACAAAGACTGGTGTTTGGAGCCACTGACTACAAACCCTCTGGGAACTAATTTAAGTTTGTTCGGATGCTGATGTCTCTGACTTACTTTAACTGTCTTCCATGCAATGATTATTTGTGTTTTAGACACAAAGATTTACTTATTTTAAGGTAACTGCTTACTTGGTGATGGATCTATTTAATATAGAAAGAAAACCCCACAGAAATAACACTGGTATAGTTGACTTTCACTTTTATTTGGCTGTGGATGTGAGATAGATAAGCTTCCAAAGTTTGTAGGACAAAATGTTGTTTAACTATATTTTTAAATGTATTTTGGTGTCTGAGGCACTTCTTTCCCTGCCTTTGATTGCCTCTTTAATACTTTTTGATTTTGAAACAAATAAACTGATAAACCTGAGCTTTGTCTTTGTTTGTCTTGGTGATAGAAACCAGCCTATCACCAAGTTCTTAAGTGATGTACAGTTTAAATGGTATTTAACACATTGTTGTTGATGCTGTCTATTTACCAAAAAGGCTTGCTCTCCAGTGTTTTTGATTCTGAGATGATGTGAAGCACAAGTTGGGGGAAATTCCTTCCTCAGAGTGTAAAACAAACAGATGATTCAGCAGACTGTCAGTGCTGCAGTATAAACATGGGATTAATAAAGAGGACCTATGTAACAAAAGCTTTGTTGCTAGGTAACAGAAACATGTTAGGGGCTGTTGTCTCAGTACATCAGGGGTGTCAAACTCAAATACACAATGGGCCAAAATTCAAAACTGGAACAAGGTCGCGGGCTAACATTAATATTTATTGAAAAAAAAATCTTCCTCCAGATTTAAGAATGAATCTCTTCTTATGGACTCAGACAAGTTTTGCTGAAAAACTGAATATGGAACAAGCAAAGCTTAATACTAAACAATATATATATTAGCTGTATAATACCAGTAGGCCAGCTCTAATAATAATTTGGTATGGCTTTGCGGGCCAAATGTAATTAGGCGGGCCAGAGTTTGACACCTATGCAGTACATCGTAGCTGCTAATCATAAAGCTACGCTTGTTATTTACACAGGGCGACTTAAGGCGTGGGGCCTAAAGGGTTCAATTCCAGCTCATTGGTTTCTAACGTCTCACTGTTGTAGTGTAAGGTAGTGCACTGCATTCTTATACTTTAATTAATACAAACCAAATACCCGTAGCTGTCATTTTTTTGTGTATGTGCACAGAACATAGACAGAAGCTGACTCGGACATCTTCATTCATGTATTCTGTTGTGTTGTTTAGGTGAACAACCCAAGGGTAACATCATCACGGATGTTTCTGAGAAGCATGGTAAGTGCAGATCATCTTTCCTTTGGGTACTCGAGTAATGGTTTCATAAGTCAGTCTTAAAGAATGCTCAACTAAAACAACTGCCTTGTGAGTTTTATAGTCTACTCATAGGACATGTTAGTCACAGATTCACATTTATTTCAGGCGTAATGGTGTTAATGGACTTAACCCGAACAGAAATCTGATAAGCTAGAGTGCTGGAAAAGAGGACCGAGATTTATGAGGCTTTAAACGAGCAGAGGAGGTATGGGGAAGTGAGCCCTGACGTATGTTTTCAGTACTGAGCAGCTGCTGGTTTCTCCAGGTGCAATTCCATCAGTCGAAGATGACGGACGACAAGGGGCCCTCAAGAGGTTTAGTGCCATGTGGTCCTCCCTCCGCAAAGGCAAAAGGGACAGTGAGTATTATCCTGTTGAAAACGGATTTTTGAAGGTGCTGCTGGACATTTGGACACGTCGTGATCAGATGTCAACACAGTTTCCAAATGTGTGACTGTAGTCGTGGTTGACCTCACATGCACCGCTGAGCTGATGTGAGCAGTGTTCTGTTGCAGATGCTAGGTCTTTTATGGCCAATGTTAAATCTCGTTTCCTCTCGTGCATTTGTTGTGACAACACAGGAAGTACTGGTTAAATAACCCAGTGCATCAAGGGCAGAGATTTTAATATTGTGCAGTACAGTCTCCACCGGACATCAGGGCAGTGAAATGTTTCTATATTTATTATAATATTTAAGTATAATTGAATAATTAATAATAGAATGATTATAATTTTAAAGCCATTATTAATTGTACATACAAGGCTATTGTTTAAAAATGAGACATTTAAAGGTTTTCAGCATCAGAGCAGCTGTTTTATGTTTGAGCCTGAACACTGTCATTACAGCCAGGTGGTTCAACCTCTGGCTCCCTCAGTCTGCAGCCAGAGACTGAATCCAGTTTTGAAGGCTGTTTCTTGATGTGTTCAGTATGTGTAAATCTTAGATAGAAAGCACTTAAGGGTTGTATGAATGGGTGAATGGAGCGTGTTGTTTAAAGTGCTTGGAGTGCTGAAGCAGAGTAGAAAAGCGCTACATAAGAACCAAAGAACCAGTCCATTTAGCATTTCCCTTTTTTGAACAGCAGTGGAGACACTACTCACAAATGCATGCAGAGGTGCCCTGCTGGTGCCATTCCTGCTGTCGGCACTAGGTCGCCACGTTATGCTGACAGATCGGTCTCCAAATGAGTCGTCACACCCCCACGATCAGGCAGCAGGTCCCTCTTTTCCACGCTGGCCTTCTGGGGCCTCTCTCCCCCCAGTGCTCACCTAGCTTCCTTTTAATAGGTCCTTTAAACAGCTGATAGGCCACATCTGGACACACCCATGCCACAGCAGGTGATTACTATCAGCTAATTGTCCCACACCCAGCAGGTCCACAGTGGAACATCATAAAATCATGCAAATAAAAACTACACTCACAAGTAAACACTAAAATCAGGTCCAATATAAAAGATAGATACAAATTTCCACTGTGTGACATACCCCAGCTGGGATAAGCTCCGGTGCCCCCCGCGAGCCTGAAAGGAAAAGCTGAAGCGAATAGATGGATGGACTAAAAGTAGTTGCAAAGTGAGGATGTGAATAAAATGTTATAGAAAGGAGCTTCTATTTTTTCCAATGTAAGTTTGAGAAGATGGAAACAGTGACAATGATTAAAAATGAATTAAATTAAATTTGATTTATATGGCGCCAGATCACAACAACAGGCGCCTCAAAGTGCATAAGTCCAGTTCAGCTACCAGCCAGTAGAATACAATACATTTATTGTCATTGCATGTGTCGCATACAACAGAATCACAATGTCTAAAAAATCTATACTGATGGAGAGAGTTATTTTTGGTGTCACAGGGTGATGGGCAGAGTTCAGTTTAGTGATGGCTGTTGGATAAAAACTGTTCCTCATGAACCTGGCAGTTCGTGGATTTGCTAAGCTATACTGTTTGTCAGAGGGGAGCTGGGTGAAAAGATTGTGACAGTGTGATGTCCTTCACAATGTCACAAGCCCTGTTGCTCAATCTGAATTTGTGGATCTCCTCCAGAGGAGGCAGGGCTTGGCCAGTGATGCCCTGAGCAGCTTTTATCATCGTTTGGAGAGCTGCTCTGTCAGCTGCTAAGCTGTTCCTAAAACAGACAGTTATACAATATGTTAGGATGCTTTTGACTGATCAGTGGTAGAAAGACTTCAGGTGGACCTTCCTCAATGTGATGAGGAACTAAAGTCTCTTTTGTGCCTTTTTTAAAATAATAACAGGAAAGTTGACTATCCATTTAAAGTCTTCACTGATGGTAGCTCCCAGAAATTTAAAGCAAGGCACTCTCTCCCTATTTCCAGTAGAGCGCTCCATCTCTGCTACTTCAAAGCAATGATGATTTAGGGAGAAGTTGTTATGGGAGCACCCCTCAGACTGTGCACCTCACCTTATTCGTATTTGAGATGAGTACAACCAGTGGGGTGTGGGGTACAAGTCTTGCTGTCTGTGGACTGTCACTGAGAAAATCCAGTATCCACTGATATAACTGACTGCTGAAGACAAGGTCAAGCATTTTACTTATCAACTACTTCTGGTAGATAGAAAAGTCACTTGAGACTTCTAGACCAGACTGACCAACTGTGCACAACCTAGATTAACTACAAGAAAGCTTATGACTCTGTGTCACAAACATAAATCCTGGAATGACTAGAACTATACATCATCTAAGAGCTTTCATCAGACTGGGATGGGGCGAACAACACTACAGGCCAACTTCAATAGCACAACTCTGCATGAAGTGCAGGATTTAGTAAGGAGAAGCTGCTCTGTCCCCACTGCTTTTCTGTACAGGCCTGAACCCCTCAGCCAGGTCGGGGCGCTTTTCTTCCAAACTCTTTAGACTGTAGTTCTAGACCAGGGGTCTGCAACCTTTTACACCCAAAGAGCCATTTGGACTCGGTTTCCACGCAAAAGAAAACACTGGGAGCCGCAAATACTTTTTGACATCTAAAATGAAGATAACACTGTAGGGGAGACCGGGGATAGTTGTAACATTTTTGACATTTCTGTCTGTAAATTGGAGCTCTTTTAAGGTAGTGGATTCGAAATGTAATGCAAAGTATTTACATGTCTCGGCTATTAAATAGTGCAGCTATTTTCTCTGCAGCACAATTACCCATTGCATGGTATGGTCTCAAACACAAAGAGTGAAATGTTACAATTAACCCCATAGTCTGGGTTAGTTGTAACATATCCTGGGGTGAAATGTAACACAATGAAATAAGGGTACTAACAAAACATTAACATGTAATCTTTTTTATTCAACACATGAATGCACTTAGAGCCATTTATGTAGCTATGTGTGTGTGTGACAGAATGCAGAAATCTAGCTTTTGAACATATTCCAACCCCCCAAAAAAGACAAATTATGGAATTTTCTGCAACTGAATATTTCATTCATTTTGGTTGGTCTTCCTTGAGTTTGGCCTCATTGGCTCAGTGGGCATTATAACCTACAACTCTTGCACCAATTTTGAACATAACAATGAAGCTGAAAAAATGTAGTTGTTCACCAGCATCGCAATTCCATTACTTTTTTTTATGGCTTACCTTGGCGTGGTTTGCAAAGTGCTTCAGAAAGATGAGGAAATCTGTTTCTTGCACCCATCCTGATTTATTTCCATTACCAATACTTCCTACTAGTCCATCTCTGACACAGTGGTCTGCATAATTTATGTGTGGGAACACAAACAGTGGAGGAATTGTGTTGCCAATGGCATTAACCGCATATACAAAAGCGACCAGTGAACCTATCTCTGCTGATGTCGTTGCCCCAACTTGTTTAATATAAGTTAAAGTAATAGTGTGGTAAGTTGTAACATCTGCATTATTGTTACAACTAACCCAGACTGTTGCTGTTACAACTGACCCAGACTCCTATAGCCATGAACTAGCTAACATTACAGCCAACGGCTAAAACATTAGCACTAAAGACCTACACAGAATATATCCCCATAGACATACAAATAACATAATTTAAGTTTAATATGTTTAACTGCAAAGCAGATAATGCTATTAGAAATTGAAATAAAGTAGAAAAACTTACTTTTTGACATACAAATTACTTTTTTTCGTGTTAAATTGTCTGTGTTTGACAAAATGTGCTGATTTTTCACATGTGATAGCAGAACTGAATTGGGCATGCACAGGATGAGTCACATCATTTGAAACTTAGCCCTGATTGGAGAAATTGGAAGTGTTACAACTGACCCACGTTACAACTATCCCCGGTCTCCCCTATATACTGTTTTTTACTTTTATGCTTTGTGTGAACAACTAAGGTGTGTTGCTTATGAAATCCATGAAGTGCTACAGAGAAAATTACATTTTATTTATGTAATCAACACATTTTGAACTCTTAAAGAAATATAACAAAAGGAAAGACACCAACCTGAACTAAAATGATCCATGTAGCAAACAAAAACTGTTGTCAGCCACCACCCTTTGGGCTGTTGGAGCCTTGACCTGACTTTTAAAAAAATAATTGGTAAAAAAGCACTATGCTGCTGAAAAATTAAAAATAGATATTTGCAAAATTCTGCCTAAATATGTATTTTACCAGGTTAATGCGTGCGGTGGGGCGTGGTCTGCAACGCCGCTGCAGGGGAGGCGGACGCACCTGAGCCACACCCGCAATCATGCCTCGCTGCCTTTACGTCTGCGCTATCTGTGCTGTTGTGTTGTTGGTGGTGTATGTCGGGCTGTGAGGTGAAAAGCTATAGCCGGCTGTATGCGTACAGCAACCGTGTGTGAAAAGTGGTCAATAAAGAGATGCTGAAAAGTGTGTTCATGCAAACATCGTCGGTCTGCCGTGATATGTTTACAATAAGACTTATGGTCCCGAACCTCTGCGCACAGCGTCTGCTAATCGGGGCTGTACGAAGTCAGTTTACGCAGGACTGTAAGCTGTCATCTGTCAGGCGTGAGCGGTGTTTGTCTTTAACATAGTTCACGGTGGAGAATAGCTGCTGACATAATGTGGATCCGAAGATCCATAATTGGCCTACCTGGGGTTGAAAGTCTTGATAAATGCACGGCGTTTCGGCGGGTACACCGGCTTCCGCGAGTGTGACTCTTATTTTGAGCGATGAAAAAATAATAGAATATAATTTTATTTTTATATTTCAATATCACAATAATCTTCCAATTTAGAACTACAAGTTAAAAAAAAGAACTAAACACAAATAAAATACACTTCAGCTAAATACTAATTTATTTTCCCAAACCACGCGGAGCCGCAGTATAAGGACTAAAGAGCCGCATGCGGCTCTGGAGCCGCAGGTTGCCGACCCCTGTTCTAGACATTCCAGGTACCATGTGTGAGGCATCGAGTCATAGGTTGAATAGGGTCGTCAGTCTACTCTTATAGTCTCAAGGAACTGCTCTGTCTAACAGTAGCTGGTTTTTCGCATTTCTCTCTCTTATATCTCTCATTAGTGTGTTTGTGTGTATCATATATGGTCTTTAATGTTGTAACTTCTCCAATTTCTAACTGGTGTGTTGTATTCATACAAATAAGAACTATTGGGAAATGCATGATCAGGCACACTAAATGTGTTTGTGTTTTCTTTTTTATCTTCACATAGGAGTCAAAGAGCCTGAGCTTACAGAGCCACCTGGTCTGGAGGCAGCAGAGAACACAACCAGACAGCACCGCTATGCCAGTGGTCAGTACTTCTTTGAGTATCTGGTGGTGGTCAGCCTCAAGAAGGCCAAGGACAGCAATACCTACGAACCTCAGATTACCTACCAGTTTCCCAAGGTCAGTATAATCGTGAAGGCCAAATATGCTTGTCTACCACTATGTCCGGTTGGTTAGCCACCACCATTTTGTCCGTCTGTATCTGGAAGTCGCACAGGATCTTAGCTCAGTCATTCTCCACCACCCTTGGGGACGTCTCCCATTTTGACCTCGGGACTTCCAGGTTATACTCGGCACAGATGTTCCTGTATACTATGCCGGCCACTTGGTTATGGCGTTCCATATATGCCTTGCCTGCTAGCATCTTGCACCCTGCTGTTATGTGCTGGATTGTCTCAGGGACATCTTTACACAGCCTGCACCTGGTGTGATAGACCCCAGCCTCAATGGATCTTGTACTCAGAGCTTGTTCCTGTGCTGCCATGATTAGTGCCTCTGTGCTGTCTTTCTGTCTAGCTTTGTTCAGCCACTGGTAGGCTTTCTGGATATCAGCCACCTCCTCTATCTGCCGCTGTTACATACCGTGCAGGGGCCTTTCCTTCCATGATGGTTCCTCCTCTTCCTCCTCTATCTTGGGTTTCTGCTGCCTGAGGTATTCACTGAGCACGCGGTCAGTTGGGGCCATCTTACTGATGTACTTGTGGACAGTGTTGGTCAAGTTACTTGAAAAAAGTAATCAGTAACTAATTACCGATTACTTCCCCAAAAAAGTAATCCCGTTACTTTACTGATTACTTATTTTCAAAAGTAACTAATTACTTAGTTACTTAGTTACTTTCAAAAACTTTTAAAAACACGCTTTACACCCTGAATAGGTGATAAAGCGATATATCTTTCAGCCCAATTCTACTTTTTCTGCATAATCCATCATACAAAATATAATCAGATGGAAAAGTCTCTTTTTAAAACTTGTTTTGCTAGTTTTTATCTTTTAACTTTATGCATCAAGCAAAAATTAAATTATATGCACCATTCTCTGACTGGAAGAAATTTGTTTAACATTTAAACTTATTTTCTGCACATTCCAGCACATAAAATAAAATATTTTTTTGTGCTACACTCACTCTTTCAAATAGATGCAAGTAAAACACAGCAGAAAATAAATAAAGTCAAAGACTAGCGGTCCTGTTGCTCTATTTTCACCTGTAAAGCAGGAGTCGGGCAGGCGGAGGTTTACCCTGGTGCAGGTATGCCGCAGCGGTCAGTGGAAGGATACGGCAGCTTCTCTGTGAATTTCCCATTACGTTGTTGCGCACTCGGTGCTAGCTTGGAAGTTTAGGGGTTTTTTTGCTTTAAAAAGAAGTTTTCTTTCCACGCACAGCAGACACTAATGTTTTTGTCACTTTTTATGGAATCAAACTCAAAGTAAGGTCAGTACTTCCACGCTTTAAACGCTGCAGGCTCATACTCTCTCCCGCACTCGATATATGATCCATTGTTGATCTGCGCACAGCTGTTGTCACAAACGTCGCACTCGCTTACGTCACTGTCATGAGACATTCTCGCAAAAAATCACGGTTTTAGTAACGCAGCGTTCCTACGGGAAAGTAACGGTAATCTAATTACCGTTTTTGCAATAGTAATCCCTTACTTTACTCGTTACATGAAAAAAGTAATCAGATTACAGTAACACGTTACAAGTAACGCATTACTGCCCATCTCTGCTTGTGGATGTTTGTTGTCTCATCCCGGACTGTGGTGCTGACACTCACAGTCCATGGCCTCCTTCCTTAGCTTAGCGTACCGCCTCAGGCTGCTGGACTTGGGGTGAAACCCTTCATGCATGGTCAGGAGCTTCCTGGTGTTAATTTCAGTGGCTTCTGTCTCCTCCTTTGGCCAGCTTATTATCCCAGCAGGTTACCTGATCAGAGGCAGGGCGTAGGTGTTGATAGCCTGGATCTTGTTCTTACTGTTCAGCTGACTCCTCAGGACTTGCCTGACCCTCTGCAGGTACTCTGTGGTTGCAGCTTTTCTAGCAACCTCTTCATGGTTCCCATTTGCCTGTGGGATCCCCAGGTAGCTGTCCTCTATGTCTGCAATGTTGCCTTCTGGTAATTCGATCCCCTCAGTTCTGACTACCTTCCCTCTCTTTGTTATCATCCAACTACGGTTCTCCAATCTGAATGACATTCCAATGTCATTGCTGTGTATATTTTGAACATACTCAGAAAGGATTTGAGAGAAGGGACAGCACTGGCTCTAACATCATGTGGCAAAACTAACTGCACTCCATGAACATCTGACAGCCCAAATGAGCATGAACCCACTGTCTAACTGAAAGCCCGGACAGTCCTGATCCCCACAGAGGGGTCCCGTCTTTTCCAACTACTGGCTAAAATCTGTCTCAGCACAAAATGGAAGCTAACATCAGCCATTATAGCAGATAAGATGAACAGGTATATGGAATGGCAAAACATGAGCAGGACCCAGAAAAGCATTGGCACCAACACCAGAGGGGCAAAACTATCCACTGGTAGATAGAGCAGTCATTCAAGACTGTCAGACCCAACTGACCAACCTGTGCACAATGTGCATTGACTACAAGAAAGCCTCTGTCTCAATGCTCCAGCCACTCACTCACTCACTCACTCACTCACTCACTCACTCACTCACTCACTCCAGGTGCAACTTGGAGTTGTCGGAAGGACCAAAATATATTTCTCTCTCACTGGAGTTCTTTTGGATTTAGTTAAGGAGAGCACCAAAGCAGGGTTCTGACAGTGGATCCATGGGTTTCATTCTGATACCTAATAGTAGTCAGGGGTGGCGCTGCCTAGCCTCTGGCGGTCTGTGTGTCCCTCCATGAATATGCGTGCCAGACCATCACTTGGTCATTTTACTGGCAGCATAATATTCTCTATGACATGCTAACAGTGCTGACACTGACCCTGGCTAAATGCAAAACTAGTGAAAAAAAATATGTCTGTTCTGGGAAATGTTGCCCCTCTGGTGCACCTGTTATTAATTTAATGAACACCAAAGCAGCTGAAATGACCTGCCTGCTCTGCTACTAATCTATATGAGAGAGGTTCAGTTAACGTAATGATATACTCTGATTAAAAAGTATTCCTTACATATTGTATGTATCTATTTGGAAACAGTGATTTAAACTTTTATATTTACTTGCAGAGAGATGGAATGGTGAGATCTCAGAAGGAGGAGGAGGAGAAGACTTTAAAGGCAATCACACTTTTTTGTTTCCCAGAAGGCATCAACTGGGCTCCTTTGACAGAGTACCACAGGTAATACATGTCAATCAGGTGGTCTTTAACCTTTGAGCAGTATTCAGGGTTCTGTTCTGTGTAAACCAGCCTACAGCCCCTGTTTTCAGTTGTTGTTGTCCATTTTCAGTGAGACCTTTTCCTTTGTTCTGACTGAGATCGATGGCAGCAGAAGAAATGGATACTGCAGGAGATTATTGGTCAGTGTTCAGAAGCTGTCCTTTGCAGAGTGTCCTCATTTGGAAACTGCTGTTTGATATTTGTTTAATTCTCTGATCCACAGCCAGGAGGGAGAGGAGCGCGACCACCTGAGGCTTACTGCATCATTAGTACACTGGCTTGTTTTGGGCTCTTCTCCAAGGTGAGTTCAGCACAACAGCTCTGGGAGGAAAATTGGCTGAATTTTAGGAAACTTGTTGCAGAGGTTGTGTGTAGTCAAATTACTTTGGTAGCAGTTAATAGTACTTGGTTTAGTTGGCACCAAGCCCTGTAAGCAGGTTAAACACACCCAGGGCATCATCCTAACATCCGCAGTCAGAATACACGGTCACACGATGCTGGTTATCATTATGGATTTCCCTGTGTATTCACATGAAAGGGGTGGTGTTGGGGTAAAGGGCCTTGAGGTGGCTGTTGTTGTGATTTGGTGCGATTATAAATTAAATTGGTCAAATTCAGTTCAATTCAATCACAGTTATGTGTACTTATGTGGCTACAACTGTAGCTTGCCTCCACCAGTGTGTGAATGTGAGAGTGAATGAATAGTGGAATTGTAAAGCGCCTTGAAAAGCGCTATATAAATCCAATCCATTATTATTATTATTATTATTATTATTATTACTTTCAGTAAAGCAACTGCTTATATGAAGCAAGATATATACTATACTGTTGGAAATACATGAGGAAGTTAAACACATAGTCTGAAAGCAACATGCTTTGGTTAAAAAGGCCAGTGCTGTTTTAGTAAATGTTAGCGTATTTGAAGAAAAGAAAGAAAGCTGACTAATCAATATCACAACTCTGTCATTAACATATGTGAGAATCTGAAATTTTTCATTGAAATAGATTTTAAACAGTCATTTTAGTTTGTATTCTTTGAGCTGCAGCTGCAGTTGAGCGAGTAGAAATAAAAATCTAAAAGCAGCTTATTCAACATGCAAATGTGATATTAGGTCATCCACAAACAGATGTTTTATAATCACAGAACATCAGATGAGCTGATGTTCTGTGATTATAAAACACACTCGACACTACTACCCGGTAGTGAGGAAGAAGAGAAACGTGTTCGGTACAGAAAAACCCAGAATAAACCCTGAATTTGAAGATGAAATCCTGCTTTGTAATTATGGCATTCCTATAAAAGACAAAGGTTGGGATGAGATGGGATTTCTTGTGTACCAGTATTAACACAGCGAGGATACAAGGTAGCAAGTTACAGTAGCTTGGGAAGCTGTTGCTGATAAATCATCTAAACTGGAAAGTTAGCTTTGTTTTTACATTTCATTCTCCATCAACGACAGAAGATGCCAACCGTGTTAATGGGTAGTAGATGACAGACCTCGCCGACCATACATACAATACACAACTTCACATTGGGGAGACAAGTCAGGATAGGTAGCAAAAGGGAAAAACAACAAAATGTGTAACACAAAAGGGCAGATCAGGAGAGAAAAAGAATGTCTGCTCATACTGATCCCCAAAGGAGTTGGCATGAGGAGAAGACAAAAACTCTAGCACATGAAAAACAGAAATATCACTACACCATAAAAACACAAGACAAGCAACATGGGGGTGTATGCCAGTGTGCACAGCTGCATCTGGGACGCTGCAATCTTGCGATCGCGCCTCCGGCTGAGCCCCTGTCCACATCGGATGGGAGGTGAGAATGGGAGGAGGGTAGCTGCATGAAAGATGATGGATATGTTGTTTTAGAACGAACAGACAGTTGTTCTTAGTGTCCATCACTGGTCTCCAGGTGTATCTCCCATTTAAGAGCTGAAAGCTCCTCCAAGATCTTTTCCATATTGTGTTCAGTAAGAACAGTCTGAGCACTCAGCGCTCCTCCCACATTTTCGATAAAGCGGCAAGCCTTGTGGGGTTTTGAACAGCAGTCACCGCTTTCTTCAATTTCCGATTAACCAGGGCCAAGCCAGCTCCGATCAGCAAGAACCCCGTTATCATGGTGCCGAATAGGTAGATGTCTTCAATGTCCTCAACAGACAGTCCCGCCAGGCACACGACGCGCCACTTCTGCCCCCCATCCATCGTGCATCCGGCAGGGAACGTCCCTCCAGGATACTTAGGCTCTCCCGAACCCAGGCTTCTCGTCGAGAATAGAGTGTCAATTGCATTCAGGGACCAGTTGATCAAATCCATAGTTCTTCTTCTTTAGTTTTTAGAGAACAAGAGCGAGAATGAGAGGCTCTCTCGGGGTTAGAGTCAGACAAGACCAGACAAGGACATAGAAGCAGCAGCAGGGAAAATAAGGGAAGGAGGGGGTGAAAGACGCGTCCACCTCCTCCGAGAGCCAAAGCAGAAGTATGTCATATGTTCAAGTGTGAAGGTAGAAACTAAATGATTAACTAATTGTGTTACTGACTGTGAGGATTTGAGACAGCTTGTCCATGAAACGGAACAAAATGAAATTAGATATTTAAGTCAATAACAACATAAGTAAAATAAAATAATCTTGCTTTAGCACATGTCGTACTTTGAGTTTGTGACTATTCTCTCCCATGTGTGCAGATATTCGACGAGGTGGAGAAGCGCCGGCAGATCTCCATGGCCATGATCTATCCATTCATGCAGAAACTTAGAGAAGCTCAATTCCCAGCACCAGGGAACACAGTGGAGATTAAGAGCTTCATTCCTGAGTCGGGCACCGAGGTCAGAGCGAGCGCCTCTTTGATGTCTGTTAAGAAAAGACTGTCATTTATGTGTGTAGCTCAGGTTGTCATGTCTGTGAGTTTGTTATCTGTGTTTTCTGGGTCATTTCAGTTTTTCATCTGTTTAAATCAGGGCTGAGGAACCTTTTTCATATGAAGGGCCATTTAAATTTTTATATAGTTCTCCGAGGGCCATACTGTTATGGACACATAACTAGGGATGCAAAAAGGAAAAACCAAAAAAAGTCTATGAGGTTTCAGCTTCTTGGCTATTAACTCACCAGAAAACTCACGTGTAATATTCTCCCGGTCACTCTGTGGTCATGTCACATAATGATGTACACCACGTGCTGTTTGACTCGTTTCCCACACCTGATGTAAACGGTTTTGATAATCTGGAAAGAAAGAAGTAAGCCTATGTGTTGACGTCGGACTGTTTGTTTTCATGCCCTGTTAGAGCTTCAATCTCAGCTTTGAGGTATATTCAGTGCAGTGCTGTTGGAACTGCCTAAAGACATGTAAACTGTTCAGGACTGAATTCAGTAACTTCAACAGGTGTTACTTGTTAAACTTGGGACAAAGACAACAGATGTGACTAATGTAGCATTCGTTGTTATTAAAATTGGCAAAAGTTCAGACCTCACAAACATTTTAGTGATTTTAGAAGGCTTTTTTAAATTAAGTAGATTTTTTTTAAAAAAATAACATATGATAAGACAAATGCTAAACATATAATGTCAGCGTCTTCAAATAATGACACTGTTAACCACATACCTAGCATTTGTAGCATCATTGGTGCTGAGAAAAAACCTTCCTTTTTTCTTTTTGTAGCCAAAATTTGAATGTTGAGGTCACGAAATGACAAGAGTTCACAGCTAAATTGATTGTAATGAGTGATCTGAAGTGTTTTTAACATAGCCACGTCATGTAAGCCCCCTGTGCACTGAAAATAAGTGTCAGTGTGGCAGTAAGCATTTATGAATAGCCTTTATTGTCATTGTACAAGGTACAACAAAATTGGAGTGCCACTCCCTTGGTGCAAAATGCAATAATAAATATAAAATATAAAAAGTACAATAAAACAACCGAAGTACTCAAACAATAATAAGTACGATATATATACAGAATAGCAACATTCATATAATGATAGTATGAATAGCAGCATAATATAGTGACAGTGGCAAGTATGGTATAGTTAAGCAGGCTCAATTGTTTTGTGCTCATTTACTACGGTGATAGCTCTGGGAAAGAAGCTATCCCTGAATCTGTTTGTCCTGGTTTTATGTGACCTGTACCGTTGGCCTACGGTAATAGTTCAAACAGTTGATTACTGGGGTGAGAGTAGTCCTTAATGATATTGCCAGCTCTGCTGAGGTACCGAGAGTTTGCAATGGCCTCCAGGCTGGGCAGAGAGCAGCCAGTGATCTTCTAGGCTGTGTTGATGACCCTCTGCAGTACTTTCCTGTCTGCAACTGAGCACCCTGCTTACTATGTTGTTATGCCGTACGTTAGGATGCTCTCTATGGTGGCTCTATAGAATGTCACCAGCAGCCTCTCCTCCAGGTTGTTCCTCCTGAGCACTCTCAAAAAATGGAGACGCTGCTGGGCCTTTTTTACCACCGCCGTGGTATTTGCAGTCCAGGAGAGATCATCAGAGATCTGCACGCCCAGAAACCTCATGGAGTGTACAGAGACAAAGCAGCAGTAAGCAATGTCTGGAAGCAAACTGCAGACAGCCTAAAATGATGCATGCTGGTAGGAACACCCTCTGCAGTGATCAAGGAGATTTTTACAGTCGTCAAGTAGATGTCTCAATATCAAGAATGAAACGGCACACATCAAAGAGCTGAAAAACCCACTAACCCCACACCTCTATCTGTAAAATAATATATATGTTGAGCAGTTAAAGGTATTAAAACTACATTAGGCAGGTCACACAGAGCAGTAACCCAGGGACTATAAGAGATCCCTCAGGCTGGCATGTTTCTAAGGACTTGTCTGAACATGTTTTGCATTACCCAGCCTCTGTCTCAGAGCAGAAACCTGACACCCGTCATAGGCCATGTTTCAACAGCTCACAGTCATCTCAGGTATTCACTGATGGTGGTCATTGTTTGTGACCAGGCCTCGGGGGGTGGGGACTGCATGGTTCTCTGGCTTTGTAAAGACATTTTTATGGGCAGTTTTTTAAAGTGGAAGAAGAATAAATATAAAGAAACGGTGCTATAGAAAGAGCTGAAAAGCAGAGCCCTGTCAGTTGAGTGATGACATGCTGGCACCACTGTTGACATATTTGTGACAGTGGTGACTTTCCACCAGATCATCAGTCTGACCCGGCCGCTGGATTCCTGGCTGGAACACGTCAACTTTGCCACGCTCTTTGGCTGCCTGACGGACCAGCAAGTGCTGCTGGTGTTTGCAGCGGCTGTCTTGGAGAGACGGATCATTTTCATCGCAGATGAACTTGGGTAGATCACATCGTCTATACACTCAGACACGTACTTTAATCATACCAAGGTATACTTTTATGTCATTTACTGCACAGCGTAGCCCCGGCCGTACCACTCTATAAACAGGGGAAGTCAGTGTGAGGCCTGCAGCTGCAAAAACGACTGGATTAGAAAGATTTGTGGGTAATTTACCAACAGTGTAATAGTAGTAACAGTTCAGGATGTGCAGAAGAAGATCCTGGGCCATGTTATGTGAGACTGAAGTCAAAGGAATGAATTTTATAGTTTCTCCAAAATCTGAAACGACCTTAGTCCGAACATTTGAACATTTAGATATTAACCACAGACACAAAGATCTCTCTGGGTGATAGATTCTTGTTGACAAATGTTATGTTTGTGTTCACTACCGAATGCTCTTTGTAGATTTTATAATTAACTGATCTGTGCTCAGTTTGATTACACAACACAAAACACTGCCAACTGCTCAGTTTAGTGTCTCTGGTATCTATGCAATGTATGCACCTCTGATGCACCACTTTACATCCCACTCTTACATTAAATTCTAGCATTGCTGTGTGAAAACACTGGGACTGGACAGAGCCAATCACAGCTGACATCTTAGTTCTTGTTGCATCGGATACAAAATTTCAAATAATAATACATGTTTATTGTTTGAAAAGAAAACTTGTATAAATACATAAAGCAGTGTGTTTTTGTGTCTACACCTTTCAGTCAGTATTACTGCTTAACATATTAAAACATTGAGTGAGGCACAGCTACGTGTACTTAAACCATAAAAGAAGAAGAGAAAAATCATTTTTTAATCACAAACATTTGTTGCCATCGGGATACCACCTCTGATGTCGACTCTGTCTGTCTGCAGCACATTGTCTCAGGTCATTCATGCAGTAGCAGCCCTCCTCTACCCTTTCACCTGGCAGCATACCTTCATCTCCATTGTTCCAGAAATCCTCATCGATGTAGTGATGGCACCTACCCCCTATCTACTGGGAGTCCAGAAGCGCCTGCTGGACCAAGTCACTGACCAGAGTGATGTGAGTTAATATGGAGACCATAAAAACAACCAAAAAGATGGTGTTAATATTGGCACTCTGTCCTTACTCTGGTCCTTTTTTGTGTGTAACACAGCTGCTGGTGGTTAATGTGTCTGAGGATAAAAAGGACCCATTCATTGTTTCAGTAAGAGTTGTCAAATGATGAAAAACCTAAAATGTTAACGTCCTTAGGTCAGGATTTGTAGCTAACAAAAGGGCTTCTGTCACGATTGCAGATTGGTGATGAAGGCTCTATCCTGCCTCCAAAGCTCCAGGCTGAAATATTAGTGGCTCTAAGTAAAAGACAAAATGCATCAGGTGGGTGAACAGCAGCACATGAACACATATAGCACAGTGTTTCTTCAATGATTCTTAAATGCTCGCTGTCCTCTCCTTCAGTGGGGGAGGAGCTAAACCGAGTGGTTTCTGAAGCCTTCCTGCAATTCTTCGTGAAAACAGTCGGCCATTATGCCTCATATGTAAAATACGCACGAGCTGGAGAAGGTGGGGTGTTTGATAAGAGAAGCTTCTATAAGGCAGTCGAGCCCAAGGTCACTCGACACTTTGTCAAGAAGTTCATTCAGACGCAGATGTTTGACTTGTTTATCCAGGAGGTGGAGCAGCAGCAGCCTGGACCACAGCAAGGTTAGCACTCAACTACAGCTCATAAATAAAGGAAGTAATCCCAATCCCAGGGACTCACACTCTACACTTTTCACTGTGCATGTTTTGTTAAATATATGAGCTGTGATTGTATAATTTCAGTCTATAGTCTTTAATGCCCACTTATTCATGCAGTTCTTTCAGTGTGTGAGACATAAACGACGTGCTCTTAGTATTTCTTTCGGAATACCCGGGAGACGACCTAAAACAGTGCCTGCGCGACTTCAGGGTGCACCAGGGTGCACTCAGCCTTTGACATTGTCACTTGGTCAAAGGCTGAGGTAGCAGCACAAGACTTCTCTAGTGGAACATTTAGGCTTACTTCTTTTTTTCCAGATTATCAAATTTGTGGAGCCCCCTGTGGCTTCCTCCACTGCATACTCCTGTCTCACCAGTCTCCTGCATCACTATAAAAGGGTAGAGAGTCATTAGTCCCATCATAATCACCTGTCCCTCTGTCATCCGGGCACCGCCCGATGAGCTCACTGCAGCGGGCCAGAGACCACACCCCTGCCACAGCTACCTTTGACCCCACTGACTACATGGGCCTGGCTACCACAGGATTTTCCAGGGTGCTAAGCCGGGTCAAGTCACTAATCCTGGCCTCCAGAGCTGCAAATAGGCTTCAACTTTTTGTTATTAGTAAATGAGGCTGAGGAGTAGCTAAACATCTGACACAATGAGCATAAAAGTGAGGGAGGGACACGTCTGCAAACACACAGTGTGTGTTTGCTGATGTTTGTTGAGCTTTTTGTGAAACTTTGCTTTGAAATTACCTGGCACTTAAAAAAACCCTGACTCTTTTCATGCTTGTTTCTTTTCAGTAGCACTAGCTTGATGCTGAACTACCACAAATGTAACATGAACACCTGAACTGTTCTGCCCAGTTTAACCCTGGAGTATAAATGATACAGTGATAACAAGGAAGTGATACAATACCCAAGTGAGAGCACCGCCACCAGAATCTAGTCAACAATTCAAGAACAAATGACTGGAGGACTGGAGGGAAAGGCCTGTGACAATGTGTGCTTTACTGAACTAGTCATTTGATTGGAATAGAGTAAGAGCCACATGAGGTTGGGTTCAACACCTACAACCATGTACACCAGTGTGTTAGAAGTCTGAGCAAAATAAAGGACGAAATGATGACATGATAGAGCGTCTCATTGGTAGATCCCACACTTGATGGTGACTTGCGCTATGGGCTTGAAGTTGGCGTCTAGTGTTGTACGCCACATCCCCACTGAGTTCCTGACATGTAGATATATAAACTGTGTGTGTGTGTGTGTGTGCAGGATTGCTCTCTGATCATTAGGCTCCGTCACTCTCCTGGTTAAGCATATAATTCATTTAAACTTCGTTGCTCTTTATTTGAAATGGTGGAAAGTTAAAGTCTAAGTCTGATGCCCAAATATTGTGCTATGAATACAAAGTCAAGTCATTATTTAAGATTAGTCAAGCAAGTCCTCACATTTGTGACTTATGTTAAGTCATGCACTTGACTTCTTTGGTAATTGTGCTGCAGCAAAAGTCCAACCTGATTTGCATTTCCTTTGTCCTGCAGGAATATTTCACAAAAAGATCCTTGAATATCAAGAGAAGAAGAAAAAGGAGAAGACAAAGAAACACTAGCTGTCTGCATAGAAATATGGCTGTATAAAGGGGTATATAGATGTGAATATTGCACTGTGTTTTCTGTGTTGTGTAGTTTGGAGTATATTAATTATGTTCTCTTGTGTGAATTACTGTATGTCTGTGTGACTGCTCCTCACAATGTGAAACACTGGCAGAATGCAGGACTAAAATTTTCTGTGGTGGTTTTTAGCCTTTCTGATAATCAGGAACTCATTTCAAATAAAGACGAGCTTTTTAAGTTCATGAACCTGCAGTTTGTTTTTTAAGGCTACTGATAGAAGATGTATATTTGGGTGGAGCAGCAGTTTGTATCCAACACTGTGGCTGTCTCTGCATAATGTTCAAAGTAGACATGTACTCCCAATGCACGTACAGGAAAAAGAGTACATATGTCTTTATGCATAGTGTATATATGTCTGTTTTTAGGGATGTGCTGTTGGCGGAGACTGCTCTACCTGTTTGTAGTCAGATCCATTTGACCCGACCTTTATTTCATTTTTACAGAGACACTCAGAAACCATCAGCCAGTGTTGTACAGAATAAATTATCAAATGATTAATAATTAGCTGCTTTGTGATTTTACATCTGTTTAGTAACGGCCTCTTCACAAAACACACAATGTCACTGTGAAGTGGATCTTTGATTTTTGTCAGTTTGGAAAAATTGCTTCCATTCCTTGTTAAGATATTACATTCATTACATTTATTAAATTAAAGTTTTCAGATTCACACAGACTCTCACTTTATTGTGCAGACTAACGCTGATTTCCGAGCAGTAGCAGCCATTCTATTCCAGCTGTGTTTGAAGTGCAGTGAATCCTGTTAATGGCTACTGATCATACCCATGGATGCTTCTATGTAGACCAGCGGTCCCCAACCTTTTTTGCGCCACGGACCGGTTTATGCCCGACAATATTTTCACGGACCGGCCTTTAATGTGTCGCGGATGAATACAACAAAATAAAACTAGTACCGGTACCGAAAAAAAGAAAATTTATTCATAACACACGTGAAAAGACCAAGGAAAACCGAGTAAACGATAAAAACGATAACAAAATAACGCTAAAAACCGATAAACCCCCTGAAAACTATACATTTTACACCTGAGCCTCAACTCTCGCGGCCCGGTACCAAACGACTCACGGACCGGTACCGGTGTTCCAGATCTACTGGCGTTTAGATCTACTGGCGTTGGTCGAACAGATGTGTGGCAGTCTTGCGTTTCAGGAGCTGCTACCGACAAACCAGCAAAAAAAACGCCAAATGTGTCATCTGTGACACTTGTGAGGTTATCCCAAACACACTCCGTCAGTCTTGATGCCGTTGAACAACAAAATGTTTACAAATGTTTCGAGTTTACCTGGTGATATCCTCATGCGCGACGCGATCGCGAAAACAGCAAACAATTAACACCACGCCGATGTTGTTCACAGGACAGCAAGAGTAAACGATCGGGAGACTCTTGTCGTCGTTATCGTCCCCCTCGCACGTTTTATTTCTCCGGTTTCAGCGTTTTTGTTGCACAACTAAAGCGAGCAGTTTACTTTGTGCACTAACATGGAGTCGAGTCAACCAGCGCCACCTCTGGCCAAGTGCCACAGCCTACAGCCAGATCAACTTGTGACACACATCTGCACCACGTTTGAATTCGTTTCATGCACAACACATTTGTACCTTTCAATTGTCTCTGTCTGTGCGTCATGCAAATAAACCTTTGAAAAGAATGAAATGATATCATATATTTCCTATTGGCCTACATTTGTACAACATTCCAAATTATATATACAAAGTCACAGAAATCACCACCCCTGTTCATCATGATTTTAATATTCTCTTTTTCCATAACAATGAAATACGCCTTGGACAAATATGACATATCAATATTTCATCAGTGTTGTCACATCACATCCTGTAAGCATCGTCTGCCTGTGTCTTTTCTCTGGAAATGAATATTTCCAGCCAATATAGGCAATCCATCAACATGGCTGGAGAGTTGGTGGTTATATACAGTCTGTATAAGTGTGGTTAATCTAATGAACATTTGTAAGGAGATGGCAGTTACTGTGAATTCACAGCAGTTACACAGTGATTAGTAATAAACAGAGCCAGTGAGAGTGAGTGGATTTAAGAAAGTCAGTGACTCAGGTGTGGCGATTGGTTTGTCATCTGTTTTTGGGACTGGAGGAGACGTAGAAATCTTTTGTTTTAAATCTTAGTTAGGAAGATTCCTGTTGTAAAACAAGCATTTTGTGTGAGAAATGCAAGAAGTACATCTGCAGAAAGCACACAGTTACATTCTGTCCATCATGTGGACAAAATTGAAAATGTTGAGCATTGAAAAACTGAGAACATTGGGCAGGTTCAAAAGAAATATGTTTGTAAGAGCAAAAAACCAAATTGTTCCTAAAATAGTTATGGAAAGTCTAACTGTTGTATGTCTGTGTTCTACGTGTTTATCTGATGGGAAATAAAGTTGCTATTGTTTTATTGCAGTTTCTTGACAATTCTGAGTGGATTTACACAGTACGGGTCAAAATGACCCGCAACAAAATCAATGTCATTTTTTTGTTTTTCAACATAATACAAGCGTTAATTTCCAACACTTGCATGTGATCTTCAATTTGTAGCAGATCCACTATCACATAGCAGCTGGAGCAGTCTCCAATGCAGGTCAGTCCACTGCTGCCACCTGTGGCCAAATACCACAGCCTACTACTAGATTAACTTGTGACACATCTGCACCTGCTGCTATGATCACATTGAGTAGAGGCTGAGTGGCTGCACTTACCCACTTACATCCAAATCTACCCACAAACATGTTGAAAGATGCAATCCCAGCAATGTGGATTGTCAACACTAAAAACAATCAGTAAGCGAACACAACAGGGATCAATTTTTTCTGTTTATTTAGCAACCACAACATTTGTAGTCGCCTTCTGCAGAGGGGAAGTCCACACACACTGTGTGGTACCACTTCCCATAGAAGGTGCATTCAATCTGCAAGAAAAATTGGATTGTCAGAGTCATTCATCTGAAGTCAGGCTCTTGAGTAAAGCAACTAAACATGTTAGTGTGCAGATACTGCATATTTCTGTGCAACAGTCTTATCTGTGTATCACTTGATGTTTCCATGCATCCTTTAGGTGCTCTAGTGTCTTTAAAGTGCAAAGGCATGCAGGTCACCTGAACTATAATTCCACTGTCGGTGCATCAAAGTGACATGTCACCCAGTGATGTTGAAGTAACCCAGTCAAGGTGCTTCCATCTGAGGTATTGATTTCGTTATCTTACCCATGCTAACAACATGTGATGTTACAACACTGGTGAAATATTAGTGTGTCTATATTTGTTCACGACATTTTTCTTATGGGCAAAAGTATTGATATCATGATGAACAGGGGTGGTGATTATTATGACTTTGTGTATATAATTTGGCATTTTGTAGAAATGTAGCCTGATAGTACATACATGATATCATTTCATTCTTTTCAAAGGTTTATTTGCATGACGCACAGACAGAGACAATTGAAAGGTACAAATGTGTTGTGCATGAAACGAATTCAAACGTGGTGCAGATGTGTGTCACAAGTTGATCTGGCTGTAGGCTGTGGCACTTGGCCAGAGGTGGCGCTGGTTGACTCGACTCCATGTTAGTGCACAAAGTAAACTGCTCGCTTTAGTTGTGCAACAAAAACGCTGAAACCGGAGAAATAAAACGTGCGAGGGGGACGATAACGACGACAAGAGTCTCCCGATCGTTTACTCTTGCTGTCCTGTGAACAACGTCGGCGTGGTGTTAATTGTTTGCTGTTTTCGCGATCGCGTCGCGCATGAGGATATCACCAGGTAAACTCGAAACATTTGTAAACATTTTGTTATTCAACGGCATCAAGACTGACAGAGTGTGTTCGAGATAACCTCACAAGTGTCACAGATGACACATTTGGCGTTTTTTTGCTGGTTTGTCGGTAGCAGCTCCTGAAACGCAAGTCTGCCACACATCTGTTCGACCAACGCCAGTAGATCTAAACGCCAGTAGATCTGGAACACCGGCCCGGGGGTTGGGGACCGCTGATGTAGACTGTTCACTGACATTTTTAACTGTGCAGTGAAGCATCCATGAAATGCATGTTCAAATTATTTTGTGATTTTTAAATTTTTTGTTCAACATTTATTTTTCCACCTCAGTGTGTCTCCTGTCTCTCCTTCGTCCTTGTTTTATCTTTGCACTGCCACAAACACACAAACACTGCAGTTATAATGCTAAACCTAGCTTAGCATTATAACGGCAGTGTTCACTTTGACTATGTGCCAACTCTCACCTCTTACTGCTCTCCTCCCTGCTCGCTCTCTGTCTTTGTAAAAGGTGAAACATCATTGACAGTAAAGTTTAGAACAGATTATAACTGAATATAGGTTGCTGGACATTAACAGGCAACATTTATTTGACTTGCTCTCACCTGGATTTGGAGTTGTACTGCAGTGTACACAAACACTGAACCACAATATGAAACATTAGTGTACAATAAGGTACATCAGCTCCTTGGCTAGTGCTGGAACTTGGGCTGTACCACACTAGCAGTTCTGAAAGCTAAAATTAGCTAATGATAGCTAGTGATCCAGCCGGTGTTAGGAATCATTTTAACTCTATTTAGTGTAGTGATGGGATTTCCGGCTCTTTTCAGAGAACCGGCTCTTTTGGCTCGGCTCACTAAAAGACAACTCTTTCGGCTCCGAACCGGCTCTTCAGGTTGTTTTGTTGCTTTAATTAATTTATTATTAACAGTAATATAAAATTATGCACAAAAGGAATTACTAATGTAAAAAAAAGTGGTTTTATTTATATATGTTTATATATAAATATATGCGGTTGCCCCTCCAAAACACATTTCTAGCATTAACTGAACTTCCAAAACAGAGCTACCTAGATCACTTAAATTACACAATTGAAAGCATATGTGTATTGTTTGTGTATTTATACACAAGCACTCATATATTCAAATAATTTTAAAAAATGTTCTGTTACCTGTTACTACCTCACACCAAATCCGGTCCTTGGTAACAAACGCTCAACACTGTCCCTAGCATCCTGGAGCACTTCTGTTGTCTTTTGTACTTGCTTTGGAGTTTTTAAGTGTTTTGAAGTTCAAAAACAAAATATTCACATTTTAACTTTTAACTATTTAAATTTTCAGCTTTTTCCTTTTAAACAAATTTAAAATGAAACAACACAAAACACTGCAAACCACAACACAATTAAATATAAATTAAAATATAAAACAAAAAGAACATGCATATTCTCTGTCATATGGGCCTGCATGAATAAACTTTCTGAATCCTTTATCATCCGCAACTGAAAATAGTTGTGGATGATTACTATACCTTTCTAATGTGAAGTTGTTGTCCCTGGCTCTCTTTCTCTGTCTCTCCCTCCCACTCTGTTCCTGTGCTACTGCGAGTGTAACTACCGCCCCTCCCCCCTCTTCCCAGCGTAAAGCACAAGGCTGGTATGCAAAGTGAAGCGGAAAAAAAGTGCGAGAGAGAGGGTGAGAGAAAGAAAAAAACAAAACAAAAACAAAAACCCACGGCTCGCGACAGGGGCGATTTTAGCCCATTTTTGAATGAAAGCACCCCCAATCAAAGCACCCCCAAAGATTTCTTACTTTTTTGACAATATTTGCTGTTTGTGGGACACACTACTAAAAATATAAAAAGCATACTATTAGGTTTTGTATTGTTGATTGTCATTTATGCTTAGAAATATCTACTTATATATGCTTAGAGGTGTATAATTAATTGTGTAGTGATAGGATGTGTGATCTTTAGCAGGCTGCAAAGGCTTGGTGTGCATTCCAGAGTGTTCTGGAATCCACACCTACATCCTGGGAACATGGGAAGAGGTCATACATTGTTTTATTGTTTTATTATAGGATTAACGTAGCTATATCTGCTTTAGTGTAAGTGCCTTTTGTTTAGATGAACTGCTGGACTTTCCAGACCAGTAGGTTTAGGGAAGTCATTTATGGTGTCACACTCTGACCCCCCCCCCCCACACACACACACACACACACATACTTACACAACGCACAGGCAAGGTACTCTTTGTTTGTATATAGCATGCATTGTCAAAGGAGCTTGCAAAGAAAAGCGTCTGGACTTCTTTAAGTTACTTGAAGACGTTTCACCTCTCATCCGAGAAGCTTCTTCAGTTCTAAGGTCAAATGGTGGAGAGTCCCAGATATAAACCTGGTGGGAGTGTCCCCCCACAGAGGGACAAAGGGACCCCCTGATGATCCTCTAATCGCCTGAGCCAAGGTGTGGAAATGGGTGTGGGTCCCAATCAGCCAGAGTTTCGGGTGAGTTCATTGTGAAACCCAGCCCCACCTTATCATGCGAATTCCTGAGGTCAGATGGCCCAGGGTGTGAGTGGGCGTTAAGGCGTCTGGGAAGGGATCTCAAAACTGGATTATAGATGGCAGAGAGTTGGTGTCGTAAACCACCGCCTCTGTTCAAAGATGGTCGCTCACAGTGGACATAGATGGCTTCTTTCACTCCTCTTTCAAACCATCTGTCCTCTCTGTCCAAAATGTGAACATTGGCATCCTCGAAAGAGTGTCCTTTATCCTTAAGATGCAGATGGACAGCTGAATCTTGTCCTGTGGAGGTGGCTCTTCTGTGTTGTGCCATGCGCTTGTGAAGTGGCTGACAATAGGGGATGACAATGTTGTTCCCCTATGTAGCCGGTGTATCAGAGAAACTCAGGAGGGTTTTCTCCAAGCATGACATCCCGGTGTACTTCAGACCCAGCAACACACTCAGACAAAAACTGGTTCACCCGAAAGACAAAACACCAAAACACAGACTTAACAATGTGGTGTATGCGGTACAGTGCAGCGAGGAATGCCCAGACCTCTACATTGGAGACACCAAACAGCCACTTCACAAGCGCACAACACAGAAGAGCCACCTCCACAGGACAAGATTCAGCTGTCCATCTGCATCTTAAGGATAAAGGTCACTCTTTTGAGGATGCCAATGTTCACATTTTGGACAGAGAGGACAGATGGTTTGAAAGAGGAGTGAAAGAAGCCATCTATGTCCACTGTGAGCGACCATCTTTGAACAGAGGCGGTGGTTTACGACACCAACTCTCTGCCATCTATAATCCAGTTTTGAGATCCCTTCCCAGACGCCTTAACGCCCACTCACACCCTGGGCCATCTGACCTCAGGAATTCGCATGATAAGGTGGGGCCAGGTTTCACAATGAACTCACCTGAAACTCTGGCTGATTGGGACCCACACCCAGTTCCACACCTTGGCTCAGGCGATTAGAGGATCATCAGGGGGTCCCTTTGTCCCTCTGTGGGGGGACACTCCCACCAGGTTTATATCTGGGACTCCCCACCATTTGACCTTAGAACTGAAGAAGCTTCTCGGATGAGAGGTGAAACATCTTCAAGTAACTTAAAGAAGTCCAGACGCTTTTCTTTGCAAGCTCCTTTGACTACGATGACCTGGATGACTGAGAACCTTCACAGACATATATAGCATGCATATTCATGTAGCATCAATAAAAGAGCAGTGTTAAGGGGGAGTGGACGAGAGCAACTGGGGTCAGGCGAAGGAACGCCGTTTGTCCGGTTCTCTCCCGTGCACGAGAAACATGAAAAACTTTGCCTACTCGTGTATTGCTTTGATGTGTAATTATATTGTCTTCAACGTTCCAGCGAATAGGTTCAAGCTACAAACCTATCACATACAGTACGTAATTGAGATGGAACATTTTAACAACAAAAATATTGATACCGCCCCCCCCCCCCCCCCCCCCCCCCCAAAATGGTTTGTTCCAGCTCTTCCCTACTCTGGCTCTGGTGCCCGAGACGCAGCGGAGCGGAGGTGGAAACTCCTGCCTTAAAAGAGGACATATTAGCTACATTTAACCTTCAGTTACTCTTTATATAGTTAGGTAGGAGTCAGGCCATGTTTCTTTTTAGCTGAAAAACATTACACCAGGTAACCTGCTGTGTTGAAAATGTGTTTTCCAGTGATATTTGCTATCCTACAATCCGTCCTGCTCTGTAGTAAATATTTTACCATCCCGTTGCTCCCATTGAAATGTATACAGCCTATTTAAAATCTAAAACTTAAAATTGTCTGTAGCCTACTGTTGTTACCACTGTCCTGTTTGAAATGTAATGAGAGAAGCTGGTTATTTTGTCATATGTGCCTATATTAAACTCAAGGTACTAACTAGCTAACTGACTGGATTCCCATTAACCTTATAACTCCTGGTGTGTGTGTGTGTGTGTGTGTGTGTGTGTGTGTGTGTGTGTGTGTACAGAGAGACAGCCAGGTTCATATAAGATCAGATCAAATGATCCGTCAATAAAGGATAATGTTGGATCAGTGTTTCAATATTTATATTGTTTATTAGATGTACATGTGGTTTGGTTATTTGCCTTTCGGTTGAAAGTATTTTATTAGTGATCTTAATAGTATTTTTTTAATCTAATTGAATACAATCTATTTGTGTATAATTGTCAGTCCAAAGAGGGAGAGAGGAAAGAGGGGAACATGAGGAGAAAGTACAAGGTCAGGAAGAACCAGGTAAGAAAACAGACAGTGAATACTAACAGGCAAAACAGAAACTGTTAAACTGACAAAGAAAAAAAACAACAACTAATTTTACTCATACAATCTGGAAGTTGTGTTCTCCCTATATTAAAGCTCCTATACAGAATCTGCAAAACAAACTGGGTTGTCAGCCCTGGCACTGCATTACCATATTGAGCTTCAGTCAGAGGAAGTCATGGTTGCCAAAAACATTTTGAAGCTCAAGAGTGAGGCTGGTGCCATCCCAGATATGTTAACATTGTACAATCTTCTGGATAATCAGATCTTCCCCACACTGAAAACTGTTATTCAGGTTGCCCTAACAAACCCAGTTAGCAGCTGTAGCTGTGAAAGGTCTTTTAGTGTCTTGAGTCAGTTCCGTACCTGGCTGAGAAGGACCATGGGTCAAAGCAGACTCCAGCACCTGGCTGTGAGGTCAGTTGAGAAAGATGCTTGAGAGACTAGACCACCAAAATGTGATGGACAGATTTGCCAACCTCAAGGTGAGGCGACATAGGTTAAAAGAAAAGAAAAAATCTGCAGAGCCATAGTAGTATCTACAGTAAAGACCTTTTCATACATTGTATACATTGTACCATAGGCCAAGGTGTCTCAATTTTTTAATAATATTTTGTACATTTCAAGGACTCCTCTATTTTTGGAGTGTATTTTTTATGTATCTGTATTGTATTATACATACACTTTAAAAGTGAATCTCTGTCCAAAAAATGCACTCAGTTTACTTTTTACTCACTATGAGCATCATTCATTATTCTTCTGCAGTAATTAAGGTTAGAATATGTATTTATTTTTTTTATTCCAATCCATTCTTCTTTAGCAGCATTTAAATAACCTTTATCAGATTTGATGGTTTTGTTACAGACTTTTCAAAAAAAGGTTTTGCTTTTCTTTCACAAATGTGGGGATTAAATTGTGTTAAAATGTACAAAACAGTGATGTCATGTTTTTTGACGAGGACCCAGGGACAGAGAGACTTGATGAATTTAAGAATCTTATGATTTAATAAAGAAATTTGCAGACTTGCACAGAGAGGGTAACATTATGATGATTGATAATGGAGATGAAGACAACAGACGATCAGGACAGGAAGGAACTTGAGACAACTGGAGACATTTAAGGATGCAGGGACTGACAGAGACAGGAAAGAAGTCTCATCATGACGAGTAAAGTTTACCTTGCCTGGATGGGCAGCTCTCTGGGTGCTCAGCACCCCCAAAGCTCTCATCCTAGAATCGCCCCTGGCTAAGAAGCTGGCTCATGTCGTTCACGTCAAAGACCCGGCTCTAAGAGCCGTTTCGTTCGCGACCGACACATCACTAATTTAGTGGGCAAACATACACGAGCAGGCAGTTTGTAAGTCATGTTAACTGTAGTATCAGTATTGTGGTTGCTAACGTTTTAGGTAACGTGTTTTGAATCAGCTCCACTGATTTGCGTCATGCTTCCCAGAAACGTAAATAAAAAAATTAAGACTAAATCAAGACTCCTGTGCAATATCACAATTAGAATAAGATATAAAATGATTCAGATTTTTAGTGAATAACTGAAATTTAACATAAAAATCCATGTATGTACATATATGAACGTTTATATATTTTTATATATACATATACTCTCCCACAGTGCTCTCAGCAGCTCAGTCAGTTCTAGCGTGGTACCATGATAGGATGCTAAATATTCCAAAGTTAGCCGTTTGTAGTATTTTAACAAAGTGGAAGTGACTGAGAATGGCAGCAGGGTCAGCTGATGCTGAGGGATATGCAGAGGTCACAAATTGTCTGCAGAGTCGATCCCTACAGACCTCCAAACTTCATGTGACCTCCAGATTGGCTCAAGAACAATGTTTAGAAAGTTTCATGGAATGGGTTTCCATGGACGAGCAGCTGCATACAAGCCTAACATCATCAAATGCAAAGTGTCGGATGTAGCACACCAAGACATTTGGGACAATTTCATGCACCCAACTTTATGGTTTAGGGATGGCCCCATCCTGTTTACACATGATTGTGCACTAATGCAACAAAGCAAGGTCAATGAAGACGGGTGGGTTTGGTGTGTGGCCTGAGTCCTGGCCTCAACCTGCCAGGACAACTTTGGGATGAATTAGAGCAGGGGTCCCCAATCCCAGTTCAAGGGCCAGTGTCCCTGCAGGTTTTAGATCTCACCCTGGGTCAACATACCTGAATCACATGATTAGTTCATTACCAGGCCTCTGGAGAACTTCAAGACATGTTGAGAAGGTAATCTATCCATTTAAATCAGCTGTGATGGATCAAGGACACATCTAAAACCTGCGGGGACACTGGCCCTTGTGGACTGGGATTGGGGACCCCTAAATTAGAGCTTAAACTGCAAACGAGGCCTTCTAATCCAAAATTAAGTGTCTGACCTCACAAATGCTCAAAGATTATCTAAACACTCTCCAACCTTGTGGAAAGCCTTCCCAAAAGACTTGAAGCTGTTATACATGAAAAAGGGTGAGCCAGCATCTTATTAAACCCTATAGAGCAGGGGTAGGCAACTCCAGGCCTCGAGGGCCGGTGTCCTGCAGGTTTTAGATGTGTCCTTGATCCAACACAGCTGATTTAAATGGCTAAATGACCTCCTCAACATGTCCTGAAGTTCTCCAGAGGCCTGGTAATGAACTAATCCTTTGATTCATGTGTGTTGACACAGGGTGAGCTCTAAAACCTGCAGGACACCGGCCCTTGAGGCCTAGAGTTGCCTACCCCTGCTATAGATTAAGAATGAAATGTCTTTCAAGCTCATTTGTCCCTAAGCAGGTCCAGGATTTGCAGGTCTGTACAGGAAAAGCAGTTCTAGTATATTTTTGAAACCAAGACATAAAAGACTTTACAGGTTCTAAAATGTTAAAATCAGTTCCTCAAAGTTTTTTTTTTGTTTGCTGAAAAAGAAGAAAAAAACATTTGGAACAGATTTAGAGCAAATATCATGACATCACAAAAAACAATTAAAAATCAAATATGGATTATTTACATTTCAATCAATGCAGCACACCGTACATGAGAAGGGTGTACAGCGACCTCTGCTGGTATAATAAATGTATGCTGCAGAGCAATGTGAAGAAACATCAGAAGAATATACTTGTGTGTATTGTGATGCATGTCCCTGTCAGAGTTTTTCACAGGTGGCCATAAGAGATAAAGATAAAGAAGAAGACAAGCACCAGTCCCAGGTTTGAGCAGTCCTGTATTAGAGGAGAGGAAATAAGCAGACACTAGAGGTTGGAGGATGATTGACCTGGGTCAGTCGTCACATTGCTTGTTACTGCCACATTAGAGAGTACTGTGTAATTCTGTGATATCACATATTTGCCCTAACAGTCTGGTAGAAACAAGAGTAGGGGAAGAAAATAGAATCTTAAACTGAAGAGATAACAAAGGCAACCAAAACACCTCTGTGTGAGCGCACTGTAACACTATGATACCAACAACACGGGATCGTTAAACCTGTTTTCTTTCTATCCTGTAGGTGACCACAAAGCCAGAAAATAATACTATACATTACTGTTACTACTGATAGTTATTTTTAGGTGTGCTGTGATGAAATTTGGGGGCACTTCAGCACCCAAAGAAGGGTCTAAACTGGCCTATGCAGGACACCGATACTGTGGGGTAGAGTTGGGTTGGATGCCACATTAGAGGACACTGTTGACCTGACAGCCTGTTTGTGTTTTCGAGTGGTCAGTTTGTGGAAAACACAAAAGTTTGAGGAGAGGAAGTACTTTGTACTTTTTATGGGTCAGGGTCTTTTTTCACCTTGTTGTTGTTATATTAAAAGATAACACAAAATTAGTCTCTTTTTTAAGGGCAGTTATTAAAAGCTAAAGCCATATGTTAGCTAGGTTCAAATGTTTAACAAGAGGGCATGGGGAAAGGCAGTGGGTTTTTGTTTCTTTATGTCTTGGCACAATAGTTTGTGTTGAACCATAAACCAACAGCCAGCAGAAGGAAGAATGGCTTAGATGTGTTGTCTGCCGAAACTGATCTCACAGAAATTGTACTCCTGGAAATCCAGGGTCAGAACTGACTTGTGTGACTTTGAGTGAGTTATAGAGTTACTGGATCAAGACTAGCAACCTTTAAATAGAGAACATAAGACGTTCCTTACCTGGATGATTGAGCATCAAGATTTTAAAATGGAGAGCAGTTCAGTTTAATAATGATGTTGTTCATTTTTATTCTCAATCTTGCAAAAAAGATGTAGGGAACCTCTTTCCTTTGTAATGATATCAATGACACATCAGTTAGAAATACAAAAAATACAGCCATAGAATTTGGAATCTATCCACAGTTGGGGTTTTTGGCTTTAACAATAGCTACAGGATTATAGTACTGTAAATTCATTCCTTTCACTGCTTGTACGTAAAATATTTCATAATATTTAGCACTGCTTCAGATTCATGGGGGCATTAGGTGGTGTTCATTTTTAAACTTACTGACATCTCTATCTGAAAAACATACATAAATATTTTTTTATGGTCAAAATTTAAACAACACCCCAATTTTTCCAGTTTTTTTATTGAAAATTATGACGCTTTATGTCTCATTGCACTCTGAAATGAAAGGATAGTACAAATAAAGAATTGGAGTTGTCCTGTGAGCCGCCTATCACTCAAGCTATTAACTCTCAGAAACTTACAATACAATGTATCAGACTGTTGATGGCAATGGCTTTTAGTTCCAATTAAATGCAAAAATGAAAACATTTCCCATTTGGAGGCAGCACCTTAAGCTCTGATTTAATGAAGAAATGATTATTGAAATACTTATCATTTATTAGCAATTCATGCGTAGAAAGTGTAACAAGCGGTCTACCCTACATACATGTACTGTGAGTGATACTAAACCTAAAAATAACTGTTGGTTGATTTCTAATAAAACTTTGCAGCCGAACTTTTTCATGGTTAATTATACAGTTAACTATGAATCTTTAATTATCCATTTACACTTGTGTGAAACTTTTCCCAGCATTACCAGCAATACATTATCCTGAAATTGGACTTTGAGGATCCAAAAGAGGCCACAGGGAGTCTTTAAATACCGGACAGAGCAAAAATAAATATTATTGCGAAAGTTGAGGCCACTCATTTCTCTTTATGCAGAAAATAGCCTATTATTTTATAGCTGTAACTTTATTGTTTGCTGAGTTTAAAGCTTTCTTGATTTCCTTTAAATGTGTATTATTATTTTTATATTTCTTTAAAACTGTTATTTTCTATAAAGAGCTTTGTTACTGCTGTCAAATAATGTTGCTAGCTTACAGTACAGTGCATACTTGGTGTTAGCAGTAATGCCGTTGAGCTGTTTCTCGGTCGTCTTATGAGAATCAAATTATTAACATGTCGCCACGTGTTTGAATGAACGCTCAAAGTGTCACGTATGGACGAGCAGTGGAGAAATCCACTCTTTCCTGTGCTGGCTCACGGAGGAGGGCATGATGCGCCGCTAGGTGTCCGCTGAGTTCAAACTGCTGGTGACGCAACGCTCATCGTAAAGCAGAGCAAGAGGCGACAGCTACCGCACCTTCGACCAAGGTAAGCGAACAAAGAGTAACTCTAAAAACGTGGAATTAAACGACGACAAGTTGCTGTAGTAGCTGCTTTCTTTTTTTCGCTGCCTTGTGAAACAAGTAACGAATATGTTTTTTTGTTCCTTATTGTGCTTGTGACAAACGACTGGGGCGCTTTGAGCAGATAAGTAGCTAACGTTAACTAGCTAACTTTCACTTAGCTGTTTGCTTTGGAGAACTTCAAGTCAAGTTGTAAAGCAGTGGATACGAAGGCCGGTGTTTTCTGGTCAAGGCTTTAAAAAATAAAGACGCATACATTCAAAGCTGAGGCGAAACATTTCCTCGAAAAAGGGCCGTTTTATTTTGAAGGAAGTATTGGGTATCGCTTATGTTTTCCCTCGCTGGCTTTAAGCTGGCAGGAACTTTAATAGCAAACTAGCTAGCTAACTAATGATAGCAAGTTAGTGTAGTAGAGTGAGATTAATGAAACTTTGTAAATTTAAAGTTCTAAACTTCAAGAGAACCGAGGAAGGATCGTGAGTGTTGGCTTAAGTCATTCTCTATCCGTAATACTTTACTCTTTAGGCACTGCGTGCATCCGGAACTACGTGTTGTTGGCTCCTGTCGGGTTTAAATGCTATTTCTTGACCGTCGCGTTTTATTTATTTCCTCTTTTAATGTACTTGTTTATCTGAGATCATAAAACTTTGAGCAGATGCAACTTGCGGAAAAAGGCAGACGGTGTGGACTTCAGTGAAACGTCATAAACGTCTGACAAAACATGACATAGCCCCCCCCCCTGTTTTTTCCTCTGTTTTTCCTCTGTTTTTTCTCTAATTGTGTTACGTGTTGCATATTTCATAGAATTTGTTTACTACACATAAAAACTAATTTACTCTCCCACGCACCAAATGTAACTAAAGTTACTAATGTTAGCTGTACAGGCTGCAGGGGAGCATGACATTGTCAGTCTACCATTATAAACTTGGTGAGATAATACTTGTGGTTCTTAGGGATTAGTGGTGGTTTGGAGGTTGGAGATGTGCTGATTTCCCACAGTGGAAGCCTGTGTGCTTTCCTAACAAATTGTTAAAAAGTCCGATGTGTAAGTTCCTTCTTTATACATATTTGAATCCTTTGTCACAAGGTATGTAACAATATAGTGTACAATTCATCAAGTAATTCAATTATAAAAGGTTTTGCTTCAATGATGCGCCACTCTGTAGCATGAGTGCTTCACCCACATGTGCGACTAAAAACACACCTGCAACAATATTTAGGGGCAGCGTGTAAATAAAAAGTATAACAACATTATGCCCACACAGCCCCCAGTTATAAACAAAAACACTGATAACATAGCAGCTGAAGTGAATATGATGTTGTCACATGGAGCGTGCACACCACTAAGAGCAAAGAGGCTGAGCTGTTACTGAGACGCTGAGTGAGAAACATGTTTCCAGCATCCAAAACAGGAGCACTGGTCCTGTAATCATCAGGGATGGGGAAGAATTGAGCAGTTTCTACTCCATTATAGATATCACTTATCAATTCTCATTGGCTCCACTTTGAGTCACCACCATCTCTAAGCAGCATATCAAAGACATTATTCATGCAAATGAATTACATGTTTGTGCATGTTGGAGGTTTTGCCCCTCTTTGTTGTGATCAGTGTTCCTGTCATTACTCAAATAAGTAATTAATGCACATATTACACAGAACACTTTCCTTGAAGGTAATGCAGTAGGTTACTTGATTACACCTAGGATTTGTTACGTTACTTTCATGTTGAATGATCTGAAATACTGTCTCATAATGACCAATTAACAATATAAACCTGAGGCTACAGCCAACACAAATCCCTGTCCTAATGAGGACAGGGATTTGTTACCTGTTGATGTGCAGCTGTGGCTCACTTTATCATGGTGCTGGTCTGGGGTCAGCATTTACTCAGCTTTAACATCACTCTGGGCTCTCGGCTAGCTTAGCGTTAGCATGCTTGCTGTGCAGGTGTTTTCAAAGAGCCAAAGTTGTGTTAACAGTATGAAGCATTTGTATCTGTCCTCCACTTTACCATTGCGCTCTCATCCTTTTGTGCAATAAACCTGGGAAGCTTATATCGATTGGCTGGCCTGGGAACTCTTCAGTGTTTCTCTGGATAAGTTGGAGGAGGTGGCAGAGGGAGATTTGGGCTGCCCTGCAACCCGACATCAGATAAGCGGATGATTTATTATTTTGTTATTTTAGATTTAAACTTTTAATTCAGTGGCTGTCATGACCATTCAAACAGTGTGCACAGCACTAAGCACCACACTACACAGTTCATTCGTTTTTCGGATGTCATATTTTAGTAATGCGTGAACGCGTTCTGTGTTTTCATGTCATGTTAAATCTCGATTTGTTTTCATCGTTTTTCTTCTGCGTTGTTGGTCTGCAGTAAGTGTGCAGTGTTGGTAAGGCGTGATGTGAGGTGCTGTGCATTTAAGCAGCATGATTCATTATTGAAGAATGTGATTCATGGTGTCAGGTGCCCTCGTTAGTTTGACACTTTCCATTACCTGCGTATCAAATTCAACCTAATACCTGCGTGTTTCTTGGTTTTTAGACTAGTCAGTTAGTCAAAAAAAAAAATTCCTTGTGTAGTCGACTAAGAGATCTGAGGAAACGTTGAACATCCCTAAGAAAGAAACAGAAAGAAACAATAAAAAGGCGATAGTCTAAGGAAATACTGGAGGCAAGCTGATTGCGCTCGCAAACCCAACAAATAAATGATGTGACATTTGTTTGCTGAGGAAAGTTGTGACAGTGACGAGATTTGTGACATTTAATGTGTTTGGAGTGTGTAGTTGGTGTGCAGTCTAGTTGTTTCTTTTGTTTCCCAAAAACTCACAAGGCATTGTCAGCATTTTAATATAAATGGTTGTATATAACTGTATTTGCTGCATGACATCTGAATATGACAGATTTATATTTGGATTTCAGGTCATAACAGTGATTCATGAAACATGTTTGCTGCATTTTTTTTTTAAGTCCAGTGTGTCACAAACTGACCTATGAATCATTCAATCATAAACAAAAGGGATGAACCAGTGTTGCATCTACACATACCAAACAACTTGAATGCAATTTTAAATTGTATGAGTTCTTTTTTTTTTTTTAAATTTTTTTATATAACTAGCAGCCTATGTCACAAATGTATGATTTATTTTCTTCTTTAGCTGTACATCAGTCATAACAGTTTGGCAGGAATGAAATAGTATTTTTGATTGACTTTTGATTCTCAAAAACTCACAATCTCAGTGAGGTTTGCAGATTGTCCTTAAAGAATTGAGGAAACTTGTTAAGACACAAAAAAACCCAGTATGACAAAACTGTCTACAGATGAACATTATTTAAAAGACTTACCAAAGCCCTAACATAGCACCTGCGAGATGCACAGGCCATTCCTCTACAGCAGAAATGGTCTGAATGAAAGAGTAGACTGTCAAGTAGCCATTCTCAAGGAAAGGAAACATGGAGAAAAGGCTGAGCTGTGCCAAATTACACAAAAACTAGACTAAAAATCAGTGGCAACAAGTCTGATTGTACAATGAATCTAAAGAAATATTTGTTCAGAATGTCTACAGCGGACTGTAAACACGGTGGAGTGTCTGTCATGGTTTGAGGCTCCATTTCAGCCAGCGGTGTTCGGGATTTGGGGATTTTTTTTGGAATACTTTACCCAGGATGCGACCTTCTCGACTGCCTCCTGTCTCCTTAGAGTAGCAGCTCTTCTCTGAGCCCCTCCAGATGACTGAACTCTTTAACTTATGCTAATGCAGAGCCCGTCCACTAGGGCTGGGACATATTATACCGTTCATGGTAATACCGGTACAATGCTAGGCAACGATAAGAAAATGAAATATTGTGATAGAATATGGGTAAAACTCGCATGCGCGGTGCCGAAAAAGCACGGCGGTAACGGAGAATGAGAATGGGGAAAGCAGTTGGAGTTGTTGAATGAAACGGATGAACCAGAATTAGATTGTAAAAATGGTGCAACTTAACTGGTTTGGTGTTTGTCCGTCAGATACACAACAAAGCATATTTTTTTTGTAGAACATGCAAGCAGGCTGTCGTTTTTGCCGTATTTGTCGGACTAAGGTGCTCGTAAATCTGGGAGTAATCTGGGTCCTAAACTCCGTCCTTTAAGGTCCTGAAGTCAAACGAACATCACTGAGAGTTAAAAACTGTCTAAATTCTTCCATCTTGAATAAAACGATCAGCATTGCTGCTTTACCAGGTGTAACTATGATGTTTAACATCCAGGCATCCATGAAAACAGAATTCATTACATTTAACAGAGTTAGAAGTTAGCAGGAAGTTAGCGGACGTTAGCTCGCTAGTTTCACTAGTTACCTAAGCATGATATAGCATGTTCTGACTGAGAGATTTCTGAAAAAAATCTAACATACAGCTCTGCTATCACTTCCAACATAAATGAAGACAGGAAGCTACACAGCACTGACGTTTGTAGGGTTACTGAAGTTGGGCTAGGTGGTATTTAATGATGTGCTACGTGATTGCTAGCGACACAGCTATGTTAGCATAACATAAACAGTGAAGCTGGAGGATGAACGCTAACACTTTTCCACTCGATAAAAGTTAACGTGAAGGTTCCTGATGGTTAGAGACAAATACAATCGCATGGCAGGATGCTGTAAACGGACCAAACTTTAGTCAGGAGAACAACTGAGATAATCCATCCACAATACGAGGTTAGTCATTAATATACTGCAACAACATGGGAATAGAGCAGCTGTGATAGAATACAGCATTAACGAATCAATGGTACAGAAGTGGAGGAAGCAAGAAGAATGAATTGAATAATGTTTGATTTATCTGACTGCTTTGTTTCGCTTAATGTGCCTTATAACCCCGTGCACCTTATGGTCCGAAAAATACGTATTTGACTTTTTTATTTGGCAGACTGCAGTTTAATGTAGCAAAGCACCTCTTTTTTTAACTTCAGTGGATATTATACATGGTTATGCTCAGGATATGTCAGCCCATTTCTACTGGAAATGCCTTTTGGTTAAACTTTCAGCAAGGAATTTGCGTTTGCACTGTTAAATGTTTATATAGCTTTAATGCACATTAAAAAAAAAAAAAACCTAAAAAAACCCAGCTGGTTGTTTAAGTAAAATAAATGAATGGGGGTTTTTTTTGCGCTAGTAAAGTTGTGGAGTTGTATTTTGTCTCGCAGAAATTATATCGTTATCGCAAATTTTCAAATGTATATCGTGATATATATTTTTGGCCATATCGCCCTGCCCTACCGTCCACGATCATCTAGTCCACTAGTCGCGCACATCACTAGCAGACATCATCCAAAGAAAGCTTTTGGAATATCCTTCAGGAAGCCTGATAAACCTGAAGATGACTGAGAGAATTAGTTGGAAGCTTGCTTAAGAGAGTTCAGGCTGTGTTCAAAGGTAGTATAGATACCTGGTTGTATCAGTATGACTGTTCAAGCTTGTTCAAATGGTCCAAACTGTTTCCTAGCAAAACATAAAGTGACATGTGGCAAAAGGCTTTTGCACAGTTGTATTAAAGCACAATAATTAACAGTTGCTCAATTTCCTGACTTAAATGCAACTCTAACCCAGCCCTTCCACATAATATTTAAAATATCCTCCTCTGGTCTGGTGTCAGTTTTTTTTACACATTAGATTTCCTCATTGTTTCTTCATAGCAGCATTGTCACAGGCAGCAGAGCCTGCTACTTTCCTTCCTCTTTCTGTGGACCAACGGTCTTCTTATTTCATAGTTTAGTATTTTTAGATGTGGGAAATCTGAGATTACCATAACACGAAACATGTTTTAATAGAGCAGATGTCTTCTCTGCATCCTTCAGTACACAACTCTTTGCTCTTTTTATTGTCTCAGGTAAAGCATGGCAATGACCAGCCAGACCTCGTACCCCTCCATGAGTAACCACACCAAAGAGAGGGTCACCATGGCCAAAGTGACCCTGGAGAACTTCTATAGTAACCTCATTGCTCAGCATGAGGAGAGAGAGATGAGGTAACGCTCGCAAGCTTTAGTGCTTCTTACATGAACAAAGGCTAACGTTGCCATTTTAGCTTTAGTTATGAGCTACAAAAAAAAAACAGTGGGCCGATTAATTTGTCCTCCAAATAAAACAACTAACCACTGAATTCACAGCACAACTGAACCTGATGGCTAATGCATGGACAACCCACTTTGTTTGTTTTGGTTCATCATGGATGTGGCTTCTGTCACTATTACACCGAGGAGGGGTCACTTCCTGTTGTGACATTCACAGTACAGTATAGTCATAACCTCGTCCTGACTGGTTTATTGCATTTTTAGTACAGAACGTTTTTGCTATATGAAAATGATAGGGTAGTAAAAGTGCACTAAAGCTTTGTTCTGTGTTTGTCATGTGTTTAATAAAGAAACATAATAACTTATGCCTGTAACCAGTAATAAGCTGTGTTATGGTTTCAGGCAGCAGAAGCTGGAGAAAGTTATGGATCAGGAGGGCTTGGCTGATGAAGAGGTGAGTAAGGTGTTTACTGACCTCACTGTGTTCTGGAGCTTTTGTCCCTGGCCCTGCCAGGGATTGCCAAATATCCTTGGGCAAGATACTAACCCCCAGTTGCTCTCCGATGCATCCATCGGAGTATGAATGTTAGCTACATAGCACTAAAGTATAGAAGAAAGTGCTTGTATGAATGGGTGTTATTGGCATGAGGCATGTTGTATAGAGCGCTTTGAGTACTCCAGGAGAGTAGAAAAGCACTATATAAGAATCAGTGCACTCAAAGAGTGTAACAGGAACGACCAATCAGCTGTTGTATCTCCAGCTGTCTGTGTCTGCTCCAGAGTATAATAAAGTCTCACAGTGGACATGAAACGCTTCATGTACAAAGGCTAATTTACAGCATGGAGCCCTGCTCTCAAACTTTTAGACTAGTCTTTTAAAGTTTTAAAAATGAGTCTGGTTGCTTTTGGTCAGTAGACTTCCATTTGTTTATGTTAACTAACTGGTAACAGAACCAATAACACGGGGGGATTTCAACTATAAACCAGTCTAAGGGATCACCTTTGTGCTACCTCGGGCTGCAACAATGAGCTTTATGTTTAAAAATCATGGCTATACCGTCCACTTTCACTGGCAGTCCCTTAAACAGTAAACGGTTCTTCATTCTTTTAGCTAGAAGCACTGAAAATCCACCAGACAGTAATCTAAGCTGGCCTGTTGGAGGTCATTTTTCTTTCTTACATCTTAATTTTCTTAACAGTAAATTTTAATTATTGCTTTAAAATAAGACACCTCGGAAGTGTGAATTAAACAGTATAGTGTATTTAAAGTGCTGTGTCCTCTGCAGAAACGTATCCGGCGCTCTGAGCATGCAAGGAAGGAGACCGAATTTCTGCGTTTGAAACGTACTCGACTGGGTCTGGAGGACTTTGAATCCCTGAAGGTGATTGGCCGAGGAGCTTTCGGAGAGGTAAAAGCATTTGATGCTGTTGTTTTGAAACATGGAAAAAACGGAAACAATTCTAACTCTGCTCATCACTGTGTAGAAATGCACCAATTACAAATTTGACGTACACGCTGAAGTTTGCTAATGCAATAACTCTAAAATGAGGTGATAAAGTTTCAAATTGATAGTGTAGGTGTATCTGCTGAAAATGTCAGATGAGTTTAAATGTCGGTGACCTAAACCTCAGGGTGAAGGTTAGAGGTCAAGTCTTGTGAAAATCTTGTGAATGCAATAGCTAGGCAAAAAGCCCACATGGGATTTTGAAACTGATACTGTGTAGCTGGTCTATGCTAGGAGACTGGGGGAGCTCATTCTGATTTAAACTGTTGCTTTAAAGATTCAGTGAACATAGAACTTTACTCTAACAGAACATGAGATAAGAAATACTTTATTTTTGTCCACATTTGAGATTTTTTTTTTGTTACAGCATTTAAAAAAAACAAATGTAACAAGTAACCACGTCTTGACTGTTACATGTTGCTGATTCCTCATGTTACTAACTCCAGTGCTGGTCCCTCAGCATATCACTGCAGAGTGTAGTGCACTGGCTTCACCTGGTTGATTAGAAAAAAATTTCCATCATTTAAAGAATCTCTGCTTCATTACTAGATCTGTCCTCTATGGAAGCCCATTTCCGCCACTAAAAAAAAGTATCTATAACTCGAAATTTCAAATTATTTTCTCGAAATTTTGACTTACTTTTCTGAAAATTTCGAGTTAATAACTCCAAATTTCGAGTTAGCTCTGCCAATCAGTAATCTACACTAATGTCATTTCCTTGTTACCCGGAAGTTGAAGCCCTCAAGTACTGCTACAGCTAAGCTACCAGTATTACAGCCACTCATGAATGCACATGAATGAATTGCTGAGTATTTTCAGCCAGGCTTCACAAATGATGAAATCCTTGTGTTATTAGCTGAATCACATGGCGTTAAAATCAGCAAACGTACTCTCGAAAGCTCCAATTTGTTGCGGTCCTGTTTTGAGCGTGCGTTACTCTGCGCCATATGCTTCCGGGTAACAAGAAAATGACTTCATTCACGCAGATTGGCAGAGCTAACTTGAAATTTTGAGTTAATAAGTGAAAATTTCAAGAATATAACTCAAAATTTGGAGTTATGGATACATTTTTTAGTGACAAAAACGGGTTTCCATAGTCCTCTCCATCCATCCTGCAGTCAGTCAGTGAAAGAAGAAGAGAGGCTAACTTCTGGGCAGGAGAAGCTCCCAACCACACCCATCATCAGCTTTTTGACGAGCACTCTTGATTTCTACTTGCAGGTACGCTTGGTGCAGAAGAAAGACACCGGTCATGTTTATGCTATGAAGATCCTCCGCAAAGCTGATATGCTTGAGAAAGAACAGGTGAGCTACAGGATACACACCCTGAAGTGCTGCCCTTTGACATCTGTGTGTAACCCCTTCTTCCTGTCCATGTACAGGTTGGTCACATCCGTGCTGAACGAGACATTCTGGTCGAGGCCGACAGTCTGTGGGTGGTCAAAATGTTCTACAGTTTCCAGGATAAGCTGAACCTTTACCTCATCATGGAGTTTCTACCTGGAGGTACGAACGGGGCGCTGCTCAGCATGAAAAACTGCTGTGACACAAGAATGCTGCTGTCATCTTCAATAGTACTGTAGCTGCACCCCTCTATAAGTCTGGCAGTCAGTTATGATTTCATCACTCACACAATTTCAAACTCAAAAACAGTTTAGGGGAAAAAAAAACAGTCATCCTGTTGCTTGACATTAACAACACTCTCATGTCTCTGTGTTTTGTTTGTTTTTGTTATTTTGTTTTTTTCCGATGCATTGCACAGACGTTGATGCTAATTAGTAAAATAAACCCACTTAAATGTGGTGGAAACTGTATTCTTTGACTAGAAATCATCCGTCCTGTAGAATGACTGTTCTCTGCTGCTGTGGTGCAGGCGACATGATGACCCTGCTGATGAAGAAGGACACTCTGTCAGAAGAGGCTACGCAGTTCTACATAGCAGAGACAGTGCTGGCCATTGACTCCATCCACCAGTTGGGCTTCATCCACAGAGACATCAAACCAGACAACCTGCTGCTGGACTCCAGGGTGCGTCCGAGCTCTCGTTTTTACTACACTCACGTTTTCTGTGGAAACACCATTTTTAAATGATTGGAACATGTGACCATAGTTAGATTGGCACTCTCCGTATCATGAAAGAAATATGAAAAACTTGTACTGTTGTGTGAAACTTGCACACTGTGAGTTTCTGTTTGGTCTGTTTATCTATGAGGAACTTTGACCTTTGGTCACAGTGGTGCACATGTCTGGTTTTGTGACCCTGGTATGACGTCATACTTTGCTGCTATGTGTAATGTTGTGCTCTTGGTTTCAGGGTCACGTGAAGCTGTCTGACTTTGGGCTGTGCACAGGCTTAAAGAGGGCTCATCGGACTGAGTTCTACAAGAACCTGAACCACAGCCTGCCCAATGACCTCAGTAAGCAAAGTCAGCAAAGTCCATTTAATTCAAATATAGCTTGCATGCAGCACCTGTCACTTGCTTGCATTTAACTTGTTTCCTTAAAAACAGTGCTCACAGTTCAGAAGTTTGACCACGGTCAGTGTGAGCAGACTTCCTCCTCTGCTCAGTTTTCCATAAATCAGATGACAGGAAATGTGCAGGATTGCTAGGAATACTGATATAAGTTGGATGTTTCTACACAGTGTCTGAGTGTTTGCAGTCACATTTGACATGGTGACTATAATATTGGGGCCTACAGTACCGTACAAAAAACTTTTATTAAAATGTACACACAACAGAATTTGTACAGTTCTAGTAAGGATGAAAGTCAGGCTGCAGCGATTGATTATTTTAGTAATCGAGTAATCTATTGATTATTTCATCGATGAATCGTATAAGAAATAGCTTTGCAATAATAAATATACAAAGAGAATAAACACGGGTCTTTTAAAATGAACTGCTCATTGGTTTCCATTTTAGAAACTGTAACATTAACTCAACCCTTAGGCTGTTTTTATATAAAATATTGCATTAAAATTTTAAAAGAAAACACAAAATCTATAAATGCTCTAAAGTTCTCTCTGACAGTGTTTTATCTCGTGGATGAGGTAGCTGTGGTGTGCACGTGTTCAGTGTTTGTGTGTGGGTTAGTGTGCAGCCAGTGACTGTAAGCCTTACACGGAGCGTGTGCTGGCTGCAGTGAAGGAAGGCCAGTTTGCTGTGCTGCTGAAACAGATGTTATGATGCAGATGTTCATTCGTTCTGATAACAACCTAAAATTGCTTGGCTCAGTGTCTTAGTTTTACTGGCTTGTGAAAAGATGTTTATATTTATTTTTAAATATTAATGTTTAATTCATTTCAATTAACACTTTTAGTCTGAAAAGTGTTACAAAGCCTTAATATGGTCCAGTACACCCCATGCCCCCCTTTAGACTACCCCCGTTTGCTACAGGCATCAAATAGGACGGCTGCTGTACAAAGAGGCTAAGTTAGCAGTTCATCTGCAGGTTTAAATGCTATCTCTGGAGGCTTACTGCAGATTTCTGTGTGAAACAAACATCTTAGCAGCTGCTGAGTTTGATTTTTTTCATGAGATGAAGAAAATCAAACTCACGTGATCGCAGGAGCAGCGCTGCTGATTTGGACGACAGAAACACTTTTCTTTCACTCACTGTCTGTAAGGACTCCACCTCTTTTTTTGTGTGTGTGTGTGTGTGTGTGAGATCAAACTATGACAGCATCATATTCATCAGTGTTTTTGTTTAAAACTAGCGGCTGCGTGTGCTCGTTATACATTTTAATCACACGCTGCTTCTAAATACGTTTCTATTGCAGGTTTTGCAGGGCTCGCAAAATCGCTAGCCCGACGTCCCGGGGCTAGCGATTTTTCCAGTCGGACTACCAAAATCTAACTCAGCCCTGCCCGTCGGGCTATCATAGGAAGGAAAATATATGTCTATGCTTTTGCATTCTTTCGCCAATGTAGCTGAGTAATTATGTCATTGGCATCGATGAGCCACTGTCAATATGCGACATACTGAAATCGCGTTTGAATTTGCGCTTGGTTTTTTTTGCTTTCATTTTCATTTTGCGATCGCGCGAACGGTGTGTAGAGAGCAGCAGCACTGATTGGTAAGTGACGATTAATTGCGCACCAATTCCTCTGACTTCGTCTTATCACTCATTAGCTTACTATTCAAACATGACAAGTGAAATCTCTCGCTTAAACATGTGAGAGGTTGAGTGCGCAAAGAATCGCTGACCGTTATGTAAGTACGTGTGTAAAAGCAGCAGGATTTACGCTGGTATTTTAGTTCTGCTCAGCCAAATAAGACAGGTCAGGGTGAAGAAGGGGCAGCCAAAGAAAAGCTTACCACAAAACGGAAAAGTTATGACAAATCAGACAATGAGGCAAAAAGAAAGCGCAGCTTTTTTGGTTTCATGGACAAAATAATTTCTGTGGCTGGAATATGACGAGCTGAATAACATGATGTTCTGCCAGGTGTGTTGTGAGTTTCATTTGATTTCTGAGTCGACAAGCGCCTTTGTTACTGGGACCAGTAATTTTAAGAAAGACCCCGTCAGAACCCATGAGAAATGCAAGAAATGCATTATTGCCCAGTCTGCAGTATCTTTCCCAGAACAAACAGCAATTGCAAAAAACATACTAAAAATAAACCAAGCACAACAAGAACTCCTGAAAAATCTGTTTAGAACAGCGTGCTATGTTGCAAAGAGTGAACTACCACTGGCAAAATTTAGTAGTCTTTGCAAACTTCAAAAAGCAAATGGCCTAGATCTTGGTTCCACTTGCCTCTTACCCGTGACTTCAGTGGAAATTTCAGATTCAGGATCTGACATAGACTGATTTATGTCCTACACAGTTCTTACAAGTTCATAGAAATTTCTGTTCAATTTGAACCAAGTATTTGAGTTGATGATTGTAATTTTTATACAGTTGTTGTAATTTTTATTTTAACAATTTTTTTTTATTAATTTTTGTTTCCATTACAATATTATACATTAATATTGTAATGGAAACGAAACATAAAAAAATTTGCTTTCTTTTTTATTCGGGCTACTTAAATTTATTTTGGGCTACCAAAAACTGAAGAATGCCTGCCCAAAGGGCTACCAGAGATTTTGAAATTTTGCGAGCCTTGTTTTGTTTCTGGCTCCAAATGTGTTTGAAGCAGTCGTGTGAGAGCGGCGAGCCGCAGAGCATTGAAAGAAAAACTTTGTGTTGAGGAATTTTTTTTTTTATGGTTGAATTATTCCAATTACTTGATGAATCGCTGCAGCCTTACTTGAACGTCGGACACTTTTATTCCTCAGCACAGGCTGATAGCTCTCGCTCTCACTCTTTAATTATTTCTGTAAGGAGTCTTCAGGAATACTTCTCCTGAACACTCTAAAGCTCTTATTTGGATGATGGCTGCCCATTGTGTCATCCTTTCAGCGTGATCCCACTCTGCCTCCATAATATTGGGATCTGGGCAGGCCAGTCTGAGTGTATTCCATTGTGTGTTTGTCTATCCAAGAATGCTTTCACTGCTTTGGCAGTGTGGGTGAAATCATTGTTATGCTGGACAAATTAAGCCACTGGCAATCAGATACTTTCCAGATGGTGTATCCGAGTCTGATGGTACATTTCTGTGTATTGAAGCATTGGCTGAAGTGCAGCCTCAAAACATGAGCTGTTGTGACTGGTTTCAGTTTGGTTCTTGTATAGTTTGGCACACCTCAGCCTTTTCACAGTTGTGTTCACACAGTGATCATAGACATCATGCTGAAACAGAAGGCCTGACCGTGAGGAAGACTTGCACTCACCTTCAGTGGCACAAATGTTATGTATTCAATGACTGATGAAAGCCTCGCTGTTTGTATGCACAGTGATGGAGTCGTAGCTTTTAATACGGAGTTGTCTTGCCTACACAGCATCCCAGAACATGAACTCTAAGAGGAAAGCAGAGACCTGGAAGAGGAACAGGAGGCAGCTGGTAGGTTTGAACACACATGTGATTAGAAAGTGTAGAAAATGTCTGCTACTTGGTATTGTGCTCGATTGTTTTTGTGGTGTTACCAAATCCAATGTTAATGGAAATATTTTTGTCATTGGGATAGCTGTTACATGGCGCTACAGTCAGGGGCTCACGATAAACCCCAGAGCCAAATGTTACTAGTTGTGAATAAAAAGAGAAACCCACGGGAGTATTTGATTGTACAATTTGAAATGTAAAAAAGAAATGCTCAGTGCATGGAGCGGGCGACCACATGCCATAAGGCTGAGAGCGGCCGGCCGGGTTCGAGTCCGCCCCGCATGTCTTCTCCTCACTCCTCTGCCCCTGCTGTAACGAAATGCTCATTATTTAAACTATTAATTCATTGAATCTACAGAAAAATTGTAATAATGTGCTCTTCTTGAAACTTATGATAACAGCAGCATTTGAAGGATGAAAGCACAGTGTTACGCTTTCCACAGTCAATAAAGTCCTGCATGTTATCGACATATAAAGCTCATATTCATTTATTATAATAATGTAAATGTATGGCACAAAGGAAGCATGACATCGTGTGGCTAGAATTACAATCTCACTTCCTTTTGTTTTGATTAGATCAGCCCTTAAATCTTGAGTTAAATCTTGATCTTACCCGGTGCAGACAAAGCAATGTCTTTGTGAAGCCTGTCTGTGGAAAGTGTAACATTTAAACAAAGGTGGTAGCTTTTCCCATCCTTTCATCCTATGTATTGACCCCCTTCCTTTATCCATCAGGCATTCTCCACAGTGGGAACACCGGACTACATTGCTCCAGAGGTCTTCATGCAAAATGGATACAACAAACTGTGTGACTGGTGGAGCCTGGGTGTGATCATGTATGAGATGCTGATAGGTAATTTTTCAGGAAATGAATTTTATTCACCCTTTGAGGTTATTATAAGATGGGCTTTTATAATATCTGACTCCTGTTTTTTGGTCTGGGCAGGTTATCCTCCATTTTGCTCAGAGACTCCACAAGAGACGTACAGAAAAGTGATGAACTGGAGAGAGACACTCGTCTTTCCTCCAGAGGTGCCTATATCAGAGAAGGCCAAAGACCTCATTCTCAGGCAAGTGCACACCTCTGCTTTCCTTCATCTCCCATCCTGTCATAGTAGTTCATGCTGTTGTCACTCTTGTTTTGTATGCTGACCATGGATGTTTCAAAAATGTCAACTTTCTAATGGCTTCTAACACCTGAGGTGTTTGTATTGCGTTGTTCTAACTGATCGTGTTTACAGGTTCTGCTGTGAGGAGGAGCACAGGATTGGGGCTTCGGGCGTGGAGGAGATCAAGTCCAATCCTTTCTTTGAGGGCGTAGACTATGACCATATCAGGTGGGCATACTTACCACGCACGTTAAAGATGGTTGTGCTGACATGTTGAATTCTCAAATGTCTTCATTTTAAATTGTAATAATCAACTTCAGGGCTCGCAAAATTTCAAAATCCCTGGTAGCCCTTCAGGCAGGGACTCTTCAGTTTTTGGTAGCCCAAAATAAATTTAAGTAGCCCAAGTAAAAAAGAGAGCAATTTTTTGATTGATGTTTTGTTTCCGTTACAATATTATACATTAAAGTATAATATTGTAACGGAAACAAAACATTAATCAAAAAATTGGTGAAACACAAATTGCAACATTGTATAAAAATACAATCATCAACCAATACTTGGTTCTAATTGAACAGAAATTTCTATGAACTTGTAAGAACTGTGTAGAACATGAATCAGTCTATGTCAGATCCTGAATCTGAAATTTCCACTGAAGTCACGGGTAAGAGGCAAGTGGAACCAAGATCGAGGCCATTTGTTTTTTGAAGTTTGCAAAGACTGCTAAATTGTGCCAGTGGTAGTTCACTCTTTGCAACATAGTACGCTATTCTAAACAGATTTTTCAGGTTTATTTTTAGTATGTTATTTGCAATTGGTGTTTGTTCTGGGAAAGATATTGCAGACTGAGCAATAATGCATTTCTTGCATTTCTCATGGGTTCTAATGGGGACCTTTCTTAAAATTACTGGTCCCAGTAACAAAGGCGCGTTTGCGTCCATATAAAAGGCACTGTTTTTGTCCGCTAGAGTGGGATTTTCACGGATCATTTTGCACCACATCTCTGTGCGTTTCTTCATTTGTTTGAAGCCAGCTCACCTCCTGCAACCACTTTTCCGAGAATATGTGTTTCTTTTGTGGTTCGGACTCCTGACATTTCTTTGGAGGTGGAGGAACACCAAAGTAATTGCTTAAAAGATTTTGCTTCTCCGACATCTTTAAGAGTTCTAAACAAATGTCTGTCCTCCTCCAGAAAATCTTATGTACGCAAACACGCGTTGCAACTTCTTATCTTGTGCACGTTTTTTATTTTGACAGCGAATGCGCACCTGCGGACCACTTATGTGCACCCCTGGTTATTTAGCTTGTCATATTGCAGCCACAGAAATTCTTTTGTCCATGAAACCATAAAGCTGCACTTTCTTTTTGCCTTATAGTCTGATTTGTCATAACTTTTCCGTTTTGTGGTAAGCTTTTCTTTGGCTGTCACTTCTTCACCCTGACCTGTCTTATTTGGCTGAGCAGAACTAAAATATATATCCTGCTGCTTTTACACACGCACTCACATAACGCTCAGCGATTCTCTGCGCGATCAACCTCTCACATGTTTAAGCTTGCTGCAAGAGATTTCACTTGTCATGTTTGCATAGTAAGCTAACGATTGATAAGACGATGTCAGAGGAATTGGTGCGCAAATTATCGTCACTCACCAATCAGTACTGTCGCTCTCTATACACAGTTCGCACGATTGCAAAGTGAAAGCAAAAAACAAGCGCAAATTCAAACACAGTTTCAATATGTCACATATTGACTGTGGCTCACCGATGCCAATGACATAATTACCCAGCTACATTTCCAAAAGAATGCAAAAGCATTGACATATATTTTTCCTTCCTATGATAGCCCGACGGGCAGGGCAAGATAGATTTTGGTAGCCCAACTGGCAAAATCGCTAGCCCCGGGACGTCGGGCTAGCGATTTTGCGAGCCCTGAACTTAACATAAACAGAAGAACCCAGAATCTCTGAGAGTTGTGAACGTGCCTACAAGTCAACAGGAAGGCATTTAAAAATGAGTTTCATTAGATGATCTTTGTCTGGCTGGAGTCCTGTGCACCCTCAGATGTCCTTGACGATAAAGACCTGGTCCACTGTTTTGTGACCAGGACAAAAAAACACATTAACAGGCAAACCTTGGCGTACACCTTCCCTCACAGGCAGGCGCTCGAGTCCCCATATTAAACATAGGAACCACTACCCCAGTCTGTCAGTCCGGAGGCACCTCCCCAGATCTCCACGTGACATTTCAGAGGCATGTCAGCCAAGGATTAGGGTCACCCTCCCCTCATCCCGAGACGCTGTTTCCTCTATAGAAAGTGTGTCAGTGGGATTACAGATGTACTTTCGGCCTCTGCAAGACGTTCCCAGTGCTCCCTCACTATACGCTTGGGTGCACCCAGTCAGTCTCTCTCTTTACGTGAAGGTTCAGAACATACAGTCACAGATCCGATGAAAGAATTCCAAAATCAATCATCGACCTGTGCCCTAGGGTATTGTGGTGCCATGTGCACTTATGGACATCCTTATATTTGACTGCGGATTGAAATAGAGTCAAGGCCCTCTCTACAATTCTGGTTCCAGAGCCCAAGCCATGCGTTGAGGTTAGCGCAACTGAGCCGACATCTCTCAAACTCACACGCTAGCTCAGGCTCCTTTGACGTTCCACTTCCCGATAGCCAGTCTCTGTATCTAGGGATCGGACCTCGGGACTCTGCCACCGACACACACTTCATTTGATGCCTACTGCGCCACCTGTAGGTGCTGGGCCTACAAGAGGGTAGCCCAAGCTGGGCACAGCCACCAAACGCTCTCTCTCCAGTTTCCTCCCCAGGCCGGGCTCCATAGGGCGGGGCCCCCGTAACTCTATCCCGGACAGGGTACACTGGTCCCTTGGTCATCTTTTATCAGTAGGGGTCAACTGAATCGCTCTTCATCGTTTGCCTTGGGAGATCCTACCAGAGGTCAGCATGGCCCTTGGGATCACTGGGACACACAAAACCCTCCAAAGTAATGCGGCGATTTCTAGAGGGGAACGTTAGCCATTCAGGCAATTTGCTGATTCTGTTTTCAAATGCAAACTTTGACTTTCGTTTTATAACTTTACTGATGTTTCCAGGGAGAGGCCTGCTGCCATTCCCATAAATATCAGAAGCATTGACGACACCTCAAACTTTGACGAATTCCCTGATTCAGATATCCTCACACCTACAGGTACATACAGTGTAGCTCCAAATATTTCATGCTTTGTTGTGAAATCTCAGATTATTAAAATGCCTTACTACTTGTTGTGTTACTCCAGCCACTCAGGTGTCCAATCAGGCTGAGGCTGATCTGAAGAACAAGGACTGGGTCTTCATAAACTACACCTACAAACGCTTCGAAGGCCTGACGGCTCGAGGTGCCATCCCGTCCTACATGAAGTCGGGAAAAAGATGAACACCACCACACGGGCGCTTGTCCAACTCCTCCATGAATCCTGAAGGAGCTGTCTCGAGTCCTGAAAGAACTGTCTGTGTGGTGTCACACAGCTCTTTGCAAATAAAAAGGGGACTACTTTTCCTCTGTTGCTTTCCACAGGAATGTTTCGTTTCACTAGTAGGAACTGCTGCAATCATTCTGCAGCTGTTCGCTCTATCTAATGCTTCCGAGGGTACTTCTATACTTCCTGCTCACAATGACACTGAACTGGGAACAATATGTCAACTTGTATTTTCCACCAGTGGCTGCAGATGGTTTTCTTCACTCCTGATAGCATCATTGATGTTCCCTGTGTGTAAAATGAGCACTATGTTGTTGGACTTACCAAGTGCTCTTGTCTTTCCAAACCAGCACATCCCCCTTCTTGAAATTATTTTTTTAAACATGTCAACTTGAAGATGGCATCAAATCGTCACGTGACATGAAATAGATGCTTTTCAGGGATTCCCTCCTTGTGTTTCTTTATTCTGGGCTTGTCTAAAGTGCTGCTGGCTTCTTAAGATCAAACCAAAGACTGAACTGAATGTTTGATCTCTCCATTTCTTCACTTCCACTAACTCTGTTGTGCTTGTTTAGGTTAAAGCGTGCATATTTGAGAATTATGAATTTTATGGAACACACACACACCGATCATGTGACATTTGACCCCATCATGTCTGCCTTCTGCACCTTAAATGATGTGGATGTCGCTGTAGTATAATCAAGCCTCCAGCTCCTTATATTGCGTGCTTAAAATAATAGTTTGGGTTTGACAGGGCAGGGGAAGGAAACGCCCACTAATGGCTGTGCTCATTATTTAATGTGCAACTAATCATTTTGAATTGGTGACTTGTTTTCAGAGTTAGACAAATGTTGCAAATGTTCAGGAGAGCCAACCAGCAAGCATCTTTAGTTAAAGGGGAATATATTTTAATTAAAATGGATTATAAGATTAAATTGAAGAATGAATAATGGTTTGAGTGATTGATTAACAGTCTTATGATGGATGTGCGACTGACTAGTTGTTACCAGACACTAGTCGGTTAACAATTTTAAAAACGTTTGTATTATGCATAAAAGTGAGGGTTTTAAGACATGATTATTGGTCCATTAATATGTAGCTTTAAATGGTGTTAACACTTTGACCCCAGGATTGTGCTCCAGCTCTGTTACTGGTTCTTTGCCACCTCTGCGCTTATCACTGCTTTCAAAGCACTTTGGACTGGTTTGATTTTCTTTCAAACTGGTTTGCTGCAGCATGAAATCTATTTGATGTGATAAAGAGGTGGTGAAATGGCTTGAACATGAGTTTGTCTCCACTAAAGAGCAGACAGGACCAGTGGGAAGTCGGCCCATCCACATTGAGGGCTAAATGATTCTTCAGTGAACACAATATCCAGAATGCTGTCATTTAAAGTGAATGTAAATGAACTTTTTTGGAATTGTGGGAAAGTGCTTTTTACCACAGTAGTTTCAAAATGCTGTTTGTTTGAATGAGGTGTTTAACACCCCTTCCCCCCCCCCCCCCCCCCCCCCCCCCCGCTTTTACTTCAGAGAATCCAAACTCTTAGCAATGTTGTTAAATTGTATTTTGATCAGATTAATGCTGTGTTTTTAAATGATCAGATGTAATATTTCCAAGATGAAACTCTGCTCGTATAGTTGAAGCTGTATCCAAAGATATCACGGATGTTAGACTGGTTTGTGAAAACTAAATGTTTGGTTTGTTTCTCATGTTTCTGCTGGAATGGTCTTCTGCGAGTCTTAAATCAAAGATTTGACTTTCTATGTAATATAGTATATACAGGTAGTGGGTAGATAAATCTCAGTACATTTTAGGATACAGTGCACCTTTTATTTTAATGGCTGGGTTCCATTTTTTTAACAGTCTGTTATGATGCTCCAGCTCTGCATGCTTTAACCAAACCGTAGATGTGGTGGCTTAAAGAAACTGATGTAGAATGACTTGTTGTGTGTGCGTGTGTGTGCGTGCGTGTGCGGTTTTTTTTTTTGTTGTTTTTTTTTAAACCAGCAATGTTTGCAGATGCTGTGCTCGTCATTATGCTCTGCATGTCGTCTGAGTCACAGATAAGGGCTTTGGAGAAGGTGGATGTACATTATTTATATACCACTGTTTGCTGTTGTACGTTTTCTAATATTTGACAATTAATTATTCTGCACTTACTGTATTGCTTCTGAACTCTGTAGCATTATATTTTTATTTATTTATCTTCTTTTAACCAAGAAGTGAACCTCTTGGTAATTAAAAAAAAGTATTTTGCAAGAGTATTATGGGCCCAGGTTTGCAGTATTAATACTGCATATTCTTGGAGAAGTCTTGCACAACTAGAATCGAAGCAAAGACCACAGACACTAAGCTTCATCCTAGACTGCTCGTTTTTTTTTTTTCAGCCATAGACTATGTACAGCCCTTCACTGGTTCCGCGTCTCGTCATACTTACAGCCTTATTCCAAAATATGAGCAGGACGCGGCTCATCTGACACCTGTCACTGGATCAGCTGCTACGTTTTATCCGAGGAGCGTGCTACTACAGAAATACAAAAACTAACAGAAACAGAGGCTGCAACACAAATCATGTACATGTTTGTATTCATATTTTAATACTTAACAATGTTTATTGGTAACATTTTCAATTTTCTTTTAATAATGCAAAAAAAAAAAAAAAAGAACAAGTTGTGTTTTCTGCAGTTGAGTTGATTACAGTGCAGGCTCTGTGGTTCTAGCTGTAGTTCCTCAGGTACACCAGTCTGTGAGGCTGGAACTTGTCCCGACACAAGGGGCACTCTGCCTGTAAAACACATGAGGTCAGGTGACGACTGCTCTACCATCTATTAATGCTTCAACATTAAGTATCATCAGTCTATCTTTAATCATGGCCATGTACTGCAGTTACTGGTAATTAAACATAAATTTAAGATGTCAGTTGACCAGCCTAGCTTAGCTAGTTACGGACCAATCTCAGGCCTTTAGTTTCTATTTCAAAGAGACTCCTGTGCTGTGAAACAGCAGACTGAAAGGTTTACAGAAAGCTCTATTGCATGCAGAAGCACACATTTTCATTACATGGCAAAGACAAAGGCCTTGATGTCTAAACTCAGATAAAACTGAGATGATGTTAAAAATCTTAGAAACCTGGTGTCTAACCACACTCTGGATGGCTTTAACGACCACGATGTGTCCTTCGATGTGTAAACATGTAAGACTGCACAATATAGAGTGATGCTGAAAAAAACGAGTTCATGTAATGATTACTTCTGGCTGGACTGATAACAATGAACTACAAGTTATTATCAGGTTGTCTCAAAAGGCAGGTAAAAAAAATGCTGCAGTGAGTAGAGACAGTGTGTTTCTCCTATACTGGCTCCTCTTCATTGGCTCCCTGTTAAATCTAACATCTGCTCCCACACAAGGTCTTGAATAATCATGCCCCACGGTACCAGATCACCACAGTGCCTCCTTTTATATACACCCACAAACCGCAAGCAAGCCTGCATTAGTAGCTGAAGGTGTGAAGCCGATGGTGCCACAGGAAGGCAGCCCAACAGGAAGGAAGCACGGTGGAGCAGTTGGTGTCTGTCTTTGCCTACTTTCAGTTTATAGGACTATACGTTGGATGACGTGCCCAAAAAAAGGAATTAAAAATTAAATGTATCTCTTTTTTTCCCCATTTAATTTTTTGTTTCTATCTTTTAATTAGAAAAGTAAGAGTTACACTTAGGCACCTCCAGAGGACAGAAAGGACTCACGTCAGAAGGAAAACTTGGTCACTTGCTTTTTATTTCAGTTGTCAAGTATTGTAAAACTTAATATTAAAAGAAAATCTCAACAATCCCTGATGAGCATCATGAAGAACATTCAGGGAGGGGCAGCCGTCTGTGAAAGCCAGCTGTGGGAGGAGCATAGCACGACCACACACCACAAATCAGCAGAATTCCTGTTATAGGAACAACATCTGCAGAGACCGTCCAGGGTACACCGGGATGCTGACCCTCAAAAACTACCCGTGCTCCTGTTCCAGGATTCCCCTCTGTTCATTGGTTAAACAAGCTAGCTTGTAGATTTAATCAGCTGTTAAGTGTCTTACTGGTGTAAATGTATGCAATGCTGCCCGCCACGACTGAACTGGCATCACTGTGGGCAGACTGGAAAATGTCTACATTTTCACTGGTTTCAAAATTTTCGATCAGTTATTTCTGCCCATTTTAATGTTCAAGTTATTAAAAATGTGCGGTTACAGTGTGTTTCATTAATTATTAAACATGTCAGAAGCCAATAAAAGGACATTGGCTTGGCTACAAATACCATTAGTGTCAGTAATCTAGTAAGCATTTTGGTTCTTTGTTACTTGATTTTGACAAGACGGCAACAGGAACTTAATGACAGCGATCACACTGGCACTGCTGTTTGTTCAATAACACTGAATATGGTGCACACTGACCTTGGTGTTGCACCACTCTGTGATGCACTCCCAGCAAAACAGGTGTCCACAGGGGGTGGAGGTGGAGTGTCTCCTCTCCTCCAGGCAGAGGATGCAGAGGGCAGCTCTGGGGCTGGAGCTCTGTCTGTGCTGTGGACTACACAGACATACTTCAATCAATTTTTTTTTTTTATAAAGACGTGAATTTCATCAGGTTTTATTCCTAGAATGTGTGTTTTGTAGATTAAATCTTGCTGGAACAGGAACGATGCCCTGACATGAGCACATGGTGCTGGGATTTAAGCTGTCACACCAGTGTGTACCTGAGCTTCCTGTGAAGACTCCACTCCTGCCTGGCTCTTTGTCTCTGTCTGAAGTTGTTGAGTTGCAGACACACAGTGATGAGCAGCTGGAGGAGGGACATGACTCCCAGTAACCTGTAACTGCTCCCGACGGTGCTGTCGTTACTGTTCAGCCCTACCACACGCATCTAAAAACACACACACACACACATTCATGAAGATACGAGCTGTAGGATGAAATGTCACTTTCATTGGACTCCAAGTAAAATCAGGGTCACAATTCTGCAAAGAACAGTAGCACAGAATTCATCCACAGTGATACCAAAGATAATCTTATGCTTTTAAGTATGACAAATATGCAAAAATCAACAAAAAGAAAGAAATCAGGGACATATTTCCCACAGCACTGGATTTTTTTTTAAATTACCTACATAACTAATATCAGCCACTCTCTTGGACAGGTGATGGAACGACCCGCTGACGTAAAACAGAGCCGAATGGAGGCGATAGAGGAGGGTCAGGCTCTGCTGGAGGACAAACACAGCGTTCAGACACGCCCTTCTCTGGGGCTCTGAACACAGCGCCGCCGCTTTCTGGACCCATCTCCTCAGCCAAGACTCGAGGCTCCACGGCACAGACCCCACCTGCTGCCGACGGCGGCTCTCCTGCCCGCCTTCAAGCTCGTTCTCCAGACACACCAGCAGCTTGTCCAACAGATAAGGAACGAAGGCGTGGCAGAGGACAAACACACCTCGTCTGGCTGGAGAGGGGATCTGACGTTTAGTGGGATCCACTTGGACAATGTTAACATATTCCTCACCCAGAGTCTGATAGCCTGGAGAGGAGAACCATCGATCAAAACAGGAAATCTGCTAAATGCATTAACTAAACATGGTTTGTGGTGACTACCCAAGAATGTTGTTAGGCCAAAATATGCAAGATCTGACAACAGCTCGATCTCCTTCCTCCACTCCAGCCATCGTCTGGATCCTACAGGGAGATGAAGAAAACATACGGAGGCTACAGTCACTTTGGCAATATCATATAATATAATGCCCAGCATGAAATATGTTTGATTAACATCATCCCACAGACAAATATCTCTACAGTGCATATACACATGGATTATACATGGAGACAAACTTGTATTTGTCCGACAGCTTCAGCTTCTACTTACATGGGTAAAAGGAAAAGTCACAAGCTGCATGTTTCTGATCAAATAAAGAGTAGATTATAAATTAAATATTCCTTTATTGGATGAGAAAATCTCACTATATCATAACTGTTTTAGGTCAGATGGGCTGATTTTTGCTAAACAGTCCAACAGCGCAGAGACGATACAAACACCAAACGCTTACGTCAAAACACACACATGTGCAGCAGTCAGTAACATGTAACAAACACACATGTAGCAGCAACATTGCTCCAAAATACACCATGATTCATGCAAGTGAAGAAAAATACTGCAGTAATTTAGATCGACATTTATTTTTTCAGGTACATGTTGGTGTTCATTATGAACAAGTGCTATTATTTTGAAATCTAAAAATCTTGAAATTGACCGAGTACCACTGTAAGGGTATACAGCAGTTACAATGTTAGGTGGGCCAGACTTTCAAACTTAGCAATGTAAAGATAAACGGATAAACAGCAAAACAACTCATGTTTATTCATCACTTCCCTTTGAAACCGGTCATATTTCACACATACACACCAAAAAGTGCATGAAAACCAGCTGACAACAGTGTGCTCAGTGGACACTTCTGAGAGCAGCATAGGGAGGAAGCTATGTTGGAGCAAATACTATTCATTGTAGCTATCATGCTGTCAATTGCTGTTTTGAGATCCCCACTTCGTTTTGCAAAGTGTCTGATGCACACATCAGTGTAAGGTTATCATGTGAGGTGCAACAGCCAATCAGAGTGGCTAATATATGAGCAATTTCAAAGGGCTATTATTTTGAAATATTCAATCAGACTGTGGTCTCGTTTGCTTGCAGCTCCTAGAGTACTGAAAAGCAGAACGGGAGGCAGAGCCTTCAGGTTCCAGTTTGGACTGGGGAGACAGACTTTAGGATCCAGCTCTAAACCTTCCTGTTTGATAAAGCATACAGTTGGATCAAGTGACCCTGAATCCTCCCTTAGTTAGGCTGCAATTTTCTTCCTGTTAAAAGGGAGTTTTTCCTTCCCACTGTCGCCAAAGAGCTTGCTCACAGGGGTCATCTGATTCTGGGGGTTTTCTCCGTTTTCTTTGTATTATTGTAGAATCTTTACCTTACAATATAAAGAGCCTGAGGCAACTGTTGTTATGATTTGGTGCTGTATAAATAAAACTGTTTTTGGCTAAGTGACGTTTATATATTCTTTATTTCTCCAGTTAAAAAAATCTCATAGACATAAAAAATATATATATTTTAAGAGTGATCTGGCCAACAACTATAACCATAGATCTATGAAGATATTTTAAGAGGCCAAAAAAGACTGGATTGGTTACAATGTAGTTACAATATCCTAGAGTCATAAAGATACAGTTTATATCTACAGTTTATATAAAACCCCTTTGTAAATAATCCTGCTCACTAAAGGCTGTTTCCCTATAAAAGTAAAGACAGAAACACCTGAAGTCGCAGACCGTGATTACACCGGGAGACAAACACCTGTCGCATCGCAGGACGAGCTCAAAAGTGAACTACGTTAAAAAGAAGACTTTCAGTCCTTATACCAGAATCACTGAGTGCCAGTTTAGCTGTGCTTCTCTTACCGGCCAGAGTCTGGAAGGCGTCGTTAGCGCTGTTTCTCAGAGAGCTTCGATAATAGTCGTCCTTCTGACTGGACCGAATCAGCTGAGCCCGAGTCGCAGGAGCCAGGGGCATCGTCCGGTACAGCCGGTCACACGCTGTGACACCGAGATATCACCGTCCAGTGGACTGCTCTTCATTCACACGCAGGCTGATGTCCAGTCGTCCGGTCACTACACCAGATAAAACGTGACTGGGCTGAAAACAAACCTAACTGCTTTTGTTCTTATCCGAGCTGCATTTTGCACACTCTAGCGTCCACTAACATCCACTGAGAGTGTTAAGAGTAGCTGTGGAGTTTTGAGCCGCTCCAGGAAACATTACTGGAGACAGACAGCCAACACTATAACTCACAGCGCCTCTCAGGGGCAGGGAGGAGCATTACAAGCGCACAAGGTTTGGATTTCATATGACTGTGTTTAACAAGGTATCAAGCTGTCGTCTTATATAATGTGTTCAGCTTTTAAAACATACACTCCTAACCAAACCATGACAGCTGAAAACTCAGTAAAAGATCACCTGACCCTGTAAACTGAGCAACAGAAAGAACATGTTCAGAAGAGCCAGTGTACATTGTAGTGCTCATGTACAGGGTGGAAACAACTGAAGGAAACAATCAAAATTCTAAAAAGCTGATATTGTAGAGATCTGTGTGTGCACGTCAAACAGATGAGTTGGGCACAGTGAAAGCACTTACAGGTCTGACTGAAGGAAAACGTGACTGACTGATGGACTTGGGCACAGTTAGACATTTCCTCTGGAAACCAGGGATGCTGTTATATAAGCTAAAAATGTGGGTGACCATCCATCTAGTTATCATAGCATAGTTCAAAAGCCAGCACTGGTGCTAATGCGTATATTTGTGGCATGAGTTAGTCTAAGAGGTTTGGAAAGAAAGGACTTCTGGAGTTCTTTCCAAGCTCTTTAGACTACGATGACCTTGATGACTGAGAACCTTCATAGACATGTGGCATGAGTTACTTACACATTTGTGAAAGCACCATTAATGCTGAACTATATGAGTCTGGATGCCAAATTGGCCTCATCTAATCTTTAAAGGGAAACATTTTCATTTTTAAACTACAGCAACCTTTTCCCTTTTTCCTCGGCTACAATATGCAAGCATTTTAAAATATATTCAGTCATAAGCAGCAATCAAATTCTGCTTTTATTTACACTTTACGTGGCATCCGAGTGTTTTTGGAAACAGGTTTTTAACTCTGCACTAAAAACAGCAGTTCAGCTACTGCACAGTCTGTACTGTAAGTAGGGTAAATACATACATCCATGCTGTGCTGCGATCTGCCTGGAAATGCAGAACCAGTTTCTTTAATGCTGTCCCCTGGGCTGCTGGAGTTGTCTCATTATGAGTCCACTGTTATTCTCTCACTGTGACTTTTCTCAGCACTTGCCTCCATCCTTTAACAGCTGACCCAACCATCCAGCACACCAAGAAGTTGAGCTTCACTCAGTGTGAGTCGGGGGCCCGGATCATTTCTTTCCTTCTCTTTAATTCGGCACCTACTTTAATAGCATCACTATATTGCTGATAGAAAGAGGAAAGTGTGAGAAGGACTAAATCACTAGCAGTACACAAAGAGAGGCTGAGATTTCACAGTTACAACAGAAACATGTCATGTTTCATGAGCCTCATGTTTGTGTACAAACAGGTTTCTGAGACAGTGCACAGTGTATGATGGCTCGGACGATGAACTGAAGATTCATAAATGCACAGAGAAATATTAATCTGTTCTCTGACAGTCAAATTATACAATACAGCTTACAGGCGACTCAGTGAAGGTTTTAATGGCATCATGGATCAAAAGAAAGTGTTTGCATTCACCGTACAATGCCTGAGCAAGCACACGTGACTGTTAGACACGGTATCTGTGACTGACATTGGTGATAGTAAAGAATATACTGCATTACTTTAAAAGTAAAGAGTAAAGTAATGAGTAATACTTTACTGTTACTGAGTAAAGACTTTGACACTGGTCAGTTCACATGAGGGCGATTAAAAAAAAAAGAGGTCATTTTGCATGTCAAACAGTTTGACAGAGTTCAGTATATGCAGGATATTCTCTGAACACTGGATTCAGAAATGAGTTCCCTTCATATTCACTCACAGGCTGATCTTTAAATCACATGCCAAGAATTCAAAATGTAAAACAGCAAACTCAGCTGACCAGATTACAACACGATAATTGTAAAAAAGGAAAAATCCTTCAAGGGACCGACTAGTTCATTTAGCAGTCCAATTCTACATGCTACTGCTGTTGCACAGGTGATGTTGCACAACTTTATTCTAGGTACACCAATGGGCCCAAAAAAATAAAATACTGAATACAAACAAAGAAGGGAATTCAAGACAATCAGTTCAATCGATTCTCTTTCACCTTGGTTTTTCTGTAATATTACACACTGGTATGTCTGCCCAGCTGCCAAAAAGTTGTGATACAATATGTCATAAACTTACACTGTACTGCCAAAAGTATTCACTCACCCACCTTAACCTGATAGAGCACCTCTGGGATAAATTCGAGTGGAGAACGCAAGCCCGACTGTCCAACATCAGCGTCTGACCTCATAAATCACTCCTAAAACCAACCTTCTTTACACCTTTGCATAAATATGGAGCCTGTATTTATATCCAGTAAACCCACATGGATGCACACTACAGTATGTGTGACGTCCTGCTATAAGCTGGTTTTTAGTTTTTTCTTTGTATTCTGTGCTTTCTGCCTTAAAAACAAACACTTTGAGCACTTAAAGCACTTTCTGTCACGTGATGATCACACCTGCAGTCACACAACTGTGATGTTTGTAACCCCATGAAATCATACACTGCACACACAAATATAATGATGCACATCATTCTTGTTTATGCACAATGCCTTATCACTCTTTTGGTGTCCAGATGTCAGAATGAATGAACCGAGTTTAGACTCCACAGTAATAGTTTTTTGCAACCAGCAGATGGCACAATTGAGCGACACATCAACATCGTGCCAACACAATGTGGAGGCAGTAAGAGGAACGTGCTACAGTCCACGAGGCGTCATGAGACTCTGAAGCTTGTTTCTTCTCAGCTGAAGCGTCTCGTCTCACTGTGCCGGGGCTTATGTCAGATCTTTGTAATCACATGCCCATTGACGCCAGGGCTTCACTACGAAACACCAGAGGTGACGTGACTGATTCAAATATTTGGTGCTGTTTCATTTGTCGGGAGATGTGAAATGATCAGTGTTCCCTTCCTGCTTCACTTGCAACAACCTTAGCCATGCCTCCGTAACACTGATGTTGCTGTCATCTCACATAACAGAACAAACCTGTCATATCAATCTAAGTCATGACGGAATAATAAGAAGTAACAGGACAGCACATTTGACATTAGGCCAGACTGACAATGTCCTGCAACAAATGGCAGAGATGCTATTACCTGAAAAGGCTGTTAATTTTCATCAGATTTAACAAAACAAGAATTTAAGCTGAATTTTTAGGCGTTATGAAGTAAAGTTACACATTAGAACAAACAAAATAAACAAAGGCAACAACAAATAACACAAAAACTAACACATGTAAATCGTTTCATTACAGAAGAAGAACTTTATGAAAAGTTAAAAGTTTTTTTGAATAATGGGTTTTATTTGGTGAAATAAAGAAGAAATAAAAAGAGAGCGCTCACTGTGAAACAGACTGAACAGCAAACGGCCAACATTTTCAAAGTGACCTCACAGCTGGGCACAGAACATAACAAACATAGTTTTTCATCATCATCATCATCACAATGTTTGCTGGGAAAGGAGCTGTACCTTTGTAAAAGCTTGTTTGTTTGTTTTTTACCTTGGTGCTTGTTTTCAGCTCAGTTCAGACGAGACTGACAGTAACAGCACTGAAAACAGGCACTTTATCTGGGATAACAGCGACACTGAGGGAGGAAGACTTGATTAAAGTGCCTGAGGGGAAAATGTTTGTTCATTAAAAAACAAACAATGAGACGATGAAACTGGAGGGACAGAGTAATGCACCACACTATGTGAGGGACACTTTCATGAAACATTTTGAACTTTGGTGTATTCAGTGGATGCCATCACGTCTGCATGTGTTGTGTGGTTGGCAGGGGGATTGGGAAAGAAAGAGCCATGGTGTTTCTTTGCTTTGGTTGTGGGTTTATAACATCCTGATATATGAAGTGACTATCCCATTTATCAAATGAATTTAATGAATTTCAGTCCTGAACTGAACAATCATTGCTGTGTGTCTGTTTATGTACGCACGTCTTTCTTCCTCAAACAGCTTAGAAAACCACTGAAAGTTAAACAAGTCACACCAAAATTGTTCAGTCTGAACCACAAGCACAGGTCTCCCTGCTGATCCACCCACCTGCAAAACCATGAATGGATTATCAGAGCTGTCGGTGTGGCCATGCAGGTTTTAGTTATCAGAGGTGTCTCTGATGTTGTAACAGCAGTTATTGCAAATGGGATGTATTTATTCATTGGATAAAAACTCCTAAGGTCTTGTAAAACAGAGAGTAGTACATTGCTATTCTTGAGGTTGTCTATGAGGAAAAGTGTCATACACTTTTGTGTAAAAAGTCCCAAAGGAAAGATTTGAGTAAATAAAAAGAAATTCATGTGTACAAAGACACAAACATGGAGGTTTTCAAGACCAAAGAGAAACTGTACAGAAACTGTTTTGCATAAAGCAGTTGCTACAATTTTCAGGTTCTACCATGTTTCCTGGTACAGTCATGTTATATGAAACATGGTTTTGTATTGAATAACTGTTTTACGCAAAGGTCATAATACTAACATTTGCCATAACAGTACAAAGGTTTGCAATGAACATATATTTAAAGTACAGTAAAATTATTCATTATGCTAAAAATAGACATATTCAGAATGTTTAGCTTTTCAATTTGGCCACTCTAAACACTGGACGTTGGATAGACTTGCAGACCATGTCTGTACTTGGTCCTTCGGTCCAGGTACAAACTAGGTCCACAATTTGGATGTTCAACCATGACCCAACTTGGACGTCAACATGAAGTTCAACATTTAAACTTTGGACTAGGTGGTTTTTTGGGATGTCATGTGGGCGTCTATGACAGGTGCACCTTTATTGTGCGAGACATGAATTAAGAGACCCGGTCAGTCAGTATCTTTTTAGGAATGCCGACTTGGAAAACTAGTGCCATGGCACTGCCTCAGGATATTGTGTTGCATAATTCAGCAGAACTAAATCAAAGTGATATCCCCATGCATGCCTGTGAAATGGCCCGATAAGGTCCCTGCCAATGCGCTCAAAGGGACCTCCATTAACAGTAATAGTGCAAAAGAGCTTGGAATGGTCGGCTGGTTCACTAGCTGAGACTGCTGGAAGGACGCACACCATTGACGCACATCGCTAAGCCAATTGCAGCCTTGACTCTATGTGTTTTGCCCTTAATTTTTTTTTCTAGCAGCACTGTGGGATATTTGTGTATATCCTTGTTACACCCCAGCCTAAGGGAAACAAAAAAAGAAGGAAGGATAACGTGCCCGCTCCCTGCTCCCAAGGAAAAAACCAACGCTGCCACAGGATTGCAGTTTCACAACAACCAGATATTTTATTAATTTCAAAAGGTAAACTTGTTCACACAGCACACCACAAGACACAGCTTGCACAAATGCACAGCTTGTTTGGAAGCAGGAAGTAGGCGGGGCTGCCGGTTCGGATGGGTCACAATTTAAAGCCGGCATAATTCAGTCTTCCAACAATGGCTAGCCTCCACCTGGAACTTCCATAAGCACAAACAGATAGAATGAACAACACCACCCTCAGGTGTGAGGAGCAAGGACAACACACAAAATCATGACCTGGGTCATAAGAATCCTCATGCAAACACCTAATCTCCACCCACTCTGCCTCCAACAACATCCCTAGCTGAATCAGGGCTTGTTGACCAGGGTCTCAGTCCACCAATACCTAGTGTGTATTCACAACTTCACAGTGTGCAGTATGTCTTTCCCAGGCCAAGGGACGGTGTCAGAGGCCTGGGCCCTGAGGAGAAACAGCATGGCTTGGCTAAAACGGGGTTTGTGGCTGATAGCGGCTGAGCCACAGTGGTGAGGAGCTCCGGAGCTTCCTCCTTGGAGCTGGGATCAGTCTGCACCACGCCACTGGTCATGGTTGCCCTGCCGACTCCCTCAGCCATACTGACAGGTGGTCTTCAGCCAATGGCAGCGTCCGGGTAGTTAGCTAACTGAGCTGACCCACTCCACTGTACCTGCAGGGAGCCCCTTCACAAACAGCTTCAGTCCAAGCAGCTCTGCCATGTGAACCTCCCTCCTTGTGGGGGCCCAGTTGGACCCAGACCAAGGAACCAGGTCTCGCCTGGTCCTCTAACTGTTGAGCTGTTTCTAGTGCACTGCCATCTGCTCCATGTACATGGTGGCTAGCTCTGCCACCATCTGGGCCAGCACCTCTACGTGCTGTGCTGGTCACTGCTCTGTCATCCCTCACTGGACTGGGTTTCAGCACCACTGTGGAAGTACGACTCATGCTCAAAGCACTAAATGATGTGCTGTACTTGATTTACAGTGCTTTATACAGAGCTAACTGGTGTAGTTTTTCATCTACTAGTGTCTGTGCTGTCTGCTTCCTCTTGTTCCTCTTGTTCCTCCAGTTCTTTTCCTTTTCAGCATCTAGACTCTGGGGGTGTAGGCTCCTATCACCACTGGGATGGGTTATCAGAATGTAATCACCAGACAGCATAACTGAATTCTGTATATAAATAAATCATGTGCAGTCCCTTCCAATGATCTGTCCTTATTGAAATTCTGTTCCTTTAAGGCTTTCTAGAAATTAAAGGAGAGAACTAATGAGTGAAATATTTGTAATCAGTGGCTCAACACCATATTCAATCCTCTCAAGGTTCATCTTCTGTTACTACAGCACAGCATCCTCTGAGAATAAGTAGCTGTGTTTTCTTGTTGTTATGACAGAAGGTCTAATAAATGTATTACACACTGTTTACAGGTGGTCTAATAAATGAATGGAATGCATTTATATAGCGCTTTTCGGGGCCCTTAAAGCGCTTTACAATTCCATTATTCATTCACTCTCACACATTGGTGGAGGCAAGCTACAGTTGTAGCCACAGCTGCCCTGGGGCAGACTGACAGAAGCGAGGCTGTCATATTGCGCCATCGGCCCCTCTGGCCATCACCAGTAGGCGGTAGGTGATGTGTCTTGCCCAATTGACAACAACTGAGACTGTCCGAACCGGCAACCTTCCAGTTACAAGACGAACTGCCAAGTCTTTGAGCCACGATCGCCGAAAATTAGTTAAACATTGCACATAACAACTGGAATGCTGTATTAACTCTTCTTCTGTTTGCCACTTGTAACATGGGAGTAGGCAGACTTTACACACAGCTAGTGAGCATAGCAACCAAGGCTGGAGAGAGATGAGAAAGAGAAGAGTACAGAGAGATGAAGGGCGGTGATGGGGAGTAAGGAGAGCTGTGAAGAAGCCTCAATGCAGTCAGGGACGCAAAATGAAAAAGAGAGAAAAATGAGCTTTGTGCTATCATGGCAGAAGTCATTGACCACAACAGACACACAAAGGGAGAGCGAGCGAGCGAGGGAGGGAGGGAGGGAGGGAGGGAGGGAGCTACGTAGAGCTTTCAGTCTGTTTTGGTGTCAGTTGTCTCAGTGCCACAGCAGCAGGCAGCATGGAGCTGGAGCCTCAGAGATTCAGTAAGTAAGCCTTTGCTCCTCTTTTCTGCTCCTGGTTCTGTTTGCTGCTCCTTTTATGGCTCATCAAGCAGTCAGATATAATTTGTACTTGATTTGAAGCATTTGGCTACAATTTAATTGGTTGGACTGGTTTATTGGGGTTGCGTGGCATAATAAAAAGTTATTGGTGTGCTTAAACAGTAACATGATGGTTGAGATGTCTAATTATTATGTTTGATTGTTAACATCAGAAAACTGGCTGATGCTGTGGACGATTTTGGTTGGCTGCAGTTCTTTTTCATGTGTTACCATTCATGCTCATTTATCCGTGTCAGTACATCAGATGTGTATAGTCTACCCCTGCCTCCAATCTAGTAATGACCTAAAACTGAGAGAGACAGAGAGAAAATGTGCAGATGAATGGAGATTCATACATTTCTGATGAATCCATCACTTGCTCATTATGTCTTCAGCCTGCTGAGCTTCAGCATGAGGTTAGGTGGCTTGCCTTTTGCTTCTCTCTTTGGTTGTGTAAAGGTCTTTTTTCAGTTATATTCATCCTCTGAATTATGAATTATCTGAATATAAAGACATACACCATTTAACGTTTAAGACTCTAACTTTTTTAAAATCGATTTGAAAGAAAAATCAACTAATTTCACAAAAATTCGGGACCCAAAAGGGAAATGTTTGCTTGCAGCTGAAGAGCAGAAGGCTTAGCAAATACACATGTAATATAAGCATATGCTGACTGTCAGTCCAGAGCTGAGTGAATACACAGTGTGAGCCCATCATGACACAAAGAAACAGTCCAAACATTACTCTAGCCCAGGGGTAGGCAACCTTTCTGATGGCGAGTGCCATTTAAATTTTCCTCAGAGGTCAGTGTGCCATATGATTGCATTAGCAATAAATTTAATAACGCTCTATATTAAGAGTTACACACTATATAGAACCACTTTATAGAATTATATTTGTTTGCAGATGTTGGAAACTATCAGCGAATAGTTATCAGCTATTTTGAAACAAAAAAAGACACCTTTTATCCATAACAAGAACTCCATAACAGCAAATGAACTGTACAACAGAAAATGCAAATGCTATTTATGGTCTCCTCACAAGAATGATAAGAAAAATAAACTGGGCCAATATGGCATGTCTGTTAATACACTCTGATCTCTGGTCTCCCACTCAGAGACACAGGTCTCCGAGTGTCCAGCATTCAGATGGCTACCTGAGGACACTCATGTGAGAGAAAATCTGCTCACACAGACATGTAGAGCCAAATACTGTCAATAAGGCCTCTGCAATGTTCTGAAGACAGTTAAACTTGGCAGGTGAAAATGCAAGCTCCATGAACACGCACAGCTATGGATTCCAGCTGCTTCGATGTTGCATTAACTGGCATTAACTCAGCCAGTTAATGCGAGACAAACCTAGCTGCTCATGAAAGATTTCTGGTTTGATCAGAAAATAAAACATTGGTCCATACGCCTGAAAGTCCCAAAAATGCATTGTGTGTCAAGTCTACGGATGTATCCGTGTATCTCCGTGGTGCTGATGCTGTGCTGAGCGGAAAGCTCCTGAAGCTTTTGAAGTGTCGGAATGTGGAAAGCTAACAACGTCCCTCTTACCAGTAGCCTAAGTTATTTTTAGCCAATTACAAGTTGAATCTGGTACTTGGGGTTGTTAGTTAAGATACCGTCATTAAGAAGAGGCACAACTAATGTGTCTATGCGAGCTGATTTGCGATGTGCACCGCTGGCGCGGCCATTTATTTTTTGATGCACCTTCTCGGATTAATTCACTGCATGTCGTGCCCAGGGCTGGACTGGGACAAAAAAACAGCCCGGGCATTTTGACTAAAGACCGGCCCACCAGGTAGCCATAAAGCCTTTGAATGAAAACAAACGCTGTTGTAACAGTCTTGTTGATATGATTTCTATACATTTTACATCAGATAAAAACTTTGGTTGTAAGCTTCAGATAATTATTTAATAACAGCCAGACATTTTAAATGAGAATAAGAAAGTGTTTATTTGTGCCCCCCTTTCCCTGTTAATGCCCCACCTGGCCCCCCTGGCAAAACTTTGCTAGATCCACCCCTGCACAGTTACCAGCTGTCAGCTACTTAGAAAATGATATTGGTGTTATTTGTCTCTCAGTTCATAACTTCCCTTCAACTCATTTATGTCACCTAAAAGGTAAACCTGTTTCTCCATCACCTGTTCAGCTCTGATGATTCAGTAAGGACATCTCCTGGTTTCATCTTCATGTTTCCCTCTCACCACATAACCAAACCGATATCATGACCAGCAGCTTTTACTGCTGTGGCTCCAGCAAACATCAGCTGATACTAGAAAGTATTATTAAATAAATTCTAACAACAGCTGATCAAGCTTAAACGTGCTGCTGTTGTTTAGTGCGATATCCGGTGGTTTCCTCTTTCTGGCGCAAAGTGGGCGATAAACAAACAAGAGAGACGATCAGCTGATCATTGATCAGTTTCATGATTGAAGTAGAAACAGGAGAGGGAGGGGGGAGAATGAGAGAAGAAGAGGCAGCTGTGCAGCAAAAACAAAGAATAAATCCACCTTTGTGTCTTTTTTCATTCTAGCTGCGTCCCCTCTCAGCTCAACACGAAACATAATAATTTCTCTGAATGCGGGGGGATTCCGTCTTTTTACGGGACGGTTGGCAACTCTACTAACTAACCTTATGAATTAAATACAGTTCAACATCAGTAACATCAAAGCACCCGCCCAGCTGTATAGAAACTCCATCATGCTAGCTAGTACGCAGTACGAGTTATTGTAACTGACTGTAAAAAGTCAGCACAACGAAAATAAACTCCACCTAAACTTGGTTTATATCTGATCCAGATAGACTGCAGGTCATAACATCTTACCTGAAGTTCAGTTCACCTGACGCTCGGACCGGAGGCCGCCTTGGGTCTCTGCTCCTCCTGCCTCCGATCTCCCTCATCCACTTGCTGGCCTCCACCACTTATTAATTTTACTGAATCTGTGGAAGCTCCGCGATGCCACCACCAAACAACTGAGTTATTTTTACACACCTGCCAGCATCTGGCCAATCCAACACCTTTCATTGTTTATACCGTTACAAAAAACCCCCCAAAAAACTAAACAAAAAAAAAATCATGCCATCAGTTAACCCTTCGCGTGCCAACTGTGGCATGCATGCCCAGGGTTGCCGACCCCTGCTCTAGCCTCACGCTAATCAGCACTGATCACTGACACCAAGCAACACTGTGGTTTAAAAACAGACAGCAGTGACACTGAGCTCAGTTTTAGATGGCAGTACGCAGTGAAGGCCACACTGTGGAGTGCAGGTCACAAAGGTCAAAGGTCTTTTCCACCTTGTATGTGTTTCTGATGGAGTGTTGATCTGTTTGACAAAGAGGCAGAGAAGGAGATGATTACAGCTGGTAACTGCAAAGCTTTATTGGATGTAGAGAGGTTTAATATTACATCAGTCTCAAGCCCACTGATGAGATGATGGCAGAGACAGAGTGGGGAGAAATGACGAAGGTTAGTCTTTGGAGACTGAGTTAGCAGAAAGAAGTTCTAATAATGGATGGATGGAAAAGATAAGTGACAGATGAAGAAGATAATGTGTTAATGGAAGGATGGATGATGCAAAATGATGGCACAATGGTAGTATTAAAGATGCTCTGAAGATGCCCCCACCCCACCCCACCCCCAACCCAAACCCAGTTCAGTGTGGTTTTTGAGCATTATAACACACACAGATATATATAACACAGTTATGGTGCAGATCTCTCATTTCTTTCACACAAAGTAATCAGTTTTACTCGCTGGATGTTCTGCAGAAGCTTGAAGCGTCCTGCTGGGATGTTGACTTTTACAAAACTGGTTTACTGAAGAAACCTCTGTTTTGTTTTGTTTATTTTCCTGAAATCAAATAAAATAGGGTGGGAAATATGACTTTTTCTTTACATTATTAGATTAGATTAGTAAAAATCTAATTAATAATTAGATTTTTAAATTGTTATTTAGATCATTATATCTCTCGGTTGGCTTGTGAACACCTTGGACAAGCTGGAAGAGGATGTTATTATTGTTACTAGAAGTAGTAGCAGTAGTGTTATATCCCCATGTATCTCATCATGAATTATTTATTAAATTAAATTAATCATAATGATGATGCATCAGGCTGCTGTTGGTGTTTGTTTTGGTTTCCTGGATCTGTTTGGGTCAGCTCTGTCGGGTTTGGGAGAATTTTATTTCAAATTGTTTTGGGTCCAGTACAGTTCAGGAGTCCAGAGGTAAAATGTACAACTGTGCAACTGTTTCACGTTTTGGGTCAATTCTCACCTCAGTAACCTTAAACACACAATTTCAAACACTTTTTCTATTGTGAGTAATGCTTCTATTGTAATGAGATACTACATATTTATCTGTTTCAGTGTTATTTATGTAGAATCAGCCCAGATGAATGTTACGTCAGGGACAGGACCAGACTTGACAATACTGTAGAGCAGCGGTCCCCAACCCCCGGGCCTCGGACCGGTACCGGTCCATGAGTCGTTTGGTACCGGGCCGCAAGAGTTGAGGGTCAGGTGTGAAATGTATAGTTTTCAGGGTTTTTATCGGTTTTCAGCGTTATTTTGTTATCGTTTTTATCGTTTACTCGGTTTTCCTTGGTCTTTTCACGTGTGTTATGAATAAATCTTCTTTTTTTTGGTACCGGTACTAGTTTTATTTTGTTGTATTTATCCGCGACACCTTAAAGGCCGGTCTGTAAAAATATTGTCGGGCATAAACCGGTCCGTGGCGCAAAAAAGGTTGGGGGCCGCTACTGTAGAGAGATGATTTAGTTTGAGTGACAGGAATAAAACAAAGAAACAACATGAAGCACACATGACGCGATCAAGCTCTCCTACCTTTCATTTCCCAAAATGCAGTTGTACACCCAATACAGAGTTCATAATATTGTAATAACAAACAAAACATTTACACAAAACCCTCCTTACTCAACTGCAAAATGGGAAATATGGTCTCTTAAATAGATCTTACTATCAGAGTAAATTATTCATGAGTATTTCTGTGGGTTTCTGTGGAACTGTCTCCTGTATGTAAGCCCCTTAGCACCGGACAGACTGTGTTATTCTGTTCAGATTAGTTGGTGGCATTGTGTCACCTGACCAAGAGAGATAACCCTCCACAGGGCACTTCATGTGGTTTTCATACAGGTGAAGAATATTCTCTGTATTAGCAGATTCTTCTGGATCACTGTTGTCTTCGTGTTCCTAGTTTGTTCCAGCAGTCTATATGAAGCAGATAACCCAGTCATAAAGTTACACAGCAGAGTAAATGCACCAAACATTAGTAATTAATAAAGAAAATTAACACTGATGGTGAAGTATTTGTCGACTCCATCATCCACTATGTCACAGAAAACTACATCTGCACCTTCAAAGGGCAACTTGCTGGTCTTTGACCGGGCCAGCTAAGGTCGCCTGCATTTGACAGTCAGGGTGATCGCTCTCGCTCCTCATTTTGCTTCAGTGATAGCTGCATAATGAATTCAACCCTGGCCTGACAGCAGAGCCATGTATCAGAACCAGGACAGTAATGTTTTTTTGTGATTTAGTAATATCCCACTAAACACAGGACGTGAAACATGCACATCATGTCTGTATTGGTTCTGTTGCTTAATGAACAATTCTAGATGTCTATACGATTCCAAACCAGGTCCACAATTTGGACGTCCAACCATGACCCAACTCAACATTTGACCTTTGGACTGGGTAATTTTGTTGGACGTCATGTGGACATCAATGACAGGTGCAGGAAATTTACATTTACGATGTAATTTTTTATATTTAATATCAACATTGTTGTTATCAACAAAACAAACACGGTTTATTATGTGTCAGCCTATTCATTTAGTCAGTCCAATTTAATGTATTCTTTGTTGTTATTTTACATTTTCCTGTTTTTCTTTAACTGGTTTATTTCGTTTAATTAATGAACTTGTTTGAAACCAGGTTAAACTTATGAACTGGAACATCAACTTTGTCAATTTTATAAACTGTCTGTCAGAAGCTGGGGACATTTCTGCTCAAAATCCACCGTGCAGCTTCTCACTATTGTTTTGGCCTCAAGAGCCATCTTGGAGATGTTGGTACCACAGAAGAGGGGCCTGAAAGCTGAAGGCTTTGGATCTTATGTCCTCGGGACCACAAGTAAGCCCGCAGCATGAGCGAAGTGCTCCTTTGAAGTGACCTCTTACTATGTCTGATTTCTCAGACTTTTTATCTGATTTAGTGCTCAGCTCAGATAAAATAATCATTGTGGGTGATTTTAACATCCATGTAGATGCTAAAAATGACACGTAGCCTAAAGCAGATAACTCGTAAGCTGGAGAGGAAATGGCGTGTCACAAATTTAGAAGATCATCATTTAGCCTGGAGAAATAGTTTGCTGCTTTATAAGAAAGCCCTCCGCAAAGCCAGAACATCTTACTATTCGTCACTGATTGAAGAAAATAAGAACAACCCCAGGTTTCTCTTCAGCACTGTAGCCAGGCTGACAAAAAGTCAGAGCTCCATTGAGCCAAGCATCCCTTTAACGTTAACTAGTAATGACTTCATGAACTTCTTCACAAATAAAATTTTAATCATTAGAGAACAAATGACCAATAATCATCCCACAGATGTAATATTATCTACAGCTACTCTTAGTACCATTGATGTTAAGTTAGACTCTTTTTTTCCAATCGATCTTTCTGAGTTAACTTCAATAATTACTTCCTCCAAACCATCAACGTGTCTTTTAGACCCCATTCCTACAAAACTGCTCAAAGAAGTCCTGCCATTAATTAATGCTTCAATCTTAAATATGATCAACCTATCTCTAATAATCAGCTATGTACCACAGGCCTTCAAGGTGGCTGTAGTTAAACCTTTACTTAAAAAGCCTCTCTAGACTCAGCAGTCTTAGCTAATTATAGGCCGATCTCCAACCTTCCTTTATATCAAACATCCTTGAAAGAGTAGTTGTCAAACAGCTAACAGATCATCTGCAGAGGAATGGTTTATTTGAAGAGTTTCAGTCAGGTTTCAGAGCTCATCACAGCACAAAAACAGCTTTAGTGAAGGTTACAAATGATCTTCTTATGGCCTCTGACAGTGGACTCATCTCTGTGCTTGTCCTGATAGACCTCAGTGCAGCGTTCAATACTGTCGACCATAATATCCTATTAGAGCACGTTGTAGGTATTACAGGTACTGTGCTGCAGTGGTTTGTATCATATCTATCTATCCATCCATCCATTCGCTTCCGCTTCTCCTTTTCAGGGTCGCGGGGGGCTGTCATAGGGCGAGAGGCGGGGTACACCCTGGACAGGTCGCCAGTCTGTCGCAGGGCCAACACACAGAGACAGACAACCATTCGCACTCACATTCACTCGCACATTCACACCTAGTGGCAATTTGGATTATCCAATTAACCTATCCCCACAAGCTGCATGCCTTTGGACGGTGGGAGGAAGCCGGAGTACCCGGAGGGAACCCACGCAAACACGGGGAGAACATGCAAACTCCACACAGAAAGACCCCAGCCTGATGGTGGAATTGAACTCAGGACCTTCTTGCTGTGCGGCAACAGTGCTAACCACCAATCAGCCAACCACCAACCAGCCAATCTATCTAATAGACTCCAATTTGTTCATGTAAATGGAGAGTCCTCTTCACACACTGAGGTTAATTATGGAGTTCCACAAGATTCAGTGCTAGGACCAATTCTGTTTACATTATACACACTCCCCTTAGGCAGTATCATTAGAAGACATAGCATACATTTTCACTGCTATGCAGATGACACCCAGCTCTATCTATCCATGAAACCAGATAATACACACCAATTAGTTAAACTGCAGGAATGTCTTAAAGACATAAAGACCTGGATGGCCGCTAACTTTCTGCTTCTTAATTCAGATCAAACTGAGGTTATTGTACTTGGCCCTGAAAATCTTAGAAGTATGGTATCTAACCAGATTCTTACTCTGGATGGCATTATCTTGGCCTCCAGTAACACTGTGAGGAACCTTGCAGTCATTTTTGACCAGGATATGTCCTTCAATGCACATATTAGACACACAGTCGCCCCTCCCTGAGCCTGGTTCTGCTGGAGTTTTCTTCCTGTTAAAAGGGAGTTTTTCCTTCCCAGTGTTGCCAAAGTGTTTGATCATTGGGGGTCATATGATTGTTGGGTTTTTCTCTGTATGTATAAGGTCTACCTTATATTATAAAGCACCTTGAGGCAACTGTTGTTGTGTATTGGCACTGTACAAATAAATTGAATGGAATTAAATTGAATTGAATGAGATCCTTAAGATAAAGTACAGCCCGATTATTCAAGACCTCATATGCAATGAGAAGGATATTAAATTTGATTCTGGATTTAACAGGAAGCCAATGAAGGGAAGCCAATACAGGAGAAATCTGCTCTCTCTTTCTAGTCCCTGTCAGGACTCTTGCTGCAGCATTTTGGATTAACTGAATGCTTTTCAGGTTCAGAGTTTTTAGGACTTCCTGATAATAATGAATTACAGTAGTCCTGCTGTCTGAGAGTGAAGTGCTCTATTGGGGGTATTATAGGACTTTAAGGTCTTTAAGATAAGATGGGTTCCGATTATTATTCAGATCCTGAAAACCCGTGTCTCAATCCAAAAGTGGTCTGCAGGAGTATGCATTCATAGACGTATACACAGAGGTTTGCCACCTGACTATTATATTTTCCACATTAGCAGCAGAAGCTGTATAGGCAATTGATTCATCGAATGCTAAGTTAGAAAATGACATTAACATCTGAACACCTAGTGGGAAGGAGCTGCCACACTGTTTGAAAGCACTGTGTTCAGTTGGAATGGCATAATGAGTGAGTGTGTAAGATGCAGAGTTAGTCCTAAAGTTAATCTGGCATTCATTTATACAGCAGTCTAAGGGAAAGACATACAGTGGGGGAAAAAAACTCCATTAAAGAGCAGTCCTATTATATTTTCCTAGTTCCCTGCAGAAAGATTTAAAAAGCTAACTGTGAAGTTAGTTTACACAATTCTGCTGATAAAAAGGAGACCTCTGAAGGCTTCCAGTCCTTTTCTCTCATGTACGACAGTAAAGGAAATGCTCTACTGCCTCCTCTTGATCTTCTACATCAGTTCTATGTTCAGTGAATGATGAGATCAGAAATTTTGGTTTAGTCTTTGTTAGGAGCTCACTGCAAAATTTTAATGAAGTGGAAAACTGTAGCTGGGAATCGTTCTGCCTCTTTTTTCCTTCTCTTACATAATTTAAACAAAGCTGTTTGTAGTGTGAATTGATTTGGATGGGCTGTGCAGCATCTGATGTTGTACATGATGTAAAATTGTTTTGTCAGAAATGACTATTTTACCCGTATAAGCTCTTCATCTGCACTGACACATAAAATAAAACATTAATACAGGAAAGTAAGAAATATATTACTCCTTTTGTTTTGTGGATAATCAGTGCAGGAGTGCATTGAATTATTGGAAAAATGTTGAACTGTTCATGGCATTGTATGAAACCATACCTGAATGCATCTTTCAATTTTTATTTTTAATAGTGAATTTTTCATTTTTATAGGGGCGCTATGGTTTTCCTCATTTTCTTCCTTATGCACTTTTCCAGTAGTCGTTACCTACTCTAGACACACTAATCTGTGTTCCATGTAGATACAGTCCTACAGGAAACCAGCATCAACTGAAAATTCCATCCTCTGGGAAAACAATGGAAATCCAAATCCTCTTAAATTTATAATTGAACACAGCAAAAATGACCAGGGTAAAATCTGTAAGTGCACAGTTTTGGCAGCGCTCGATCCCTCTGGTGTCTCTGCTGAAATTTGAAATTTTACATCTACATCAGGTCGTACACTGTTGCTTTTCTCTCTGTGTCACCTTTCTCATACATGATTTAAAGCTATGCCCAAACATTAAAAATCACTTCATTACATTTTCTCCTTTTCTATGTTGTACTTTAACATGGTCCATCATTAACTCCATCAACCTGACTTTCATCAGCTCAATCTCATGAAAATCATCAATGCATTTATGAGCACATTTAAAAACAACACAGGTTGACCAAAGTGCTGTACAAAGTAAAAAGTAATGCAAACACAAAACAAAAACTCAGTCCCAATTAAAAGTTTTCAGAGGCCGGTCTGTGTTTCAGTCTGCTTCTAGGAACAATCAGAAGCAACAATCAGCTGACCTCAGAGTTCTGCTTGGAGTATTTCTTGTTAAAAGATGGGAGTGCGTCCATTAAGAGGTTTAAAAACAAGCAATAAAATCCAGTTAACCCAGTAAATTAGGAATACTTTTTCTTGTCATGACTTGTGTTTATCAATCACAATATGCTTTATGTAATTTCTTTCTTAAACACACACATGTTAAAGTGAGAGGCCTGCTATAAGAATACATTTCTTATGAAGATAGTATTTTTTATTTGTTATATTAGTTGCTGTCACAAACTCCAGGTTCTGGTTGCTTACAAGTAAAAATTTGACATGATTTTTCTTCCTTTCAGCTGATTGGTCAATGTCATGTCAATCACAACTTTAACAATCCAATCAGAGAACAGACAGGTTTAGCTGTTGGAGGGGTGCTTTACTGAGCTTCAGGTCCTGGAAGAATAAATGCCCCTTTACATGCCAGCCCAGTGTTTTCCTTCATCACCATGAAAACAGTCATGCGTGTCCGTGTTCTGTGATTTTGGTATCACAGGTTTACGTGCTTATACAGAGACCTCCTGTATGGGCTACTCCAGAGCCTTTTCAACAGCGCTGCGGGGGAAAGTAGTGTTGTATAAATGACACAGTCTTCATTAGTGGGGATAATTACAAAGCTTTCTTTATTATGAATTAGCAATACATGTTTTTCATTGAACATTTGAAGATAAAACAAACTCTCGTAGAGGACATAAAGTCAGAGATAGAAATGACAAGGAGCAGGCGCATCTAGTACAGGTAGAACTGCCGCAAAAACCCCCAGAGCTCAGCAGCCAGCGTAATAAATTCTGGATCCTTGGCTCTTAGTTAGCATTAGCAACACATGCTATGTCCGCTGTGAAAGGGCCTTTATGCTGCGCACTGTGTCTCACAGCAATGGTCCCGGGTCAGCCCTGACTTTGTGTTGAACTAATCCTAAAATAATAATGGTATTTCTAACCACTGGTATACCACAACTGTATCCTTTCAACAGCTACCCAAAGCTAGGGGACCTAGCTTGTATGACCCCTATGGGATATTTATATAGAGATCCTCAAGGAGTGGAACTGCAAGAGGAGAGGGATTGTTTTCTGGGTTTCTAATTACGTCTAATTAACATGATGAATGAGAAATGTAAAGATGATCTAACAGCAAAAGCACATATAGATAAACTCACTGTGGATCACTTGAATAATAAAAAGTCCTTTCACCCTCTCTCAGATGTAATGAGAGGTAAGCCAGAGGGACTCTGTCAATCACACCTTTCTTGACAAAAAGGAAACAGACAGTTGGATTAGTCTGGATTAATCTCTTCATGTGGTATTATATTATTACAAAACATGGGTAAGAAAAGTCCAACTACTTTAAGCCCAACAGTGCTCACTTACTCTTGATTGAATTTTCACTGCCTCCCTTCTGCCAATCAAACCAGAGTCTGCTGTGTCAACAGGCAGTGCTTCACTCCTTATGTGTTCACTGAAAGCATAACAGATAACGTAGCACTTCTTCCTTTTGTTTCTTAGAGCCAGGTAATATGTCTCACACAGGGGACAATTTAAGTTTAATTTGATTTAAGCAGTATAGTCCTGGCAACCTCCAGTGCAGTGGAAGATTGGAAAAATGACTGGTCTGCTTTCTAATACATGAAAGTAGGGAGCCGTAAAGTCATGCACCTTTCAGCGCTAGGAATTCATCAGCATTTTCCTTGTGAAATCAGGACTCGACCATCACTGTGCAGTGTAATGTGTGTTTGCCCAGATTAAAGCACTTGTTAAAAAGTAACCAAAATGGATTCAAAAATATTACACTACATTTCTTTGATTATTTGGTGCAATTGGCGTTACAGCACTCTGAGGGTAATTATTAATCGTGAAGCTATTACATATCCTGAAGAGAAAGAATGCATCATTTCTTCTTTAGTCACACAATCTCACTGTAAGATCTTTTGTCATTATGTAACGGAGCGAAGGTGATGTTTTTCTTACAGTGTTCGTTTAGAGGGGAAACCTTCCTCCAAAACGGACAGAGCAGTGGAGCCGCCAAGGGAAAGCATACGAAAATTAAAACTGTATAATTAAAATATAATTTATTATATTTAAATAGTTAAAAATGTAAAATGGATTAAAACAACCCTGGCCAGGGGACAACACAATAAAACACAACATTACAAGTCCGGTGGCGTCCGCCACGATATAAGAGTCACTAAAAGTTAAAAATCCAGCGGAGCGGTGCAGGAGGGGAACCCGGCGGCGTCCTCGCCTTCCTCTCCACGTTCTGCGCCCCGGTGCGCTAAAGGAGGGAGGCAGCGGCAGTTACTACTCTTTTAGGCAGCTTTGAATCATTAAAAGGGGAAAGTCAAGAGACTTACCCCGGGTGGGCAGAGCTCTCAACTCTGCCCGCCGCTTCTTTGTAACTGCCACTCGGCACCGGCCCGTCTCGTCGCCTCCAATTCTCTGCAGACGCGTACTCTGGCCTCCTGTTGCTGCAGCAATCGGACCGCTCGCTCTGCGTCTCTGGTTGCCGGCGCTGTATCCTCCTCTCTGACGCCAAGCTCCACCAGCCCCCCGGGCTTGCAGGCGCCGCCGCCTGACACCACTCACGCCCGCCCGTCTCTCAAGCCTCTTTCCAAGCAGTGTTCCTCAAGCCTGTTTTTGTGTGGTCTGCCAGGCCCTCTTATTGGCCTCCGGGACCTCCCAGGTGTACTCAGGTTTGTAATCAGGTAGGGGCGGAGTCTTTCCAGGACAAGTCACCAAATAAATACCATAAAAACATGCAGTAAAATTCATAAAAATAAACCAATGTACAATATTAAAATATTTAAAAAAGGTAAAACACGGCAAAACATACATTAAAAAACCCTAGAAACTTGTCCCTTTCCACCCCGTGACAATTATAGATGTTTCTCTCGTGAGAAGCTAGAGTAGAATTCCACAAAACAACAAAGCCAAGGGATTTATGTTACATATTAATGTTCATTTATCTGCTTGTCATTAGTTGGAAGGGTCAGTGACTGTCACGAGACACAGGAAAAACTGTTAGTGAAGAATCAGCCCCAAGAAACAAATATTAGTATTGAAGATGAAAAAGGAAAATTAATTCACAAACATTGTGCAAAACAACCTGGAGACACTGCTGGAAGGCTGAACATCATTGTCCATTCCTCTTCCAGTCATTGACATTCCTCCACTGTAGCCTGGAACGTGACCAGAAAGGTCTCCTGAGGCCCACCTAGAGTGCTGCCACTGTCTACACTCATCCAGGCATTTAACAGGGAGATTGTTGAGCTACTCAATAACTGTTTTGGTTGGTACTGTGTTGTTATCCTTAATTTGGGACCTAACTTTGTGAAGGAGTTTATAAATTCTTTATTACTCTGTTAGTGCCAAAGCATTCCAATATTTGCTCTAGTTTTTCTCAGGAAATTGCTGGATTAAACCTTGTAGGCATGCAGAGGGTCAGCCTTTATAAAAGCTGAGTGTCTGAGTCAAAACTGAATCAAATCGAAATGATTATAGGAATCAGTGATGATACCCAGCCCTGCTTCAAAGGCACATTTTTTTTTCTTTTTAACCCAACAGGAAGAAACATAATTAGCAACTCTAATCTGTGGAGCAAATGGTTGTGGCTGGTGCAGTAAACACCCAGCATGCTTCAAACATGATATTCTCATTTGCCAGAGACTCTTAAGGCCTGTATGTATGTGTATTTCTGGGTGAACATTAACATTAAAGCCCTCCCCACATTCTTGAAATACTCTAATTTCTAAGAACACCCCGTTGAAAGAAAGACATGATTAACAAGCCATGTTTACATTATCCTGAAGTCATATTTATGACTAAATAAAGGAGCCTTGTATATTGACTGAAACATGTCCAAACACTTCTTTTTTAAAGATGTGTCATAGTTTAATTTTTCAAATGTGAGTCAGGGAAGCAAACCAGACTTGATAACAAAGTTTCTTTTAACACCAACCAAATGCTAGTTAACTATCTTGCTGCATGAAACAATTGCCGTTACATTAGTTGCTAGCATTTGAGTAGTTAACTTTATCAGTTTATATATTTGTATATTTGAAATATCTGAAAAATCATTGCTGAGTCATAAACTACGTTGAACAGCAGGTAACAAAGCTCACAGTAACCATCTTAACGTTAAATCAAAAGGACAAAGTCAGCAAAGTTCGGAGTTGTTGGAAAAAACCATTTATCAGCATCACTTATTTGTATGTCTTCAGCTGCCATTAGTCAGTACTCCAACAGCTGTCACTCAAATTCAAGGCCTTGAGTATGTGGACCTTGTCATGTATGTCATTTGAAAGCGACCAATCGTGTAATGGCCAGTCAATCCATTGGTATCCACCTCAGAACTGTCACAGCATGCATTTTTAATTTCTCTTTGCTATTTGGGCTGACTGGGACCTGATGAATGTAAAAACAAAGAATTACCAGAATTTTTTTAACCAGATTTTTGTTTCTGAGAAAAATGAGATCCACATATGAGGACATTTGTTTTAAATTTGGATAGAACAGTGGCAGCACAATGTCCACGTAAGTAGATATCAGGCCCTTGTAGAGCAAAATTGACAGACAACTGAAAATGTGATGTCCACATATGTGGATGCCAGGCCCTAGGTTAATTATCCTGGATTAATAATACAACAGCTTCTTTGGGCCCTGCAACCGCAACCAACCACACGTAACATCACCCTCCGTACTGACAGAAGATGGCTTATTTTTAAAACTTTAAACACTTGTTTCTTTGTGTTAATGTTCAAAGTGAAAACCATTGCTGCACCCAAAAGGACACACAGGGTATTCTCACACTTCCTGAAACACAATGATGCCCAAGACTATTGGAAAAACACTCTGTGGACAAAAGTTGAAGTGATCCCAGAATTCATGTCCTTTTGATCTACCATTAAACTAACGACAGCAACTAAATGATATCAGTCAGAAATGGTGGTGGTAGTGTGATGGCCTGGAGCTGCTTTGCTGCTTCAGGAACGACTTGTCGTAATTAAAGAAACCATGACTTCTGGTCTCGATCAGAATATCTTGAATAAGAATGTCGGCTCATCAATTCATCCCCTGAAACTCAGTGATCAATAAACACAAGTCTGCCTCTAAATGGCTAAAAAAAAAAAAAAAAAAAAAAAAAAGATTTTGGAGTCCACACCATAATCAGATTGAGATGTTTATGTGATGTGTTCACAAATTGTCCAATTCTGCACAGAACAGTGGATCAAAATGTCTCCACAGTGACGTGAAAGACTCATTGGCAGTTCTTGCTGCCATGGTTGGAACAACCACTTGTTAGATTTACTTCATAAATGATATTATCAATGAAAAACTGTATTTTTTGTATTTACTCATGATGTTTTTGTGTAGTATTAGTATGTTTTGAATGATCGGATACAGTTTAGTGTGAGAAATATGCAAAAACTAAGAAAACCAAGAAAATCGGAAAGCAGACAAATGCTTTTGACTTTTTTGTGATTTTTTTTTAATTGTTGCTTTTCATGTAGCTGCATGTGTGCAGGGCTGATTCAAGAATAATTGCTGCAATCTGAGATGTCCCATCCAGAGTCAAAACACTTTTCAAATCATACTCATAATGCCAAAGAAATGGAGAAACTAGTCAGTCCAAGTTTGGCCACACAGACTCTGAATCAAAACGTACTTAAACAGGTTGTATTCTGCTCATTTTCAGATCAGTTTCTTTTATATGTGGACTTATATATCTGCATGATTCACAATTCAAAATAATCCTCATTTATTTTTTACTGGGCCAACATTGGGGGTTGGGCCTTGGTACAACCCCCAATGTGTCCTCTGTGTGCAGCAAACATTTCCCACTGTGGGACCTAACCTGTTCTGACTACATGACCCTTGGAGACAGAAGGTGACAGAGCTCAAGGCTCCAGCACCGAGCACGAGTGTGTGGTTTGCAGATGCTCTCTGTGCAAAACTGGCTCAGCTGGCAACATGCAACCATGTCCCACATTTAAAAGCCACATGGAATATTATCCATGCTCTTTCACATCATAGGTTTCTCAGAGCTGGCACACATCTTATATAACAACAGACTCATAAATTAAAAACATTCATTTGTCTACATGGACAGTATACTCTGATAACAAACTATACAGATGAAACAGGTGAGTTTTGTGTTACATAAAAAGGCAGATGATGGATTGCAAGCACTTAAACTCAGTTTAAGAACAAATGATGTAATGTTGGCGTTCTCTCTGACATTGACTGAGTCACGCAGACACAGAAATTACTCATATTTCTGTTTCCACACAGTGATTTTTATCATTCAGTCTCAGAGGCTCCAGTTTTCACTTAGTCTTTGTGTTGCGGCTCTGACATCCTTGAACGTGGCTCAAGAGTTGGGTGTTCGCCTTGTAATTGGAAGGTTGCCGGTTCGAGCCCCGGTTTGGACAGTCTCGGTCGTTGTGTCCCTGGTCAAGACACTTCACCCGTTGCCTACTGGTGGTGGTCAGAGGGCCCGGTGGCGCCAGTCTCCAGCAGCCTCGCCTCTGTCAGTGCGCCCCAGGGCGGCTGTGGCTACAATGTAGCTTGCCAGTGTGTGAATGTGTGCGTGAATGGGTGGATGACTGGATGTGTAAAGCGCTTTGGGGTCCTTAGGGACTAGTAAAGCGCTATACAAATACAGGCCATTTACCATGAACGCCATTCATGCGAGTGTGGCTGTTAAATTAAAAGAATGACTTTAGGGGGATGGGCATATCTTTTCATTTTAATGTATCCAGTTCTAACTCGGCGTTCTTCACAGTCCTGTGTGAGCAGGATCCATCAGTGTCCTGTGATGAGAGGTACCCTTTTTAACTTGACTGACTGTTAGTACTCAGATTACTGACAGCTTAGAAATAACTTCTAATTTATGAATGAAATGCGAATTTCATTTAACGACTGCTTCAAGTCGTTCCTGAAGCAGCTGTCAAGATTCTGCAAGATGTGCAGACTCAGTGATGCATGCAGTGAGGACCCACATGCAGACAACACTGGCAGGCAGGAAATGAGCTTAGGTGACAATGAGCTGCTTTCTTGAGGCTGATGACACAAGTACAAAGTAACGGCAAAAATAGAAACTGAAACCTGGAGACACAAGGGCAAGTGCACAGACACGGTGACAAAAGACACCAGGGAAGGGGGGGGGGGGGGGGGGGGGCACAAAATTGGACATAATGAGACAGGGGAACCAAAAACTGAAGCAAAACTGAACATAATAACAAGGAACAAGGATCAGAATAGGACAGGAAACAACAAACAGAGACCCAGACTTAAGACAGGGAAAGACACCGAGACATGATTGACTGAAGGTGGCAATCACGGACACATGGCAGATTTAACATGGAAGACACTAAGGTGAGTGTAAGAGGAGGGGAGGGGGACGCAAAAGAATGAAACACAGAGACAAGACTGACAGGATTGAACCCTTGTTGAGCCCTTCTGTTCCTGTAGCACCATCAACATCAGAGTGGGCACTAATGTGATTATTCTGTGTTTGTCACTAAATGATTAGACTACAACAGATCTGAAAAAGGCTGATGATAAATGTTGCCTGATAAGTGTATTTCCCACAGGACCCTATGGCCTTTTGGATAACTGTACAGCAGTGGTGGCTGTAGCTCAGGTGGTAGAGCAGGTCATCTACTAATCGGAGGGTTGGTGGTTCGATCCCTGGCTTCCCCAGTCTGCATGCCAAATATCCTTGGGCAAGATACTAACCCCAAATTGCTCTCCGATGCATCCATCGGAGTATGAATGTGTGTGAATGTTACTTAGAAAGCACTTAGAAAAATGTGCTGGTGTGAATGGGTGAATGTACAAGTTGTGTACAGCGCTTTGAGTGCTCAGAAAGAGTAGAAAAGCGCTATATAAGAACCAGTCCATTTACCATTTACCATTTAGCAGTCTTTGTAAATATGCTCACCAGTAAATTTCAACACAACTAAAGTCAGGCTTGAAATAAAGCACATCCTTAATGGAGGCGCCAGCTGCCTTAGGATCATTATTCTAGAGAAAACAGTGAAGGACCAGAGGGACCGTTAGGAAGACAGAGCTGCAGTGAAACAGGAGTCGGGCTGAGGCAGACAAACTGGAGTCACAGAGTACAGGTGTTCGACTGAGAGCAAGAATGCTAAATGGCTTTAATATGACAAACTGGTCATCAAGTGACAGTGAAGAGCAGGACATACAAGCTCAGTTTAAAATGTGCATTTTATTAAAACATAACAAACAGAATGTATCAGGTTTATTTGTTTAACCTGCAACATTTTATTACGTCATGAAAAATATTAGGACCTTTTGACTTTGACAGTAACACATCTCAAAAAACAACAAGGTGGAACAAAGTAGTGGTGCTAATAAGAAACATCAGGTCATTAAGAAGACAGGGTATAGAAAAGAGCACGTTAGAGAGTTTCTCAGGAGTAAAGATGAAAATTATAACATTTAAAGATTGCTGTTGAAGGAGAGGGTGCACCGTGAGAAAATGTTGCCATCAGATTAAAAATTACCAATTTTTTCCAGTGGTACATTTTCCCAGTTTAAATATTTGATGATTTGTTTTGAATACCAATAAAATCTTCTTCTCTGCACAGGCACATACTGGATTTACTATTATTCTCCTGTGATCCAAGGATAAAACAGAGAGCCATGACTTTTATTTCTATAGCACAAAATCACAACAACTGTTAGCTCAAGGTTCTTTATTTGTGTGTAAAGACCAGAGAGCAGCTTTGGCTGCCAAATCTCTCCAGTATCAGTTTTCTGGTTACAGTATTCTGTACCTTCCATTGTCCCCCCCAAAACTATTATGCACTATGTGTGATTCCATTTCAGTTAGGAATTGAAACGATTGAGACAGGAAACCAATCAAATGCAGTTTTGTGTTAGACTCTGTGTCACCGCAGTTGTGAACAGTAACACAGTGGAACAGTGGAAACTAGCGAGCTAACTTCCTCCTAACTAACTCGCAGTGATGCAGCAGTGTTCGTTTGACTTTGGGACCTGAAGCAGCGTTTGGACCCGGAAACGGCTGATGACGTCAGACTTAAAGACCGGATTGTTCATTATAAAGATGTCTGGCATTCTGTCGCCACTTTCAAGTGTTTGCAACCTTTTTTGCCAGTAAAAGAAATTTCTGTTAAGATTACTTTATCGCTGTGGCTGTTGATGGCCATACAATAATGATTTTACAATTACTAACTCTTATTTTGACCAACATACACTAACCTTTATCTGATCTTTCAACCTTATTTCATGATAATATTCTGTGTTTGCTTAATAATGCAAAAATCAGAACAAGGGGATTTACTAGTGCACAAGCATGTCATGTTGCAATCTTTAAGTTAGTTTCTGTCATGATCCTGGGTCCTTTTGACCCAGCGTTTTGTGTTTTCTATTAGTGATTTTGGTTCTGTTCCTCCTGTTTAGTGTATTCTGTTCTGCCCATCTATCCCTGTGTTAAGTCCGCGTTTCCTAGTCTGTGTCTTTGTGTGTATGTGTTTCCTGTTTTATTGTGAAGGTCTGCGTCTTATGTGAGTGTTTTTAAGTTTGCCTCCCTCGTCACGTTAATCACTCCCAGCTGTGTCCCCCACCCGGTGTTCTCTGAGTGTTTTTAAGTCGTGTCTTCTGTCTTAGTCGTTGCTGGTTCGTCTGTGTTGTTTCCCCTCGGTCTCCCTGCGTCTCTCCATCCATCTCTCTGTGTATATTTCCCCGGACCTCCCTGCATCTTTGTTCTGGTTTCTTTTGTTAGTTTGCCCAGTTTAGGTTTTCTGTTACAGCTTCACCCGTGCCATTTCTGTTGTATTTTCTTTTGTAAATAAAGAAAGTAACTCACCTGCACCAGAGCTGCCGCTTCCGGGTCCTACATAATTACCACACGGCTTTCCCCGGCAGACCGTGACAGTTTCTGTGAACAGTAACTTCTGCCCACTGCTTGTAAAACAGGTTTTCTCGTTGCCACATTATGCCAAAGGGTTGAAGTATGTAATTTAGCATTTTTTATGTGCTGCTATACCTGTTGTGTAAAAAAGAAAATTCTGAAAATAGCTGTGCAAAGATGTAAGTAGCAGTATAACTTGCAAATCATCAAGTTAATTGATGGAAATTTCTATTGTCCCACAAAGACAGCACATGAGATATTGAAACTGAGAAATTGTATTGTTTTTTTGTTAATTTAAGAACAATTTAGGGGTTAATTTAGTTTGAATTTGATCCTAGTGACACAGGTATGGACTGCTAAAAATCAATCGAGATGATCTTTTCTTGGTTTCTTAGTAAGATTGTTCAGTTAAGTACCCCAGAGAACCCGAGTCTTTCAGAACTAATGATGGGAAGCTGCAGGCTGCTCTGTGTAAGGCTCTACGGGTGAATAGTTCAAGAATTTAGGGGCCAAAAAGTCCAAAAACATGAATTCGCCTCTAATACCACTGCATAAAAAAAACAGAATATGAAATCACTGCATGAGCAGGTTTATCGCCCCATCGAAGTTCAAACGCTTTAAAGCTCTTTATACTAAACTGTGATGCCACACCTCACAGGCTTTCTCAGTTTTCTTTTCAGAGTCTGCCTAGAGTTCACAGCTATCACTAATTAAAAAAGATTATATATATGTTTAAAAATATATTTTTCAGCAGCTCCCAAAGTCTGTGTTCTGTGTAATTCTCAGTTCTGATACTGGCTATACTGTCTTTATTTGCTTTAAGGTTTAAATCAGTGCATTCTACTTTTCAATGACATTTTATTCAGTTTCTCAGCTTGCTTTGGAAACAGGTTTGTATATTTACTCACATCTCTGTCAAATTCAGCTTGAGTGCTATGTAGCGAAAGAAGGCCAGTAAACTGCAAGACATTAGCACATAACGTAATAATCAGTAACAGTCTGAACAGCTCATCGTACTGCACAGTGAGTGTTGGAATCACGCTAGCTTTAAAATGCACGAGAGCATCCTGAAAAACTGAAGACACTTTGCTCAGTTTTGACAAACAGGTTTCATTTGATCACAGTGTTTGAAACCACAGCTTTGAGCATGCAGATTTCTGTTGTGCTGTGCGCTCCTGCTCTAAGTTCAAACGACCTCAGAGTTGAAAGACACCGAACCCTTGGCACCCATGAACCCTGTGGTGCAGCAGTAAAAACAACCACAATATGCTGATGCAACTTTTAGACACTGATAAAAGCCTAAAGGTTTCTAAGAGACACACTGTTTGCTCCTTTTGTAGCTCCTGACTCTGACTCTGCTTTCGGTAATGGACGGCTCTCAATCTTTGAAAGACCACAAAGAGCATTACTGTCAGCAACCCCAACAACAAAACATAAAGGTCTAGCAAGACGGAACAGTAAGCATGTCAACTGAAGACTTTGACTTTGACAGGGGAATTCACTTTAGATTTATGGAAATTCAATGCAAGTTGACATGTATGAGTCCAGATAGATAGGCCTGGAGACTCGACTATGTTTGTGTTAACTAATAATTCCATACTTCTTTATGCTAGACAAAGGACTAGGACTGATGCTCAGCATCAGTCCTTTGTCTGATAGCATAAAGAAGTATGTAATTATTAGTTAACACAAACCCCCCCCCCCCCCCCCACTGATTCGGACCAAAGTAAATAAACTATCGGTGTGAAAACTGCACCATCAGCCACAAGCACGTAGAGTACCACGTTTTACAGAATTTAAAACATGTTGCATCCATATTTAATAGCAGGCACTATGTAGTGGAGGAAGGAAAAATTAGCAATGCCACCAGGGTGTTTAGCACTTATCTCACAGCGAGATGTCGGTCTTCTTGTGTCTCTGTGGTCTTCTCTGGCGTCTTCGCACAGACCAAAGAAATAATCTAATGTGCATGTCTGTGGACTTAATTGGTTTTTCTGAATTGCCTCTAGGTGTGGGAATGTGTGTTTGAGTGCTTCTCTGTCTCTATTAGCCCTGCCATAGACTCAACGAGTCACATTTTATCTCAGCCTTAATCCTGAATTGGACAGTTTGTTGGGTCAATAGAATTATTTACTTCTTGGATTTTATTTCCGTGATCCTGATAGGGATAAGGGGAAGAGAATGAATGGATGCATTTATATTTCTCTCTAGTTTTATCTGGTAAAGCTTCAAAACTTCTTATACAACCTAAGTTGGGATTTGTGAATATTTTTTCTTGATATTTTGTCATCTTCTCTTCCTCTTACCCTCAGGCAGTTGTCACAGATGCCTGTCCCTCACTGAGCCTGGTTCGTTTAGTTAACCAGCAGTTCTCTTTACCCTGATATATCACCAACACAGATCCACTCAGGAACAATAAAGGGTCGTGCTCCTGGTCTCTTTTAAGCTCAGTAAAAAGCTCCAACAAAAATCAACCGCCAGGTGCTGCTATAACACATCTCTGACTTTAATCATGTTTTAAAGAGGGAGTGGATATTCGTCATTAAAAAAATAATCTCTGAACACTTCTCTAATTTGTTTAAAGGAGCAGTATCATCCCATTCTTATCCTACTAAAAAAAAGAAAGAAAGACATGACTGGAAAAGATTTTGGAAGAAAAAACAACATCACAAAAAAGAAATGCAACAAATCCATTTATCTTCTGTTGCTTATCTGAGGCTGGGTTGCTGAGGCAGCAGACCTCCCTGTCTCCAGCCCCCTCTTCCATGCCAACACTGCCATGCGGGGATACAGCGAGGCGTTCCCAGGTCAGCTGAGAGGTGTAATCTCTGTAGCGCCTCCTGGGTTTGCCCGGAGGCCTCCTCAGGGCCAGAAGGGACTCACAGAAAAGTACCCAGGAAGCATCTCTGCTTCACTTTTACGCTCAGTTCTCTCTTCACCATAACGAATTATGAGCATGACCTACAATTTTTATTTTAGGTTACAACTTAATATTTAAACTTTTAAATTGTGGAAATTGTGCACAATAATTGTGCAAAAGCCTTAAGCCACCAATCAATACTAAAATACACCTACTGTTATTTATTATGTGAAGCTTTATGAAGGTGTTTCAGAGTTGTTCTTTGGACGCTGGCCGGCTTTCTTACCCGTGTTCAAAACTTGTTTTTTACTCCAGCGATTCACCAGAGATGTGCAGAGTGTGGAAGGAGAAGAAAATACAAGGGATTCACAGCTGGGAATTTACTGCATTTTAAAATAATGCAGTCTATACACTATTAATAAAACAGCTGTTAAGACAGGTACGCAATACATGTTACAAATCCTGTCATTAATACTGTTGTTTATTTATTTATTGTCAGTCTTAAGAAAGCCTGGATGGACAGCCGGTTCCTGCATTTTAAGACATAGTTTGTCATACATTTTGCAGGATTTACACCCTTTACATCCATATGATGATGTTGCTTTGATTGCACAATCACAAAAAATGATACCAAAAATGTATAAAATCAACATCAGTTGTTAATAAACTATTGATTGCATAGTCAGCACGTGATTTTCGTTGCTAACAAACAAACTACTGCAGCAGGTTGGACCCTATATTGTGGGACATGTGTCCGTTGTTGTGTTTGCATTGTCCCTTTCATAGATCAACATTTCTGAAACAGAGTATGAAACTGAATCACACAAATTTAATATCCCAGGATTAGCGGCAGTAATGCCATCCATCAGGTAATGTCAAAACTCCACACTGCTCCCCCTGGTGGATTCATAAGATATTACCACCAGTTTTCCTGGATGCTGTTCTGGGGGTTAATACTTGTGATTGCATAACACTGCAAGTGCAGAACTTCACCTTTTGGAGAGGAGCCTTTAGAGTTTTCAAGTTTAGTACCATATCATTATCTCAGGCCAGAGCTGAGAAAACTGTCCCACACGCTGCCAAACACTGAACCAAGGATTATTTAATGTGACTTTTATAACATTTACAAAGAGTTATTGTCTTCTGAAGTGAAGTGATAAGTCTGTATGCGCGCTATGTCAATTTTTGTCCTCAGAATCCAACAGAGTCTTACTGTGGATACTCATACAAACGTTTGTACTTGAGTATTTTTGACAACATTTCACTTTTACCAGCAAGAAATTGCACAAATATCTGTTTAAGACTATTTAAAAAATTTAAAACTTTAAAGTTATTTGATATTTCAAATCCCTATGTGCCTTCAAACATCAAACTGTTTTGAGTCTAATTGGAGGGAACAGTAACACAGAAATGCTTACTGGTCTTACTGGTGTATCTTCTGTCATTGTGTATCATTAATAGCACTATACCCAGGGGTTAAAGTGGACCAGGATGAGTGCAGATGTCTGTAAGTTGTGGTTGCATTACTTCAACATCTAGCTAGTGTTCGATGAGGCACCAGCATAAATTGGGGGATATTTGTTGTGGCCAGCAATTTCAAATGCAGCATTTCTAACAGCTCAGTGAATATCAAACACACAAATGTTTTGTGCAGTTTGTCTCACAGTTCTAGCTGCTGTATTTCTAAGGGAGAGACAAGGAACAACGAATGCAAGAAAGGAAGGACAGGAGCGGGTGAAGAGAGGTTGCATTTAGATATAACGACTGTTCAGTAACATCTAATAACCTAGAAATCTAAAGCTCATATGTAATGTAATTTTTATAAAATCGGATATTGGGTTTCAGAAGATTTCAGATTTTGATAAATAATGTATTCTCATACTGTGAAATGTCATTCAAACAAACTGAAGTGTACTAACTTTGTATTATTCAAAGGTTGCATGAAAATACTTGACAGTTCAGTGCAGAGTACATAGTTTAGCTTGTACTGTGGCGTATTTACAGAACTATGTTGGACTGGTGCTATAGTGTTCATAGTCAGTGTTAGGGTACCTAAAAAACTGTTGAAATGCCTCAAGACAATAGAAATAATCTTCCCTTCATCAGCAACACGATCTTCTGTTTTGGGCTATGCTTAATCTTCACACATCTGCAGTCATCTGCTGGAGTACAGCTACGGGGCTAAGCTACCCCATCGCTGGTTCATTCAGTGTGTAGGTTCCCCAACTCTAACATAAAATTAATTTACTTTATGTGGATTATTAACTCAACAATGGTGGTGTACTGGTCTTCATTACATTTTAATGTGCTCATAATACTTTGCCAGCCCCATTAAACATGATCTTCTTTTGTCTTCTGCTGGCTGGTTAAAGTGGTCCAGCCAAGTTTACAGAGCAGATTAGTAGAACATTTAGGCAGGATGAGGCAGTTAGGGGAAGAAAACAGGACTCCAATGGCCTGAATGCATCACTAAGAGAGAAAGCAAGACAGCACATTCCTATACCATTAGTAATATTATTATTAATACCTTTTCTAACTTCCATCCATCCATCTTCTTCCACTTAACCGGGGCCAGGTCGCAGGGGCAGCAGCCTAAGCAGAGATGCCCAGACCTCTCTCCCCCCAGGGAACACCAAGGTGTTCCCTATCTCTAAGGGAGAGGGCAGTCACCCTTCAGAGGAAGCCCATTTCTGCTGCGATCTCGTTCTTTTGGTCACTATTCACAACTCGTGACCTTAGGTGAGGGTAGGGACGTAGATTGACCGGTAAATTGAGAGCTTCACTTTTACACACAGCTCCCTCTTCACCTCGACAGACTGGTACAGCGTCCGCATCACTGCAGCTGCGGCACCAATCCGTCTGTCAACCTCCCACTCCCTTCTCCCACCACTCGTAAACAAGACTCCAAGATACTTAAACTACTCCACGGAGCGGGCACTCCACCCTTTTCTGCAAGGACCATGGCCTCAGATTTGGCTTAACATTCATTCCCACCGCTTCAGACTTGGCTGTGAACCATTCTAGTGTGATTGAGGCCATCACCAGATGAAGCCAATAGAACCACAACATCTGCAAAAATCAGAAATGAGATTCTGAGACCACCTCAGTGTGAACTTTCTGCCACTTGGCTACACCTACAAATTCTGTCTGTGCATAAGCACAGACAACAGTCAGGACCCTTTCCCTGCCCCTTCGTGTCAGGGAACAAACCCTCTCAGTCACCTGGAGAAACCCCAATGTATAGGCAGCAAGCTGAGGGGATACCCACCCCAGCCCACTGCCTCTCACCAAGGGCAACTCCAGACTGAGACAGAGCTCAGCTCCTCTCCAGGAGACTGGTTTCAGAGCCCAAGCTAAATGGTAATGGACTGATTCTTATATAGCGCTTTTCTACTCTCATGGAGTACTCAAAGCGCTCTATACAACATGCCTCATTCACCCAATCACACCCATTCTCACAAGCACTTTATCTACACTTAGTGCTTTCTAACGACATTCATACTCCGATGGATGCATCGGAGAGCAAGTTGGGGTTAGTATCTTGCCCAAGGATACTTGACATGCAGACTGGAGGAGCCTGGGATCGAACCTCCAACCTTCCGATCAGTAGGTGACCTGCTCTACCTCCTGAGCTACAGCCACCACAAGCTGTGTGTTGAGGTGAGCCCGACTATATCTAGCTGGTACCTCTCAGCCTCACACACTAACTCAGGCACAGAGGTGATGTTCCATGTCCAAATCACTAGTTTTGGTAGTCGGGGATCGGTCTGCCAGGGCCTCTGTTCCCGGCCTCCGCCTAACACACATTGCACCCGACCCCTACGGCCCCTGCTGTAGGTGGTGAGCGTGCAGAAGGATGGGCCCATGTCCCTTTTTCAGGCCGTGCCTGGCCAGGCCCCATGGACTAAGGCCTCGCCAACAGGCGCTCACCATCGGGCACCTTCCCCAGGCCTGGCTAACCCTATCCTGGGCAGGGTGAACTGTTCCCTCGATGTTCTACTCTTTTGGTCTTTTGAATCAGTCTTTGTCTGGTCCCTCAACCAGGACCAGTGTGCCATGGATGACCCTACCAAGGGGCAAAAGCCCCACAACAACATAGCCCCTGGGGTCCCTGGGGCTGTAAATTTGAGCTAATGTGATTTTATTAATTTTATAGTTCAGATGCTTGGATGATTGTCAGTTTCTGCTCCTTTATTCCCTGTTTCATGTGATCATGGTTTTTCGTCATTACATATGCAAAGCCTAGACCTGTCTCAGTCAGTTCACTGGCTGATTGGAGACTGTGTGACGGCCATTCTGTGGAATTGTATCATCGTGATTTAGCATGGCGTGGCTTAAGTAACATGCCAGAGAAATGTGGGACAACACTTGCAACAGTAGATCTTTGTTTTTATGTTGTTGTGGTATCATCGTCTTTATAATCCAATTATTTAAATTATTTTAAAATTAACACTGGAAAATATAGGTAACAAACACTGAAATGAAAAACATAAATGTTCTCAAATTGAAAGTGTCCTTCCAAACATGAATATGTTCAGTTAAATTCATAGCAGTTATTGACACAGTTTGTGTTACTTATTGTGCTAAAATAAAAGTCAAGTAGTCACCAAAATGTAAAAGTCATATTGTGGGGTCTATCGGAGCTACAAAACAATAATAATAAGACTTAAGACCTTTTTTTTTGATCAACACATATTTCCAACAGGACATATTTCTTCTGCTGGGTTCATTACAGTGGTGTGTGGTGATTTTTGCAGAAAGAGATGCCACCCACTCCTGCAGCCCATTACAGACATAAACAAAAACATCTTCCTCCACTATTTACCAATCTAATGAGACAAAATGGATCAGATTAAAGCATACTGTTTCAATATCTGATGCCTGTCTGCACTCTACACGGACATCTTTCTGTACTCTTTCCTGGCTGAATGAAGAATTGTAACATATTATTCAGGCTATAATAGTATTAATATGTTATGATTGAAATAAGCAAAGCTTTTAGCAGCAATATCTGACTGAGGCCACAAGATGACAGCAATGTAAAGAAGAGATTTACATAATAAATACGTGGTAGGCAATGAGCTTTATGGCAGCGCTGTCCCAGATCACTTTTCATTGGTACATTTTTATTTATGTCTATTTTTACATTTGACGAGGCAAGCACTGCTTGCTTTGCTTACCCTGACTGAATGTCACTGGTTAACTGTCAAATCCACCTGGTGATAACAAGGCCTGTTATCACCAGGTGGTACTGTTCTTTAACCCTATCCCCAAAATACCTTTACCAGCCCCATGTGAACCTGCATGACTACTACAGCTGCAGTCAAGCATGGGAACAAATGCAAATATTGTGGCTGCCACATTATTACTGGCTATGAACATGTTGCCAGAAGGGTAGGTTATGCAGGTAGGTTATTGGGGCAAGGGGTGGCTGTGGCTCAGGTAGTAGATCAGGTCATCTTTTTGTAAGGTATGTGGCCCCTGATCTTGGCTGATCCAACCTGTATGTCTAATATCCTTGAGTAAGATAGTAAATATTTCAAAACTTACATTTTAACTACTGATTTTATCTACTGCTCTGATTTTATCTACTGTTGTTTTTTACTTTAATCAATTTTAAATCATGCTTTTTATTTGTTTTTGTTTTTTAATGTCTCTGTAAAGCACCTTGAATCACCTTGTAGTTGAATTGTGCTATATAAATAAACTTGCCTTGCCCACATTGCTCTCTGATGCGTCCATCCAAGTGTGAATGTGTTTTAATGTTAGATTTTAAAAAAGCACTTAAGCATAGAAAATGGGTGAAGGGGTCAGGTAGAGTAGAAATGTGCTGTATAAAAACAAATCCATTCAATTGTCAATGTGATTTAAGTCAATTAGATTTTCCACTGACTTGAAAGGGAATTAAGGGAATTTCTCTTAAAGTTGTTTCAGCAGTGTTAGAGAGCATACGTCTGTGCTGTCACAGTACAAATGGCTGTAGATGTGCCAGCCATCTGTAACTGCTGCTTATCAGACCCTAGGCTACAATACCAAAGTAGTTAGTGATTAAGTTGTTTTTTTATGTTGGTGATTGATGTTACCGCTGTGCAGCATTTAGTGTCATCTGGTGGTCAATTTTCGTCATGGTCCCAGCCCTTCCCACAGATCTCTCTCTCTCCCTCTCTCTGTTTGTGATGGTCGTGGGTGGGACTCAGTCTGAGTCCCCGCCCTGCTCACCTGTGGATAGTCACCCATCCTTCTACAGGTGGTGGCTGATAGTCATTCATCGCTAGATTGTTGGCCTACCCCGTTAGTTACACCCTGGCTGATCTCACAGACTGTGCTCCCTGCAACTTCTGGCAGTTAATTGTGTGTTTCCTGGTGCACAGGGCTTCACCGGTGTTCTGTCCCTGGTGAATGGTGAGACAGAGCCTTCCTGTGTAAAGAGAGAGTTGTGTGGGGTTTTTTGGATTGAACGTGCCAATTTCCTCCCTCACCTTCCCTCCCTTTGAGAAACATTCTGCTGACTCTTGTGTTGTTTCATTGCTTGTAAATAAACCTTCTGAATCTTTACATGCAAGTCCGCTTCTGAGTCCTGCACACCTGCTCAAGATGTGACAGTTTTCAAGTTAACTGATCTTCGATAATAACCATACTTGTAATTTTGAGCATTTTTATAGCACTTGGTTTTTGATCATATTTTTTTGCAGGTTGTTTGTTTACAACCTGGAATGCGATTGTATACCTGAAACTTGCATTACAGCTACAGTGATGGGCTACAGTTATTGAAGTGTTATTGCTGAACAGAGGTCCACAGCATCACAAAGGCTTATTTTATCTCCTCCTTTACTGTAATAGGACTTCCTATATCTATCTTTTCTCCAGACCTTTCTTCAGACACACACACACACACACACACACACACACACACTCCAAAACCTCTGGTCTCAGATATGCTTAAAAACCTTTCATTTAATTAGAAATCCCAGTCTTCAATTAATTCAATACAAAAGACTACATAGAGTACACTATACAGGTCATTGGATGTTCAAGATGGGCTTTACGTCTACCAACAACTGCTCACACTGTCAAACCAATACACCGGACAATTATATCCACGCTCTTTGGTTCTGTCCACCAGTTCAGAAGTTTTTGCGCGAGATATGTGAAGACTTATCAAAGTGTCTGAAATGTAACATTTCAACTTCTCCTTTAGTGTTTGTTGGGCAGCTTAGATAATGTCACTAAAGAAAAGAATATAGCCCATATGGTTTTCACTGCACTATGCATAGCCAAGAAAACAGTCCTCATGAACTGGAAAAATAAAAATAATCTTAATTCTAACCAATATAGAAATTATCTATTAGATTACATTAGTCTTGATACAGACTCTGCCGCCACATCAGATAATTTGCTCTGGGCTCCTTTGATCAGCTCCATCACCTAGTGGGGGGTCATAGGTTGGTCCCACCTTCGCTGTTGTGATTGGTGTGGGGGTAGAGACAGGCTTGGGGCGTCGGGGGATTCCCCAAGAGCATCTTCCTTGGAGGGCTCAACCCGGGGTCGCGGTCATGGCCTATTAAGGGCTCTGTTGGCTCTTAGGTGACGGTTTCTTCGTGGCTTCGTGCAGCGGGGCTAGGGGAGGGTCTGTGCTGACGGTTGTGGGTTACCGACCTGGTAGCCTGGCTGCCCCTGGTTGGGTCCGGGACAGGTGTGGGGTTCTGGGGGTGCTCCGCCTCTGGGCTGGGGCCCTGGCTTGGCCTTGGGGGCTTGGGTCCTGGTTGGTGTGTCGCCGGGGTTGCGGGCGGGTGGGTGTATGGGGGCCCAGCCCTGGCGCAGGGTGCCACCAGTGCATTGAGCCACCTGTGGGGCTCCTCAACTGGTGGGGGAGGCTGTTACATCTTGCAGGAGGTCTCCTCTCTTCAGGAACTCACTCTGCAGAAGGGGAGATATAGGAGAGGTGGAGGAAGATCTCAGCCTGGGCGTCTATTGTCTTGTGTGGTCTGGAATGGATGACGGGGTGGGTGCAGTTTTCTCTGTGGTGGGGTCGGGTGGGCTGTCCTGGGCACTGTGGGGCCAGGTGGCGCTGCGAACTGGGCCTCGGTCCGGATGGGCCTGGGCCCCCTTTCCCTGGCGGGTTGCAGAGTATGGGGGTGCCTACTGGGGTCAGCGGGGGAGCTGGCCCAAGGGAGGGGTCACTTGCCCCTCCCTTCCTTCCCTCCCCATCTCCAGCTGCCTCCCTCTTCCCACTCCACCACAATCACCCACACATGCAGGGCATTGGGGTAAAGGTGTGTCACCAGGATGCAGGGGAGGCATCCCCCCCTCTGTCCCCTTCTGGCTGCCTGTGCCTCAATTTTATCTCACAACTTTCACACACCCCCGTTCTCTGCGGCCTGTTGGGGCGGGGGACCAGGAGGAGGAGTTGGCCGTACGATTGGGATCTGGAATGTGGGGCCTCCCTGCTGCTGCGGAGTCAGGGCGGTCTACTTCTCTCCACCCCAGGGAAAAGGGTAACACCACCTGGGTCTGGGTGCAGTTTCCCCCAGGGGCAAGGGTACCTAGACCTGGGGTATAGAGTACACTTGGGGAGTGTGATTGTGTGTACAGTGTCTCTTTATGTCTGTCTCCACGTTGGGGGAGTGTTGAGTAATTGCATATGAGAGCATGAGGGTGGGAATGGATGTTTGTATCTGTGTGTGCCTGTATGTCTGTGTCTATATGTCAGGTTGGGTATCAGACGCCACCTCTCTGAGGACATCTCAGGCCCTCCAAGGTATGGAGGCCTATCTCCCCTCACCACTTCCCCTGCCAGTGGCAGACGCCCTCTGACATCGGTGCATTGGTGGTTCTTTGTGTCTGGGGATGGGCGTCCAGGTACACACCGGCTCACTCTTGGTGGCTGCTTGTCGGGGCCTGGAGCCTGGGGCTCGCTCGGGCCACTTTGGGGGTGGGGTGCCCTGGGCCTGGGGCTCGGTCACTCTGGCACAGCTGGCTGCCGGCAGAGCTCACGGGCACATCACTGTAACCCCCTCCCCTGGCTTCTGCTCCACGGCTGCTGAGTGACCCCTCATCTGGGACTCTCCTCAGCTCTTTCTGGGATAGTGGCGCGGCTGCCCCTCTGTTGGTCTTCCTTGGTCTCTTGTGTTCTGGGGTCCTCTGGATGTCTGGAGTCTTGATCCCCTCCATACCTGCTTCATGCCCTGGAGGACGGGGCTGTGGCTCCCCACACCCTCTAGCAGATCATTACATGAAGGAACCTTTTAAATACAAGCGCGTTCATGCTCACAGGTGTACACACGGGTGCTCACACACGTGAACTACACCCTTTTTGGCTCCTACCTCAAAGCACACTGTGCGCTGTCGATCTTACATGCTGCATAATAATGTTTAATATTTAGTATTTACTGTTATATTCCCATAGATCATCGCGATGATGTTGTTTATTATATAGCTCTCTTTTTCTTTGCTTGTTTTCTCTTTTCTCTTTCTCAACAGGTGATCCAGGTGATTGATATATGTATTTTTTGTCTGTTTTGTTTTGTTGGTTTTTGTTTTCTTTGCCCTTTATCACCATTCCTCTTCCCCGCTCTTTTTCTTTCCATCTTTCTTTTTCCCCTTTCTTTTCCCCAGTCAAGTCTGTCCCGTATTCAGCAGGTTAAAATAAAATAAACAATAAAAGGTGAATCAAATAGACCAATACGGCAAGGCTGGGTTGGTCCATTTGGTAAAGTAAATCCGTTGGGCATCTTTCTTTGCCTTTAGACAATAATTCTGATGGCAAAAGAGCCAAATGGGAAAGGCAGAAAAAAAAAGTACTGCTTATCACACAGTACTATAATAATTAGCAGGGCTCTGCTGAAGCCTGTTGTAAAAACAGCAGCTAATATGTTTGACTAAGCTGAGAAAGCAAATGAATCCACAAATTAACAAGATAATTGTGACCAGTCTTCACAGAACACCAGCTGTGAGCACACAGCACATACACACATTGCACAAAGGCATTAAGGTCAGTTTTGTTAACCAACCAAATTCACTAGCTGGGCCCACGTCCTCATTTTAGGTTTGACAGCGTTTTAGTATGTACAAGTGAATGGCTTGGACATGAATTGAGATGTGCTTTGGGGAAGGCCTCGAAGGGGACTGGCGACGGCTCCCGGGCCTGGCAGATCCCCATGCACTAAATAGAAGTGAAGAAGTTAAAGAATTGAAAAGGGGAGGGAGGGGCACGTAAACGGGAATGAACAGCTTGTAGGACTGGGGGAGCCTATATAGATGAGAACCAGAAGGACTGTTTGGAGGCATGGTTCAGCTCAGGGGTGATTTTAACCCATTTTTGGGGGTGCTGAAGCACCCCCATAATGAATCACAGCACCCCCAAAGATTTCTTACTTTTTTGACAATATTTGCTGTTTGTGGGACACACTACTAAAAATATAAAAAGCATACAGTACGTAATTGAGATGGAACATTTTAACAACAGAAATATAGATACCCCCCACCTCCCAAAATGGTTTGTTCCAGCTCTTCCCTACTCTGGCTCTGGTGCCCAAGACGCAGCTCCTGCCTTAAAAGAGGATATATTAGCTGCATTTAACCTTCAGTTACTCTTTATATAGTTAGGTAGGAGTCAGGCCATGTTTCTTTTTAGCTGAAAAACATTACACCAGGTAACCTGCTGTGTTGAAAACGTGTTTTCCAATGATATTTGCTATCCTACAATCCGTCCTGCTCTGTAGTATATATTTTACCATCCTGTTGCTCCCATTGAAATGTATACAGTCTATTTAAAATCTAAAACTTAAAATTGTCCGTAGCCTACTGTTGTTGCCACTGTCCTGTTTGAAATGTAATGAGAGAAGCTGGTTATTTTGTCATATGTGCCTATATTAAACTCAAGGTACTAACTAGCTAACTGACTGGATTCCCATTAACCTTATTACTCTTGGTGTATGTGTGTGTGTACAGAGAGACAGCCAGGTTCATATAAGATCAGATCAAATGATCCGTCAATAAAGGATAATGTTGGATCAGTGTTTCAATATTTATATTGTTTATTAGATGTACATGTGGTTTGGTTATTTGCCTTTTGGTTGAAAGTACACTGAGAGAGTACTTTTTTTTATTAGTGATCTTAATAGTATTTTTTTAATCTAATTGAATACAATCTATTTGTGTATAATTGTCAGTTCAAAGACGGAGAGAGGAAAGAGGGGAACATGAGGAGAAAGTACAAGGTCAGGAAGAACCAGGTAAGAAAACAGACAGTGAATACTAACAGGCAAAACAGAAACTGTTAAACTGACAAAGAAAAAAAACAACAACAAATTTTACTCATACAATCTGGAAGTTGTGTTCTCCCTATATTAAAGCTCCTATACAGAATCTGCAAAACAAACTGGGTTGTCAGCCCTGGCACTGCATTACCATATTGAGCTTCAGTCAGAGGAAGTCATGGTTGCCAAAAACATTTTGAAGCTCAAGAGTGAGGCTGGTGCCATCCCAGATATGTTAACATTGTACAATCTTCTGGATAATCAGATCTTCCCCACACTGAAAACTGTTATCCAGGTTGCCCTAACAAACCCAGTTAGCAGCTGCAGCTGTGAAAGGTCTTTTAGTGTCTTGAGTCAGTTCCGTACCTGGCTGAGAAGGACCATGGGTCAAAGCAGACTCCAGCACCTGGCTGTGAGGTTAGTTGAGAAAGATGCTTGAGAGACTAGACCACCAAAATGTGATGGACAGATTTGCCAACCTCAAGGTGAGGCGACATAGGTTAAAAGAAAAGAAAAAAATCTGCAGAACCATAGTAGTATCTGCAGTAAAGATCTTTTCATACATTGTATACATTGTACCATAGGCCAAGGTGTCTCAATCTTTTAATAATATTTTGTACATTTCAAGGACTCCTCTATTTTTGGAGTGTATTTTTTTATGTATCTGTATTGTATTATACATACACTTTAAAAGTGAATCTCTGTCCAAAAAATGCACTCAGTTTACTTTTTACTCACTATGAGCATCATTCATTATTCTTCCGCAGTAATTAAGGTTAGAATATGTATTTTTTTTTATTCCAATCCATTCTTCTTTAGCAGCATTTAAATAACCTTTATCAGATTTGATGGTTTTGTTACAGACTTTTCAAAAAAAGGTTTTGCTTTTCTTTCACAAATGTGGGGATTAAATTGTGTTAAAATGTACAAAACAGTGATGTCATGTTTTGTGACGAGGACCCAGGCACAGAGAGACTTGATGAATTTAAGAATCTTATGATTTAATAAAGAAATTTGCAGACTTGCACAGAGAGGGTAACATTATGATGACTGATAATGGAGATGAAGACAACAGACGATCAGGACAGGAAGGAACTCGAGACAACTGGAGACATTTAAGGATGCAGGGACTGACAGAGACAGGAAAGATGTCTCATCATGACGAGTAAAGTTTACCTTGCCTGGATGGGCAGCTCTCTGGGTGCTCAGCACCCTCAAAGCTCTCATCCTAGAATCGCCCCTGGTTCAGCTCCTGAAATTACAATACCCTCCCCTTGCAAAGAGTTTGGTGATTTAGTGCTTGAAGAAAAGCATAAAGCTTAGCCACGTTCTGGATGTTATCACTGCACCTTTTAGTATTATCTGTCTTTAGACGTCCCTTTGTCAGCCTTCCCTGAGCTGAACGAGCATCTAGGCACACACTCTCTAAATTTACAGACACAGAGGCAGTATGTGTGTGAATGAAGAGAAAAGACAACATCTGCACTGCATGAAAAATATTAATGTTGAAGGAGTGTGTCCAATATTCCAGGGATCTCTCACTGCCTTCAGCTGGATGAACTCCAGTCCTCGAAGGCTGGAGTCCTGAAACTATTGAAGATTCAAGAGTCAAGATTCAAGGTCTTTATTGTCAATACAACAATATACACAGTATCTCTTACCGGAATACCGTTTCATTTATAAGAATATAAAAAATATATCTCCAAGAGATATGAGACTAGAACCACAAATGAATAATAACTCGCTAACTTTGGGTAAGGTTAAGAGAGAAAAGGAACTATTACTAACTATATCTATGTACAATAAACAAAGACAGGACAGAGACAATGCAAAGTGGTCATGTGCAATTACAGTAAAGTGAGATGATTGTATTGAATACCAGGTTCACGTTATGGTCAGGATATTGTAGACGAGACAGGACGAAGACATGTGCAAGATGCAAAATGTGCAAATGTAGTATAATTTAGATGTGACTGAGTGTGCAAATAAGCATATTGTTCCCACGTCCAGTTTGTAGTGGATCTGTGGAAGTTTTTGTTGCTTTGAGTCTTTTGATGAGTATTGTAGGTGTTTGTAAAGGTGTATGTGTATATCAGTCCTTTTGTGGTAGTGATTTGAGGGCTCTGACTGCTTGGGGGAAGAAGCTCTTGTAGTGTCTGGTCGTTACTGTTTTGATGCTGTGAAACCATCTGCCAGATGGAAGGAGGGAGAACAGTGCATGTGAGGGGTGGAAAGTGGCCTTCACTATGCTGTTCACATGTCGGATGATGTGTCTGTCGTAGAGTTGGGAGATGGGTGGGAGAGGGCCTCCAATGATCCTCTCTGCTGTCCTCACTAGTCTGCAGAGACTTCTTTTCAGCGAGGGTGCAGTTCCCGTACCAGATAGTGATGCCGTAGCAGAGGATGCTCTCAGTGGTTCCCTGGTAAAATGATGTGAGGATGGGAGGAGGGAGACGTTCTTCAGTTTCCTAAGAAAGTGAAGATCTTGTTGGGCTTGATGGCGGTGGTGTTCAGGTTCCAGGAGAGGTCAGCTGATATGTGCACACCCAGGAACTTCACACTGTTGACCATCTCAACAGCAAATCCGATAATGTGCAGTGGGGTGTGGGTCGTTGAGCTCTTCCTGAAGTTACCAACCATCTCTTTAGTCTTCTGAACATTTAGAGACAGGTTGTTATTCTGACACCAGTCCACCAGGTGTTGTACCTCCTCTCTGTATTCAGACTCATTGTTGCTGGTGATGAGACCCACAACTGTTGTGTTATCTGCAAACCTGATGATGTGATTTGAGCTGTAGTGTGCAGTACAGTCATGTGTTAGCAGGGTGAACAGCAGTGGACTGAGCACACAGCCCTGCGGCAATCATGTACTCAGTCTGAGGACTTTGGAGGTTTTATTTCCCATGGGGACAGACTGGGGCCTGTCAGGTGTGTTCCTACGGCAACGCACCTGCATACAATTAGCAAGACTCTATAGAACATGACTGCATGCTGAGGTGGCAGTTCAGCCATTTGATTCATGTTACAGCAGCTCATTAATGAATGAACATGATGCAATAAAAGAATTGAAGTACATTTTTCCAAACACTTACATTTACTTAAGTTTACTTGAGTAGGTTAGGGGTTGCCAGCTAATTCAAAGAATGAGGTGGGTTCTGAACATGCAGTCTTTCAGTGTGCCATCTGGGAAGCAAAGGGCTCATCCACATAAGACATAATCTTTTTAGTTTCTAGTTCAGAAGCAAAAAATCTTTTCCAGCAGCCTCAGAAACACCAAACATCTTTTCACAACAGGGAAACAAAACAAGTTGAAACAAAAATCTGCTGACTCAGTTCAGATAAATCCACTTCATTCTTTGAAGTTGCTGGCTCACTAAAATCAGATGTTGAACAGGTTGGCTCAGCAGGAGAAAACTCTGTCTTTTTATTGTACACAGGATAAGAAACAAAATACCTCCATTTCACTGGCCAGTCCAGGAACAGATAACTCCTCCCCCCTTTATCCCCTTTTGTAAACTCAGAATATACTCATACTTTCATACTTGCATAGACTCTATTAACTTTGACCATCTTTACTATATAAACTTGAGTAAACAAACCACACACTCCCCATCAGGTATAATTTATTATAACACTATCAATTTCCTCCATGGAATAGTAAAATTATCTCTGAAACCAGCCACAAATATACTTTAGGAGTGTCGTGTTTGACTACATTGACTATACTTTACTGCCTTGGCTACTAAAGGTCCTCTTAGTTCTCTTCACTCGTGAGTCCTTCAACAGCACAACTTCCACTTGAATATTGGGCTTAACTTGATTCTGCTTTCTCTCGTTTTGAAGCATTGTCACATACTCCTTTCTCCATCTTGTTGGAAAGGTTGTTAATGTTAAAATCCCCATCCTGTGTCAACAACACTGATGGGGTGATTCTGGGTGAGAGGACACTGGGACAACAGTCTTGAGTTCATAATGGCAGGAACCTCCACCATCAGAGTGACTAGGTTCTCATTTGTAAGATGCAATGGATTCAAATTGAGAAGAAGAGCATTTAAAATATACCAAGTGATGCAAATCATCCTTTCCCACACTCCACCCATGTGGGAAGAGTGGGGAGGGTTGAATATCCAGGTGCACTTGTTGTCTTTATGGTAAGTTTTTAACTAAGGATCTGCTGTGTCGCATTTGCCTTCTTTACAGGATCCAGTGAAATTTGTTCGTCCGGCCCTTTTATGGCAATGAAACATCTGAGACGACTGACCAGGCTCGCAGTGTTCATGGTCTCTATAACCTCAATGTGCACAGCTCGAGTGCTCATACAAGTGAATGTAATGGCCCATCGTTTACTTTCAGTATGCCCTCCTCTTGTTCTCTGTGTAGTCATGAAACCTTTTTAGTCCAACTTTCCTTAATCATTGTGCTAAAGGTTGCTATTTCAGGGGTGAACTTCTGCATCCATATCTGGATGTAGCAGCTCAAAAACATAAGTCTGAGAAATATGAACTTGTGGATGTTTTAATAGAAATGATAATCCAGTAAACCAGTTGATGCTTTTCAGAGACACAGCAGCTGAAGTTCCATGGTTTGCTGGGTTTCTTTCAGTAGTGATATTGAATGAATGTCAATATGCATTTCTTCTTGGATGAAATCTGCCATTTCAGTTGCCGAGACAGCTGTGCAAAGCTCAAGGTGGGGCACAGCATGAGCTGGGTGTAGGGCCAGTTTTATCATGATAACAAATGCCACATGGATTTCTCCCACTGTAGAAACGGTCTTTAAGTAAGCCACAGCAGCTATGGCGATGACAAACACATCTGAAAAAACAGACAACTCTCTGTGGTAAGTGTGTGTGGACAAAGAAACTGGAATATAAGGTATTAGAATCTGTTCTAAATCTTTCATATCGTCTTCCCAGAGTTTCCAATGTTCTCTCTATGATGCCGGCATCGGTGTGCCTCAGTCATACCGTTCTACAGAGAGGTTTCTCACTAAATTTCTTTCTCCCCACTGTGGCTGGCGCTACAACATCTAAAAGGGGGTCAAACAAACTTTTCACTGCAGAGTAAATGTCCCTTTGGGTCAAAGACTTCTCCTCCTTTGAAACTGTTAGAAGAAATCTCTTATGAAGTGAGAGTAACACAGAGTAGCAAAAGCATACACAGGGAACTTGTATGCAATCGCATCATTTATTTGTTTCAGAGTTATGGGAGCAGATATGTGTGTGACACTTTGTGTAATTGTCCTGAACATGATTGTAACTGCTTCAGATAACAGATGAGGAAGAGCCACAAAGAGGCCTGAGAAGAGGACAGACAGAGAGGCATCCCTCAGCTTACTGTTATGCACAGCTTGCTGCATAACTTGAATATTTCTTCTATCAGAAACACAGATGGTGAAGCTGCGAGACATCATGATTCCACTCCTAAATCCAGATCCTTCAAATCCTTGACTAGATATTCAAGAGGAACGCTTGCATGGCACTGCTGATATTGGATGCAGTTTTGTGTAGCTTAATGTTTGATTTAGCTAGTATCTCTTGGGAAGTCAGCAGGACACGAATGGCTTCTGCTTCACTGGGAAAAAATGCCAATCTGTTGTCAACATAAGAATTGCCTGCCATGAGCTGGTAGTGAAGTCATCTGCTTCCAGAACAGCTCGCCTGAGGCGATAAATGGCAACCAATGGTGATGGACTGCTGCCAAATACATGTCCTGTCATTTGAAACTCTTTCACTGGTTTTTGTAGATCAGAGGTGTCAAACCTACGACCAGTAGCGTTTTTTGATACGGGCGACATGCACGGGCGCTTGCCCAGGGCGGCATCGTGGTGGGGGGCGGCATCACGGGCATCAGCAAAAAAATTTTTTTACTCGTACTCGTGCTGCCCCGACAACATTCCAGCGCATATTGGGAATGGCATAGGCATTGGTTTTCTATCGCCCATTTGCTTGGAGTAAGGGCGCCCTCCTGCTGCTTGCGGCACAGGGAGGAGAGGGCGGGGCGGCGGGGGATTCACTGGTGGCTGGACCAGCATCTAATAACCAACTCACAAAATAAAACAAAATAAAAACAAACCAACAAACACGAAAACACCAGACATTATGATACAGACTTATAATTTGCACCGATGTTTTTTTGAAATTTTATATGCGAAAAGTGAGCGCGAGCCTCGGTGCGCCTGCTTGCTGCTGAAGTCAAAGTAAACTTTATTGTCATCTCCGCTACATACAGTCCAGTATATAGAGACACGAGACGACGAGGCTCCAGTTACAACAGTGCAAGTAAACAAACAGTAAATATAAGAAGAGTAAGAAAATAAATATACACTTTAGGACTAGGGGTAAAGGGATCAATAATAATTTAAAACATATAATTTACAGTTTGATGATTTAAAGTCTCACACACAACCCGTCGAAAGGGGAGGGGGGCTGGCTGCTTCAAAATAGCACATTTCATTCATAATGTTGTAAATCCAAGGCCATTATGTATTCATTTGAATCCTGGGTTGTGCGAAATCCCAGAAATAAACCTTAGACAAAGTGAATCTGTGAACTAAGGTGTAGGTCTATTAGGTTATGTTGTGGTGATCCTCGGGTTGGTGGATTTGTGTTCATACTGTAGTGCAAAATTAAAACCAATGGAAGATGGACAAGAAAAGTTCAAAGCCATCAGGTGCTCAGTTTAGAAAAAAGAGAAAAGAAGAGGAGGAGAAACAAGCAAAAGATACAGGTAAGCAGATGTGTCATTGGATAATGGCAGGTCATCCTGAAACAATCAGAATCAGAATACTTTATTAATCCCTAATGAAATTATGTGGGGTACAGTTGCTCCAAGAAGAAATGGTAAAAATAGTAACAGTAACAGACTAAACAACAAACAAACAATACATTATATTACAGATTTGACATATTTAAGAAATAGCACTAATATAAACAGATAACTCAAAATATCAAGGACTAACAGAGGGGATTATAAATAAATATCAAGAAAACAGCTAGGACCAGCACTGGCCACGACCTGAGGGCTACATCAGGCGGTGATACAATTTTTCATATGTCAGTTATTCATGGCCCGTTGGTATGTGGGACTTACTGACGGGCCATGAATAACTGACGCAGGGAGAGAGGCAGGGAGGATCCCCTGGGATCAGGGGCGATTCTAGGATGAGAGCTTTGGGGGTGCTGAGCACCCAGAGAGCTGCCCATCCAGGCAAGGTAAACTTTACTCGTCATGATGAGACATCTTTCCTGTCTCTGTCAGTCCCTGCATTCTTAAATGTCTCCAGTTGTCTCGAGTTCCTTCCTGTCCTGATCGTCTGTTGTCTTCATCTCCATTATCAGTCATCATAATGTTACCCTCTCTGTGCAAGTCTGCAAATTTCTTTATTAAATCATAAGATTCTTAAATTCATCAAGTCTCTCTGTGCCTGGGTCCTTGTCACAAAACATGACATCACTGTTTTGTACATTTTAACACAATTTAATCCCCAAATTTGTGAAAGAAAAGCAAAACCTTTTTTTGAAAAGTCTGTAACAAAACCATCAAATCTGATAAAGGTTATTTAAATGCTGCTAAAGAAGAATGGATTGGAATAAAAAAAATACATATTCTAACCTTAATTACTGCGGAAGAATAATGAATGATGCTCATAGTGAGTAAAAAGTAAACTGAGTGCATTTTTTGGACAGAGATTCACTTTTAAAGTGTATGTATAATACAATACAGATACATAAAAAATACACTCCAAAAATAGAGGAGTCCTTGAAATGTACAAAATATTATTAAAAAATTGAGACACCTTGGCCTATGGTACAATGTATACAATGTATGAAAAGGTCTTTACTGCAGATACTACTATGGCTCTGCAGATTTTTTTCTTTTCTTTTAACCTATGTCGCCTCACCTTGAGGTTGGCAAATCTGTCCATCACATTTTGGTGGTCTTGTCTCTCAAGCATCTTTCTCAACTGACCTCACAGCCAGGTGCTGGAGTCTGCTTTGACCCATGGTCCTTCTCAGCCAGGTACGGAACTGACTCAAGACACTAAAAGACCTTTCACAGCTGCAGCTGCTAACTGGGTTTGTTAGGGCAACCTGGATAACAGTTTTCAGTGTGGGGAAGATCTGATTATCCAGAAGATTGTACAATGTTAACATATCTGGGATGGCACCAGCCTCGCTATTGAGCTTCAAAATGTTTTTGGCAACCGTGACTTCCTCTGACTGAAGCTCAATATGGTAATGCAGTGCCAGGGCTGACAACCCAGTTTGTTTTGCAGATTCTGTATAGGAGCTTTAATATAGGGAGAACACAACTTCCAGATTGTATGAGTAAAATTAGTTGTTGTTTTTTTTCTTTGTCAGTTTAACAGTTTCTGTTTTGCCTGTTAGTATTCACTGTCTGTTTTCTTACCTGGTTCTTCCTGACCTTGTACTTTCTCCTCATGTTCCCCTCTTTCCTCTCTCCGTCTTTGAACTGACAATTATACACAAATAGATTGTATTCAATTAGATTAAAAAAATACTATTAAGATCACTAATAAAAAAAAGTACTCTCTCAGTGTACTTTCAACCAAAAGGCAAATAACCAAACCACATGTACATCTAATAAACAATATAAATATTGAAACACTGATCCAACATTATCCTTTATTGACGGATCATTTGATCTGATCTTATATGAACCTGGCTGTCTCTCTGTACACACACACGCAAACACACACACACACACACACACACCAAGAGTAATAAGGTTAATGGGAATCCAGTCAGTTAGCTAGTTAGTACCTTGAGTTTAATATAGGCACATATGACAAAATAACCAGCTTCTCTCATTACATTTCAAACAGGACAGTGGCAACAACAGTAGGCTACGGACAATTTTAAGTTTTAGATTTTAAATAGGCTGTATAGTAGTGTGTCCCACAAACAGCAAATATTGTCAAAAAAGTAAGAAATCTTTGGGGGTGCCCAAAAATGGGCTAAAATTGCCCCTGACTGGGATCATACCATTATGTGAAAGAAGGAAGTCTGGTTGACATTCCAAAGACAGCAAGTGGAGTGCTACAGGCCAGGTACACAGAGAGACCGGGAGCTGGATTTAAATGCATGCATGTCTGGAAAAAGTAAAGAAACAACAAAAATGTAAAATGAGCAGAATCTGGCTGCATTTTAATGATAGTGGAGACTGCAAAGATAAAATGAGGAGCTGGCTAAAGTGTTGCCCATTTTATTTTGAGCCATTTTCCAACATAGAGGACAAAAGGTTATAAACAGGGGTGCACATAAGTGGTCCGCAGGTGCGCATTCGTTGGCAAAATAAGATACGCGCACCAGATAAGAAGTTGCAACGCGCGTTTGAGTACATAAGATTTTCTGGAGGAGGATGGACATTTGTTAAGAATTCTTAAAGATGTCGAAGAAGCAAGCTCCTTTAAGCAATTCCTTTGGTGTTCCTCCACCTACAAAGAAATGTCAGAAGGAGTCCGAACTGCAAAAGAAGCGCGTATTCTCGGAAAAGTGGTTGCAGGAGGTGAGCTGGCTTCAAACAAATGATGAACGCACAGAGATGTGGTGCAGAATATGCCATGAAAATCCCACTCTAGCGGACAAAAACAGTGCAAACGCGCATTGCAACTTCTTATCTGGTGCGCGTCTTTTATTTCAACAGCGGAAACTCCACTTATGTGCACCCCTGGTTATAAACCTGTTCAGGCCTCATGTGTGTTCTCCCCAGTAGTAGTAAATACACTAAAATTGAAAACAAAACAAAACACTGAATAAAACATTGCTTCTACAAAAGACTACAGTTAAAGTTCAGTACTAAATATTACATAAACTACATACAAAGTATCTTTGAATGGCAGAGATGCAGACATGTTTAAATGAGTCTCACAGGCCTAAATGTGCCTTTGACACCATTCATAATACTTAAACTGTTTCATCTGCTGCACATCAAAAACAGCCACAAGAAGAAATGTTGGACTTTTAACTGTATTTTCAGAAGCTTTACAGCTTTTCCCAGTGACAATATACCTTATAGTAACACAGAGTAAACTCCAACAATCAGATGACCCCCGATGAGCAACAGGAAGAAACCACTGGCAGAACCAGACTCGGGGAGGGGCAGTTATCTGCTGTGACCAGTTGGGGGTGGGGAGGAAAACAGGACGAAAGACACGCTGTGGAAGAGAGCCAGAGATTAATAATAGCTAATGATTAAATGCAGAGTGCTACAGAAACCCATAGTGAGTAAATAAAGGTGAGTGAAGTCCCCAGCAGCCTACGCCTACGGCAGCATAACTAAGGGAGGATTCAGGGTCACTTCATCCACAGTATATGCCAGTATATGTCACAGAGGAAGTCCTTATCCTGGAAGTGTCTTTTCCCCAAATCCAAAGTATAGGATGGTTCCACAGAAGAGGGGTGTGAAGGCTTAAGTCTCTGCCTCCCATTAACTGTGAACATCCTCACAAGTAAACCAGCAGTTGAAGTTGAAGTGCTCTATTGAGGTGATATGGTACTATGAGATTGTCAAGACAATTCAGGGCCGAATTATTCAAGACCTTATATATGAGGAGCAGGATTTTATATTTAACTCTGTGTCTCTATTCTCTCTGCAGCATTTTAGATCAACTGAAGACTTTTCAAGCAGTTTATAGGACATCCTGATAATAATGAATTACAGTAGCTAGATATTCATCCCAGAAGGGAATTTTTTGGAGGTCACAACAGCATTTTAAAGAGTAAGGATAGTGCAGTCTACAATAAAAAAAATAAAAAATAAAAATAACAAAGTTAAAATAAAAGTGCCTTTTAGTATGAGATAGTGCAGTAATTTATAAATGTACAACAGTGCTAAAAACATAGAAAAATGAAAATGAAGCTAATTAAAAACAGTAAAAGGAAAACTGACATTGTGTAAGAGAGAAGTGCAAAAAGCATAAATAAATATTACATACACTATAAATCTAAGAAAAAAATTATGTCTTATGCCTGTGTGTGTTCACCTGTCCTAGAATGAGGAGTTATTACTGCTTCCACCTCATCACCTATGATGCTGATGGGCCTGGTCGCAGAGAGATGATGTTTCTAATTTTAGAGATGTTGCGCAAATGGAAGAACGCAGTCTTACATATTTGTTTAATATGTGCGTTGAAGGACATATCCTGGTCAAAAATGACTCCAAGGTTCCTCACAGTGTTACTGGAGGCCAGGGTAATGCCATCCAGAGTAGGAATCTGGTTAGATACCATATTTCTAAGATTTTCAGGGCTGAGTACAATAACCTCAGTTTTATCTGAATTAACCCTGGAGAACCAATGGGGTCAGAGCTGACCCCATTGGTTCTCCAGGGTTAAGAAGCAGAAAGTTAGCGGCCATCCAGGTCTTTATGTCTGTAAGACATGATACTGTGCCTTCTAATAAAACAGAATTGGTCCCAGCATGGAACCCTGTGTAGAGGATTTAGACTAGGTAATACAAAACTCAAGACTAACTAAAACAGAGCTTTAACTTAAATATTTCTTAAACCCAAATGAATGAATAAAGAGGCCAGTACAAAAACTCAAGACACTAGGCCAAAGACCCACAGTTATGACACAGATTTAGCATACACAGAAAAATCAGATTTCCAGTCACTTGTATTCTAATTTATTCATTCCAGTTGTTTACTCAGGTATATTTTGGTTTGAGTGTCTGAATATTGTGTCACAATTAGCAGGGAAAACCATGTGGAATTATTAAAGGACCCAAGATGCAGGCACTACTGATGTGAGGGAGCTTTATTTATGGAGCGTGAACATACAACAAAGGCGAGGGTGGCAAAAACAGAACTGAGAAAACCTAAACTGGGAAAACGAAGTAAAAACAAACCTGAAACAGAGATACAGGGAGACACAGAAAAAGATGCAGGACATTGCAGGAACATACACAGATGAACCAGCAATGCACACAAGAAAACACAGGGCTTAAATACACACAGGGCAATCAGGGAATGGTAGACAGGAGGGAGACACGGCTGGGATTAATTGGACATAACGAGACAAGCGGAAGCGAAACTAGAAAGACAAGAGACACCGACCTTCAAAATAAAACAGGAAAAACACCAACTGAACTATACATATGCAAACCTAACACAGACTGGGGAGACAGAACATAGGAACATGAAACGTGGAACACGAGAGTACAAAGGACACAAAACACAAGGGATAACCATAAAAAACAACCCACATAAACCAAACCACAGAATAATAATAAACTTAAACATAAACACTCTAGACCATGACATATTGATGTATTGACCCCTTAAGATTTTGCTCATATTCCACTTTCTCCAACACAATACCATTATTGAATACTTGTATCAACTGGCCAACATAATCTAAACATGAAGCCAGGTAGTGTGAGTGATAACAGTAGGTTACGAAGGCTGGAAAACAACAACAACAACAAATGTCTAAAGCGCCATAAAAACCTAATGGAGGTAAGCAAAACTCCATTTATTCTTTAAGTATATATGAATAATGATTGTTGCAGCTTTAGTGTCAAAGAACCTGGTTTATAACACTATGACTTAATTTTATACTACGAGTGGGGATTTCAAAATATTAGTACAGTTGTAAGGCAGCAGGCAGCCACTCGACTATTGTAACAGTTTTCATTTCTTTTTGTTACAGCTAGAGCAGGGCGATATGACCAAAAATATTTATCACGATATACATTTGGAGATTTGAGATAGCGATATAACTGACGATATAATTGATGTGAGACAAAATACTTTGCAACTCCACAACTTTATTAGTGCAAAAAAAAAAAATCAACGTATTTTCACTTAAACAAGCAGCTGTTTTTATGTGAATTAAAGTTATATAAAATTTAACAGTGCAAATGAAAATTCCTTGCTGACAGTTTAACCAAAAGGCATTTCCAGTGGAAATTGGCCGACATATCCTCAGCATAACCATGTATAATATCCACAAAACTTAAAAAGAGGTTATACACACACAATACGGTAATATTATGTTAAAGCACAGTACGTATCACTCAACGAGGCTCCTGCCTACGATAGCCGTAATGCTCCGACAATCCATCAAGCGGTGTGGGTTCGTAGCTTAGCAAAGTCATACTAAAACATTTGACAGATTTTCGAGCGCCGTGTACCACATAAAATCATTTCGAGGTCAGTAAACACAACCAGAGTTCATACATAAGGCACACGGGATTATAAGGGGCACTGTCGATTTTCACAAAAATCAAAGGATTGATTTTAAGTGTGCTGTATTTTCCAAAAAAACACAGTAATAACGACGGCCCGCTAGCATGCTCTACCAAAAATAGTGCTTTGTTGTGTATCTGACGGATGAAAGCTAAACCAGTTCCACATCACTGAAGTTGCAGCATTTTTACAAACCAATTCTGGTTCATCCGTTTCATTCAACGATCCACTTTCGCCCTTCTCATTCTCCGTCGCCACCATGCTTTTTCCGCCATGTGCGTATGAAAACAAAGGCACTGCGCATGCGCGTTTTACCCATATTCTATCGCAATATTTCATTTTCTTATCGTTGCCCAACAATAAACCCGTTACAGTGAAAGGTATGATATGGCCCAGCTCTAGTTACAGCAGTTTTCTGACATTCTTCAACTGAGTTACAAAAGCTGATAAAGGCAAATAAAAGAGGGCACAGGAGATCTGTATGACATGTCACTGAAGCAATATCTAGAGAAACACAGGCTGCTCTATAACATGGCGTGTTAGCTGATGCTTGCCTTCATAGCACTGGTTGGGTTTGTGCTGATGATGCAGACACAGGAGTCGTTCCACATGGAGGGCTATTAGATTAAAAAATGGTTGTTTAAGCATGTTGCCTCTAGAGGAAGAGGGTTAGAGAAGAAGGCACATTAGGCTGTCCAAGGTTAGATCTAGGGCATGATGGGAGTTCATTCAATACACTGTGGACAAAATTTAGTAAGTGGAGCATAATAGCATGTGAGCACAATCCCCATATAGAGCTGATACATGTGGTTACCAAAGTTGGGCTGTTTTCTAAAACACAGGAATAGTCAGTTCATTTCAATGTAATGTCCAATAGACCAAGAGCTGCAGTTTAGAGCAAGATCACAAACTAAGAGATGATATTCTGCTACAGATCATTTACTAACAGAACAGACATAGTTTGTCTATTCTGATCAGAACAACATATGTTAATGTATGTTATGTATGTTAAATGTAGACGTACAGTGCAGTGTGGCAGACAGTCATTATAATGGACCAAGGCTTCAGTAACTGACTAGTCATAAGCCTGGTTGCCTAAAACAAAAGCCTAAAGATGTCGTTTCTGTTAGTTTTGTAAAATATTTCCAAATTTCAAGGCAAGAAATGGACTCAACAAAAAAATGAGCCATTTATTGAGGCTGAGGAAAACATGCAAAACAAAAGAGCAAAAGAGAACTAAGACCAAACTAAACAATAACCCAGACTGGGAAAACTAAAACTGACCAAAACTAACTAAAACTGAACACAGAACATGAAAACCTGGATTCATGGATCCATCATAAGCAGACATCCTGACAATGAACAAAGGGGAATTCACACAATATATACACAGAGGGGTGACGAGGGATATGGAAACACAGGGGGAACACAGCTGGAACAGATATAACAATATGGGGGAAGCAAAACTAAACACACTGAACACAGGATGAGAGACTGTCAAAATAAAACGGAAAACAGTGAAATGCAGACTAAGACACATGGCTTGACACAGGCCAGAGGAAAGAAACAGACAGACAGAACAGAGAGAGGGCGAGAGAGCGAGGGACACCGAGAGGGCAAGAGATGTGAGGGGCTGGGGAGAACACACATGGATGCACATGACACACAGGGGACACAAGGAATAAAACACAAGGAGGGGAACATGGGAACGGAAAAAAGGGAGACGAAACACACGGACATGACTAACACCTGGAGAATGAGGAAGCAAGAGACATGGAGGGAAACCAAACTTAGGCATGGCTGAGGAAACATACACAGAGGACATGACAGACTCTCACAGGGGACACAGGGATGAGACAGACAAGAAAACATGAACCAGATATTACAAATAAACTAATTTGTAGAAAGCTAAACCAGTACAACTCAAAGAATCACAAACATACAATAAACTCAAAATGCTGGGTCCAATGACCCATGACCATGACACACTACTCGGGCACGCAAAATTAAACATTGCAGTTCTGGGATTCAGGAGTGTGAGTTTTAGGATCAAACTGGAAATGTCATGCAAGAGCAGAGAGTTGTTGTTCGATTCCTCACTAGCAACACAGATAAATATTGCATGGTGCATTCATAAATTCCCTTTGGGATTTAGTAGCTTTCGTGTTATATCTCCATTTCATTAGGTGTTCATCATGTGTTTGTAAAGTTGCCACAACACGAGTTTACGGTTCAGCCAACACAAGTCAATACAGAGTAGTTCTGGAGAAGAGCTGCTGACGGTGTGATCTTTAACAAGAGTGTTTCCCAGTGGAGGGGTAGAACTCACACTTTCAAGGGAATTGAACAAATTCATAAAAATAAACATAATCCACAACGTTCTGCTATTTATTTAAGAAGATCACAACTTGAGAATTCAGATAACATCATGAAACATTAATTTACTGGAAGGCTGCACTTTCTATGAGAATTTGAAGGGTACCTCAGATCTAAATCATGGATGGGAAGTTCATCTTATTGTCTCTTCTTTCTCTTATCTCCCTCCGTATGTCACTTCCTGTCTTTGTGTACTGCTAGGACAAACAGATCCCTGTTTGACTGGTTGCCTCTCTCAGCACCTCCCTGTTGAATAAAACATGTGCACCTCATGCTGCTGCTCTATGCTGCTTGCAAATTTATTCTCCCTTCTCTTTCTTAGCAGATGTATCTCAGTTCATTTGCTGTGTGCTCTCTCCTCCTGCTCCTCCTCCTCAGTGAGTTTCCCTTCCCCTTGTTTCTCTCTCTTTTCTACTCCCTGCTTCTTCCCTCCTCCATCTAATAACGTTTGCTTTCCCAGGTAATCTGCATTGAACCAATCCCCCCTCTCATGCTCAAACTGTGAGTGGTTGACTGCGCTGAGCACGCTCCCAAAGCTCTCTAGGCAACACCTCCCCCCATCCTTTCAGTCTGTACAGTACAGGCAGAAGAAGCAGAAGAAGTGTGCAAGAGCACGCTGTTGTCTTTGCTGCTACCCACCACATTAGCATATAGAGACAGGAGGGATGAGCTTTCATAAAGAGAAAAGGCGAGGAGAGAGGAAACACTGTACAACAATGGCAGAATAGAAATTGGGGAGGGTAAGTAAGTTGCCCCCAAAGTGTTTTCTGTCACACCTCAGATGACAGCCCCCATGGGGTGAGGCATGTCCGAAGCAGTAGCGACCCTCCAGATGGCATCAGGATGAAACCAGCCCCTCTGTCCCGGGTTTAGCAACACATGGAGCTTGGCCTCTTTTGGGATTACATCAATGGACGAATCCAGCAATATTCGCAACCTGTGCCCAGAGAAAGGTAAGATACGCAAACAGTCCCAGATTCCCACTTTCTTTGCATGCACCAGCTTTGAAGAAGTAATCTGCCAGGATGAAGAGCGCCTCGTGCATGAGGGGTTAAAGAGAAGGAGGCGTGACAGAGAGTTTCTCCTCACATTTAACCCACTGACTCATCCTGCTCACTTCTGGTGAAAACACAGCATGTGACTTCAGCATGTGTCTGGTTTTGTCAGACATATCACCTTCTTGACTTTGTCACTCTAAACACCTGGCCTTATAAATATTCGTTTCTTTCTCAGCTTGATTGGATGAGGCTGTGAAATCGAATGCTTTCCCTTTTTGTGAGGTTTGGGAAACTTTGAGATCCTCGCTTGAACCTGAGTGAGGATGAGGGCAGACAGAGAGATGAGGGAAGAGATGCGAGCAGATGAAATCCTCTATCTTTGACAACTCCTCATTACTGCTTCCCGCCTCCTCCTTCCCCTTTTCTCCTTTCTCTCCTCTTCTCCTGCTCTTGCTAGCATTCCCTTAAGCCCCAGTAACCATAGAACAACTCATTAGTGTTGGATCACCTTGGCTCTCAGAAGCAGGGCAACATAAAGACCAACCAAGGACTATAATGAGAATTTCACAAAGCCATGAGGTGCAGCTATAATCCCTACCCCACATCTCCATGCTGGGGTGTGCAGCCATGTAGCAGGGACAGCTCGACCCTGATCTGGCCTGGTCCACTACTTTGTACGACTACAATTAACACCTACAGTTTCTTTTTTTGAAAGAACATCTATGGTTCATCTATGCAGTGGCGGTCCTAGCCTGTTTGGCGCCCTGGGCGAACACCCCCTCTGGCGCCCCCCCCCACACACACACACACACGAAGAGAGAGACAGAGTATGCATTGTATGCAAATGGCTACTAAACAGACATCATAATTCGTCATACAATGAGAACAGGACAAATCAACAATTGACACTGACTAATTAATATTATATCATTGTATATATTGTTTGGAGTTTAGTCTGTTACTGTTGCTATTTTTACCATTTCTTCTTGGAGGAACTGTAACTCACATAATTTCCTTAGGGATTAAGAAAGTATCCTGATTCTTAATGTTTTAGGATACATGACCTGCCATTATCCAATGACACATCTGCTTACCTGTATCTTTTGCTCGTTTCTCCTTGTAGGAGTCATAATTAAATGTACTGAATTTTAATGATCACTGGGTTTTCATTTGTTTGGTTGCTATGGTGATGTGTAATGGGAGTCACGTGGGTGCTAGCTGCGACATCAAGAGGGCGTTGTCAGTCTGTCGTAGTGTAGAGCCTGTGATGTTTTAAGAGTTTGAATCGCGAGCCGATCACATTGCTCTGTAAACTTTTCAAGCACTTTAATAAACAAGCGAGCAATTCCACCTCTCGCATTATTGCATAAAGTTAACAGGCAAATAGGCAGGCTCAGTCCCCGGCCTCTACTCCTCCTATTCTTTTCTCTTTTTTTAGAGTTTAAAAACGGGTTGTGTGTGAGGCTTTAAATCAACAAAATATAAAATATACATTTTAAATTGTTATTGATCCCTTTACTCCTGGTCCTAAAGTGTATATTTATTTTCTTACTCTTCTTATATAAATTGTTTGTTTACTTGCACTGCTGTAACTGGAGCCTCGTCGTCTGGTCTCTCTATATACTGGACTGTATGTAGCGGAGATGACAATAAAGTTTCCTTTGACAGGCGCACCGAGGGCTCTCGCGCTCACTTTTCGCGTATAGAATTTTGAAAAAACATCGGTGCAAATTATAAGTCTGTATTATAATGTCGTAATATTATAATTTCGTGTTTTTTGGTTTGTTTGTAATTTGTTTTATTTTGCGAGTTGGTAATTTTTGCTGCTCCAGCCAGCCACAGCATCCCCCGCCGCCCCGCCCTTTCCTCCCTGTGCCGCAAGCAGCAGGCGCACCTCGCAAACGGAGGGCGCCCTTACTCCCAGCAAATGGGCGATAGAAAACCAATGCCATTCCCAATATGCGCTGGGATGATGGCAGCATGAGAAAAAGCCGTGATGCCGCCCCCACCACGATGCCGCCCCGGGCAACCGCCCATGTCGCCCGTATCTAAAACCGCTACTGCATCTATGGTTGCTTTTCAAAGGGTTTTTAATAATTCACAACTTTGTGTTCATATTATTTCATTCTTTATGCTTATTTCTGATTCAGTCGTCCCTATTTGTCCTGGCTTGGCACCGACGTTAGGAGTATACTGACCAGTTTTTGAAAAATCCGATTGGCTGTTTTGGTCTCCAATCAGCTCGAAATGACGAAATGCAATATCCTAGAATCCATTTTGTCCACAGCTCAAACGAGGCAGTGGCGGAGCAACACAGAGTGGCGGAGTTTGAAATATTACTCTTTCTATGTCACAAACTTTTAAGATATTTTCATGCGAGAATGATGCTGTGTAAACTTCAAATATCTGCTCGATTTATCAAGACATCACATATTTGCATAAGTGCTCTAATACAGTGCACTGTAAAATTTGGAGGACAAATATGCAGATCTTGGAGTTTTGCTTCTACACACCACCACAGTGAACTGTAAATCCAACAATATATGATTGAAACTGAGACTTTTAGCTTTATTTCAAGAGATTTTAGAAACATTTTTCAATAGTTTCATTAGAAAAGCACAGTATGAACCCACAGACATCACCAAATACTGTGTTTCTCCCAGAGGTTGGAAGTAACAAAGTACAAATACTTCATTCCTATACTTAACTTTTTTTTTTCAGGTATCTGCACTTTACTTGAGCACTTATTTTTAGGACAACTTTTTACTTTTACTCCCTCCATTTTTACACAATTATTTACATAAATGTAGTACTTTCTACTTTCTGGTTACTTTTGGTTTAAGACATTTATTATTTTGCATCACTTCCGATCTTCAAACCACAATTTGAATCTGAACTGAGGGAACCATACCACGACTGATGGTGTGACGCAAACGATGCAGAGACGAAAGATGCAAAGCACAAGCACAGTGAATAGTACAGTACTCCTGGCGAATGCAGTGTGAGTACACGGATAATACAGTAACTCATGACATTCAAGAAATCCCCATTTACTGTAAGAGGAGTAATTTTTTTTATTGTTATGAGTTATCTTATGTTCTCCTTTCATAGGTTTGCAGTGTTTGTAAGCATGTTAGCAAGGTTAAGCTAAGGCTAACCCTGTAATGAAACTGAAAAATTTTTTTACAATGGTGATTATGGCTCAAAGCTGTAGCTTTAAAAATGCATTATCTTGTCAGCTATCTCTAAAGCTCCACTAATCAAGATTGCTGCCCTAACAAACATATATAATACAGATCGTGGCTCAAGAGTTGGGAGTTCACCTTGTAATCGGAAGGTTGCCGGTTCGAGCCCCGGCTTGGACAGTCTCGGTCGTTGTGTCCTTGGGCAAGACACTTCACCCGTTGCCTACTGGTGGTGGTCAGAGGGCCCGGTGGCGCCAGTGTCCGGCAGCCTCGCCTCTGTCAGTGCGCCCCAGGGCGGCTGTGGCTACAATGTAGCTTGCCATCACCAGTGTGTGAATGGGTGGGTGACAGGTTGTGTAAAGCGCTTTGGGGTCCCTAGGGACTAGAAAGGTGCTATACAAATACAGGCCATTATATTATAACAATTTAAAAGTAAAATACTATTTTATTTTACCTATGTTAAAACTACCAATAGTTTTAAAGTTGTTACATTTAATCAAAATCGTTTGTCCAGTAATTTGAATGTTGGCAAACGTCACAAACAGGAGACATTTATTCTGCAGTGAAACACCAATAACAGTTTTCATAGCACGGAAGACCCCACGGGGCCTTTATGGCCTCCTGACAGTGTTTTTAGCTTTCTCTTAAATATGGGTAAAAACTCCTGTAGGATGAAACACTTTCCACATCAGGCATTATAACTGATATACAGCTAGGAAATATTTATCATGCAATTCATTATTTAATTCAAACATTAATTGCAGGTTTTTGTTACCAAACACAAAAGTGAGTTCTTTTGTCCAAGTGAAAGCTCCATTATATCGTCAGCATTTCTAAAAATCCCCCACAGCCACCGAGAGAAGGGAAGATGAGGCCAAATGAGACAAGGTGGAATTCTTTTTCCTGGCTGTGGAGAAGATTATAAGAATCATGAAAGACCAACGAGGTGGAAGAAGTGAAAATGACCGTATATGTACCTACAGATTTATTTACAGCAATAAAAGATGGTCATATATATTAATATATCTTAAGGGCAAATTTGATCTTTATTATTTGGGAGTAATTAATGTCCTATGTGCCAAAAGTGCATTATAATACAGTTTTAATAATTGTGAATATATTTGTTACTTATTAACAGGAAATGACATCTAGAGTAGTTTTGTCATGGTGTGTGGATGGAGCGGACTCGAACACAGATCTCCTTTTGCAATGAGACAGTGAACTTATTTACAGTGTGAAATAATAACAGTTCAGTGTGAAATCCTGCGGCCGTGGCTCCCCGTGGTCAATTCACCCAGCTCCCGAAAGTGCAGTATGGCGATGGCAAAAAAGGCGACACTCCGTGCGTTAATTCCCCACTCGTGATTCAGCTCCAGTGTTCTCCTCTCCACCTCCTGGCACGAAAGACAAAAAGTGAGAAGCAAAAAAAAGAGTGAGAAGCAATCCAAAAGGGCATTTGAAAGAGCACAAGATCTAAACACTACTAACGAGCTTAGTCTAATGATCCAGAGCTGACTGAAGCCTGGTCACAGCGTTAAATACATCGGGGTCTGACGGCGTATAATTCACGGCAGCTGGTGAGTGTTGCTTAATCGCCGGTGTGCAGAAACTCCGAACTGAGCTACTTCTGGGTCGGCAGACCCGAGCTTCCCAGGAGTTCCCAGTTTGTTATTTTTGCTCCATCAAAATAACAAACATAAACGAGCAGGTCGCCCAGCAGGGCTGGTCAGACCATGACAGTATCCCACCCCCTTAACGGGAGCCTCCCGGCGACCTACCAAACTTGTCTGGGTGCCAACGGCGGAATTCTTTCATCATGCCATCATCAAGAATCACAGACTGCGGCACCCAAGAGCGCTCTTCCGGACCATACCTTTCCCAATCCACCAAAAATTGAAAGTCCCTACCGGGATGCCTGGTATCCATAATATGCGTTATGGAATAAGCTGGTGCGCTGTCGATAATCCGGGGAGATTGTGGGGCCCTGGAGGGTGGGCATAATGGGCTGGTCTGGAATGGTTTCACCTGAGACACATGAAACACATTGTGAATATGCATATTGCGAGGGAGGGTCAAATGCATAGTCACAGGATTAAGGACTTCTTGCACAGGAAATGGACCGATGAATCTAGGAGCTAGCTTCTTAGACTCAGTCCACAGCGGGATGTGTTTAGAGGAGAGCCATACCTGCTGCCCGACATGGTAAACGGGAGTCGGAACGCGACGACGGTCTGCCAGCTTCTTATTCTACTCCACTGTCCTGAGCAATGCTGCCCTGGTAGTCTGCCATGCCTGCCGGCAACGCCGCATGTGATGTTGCTGATGCTACTGATGGAACTGCCAACTCACCCTCATTGATGGAAAGGAGCAGGGGTTGGTATTCCAAGGACGCCTCGAAAGGAGGCACCCCCGTGGCCGTCGAGGTGCTAGCGTTGTGGGCATACTCCACCCAGGCCAACTGCTTGCTCCAGGACTGGTTGGAGAAGGCAACGCACCGCAACATGGTTTCCAGCTTTTGGTTGGCCCTTTCAGTCAGGCAGAGGGAAGTTTGGGCAAGGCCACAAAATGTGCTACCTTGGAAAAGCGGTCAATGATGGTGAGTATGATAGTACTACCTGCTGACGGCGGCAGTCCAGTAACGAAATCAATGTGCGACCATGGGCGTTTAGGGACGGGGAGTGGTTGCAGGTGGCCCGATGGTGGGGAGCTTGGCACCTTGTTTTGAGCACAAATAGGGCAGGCCGCCACATATTCCCGGACATCCTTGGCGAGGGAGGGCCGTCAAAACAGACGCTGGAGGAAGCTAAGGGTGCGATATACACCTGGATGGCAGGAGAACTTTGCCGTATGTGCCTAATGGATCACCTTGCCCCGAACGGCCGCAGGGACATACTGTCGGTCAGCCGGGCCTGACCCAGGGTCAGGATTCTGCTGCAGGGCGTTTCTGATCAACCTCTCGATCTCCCAGGTGACTGCTCCGACGATACAGGAAGCAGAAAGGATGGGTTTGTCGTTGTTCTCTGCATCCTTCACCGGTGAAAATTGACGTGAGAGGGCATCGGGTTAAGTGTTGCGTGAGCCTGGCCTGTAAGTGATCACAAGGTTGAAATGGGTGAAAAACAAGGCCCACCTGGCTTGCCTAGCGTTGAGGCATTTAGCCGCTTGAAGGTAGGCCAGGTTCTTGTGATCTGTCCAAACGAGAAATGGGTGCTCGCTCCCCTCCAGCCAGTGACACCACTCCTCAAGGGCCAGTTTGATAGCAAGCAGCTCTTGATCCTCCACATCATAGTTTCACTCGGCCTGAGACAGACGACGTGAGAAGAAGGCACACAGATGTAATTTACCTTCCAATCGTGGTAATTTACCATCCACGAATGATTGAGTAAGGTCCACCTGGATGAGAACAGGCGCAGAAGAAAACAGGCGTTTCAGCTGGTCGAAGCCCTGCTGCGCCGCTGGTGACCACAGGAACTGCTGTTCGGGAGATGTGAGGTGAGTTAAAGGGGACACCACTTTACTGAAGTTGCGGGTAAACCGTTGGTAAAAGTTAGCAAACCCCAGGAACTTCTTGACCGCTTTCCGGTTCCGGCCACTCCACCACCGCCTTAACCTTTGCAGGATCCGCCCTCAGCTGCTCCTGTTCCACAATAAAGCCCAAAAAAGAGACAGGCTGCACATGGAACTCACATTTTTCTCCCTTCAAACAGTCGATTCTCTAGTAGCTGCTACAGCACCAGACGCACGTGTTTAATGTGTTCTGCACGGGTTTTTGAGAAAATGAGGATGTCGTCTAGATAGACAAAACCAAAGTGGTTAATGAAGTCCCGAAGGACATCATTCACCATTGCCTGGAACACAGCTGGTGCGTTGGTGAGGCCAAATGGCATAACGAGATACTCAAAATGCCCCAGGTGAGTGTTGAATGCAGTCTTCCACTCACCCCCCTCCCAATGCGGACCAGATTGTAGGCATTGAGGTTGAGTTTATGTGGCCCGGTCATGGGGAATGAGACAGGACACAGGAAATACTATTTTGTGGGCTTTTTTATTCTCCGACTGTACTCGGAGGAGCACAGTTTTAATTCTGTAGTTTTGAGTGAAACGGCAAAATTTAACTATTCCACTGGCTCAGCCTAAAACTGCCTTTCAGGGTCTGAGACAACAGTAACTATCATATGTACATGTTAAATTCAAACAGTATAGACAATAAAGTGCACTGTAAACTCTCTTTTAAACATACATTTCTATGGGAGAACATCATGATCTCACTTCGGTTTCTCCACACAGCTACTGTGCTAGGACAAGTACACACGCAGGAATCACACAGCAAGTGATCTCCCCTCTGAATCAAACAGAAACATACAGAGTTATGCAAAGTGAATAACAGTATAAACTTAACAACTTTGAAATCTGTTAGGACACTGTAACTACTCACGCCAACCCGCTCTTCAGTCCCTTTCACAGCACGTGACCATTAAACATGCACCCGTCGCGCGTTAAGAACTCTACAGAAATGGTCACAAACATGGAGTCATTGCTAAAGAAACTTAGCTAATTACAGTCTACTACAACACTGGTGACAATATTTTGCAGTATGCTACACTTTTTTAGCACATTTACCTCTTGTGTAGCTAGCCACAGAATCTTTTGCAGTCTCTAACTCTCCAGTGCTCCCGCTCACAGCGCTCAGTGTGTGACGCAAACTTGAGTGCATGCGTGCTCTGGCTTACAGCGTCTCTTAAAGGGACAGTATACCCCCAAAATGCGAGGTCTAGTCATCACCATGACAACTCTACAACAGACCTCTGGTAGACAGGCAATCAGTCAAAAACACAATCCCCTCTTTTTAAACCCTTTCCATATGTAGTATTAGTTCACTTGGCTACATTTAGAAAAAAATAACGGCACCCTGCAGGAGCTCAAATGCGGACGCCTGTAGTGGGAGGGGGTACTTGTTCTTGACAGTTATGTTGTTTAAACCCCAAAAGTCAATGCAGGGGCGCAGGGGCGCAGGGTCTTATCCTTCTTCTCAACAAAGAAGAATCCCGCTCGTGGAGACGTGGAGAGCCGAATAATGCCTGATGCGAGGGAATCTGTGATGTAATGCTCCATGGCCTCGCGTTCAGGCTTGGAAATACAGTACAAACAGCTGGTGGGCAGAGATGCTCCAGGGAGAAGATCAATACTGCAGTCATAGGGGCAGTGGGGTGGGAGTGACAGTGCTCGGTCCTTACAAAACACTGGGGCAAGGTCGTGATAATCGCTGGGAATGTTAGAGAGGTCAGGGGTCGTGGAAACCTCTGCTGGGATACTAGCTGTGATGTTAGGTACAGATGACTTTAAACATTGCTCGTGGCATTTAACACTCCATCCTGTCACGCAGCCAGTCAATCTGGGGGTTGTGCTGCTGTAGCCATGGATAACCTAATACCAGAGGAGTTTCAGGGGCTTTGAATAAAAGAAGACCGATCTTCTCAACATGGTTGTCGGAGAGTATCAATTGGATCTCCTGAGTACGGTGTGTCACTTCAGCTAGTAATTTCCCATTCAAGGTTGACACTCTTGAAGGTTCCTGTAGTGCAATTAATGGGATCTCTAACGCCCTAGCAAGTGCAATCGCCGGTGTGCAGAAACTCCGAACTGAGCTACAACAGGACCGGTGGACCTGCCACTGGGGAAGCGCGGCTCCATCAAAATAAAAACAAACATAAACAATCAGGTCGCCCAGCAGGGCTGGTCAGACCATGACAGGTTTTCTTTTAGAGTCAGACAGTTTTGGCAGTAGCTGCCCAGTTATGGGTTAGATCATGTCTGACATTTTCTGTTCTTATTCATTTCTTTCATATTTTTTCAAACAGGTTCACACCTGCTGAGCGTTCCATTCTGCAGACTATGTAGAGCCCATTGAGCCCATGTTCTTTAGGGAGAGGCCAGTGTGCAGACAGGATGGCTAAAACTGTTTAAGACCAGCACTTTTGCATTTCCTCCAGGATCTGTGGGCTTTAATTTGGATTCACTTTTTGCAGGACTTGAAAAGAAGATGTTACACAAAAAAACTTCAAACTTGGTTGGTAAAAGTAGAATGTTACTGCATCCGTGACATTAATAATTATTTTTTCCTGCCTTAAAAATATTGAAAATACAAAGAATAAAAAATATTGCAATTCCTAGAACCTGGCGTCCACATATGGGGATATCACATTTTGGGTTTTCTTGACCACAATACTAAATTTTGTTCTTTCAAATTAGCCATATTGCTCAAAGGGAAAAACGCTACTGTGTTCAAAGACCAATTAAAGAGGTTTGCACATCATTACTCAATTGTGACTTTGTAGTTTTCTATTGGACACTATAAAGCCAAATAGCAAAGAGAAATTAAAAATGCATGCCATGAAAGAGTTCAGGTCTTGGGAGGTTAAATATAGGTATCAAGAATGTGTTTCAAGGTGAGAATGACTAAACTCATATGTTTAATGTAATTCACTGGCCATGACTAAATTAAAAGTCATCTGAAGGAGCAGCCTGTGGTGCAACAAGGTGAAGCATCCTCTTCCTCAGAGGGAGGATCCCCCAATCAAGCAGTCCCATTCACAAGAAAACACCAAGCATGTGGAGCCTTACCTGAGCTTCCCAGCTGATGTACTAAAATGTTAGGGTTTAATATACCACTAGCAGCCTCGGCTGCCTGTGAGAGGCTTTTTCAGCTCAGCATTGTACACCAAAAAGTGGAAATATTCATTCAAAAAACTTTTGAAAATCAACTTTTGCTGAATCTACACAGAAGATTTTCATCATGCCTTAATTTGCTTTATTTGGGTGATTTTGAAGGGGCTCACAATTTCTTTTGCACATTTTTTGTCTTTCTCTTAAAGATATTTGGAAGGTGGAGTAGTGTGTGTACTTTTGTGACCTCTGGTTTTGTCTCTTGTGTTGCTCCAGCACACCTGTTTGTGGCTCTTTCTGCATTCAGTTTTGTAAAAACAGACTCATTTGGTTTGAGATCAGTTAACTGACTTGTTCATGGAAGAATATCCTATTTCCTGAGTTGCTTTTGAAGTATGCTTTGGGTCATTATCCATTTGCACTGTGAAGCACAGTGTGAGCAGTTTTGGCTTGATAGACTGTAGTCCTGAACATGTCAGAATTCATCCAGTTGCTTCTATCAGTTGTCACAATAAAACAGTAGTGGGCGCTCTACTGTGGGCTCTATGTTAGACAGATTATGTGGCATGCTTTGGATCATGAGCCATTCTTTTTGGTATAACATTTCATCTATCTAAAAATGTTATTCAGTTTTATTACAAGTATTTTTGATGTTTTCTCTCTAATCTGACCGTCCTGGTCCTGAGTATACTCAGTGATTTGCACCTTGTAAACTATGTATTTCCAATCTATTTCTAGAATGCAGAATCAAAATACAGTGGTCCCTCGCGATAACGCGGATCACCTTTTGTGGCCTTTGCATGCTTTTTTTTTTTTTTTTTACAGCACATTGTGTTCTTCGTTCTGATTGTCTGTAGACCATTGTCTTTTTTTTCTTTTTCTTTTGCCTGTCCCGTTTGGCTCTTTTGCCATCAGAATTATTGTCTAAAGGTGAAGAAAGATGCCCAACGGATTTACTTTACCAAATGGACCATCCCAGCCTTGCCGTAATGGTCTATTTGATTCACCTTTTATTGTTTATTTTATTTTATTTTCACTTGCTAAATACGGGACAGACTTGACTGGGGAAAAGAAAGGGGAGAAAGAAAGAAGGAAAGAAAAACAGCGGGGAAGAGGGATGGGGATAAAGGGCAAAAAACAAAAACCAACAAAATAAGCAGACAAAAAATACATATATCAATCACCTAGATCACCTGTTGTGAAAGAAAAAAGAGAAAAAAGCAGAAGAAGAAAAAAAGAGCAACATAATAAACAACATCAAGATGATATATGGGAATATAACAGTAAATACTAAATATTAAACATTATTGTGCAGCACATAAGATCGACAGTGCACAGTGTGCTTTGAGGTGTAGTTTGTGTGTGTGAGCACCGTGTGTACACCTGTGAGCATGAACGCGCTTGTATTTAAAAGATTCCTTCATGTAATGATCTGCTAGAGGGTGTGGGGAGCCACAGCCCCATCCTCCAGGGCATGAAGCAGGTATGGAGGAGATCAAAACACCAGACATCCAGAGGCCCTCAGAACACAAGAGACCAAGGAAGACCAACAGAGGGGCAGCCGCGCCACTATCCCAGAAAGAGCTGAGGAGAGCCCCAGATGAGGGGTCACTCAGCAGCCATGAAGCAGAAGCCAGGGGGGATTGCAGTGACATGCCCATGAGCTTCGCCGGCAGCCAGCTGTGCCTGAGTGACCGAGCCCCAGGCCGAGAGGCTGAGGGCACCCCACCCCCGAAGTGGCCCGAGCAAGCCCCAGGCCCCGACAAGCAGCCACGAAGGAGTGAGCTGGTGTGTACCTGGATGCCCACCCCCGGACACAAAGAACCACCAACGCACCGATGTCTGAGGGCGTCTGCCACTGGCAGGGGAAGTGGTGGGGGAGATAGGCCTCCAAACCTTGGAGGGCCTGAGATGTCCCTAGAGAGGTGACGTCTGATACCCGACCTGACATATAGACACAGACATATAGGCACATACAGATACAGACATCCATTCCCACCCTCATGCTCTCATATCCAATTACTCAACACTCCCCCAACGTGGAGACAGACATAAAGAGACACTGTACACACAATCACACTCCCCAAGCGTACTCTATACCCCAGGTCTAGGTACCCTTGCCCCTGGAGGGGGAAACTGCACCCAGACCCAGGTGGTGTTACCCTTTTCCCTGGGGTGGAGAGAAGCAGATTGCCCCGACTCGGCAGCAACAGGGAGGCCGCACATTCCAGACCCCAATCAGACGGCCAACTCCTCCTCCTAGACCCCCTGCTCCAACAGGCCGCAGAGAACGGGGGTGTGTGAAGACTCCAAACCTCCCTCCGCCCGCTCATATGTAGTGTTGATGCATGTGTGTTCTAAGGTGCATTTAAAACCCAGGAGGGCATGGAGCTACCTGCCAGAGAGCAGCAGGTAAGCGCATGTGTAATGAGAGTGTGAGTAATGTGAATGTCTAAGTTGTGGGATAAAATTGAGGCAGAGGCAGCCAGAAGGGGACAGAGGGGGAGGGGGGGATGCCTCCCCTGCACCCTGGTGACACACCTTTACCCCAAGGCCCTGCATGTGTGGGTAATTGTGGTGGAGCGGGAAAAGGGAGGCAGCTGGAGATGGGGAGGGAAGGAAGGGAGGGGCAACTGACCCCTCCCTTGCGCCAGCTCCCCCGCTGACCCCAGTAGGCACCCCCATACTCTGCAACCCGCCAGGGAAAGGGGGCCCAGCCTCATCCGGACCGAGGCCCAGTTCAGCAGCGACGCCTGTCCCCACAGAGCCTGGGACAGCCCACCCGACCCCACCACAGAGAAAACTGCACCCACTCCGTCATCCACTCATCTTCCAGACCACACAAGAAAATAGACGCCCAGGCTGAGATCTTCCTCCACCTCTCCTATATCTCCCCTTCTGCAGAGTGAGTTCCTGAAGAGAGGAGAACTCCTGCAAGATGTAACAGCCTTCCCCACCAGTTGAAGAGCCCCCCAGGTGGCTTGATGCACTGGCGGCACCCTGCGCCAGGGCTGGGCCCCCATACACCCACCACCAACCAGGACCCAAGCCCCCAAGGCCCAGCCAGGGCCCCAGCCCAGAGACGGAGCATCTCCAGAACCCCACGCCCATCCCAGACCCACCCAAGGGCAGCCAGGCTACCAGGTCAGTAACCCATGTCCATCAGCACAGACCCTCCCCTAGCCCCGCTGCACGCAGCCACGAGGAAACCATCACCTAAGAGCCAACAGAGCCCTTGGCTGTAGACCATTGTCAATCAATCTCTGTGCCGTGTCTCCTGTACAGTACAAAATCGTTCAGCTTGTCAAATTTATATAAATCTTCGATCGTTAGCAGTGTGACTCTGAAGTGCTGTACTGCATGTTTGTAAGTGTTCTCCGCAATAAACACAATGTTTTGCACTGTCAAAGGCACCTGAGGTAGCACCCAAAAGGCAGAGGAAGATGCTAATCATCACACAAAAAGTTGGACTTCTGGACATGCTAAAGGAAGGTAGAAGTTACCGTATCTTCGGATTATAAGTTGCATTAAGTGAAACAAAACAGTCAGATTAGTTCAATTCAATTCAATTTTATTTATATAGCGCCAAATCACAACAAATGTCGCCTCAAGGCGCTTCATAGATACAGAGAAAAGCCCAACAATCATATGACCCCCTATGAGCAAGCACTTTGGCGACAGTGGGAAGGAAAAACTCCCTTTTAACAGGAAGAAACCTCCGGCAGAACCAGGCTCAGGGAGGGGCGGCCATCTGCTGCGACCGGTTGGGGTGAGAGAAGGAAGACAGGATAAAAGACATGCTGTGGAAGAGAGACAGAGATTAATAACAGATACGATTCAATACAGAGAGGTCGGTTAACACATAGTGAGTGAGAAAGGTGACTGGGAAGGAAAAACTCAATGCATCATGGGAATCCCCCGGCAGCCTACATCTATTGCAGCATAACTAAGGGAGGATTCAGGGTCACCTGGTCCAGCCCTAACTATATGCTTTAGGAAAAAGGAAAGTTTTAAGCCTAATCTTAAAAGTAGAGATAGTGTCTGTCTCCCGAATCCAAACTGGAAGCTGGTTCCACAGAAGAGGGGCCTGAAAACTGAAGGCTCTCCCTCCCATTCTACTTTTACATACTCTAGGAACAACAAGTAGGCCTGCAGAGCGGGAGCGAAGTGCTCTAATAATAATAATAAGTCAAACTTTACTCAACTCATTCTTCTTGCTTCCTCTGCTTCCGTACCATTGATTTATTATTGTAGAATTCTCTGGCAGCTGCTCTGTTCCCATGTTCTGGACCTGAAAACAGGGTTTGATCTTTGGTTTTGTTCTATAATACTGGACTTATTTTTCTGCGGTTTGAACTTTGAGAGTGTTTAAACAAGAGAGAAAAGTGTGAAAATGTTCATGCCTGTCTGAGGAAAGTGTATAAAGTGTGTAGTGAGAGGTTCTACGGCCTTAAAACATCTAAAATAATTGTAAAAAATGTTTGAATTTCAAAGATAAACTGATATCCCTAAAACAGTCACATGCAATGAAATTGCATTTTATGAAATTAAGAGAGAGACCTTTTCCTGTTTGTTACAGCTGTAAAGTGAGCCTGAATGCATTCATTGAGCAGTGTGTATGTTCACTCAAGCTTCAACAACCTCCTGCTCCGTCCTGTTGATTTGTCATCAACCAGAATGAAGTTGCCTTGCAATCACATCCATTACACAAATGCAGCTTGTGGATTTGGCAACACCACTAGCACATGTACATTCAAAGTGCACAGAAAAGGTGCAGAGTTTAGTAAATATCATATATTAAGTTGCCAGTCCAATAAGAAAGCAAGAGGATCTAAGTCTAAACACTCTATCCTCACAGGACAGCCAAGGCCAATCTAGATCTAGGGTAACATATAGACAAATTATATAACAAATATAAACTCTAGACCCTTCAGCATGGGACCCACATCCATCCGTCTGTGCTGGGAATGTGGTAGTTAGTTTTTGCTTTTTTCATTCATTTTCACTGCTTTTCAATATAAAACTCATCTGGCAATGGGACAGGTCTCTTCCAAAATTAACACCCTTTGAATATTGTGGACTGATGTGCACTGCATTGTCATCATCAGAACATCAAATGAGGGAATATCTATGGCAAGTGTGAGGTTCCACTTCTCCAGCAGGATCAGTGTGAGGGAGCACCGAGACTGTCAACACGTGACACGAGACAAACTGGGTTAGCAGCCTGCTGCTGCTGAGATGCAGAAAACGGTGTCTGTGTTAGCAGTTTTTTACGTGCTGTGTGACTGTAGCTCAGCAGGTAGAACTGTTATCTACTAAGGTCAGTGGTGCAATCGTTAGCTACTCCAGTCTGCATGGGCAAGATACCGACCCTAAGTTACACTCTGATAAAGCCATCAGAGTGTAATTCAACCTTGTGTTATATGAATATAATAATAAAATAATACGGGAATAAGATTAGAATACATAGGAATAAGAATATACATACATATGTGCACAATACTGCAAGCTAACCTGTTTATCCAGCACAAAGCTACAGAGTGTTTTCATGACTGATTAACAAAGTTAGTCTACGTCAGTTTGCAGGAGACTTCACAATGTGAAAATGTATAATTTATATAGAACATTTAAACATTATAATTTATTACAATACTTGAGATGTAATCAAAACACCCCCTATAGAGATCGACCATGTGAATGAAAATGATAACATTACATGTAGTTTTTAAATCTGAAGTTTATTAAGTACTACTACCTTTAATATGAGCTCTGTTCTTCCTCTGGTCTTGGGCACATACTCGACAGGCAGACATATATTCACGGTCCCTCAGTCCTATTCACAGACCGGGGGATCATGGCATGTACGCATTTGGAGTCCTGTGCACATTCTGGAGTGTGAATTAGCACGTGATCTGAGAGTGAGAATCATTTTTTTAAGGGATTAGTGAATCCATACATTTAGAATCAATGTATAACAAGTTTTTAACTTAGTGTTAATTTGGCATCTGACAGTGATTATTGAGTTTATTTAGTTATTGTTCCATCAGCTCTGTATGTCTTAGAAGCCACTGGCTAAACTGAAAGGATGATCCCTAAAGGCTTTGATAGTGACAGTTGGGCTTTATTTGGTAGCACTTTACAACCATTTCACACTGTTAAGCATTAGTTAAGTATTAGTAAGGTTTTGTAACTCAGTAACCCTCCAACAGATAGTTATATATGAATACACACACATATACACATACAAACATACACATACATATACACTTAGAGTGTGTAAATACGGGTAAGAACATCAGACCAAAGACCCCCAGTAATATTGTATTTTAATAATATATGTCATGTTTTAACATGTAACATAATATTACACAATATCACAGAAGCCCTTCATTTGCATGTCAGAATGTTTTAATCTAATCTAAGTTGTCAGGCAAATACTAGTAAAAACCACAGCGTAGGTTCTGTCTGCACACACGCTGGTCAGCTGTGGTTTCTTTTAAAACTGCAGGAGCACATCTGCAGATTTCAGTGTCATCACATTATACATCACTGTGTTTGGGGCTTTAACTGTGAAACACATGCATATTCTGCACACTGAAACCTCCCCTGCAATAAAAAGTAATAATGATACTAAAGTGCACAAGGGCATTACAAACCATGCAAAGTGACGCTGGTCTTAATATGTCCTGTGCTCCTGCAGCTGTTGATGTAATATCCTGTTCCTGTTATTTATAGCTGCCAAGAGGGAGTTCAGTACTCTGTTTCACACTCTCTCTTTCACACACACACACACGCACACACACACACACGCACACGCACACGCACACACACACACACACACACACACTCTTATTCTCAAAGAACAACAAACTTCAGCTACAAGCTTTCTCTTTTAAAGGTACGTCTCATCTTTCACACACACACGCACACGCACACGCACACACACGCACACGCACACACACACACACACACACTCTTATTCTCAAAGAACAACAAACTTCAGCTACAAGCTTTCTCTTTTAAAGGTACGTCTCATCTGAACAATGTCACATTTCTCAGGCAGACTTTCATCTTGCATTGGCATCTCAGTAAACTGTCATTACCTGCTTCCACCCTTATATCTTGAGCTTTCTAGAGAAATCCTCATACCAGTTGTCAGGATTTCTGTCTGCAGTGTTATCATTATTAAAAAGTGAAAAAACATCTTATTCTTATCAACATCTCTACAAGGTCATCAGACAGCAAACGGTTTCAAACCAGGTGATCTGACACTGTGAAAACTGAAGGTTTAGACTGTTAGAAGAATGAGACGACCTCATTAGAAACTTTCATGTTAAATTCAATTCAGTTTGATTTATACAGCGCCAAACACAACAACAGTCGCCTCAAGGTGCAAATGAACTATTGTTAAAAATGACTTTTCCACTGGGATATGAATAAACTCATAAACAATTATAACTCATCCTTCTGGGTCTGAAATTGTATGATTATCCCTATATCGCCTAACACTTACCGAGGTTTCCTCCTGGAAAAAGTGGAGTTACACATCTTCGTCACGTCATCCAAAGTAAACAGTAGTCATTGTGGTTGTTCATGGTGGGTCAGTGGTTGTGGATATTGCCATTATTGTTGGCATTATTGTGGTTATTGGTGATGATGCTGATGTTGCTTTGATGGAACACCCTCACACTCACACTTGTATTGTTTTTACTACCGGCTCTGTCTCCTGTGCACATTTCCTAATAAATGTGCAGACATGAAAGTTTCTTTTTTTTTAATAGAGCCTTTCAGTAATGTGTGTATGAGAGCGTTTCAGTAATGTGTGAGTCAGCATTTCAGTAATGTGTTTGAGAGCGTTTCAATAATGTGTGTGACAGCGCTTCAGTAAAGTGTGTGTGAGAGGGTTTGAGTAATGTGTGTGTGAGATCGTTTCAGTAGTGTGTGTGTGAGAGCATTTTAGTATTGCGTGTGGGATCGTTTCAGTATTGCGTGTGAGAGCGTTTCAGAAGTATGTGTGAGAGCGTTTCAGTAGTGTGTGTGAGAGCGTTTGAGTAATGTGTGTGACAGCCTTTCAGTAATGTGTGTATGAGAGCGTTTCAGTAATGTGTTTGAGAGCATTTCAATAATGTGTGTGACAGCGCTTCAGTAAAGTGTGTGTGAGAGCGTTTGAGTAATGTGTGTGTGAGATCGTTTCAGTAGTGTGCGTGTGAGAGCATTTTACTATTGCGTGTGAGATCGTCTCAGTAATGTGTGTGAGAGCGTTTCAGGAGTGTGTGTGAGAGCATTTTCAGTAATGTGTGTGACAGCGTTTCAGTAATGTGTGTGAGACTGTTTCAGTAGCTTGTGTGAGAGCATTTCAGTAATGTGTGTGTGAATGTGTTTCATTAGTGTGTGTCATAGCGTTTCAGTACTGTGTGTGAATGCGTTTCAGTAGTGTGTGAGAGCATTTCAGCAGTCTGTGTGAGAGGGCTTCAGTAATGTGTGTGTGAAAGCGTTTCAGTAGTGTGTGTGAGAGCGTTTCAGTAGTGTGTGAGAGCATTTCAGAGGTGTGTGTGAGATCGTTTCAGTAGTGTGTGTGTGAGAGCATTTTAGTATTGCGTGTGAGATCGTTTCAGTATTGCGTGTGACAGCGTTTCAGAAGTATGTGTGAGAGCGTTTCAGTAGTGTGTGTGAGAGCGTTTGAGTAACGTGTGTGACAGCCTTTCAGTAATGTGTGTATGAGAGCGTTTCAGTAATGTGTGAGTCAGCATTTCAGTAATGTGTTTGAGAGCATTTCAATAATGTGTGTGACAGCGCTTCAGTAAAGTGTGTGTGAGAGCGTTTGAGTAATGTGTGTGTGAGATCGTTTCAGTAGTGTGTGTGTGAGAGCATTTTAGTATTGCGTGTGAGATCGTCTCAGTAATGTGTGTGAGAGCGTTTCAGGAGTGTTTGTGAGAGCATTTTCAGTAATGTGTGTGACAGCGTTTCAGTAATGTGTGTGAGACCGTTTCAGTAGCTTGTGTGAGAGCATTTCAGTAATGTGTGTGTGAATGTGTTTCATTAGTGTGTGTCATAGCGTTTCAGTACTGTGTGTGAATGCGTTTCAGTAGTGTGTGAGAGCATTTCAGAGGTGTGTGTGGGAGCGTTTCAGCAGTCTGTGTGAGAGGGCTTCAGTAATGTGTGTGTGAAAGCGTTTCAGTAGTGTGTGAGAGCATTTCAGAGGTGTGTGTGGGAGCGTTTCAGCAGTCTGTGTGAGAGGGCTTCAGTAATGTGTGTGTGAAAGCGTTTCAGTAGTGTGTGTGAGAGCGTTTTAGTAGTGTGTGTGTGAGAGCATTTCAGTACTGTGTGTGTGAAGCGGTGCCTGAGGAAAGCGGGGAGGATCATCAAGGACTCCAGTCACCCCAGCCATAAACTGTTCAGACTACTTCCATCAGGAAGGAGGTTCTGCAGCATCTGGTCCCGTAACAGCAGACTGAGAGACAGCTTTTTCCATCAGGCCATCAGACTGCTGAACACTTCATAGACACCTCACCTTCACTTATCAGAACTTCAACATTATGCACTACATACTGTACATTAATGCCACTGTTTTGCACATGTCTCAACCAACTCTGTATATTTTTATATATATATTTTATTTTATTGTTTACTCTATTTAATTTGTAAAATATGTATACACACACACACACACACACGTAGAAAAACATATTTAGTATACACATCCAGTAATGCATATACTATTATATATTGTACATATATTTATTAGTCTCAGATTTAGCCATTCTTATATTTTGCTTGTTTTACGTTATTGTATTTTAGCTCGCACACAAGAATTTCACTCACATGTACTGTACCAGTGTACCTGCACATGTGATGTGACAATAAAAGTGATTTGATTTGATTTGAATGTGTTTCAGTAGTGTGTGTGTGAGCGTTTCAGTAGTTTGTGAGAGCGTTTCAGTAGCGTGTGTGACAGCGTTTCAGTAGTGTGTGTGATAGCATTTTTGTAGTGTGTGTGAATGCGTTTCAGTAATGTGTGTGAGAGCATTTCAGTAATGTGTGTGTGTGACAGGGTTTCAGTAATGTGTGTGTGACAGCGTTTCAGTAATGTGTGTGTGAGAGTGTTTCAGTAGTGTGTGTGAGAGCGTTTCAGCAGTGTGTGAGAGCGTTTCAGTAATGTGTGTGAGAGCGTTTCAGTAATGTGTGTTGAAACCTTTTCAGTAATGTGTGTGAGAGCGTTTCAGTAGTGTGTGTGAGAGCGTTCCAGTAGTGTGTGTGAGAGCGTTTCAGTAATGTGTGTGAAAGCGTTTCAGTAGTGTCTGTGACAGCGTTTCAGTAGTGTGTGTGAGAGCGTTTCACGTTTAAAATCACTGTCCAACTTAAAACCAAGGTCGGTAACAACAGGTTTAAAATAGACTTCCAAATCTACAAAGAAGAACTCAGAGGGACCACTGGGTCCAAACACCAACACTTCTGTTTTCTTTTCATTAAAATGTAAAATGTTTAGAGCCAACCAAGCTTTAATGTCATGTAGACATATCAAGAGAGGGTTTATGGAGATTTCATCCTTCTGCTTTATCGGCAAAAAAATTTGGCAGTCATTGGCATAACAATGAAAAGAGATCCCATGTCTTCTAAGGATGGAACCCAGAGGCAATAAATACAGTAAAAACAGCAGTGGCCCTAAAACTGAGCCCTGTGGGACGCCGCATGACAGAGAAAGAGAAGATGATTCAGAACCGAGAAGGCTCACAGAGACAGTTCTCTTGGCCAAATAAGATCTAAACCAATTAAGTGCAGTGCCACCAATACCCACAGTATTATTTAATCGAGAAATTAGAATATTGTGGTCTACTGTGTCAAAGGCAGCAGCTAGGTCAAGCAAGACCAGAACAACATGGTTACCAGAATCACATGCCAGAAGGATGTCATTAAAAACCCTTAATAATCCTGATTCTGTGCTATAAAGGGTTTTAAAACCTGATTGAAAAACCTCAAGGATGCCATTATCATCTAGAAAATCTTTCAGTTGACTAAAAACAATTTTCTCTAAAACCTTGGAAAGTAAAGGCAGCTTATAATTGGCTAAAACTGTGTGATCAAGGCCAGGTTTTTTAAGCAATGGCTGCACTACTGCATGTTTGAAATTTGCAGGAACCACAACAAAAGACAGACTTCTGTTAATAATGTCAAGGACATACTGTCCTATACTAGGAAAAATTTCTTTAAAGAATTCTGGAGGGAAAGGATCCTGAGGGGAACCTGCGGGCCTTATTCGGCGAACCACATCCTCTAAAGTGGAGAGTGTCACAAAATCAAACTGAGTAAAAACAGCAGTGCAAGGGACAGAGACAGAGGGGTCAGAGTCAGGAGCTGACACCTGCAGTTAATCCTTTTACCACCTCCATTCTGCTCAATGATATTCCCTCTTAACAGCACCAGTGCTCTCATTAAACCAAGGCTCGGGTTTAGCCTTGGGCTGCCTGGTTTTTAAAGGAGCTACAGAGACCATGATTGTTTGACAGCAAGTATAAAACCAGGAATTAGGCTCTTCTGTGTCAGAGGAGACCAAGTCAGAAGGGCCACCGAGCTGATTAAAAGCAACAGAAAATTGTGCGGCAGTAGAGGGGTTAGTAACCCGACAGCGCCGAGCTGAAATGCCAGATTTAACTGCAGTATGTTTAAAACCAAAGTTGAATAACACAGGCATATAATCTGAAAGTGCACAGTCATAAATCTCCAGGTTAGTGACAGGCAGACCATATGACAGGACAACCCATATGGTAAAGATATATATAAATCTTATAAAGTTTGTATCTGTCTTGCGTGAAACTTGTATGAAAAGCATACAAGAGTGAAAACAGATATAAGAGCCCTTGAAAAATTATATAAATGAAACTTGTATGTTTTGGATACTTACTAAAATAATATATGAAAGTGGGCACTTTCATGAGTAAATCATATAAGGCTTATATGATTCACTATAAGAAGTAAGCCAAATCTTATGCAAGTCTTTTATAAGTTTTTCTATTTTTTTGTCCGTGCTCATGTATTGTGTGTGAGAGCGTTTCAGTAATAATGTCCCTTACGGTACCTCATAGACAGGCACCAGGCAAATGGTGGACACCAGAGGTGAGGGGAGCCATTAGAGCAGGGCGATATGACTAAAAGTATTTATCACGATATACATTTGAAAATTTGCGATAACGATATAACTGATGATATAATTGACACTAGACAAAATACTTTACAACTCCACAATTTTATTAGCGCAAACAAAAAAACATCAATGTATTTTCACTTAAACAAGCAGCTGTATTTTATGTGCATTAAAGTTAGATAAAAATTTAACAGTGCAAATGCAAATTCCTTGCTGACAGTTTAACCAAAAGGCATTTCCAGTGGAAATTGGCCGATATAGCCTCAGCATAACCATGTATAATATCCACAAAAATTAAAAAGAGGTTATACACACACAATACGGTAATATTATGTTGAAGCACAGTACGTATCACTCCGCGAGGCTCCTGCCTACGGTAGCCGTAATGCTCCAACAATCCATCAAGCGGCGTGGGTTCGTAGCTTAGCAAAGTCATACTAAAACATTTGACAGATTTTTGAGCGCGGTTCACCACATAAAATCGTTTCGAGGTCAGTAAACACAACCAGAGTTCATACATAAGGCACACAGGATTATAAGGGACACTGTCGACTTTCAGAAAAATCAAAGGATTGATTTTAAGTGTGCCGTATTTTCCAAAAAACATGGTAATAACGACGGCCTGCTAGCATGCTCTACCAAAAATAGTGCTTTGTTGTGTATCTGACGGACGAAAGCTAAACCAGTTCCACACCACTGAAGTTGCAGCATTTTTTACAAGCCAATTCTGGTTCATCCGTTTCATTCAACGATCCACTTTCGCCCTTCACATTCTCCGTTGCCGCCATGCTTTTTCCGCCATGTGCGTATGAAAACAAAGGCACTGCAAATGCGCGTTTTACCCATATTCTATTGAGATATTTCATTTTCTTATTGCTGCCCAACATTATACCAGTATTACCGTGAACGGTATGATATGGCCCAGCCCTAGGAGCCATCAAGCTGAAGAAGGTTTCCTCCAAGGTTTGGTTATCCTATGGATGGGCACCAGCAGGCCAAGCAACAAGTACATGAAACAGCAGCTGATGCAAAATCTTGGATGGGATTTTTTTCAGTTTTTCTGTCCCATAGTACAGGTTTAGTGCTGCTGGAGGTTTTTAGCACCACAGTCAGTGAACTCCACACTTGGTGAACAGGCTCACACACAGCAAACATATTTCTGTGAGGTGATAGTATTTAAATGACAAACTACTGATTTTCCACTCCCCCACTCTGCCCACAGGGAGCTTTCCCACTGCTTGTCATCAATCATCAGACTCAGAGGGCCACTAATGTGTCCACTGCAATAGACAAGAGTCTGCACCCTCTCAGAGTCTCTAAAATAAGATTCTAGCACGATTAAACAACACAGTCGAAGGAGACGTTACACCTGGTAAAATTAGTCACCTGGGTTTTGTCCTACTTTTCTCTGGACTACCTATAAAACATCAACATTACATCTACTTGATTTATTTTTTAAGGTCTAATACCAGCACAAAGTGGTGTTTTTAAAGAGCAACACTTTAGAAAACTAAACTGAACGCTGGAAATGTACTTTTCACTATTCATCAGAAACTTTCTGCATCTGACATATTAGAAAATATATCCACAACTCAGAATTCCAAAGAGGAAGACCATCCTTTACTCTAATAATTCCATTAAAGTGATGTCAGTGTGTCAAGGTATGATATATGAAATCAAACATCCCTTTAGTAAAATGAAAGGATTAGACTAATAAACGTTTGTAAAACTGGGACAGGAGTGTGTATTTTGTATTTTTTTATAGGAAATACTCTAAACACATGCTTTAACATTTAATATTCACATTGTACACAAATGTTGCGTTATAGAGTTTATATTTCCGATATTCTAAAGTGTGCCTCAATGGGACATGCGCATACACGTGCAGGACCCGGCTGCAAAATGACATCCGGCATAATGTTGTCCTGCGATTTGACCATCTGTGGATATGAATACGACAAATTATTAAGCCGCTTTCGTCGCATCTTCTTTCTGTTTTTAAGGCTTTCATAATATTTAAGTGAAAAGGACCGGCAAGCCCGGAAGTGGACGGTCTCTTTTTAGTCTTATTTAATAATATCCAAAAGCTGTTATGCCACAAATTGCGTCTTTCCACCATTCGGCATGTCTTTGGTATCTCACGGATGAGTTCCCTAAGTTTCATGTTTATGCCACTCGGGCCAACGTGCGCAAACGAGTATATTATAAACCCAATTTACTGTCTAAAAACAGTGTTTCAAAATGTCTGCCTGGCAGACTCGTCAAGGCCAAACGCCGAGGTCATGGTGAGTGATCGACCGTTATTTGTACTCCTTTTTTTTTTTTTTAAATGTGCTCAGATTACATACCACACTCCATCACTAATTGTGTAAATTTTTATGTCTGGTGTTATTAGTAAATTACTCACTTGGCAGGATTGTATTATATGTTAATAATAATAAGACATCATGGTTTTGAGGTTCTTGGGTAACATTTTGCCATGTAGTAGTAATAATAATATTAATATCTGTCTGGAATGAAGTTAACGGTTTTCCAAGAAGAGTTGGTTGTAGAAGCTCCGCCTGTATTTGTTCATTAGGTCAGCTAACAAGGTCAGCGATCAGGCTAGCCTGTTGCCAAAGAGTGTTTTCTAACTTCAAGTCGACCCAGAGTTTTCCAATCTGGTTTTGAACTTGTTCACTTGAATGAGGCGATGTTGAAAACATCAGACCAATATCAAACATGGACAAATATACTGGCATATTGGAAAGATGGGACAAGATTAAACCCCCAGTACAGACTAAAAGCAGCTTTTTCCAGCAGCTTTTCTTTATCGACATGTATTGAGCTGAAGATATCGCACGGATTAAATATGCAGTTTACATCTTTACACTTACAGGGGAATTTTCCTGGTCCATATGTAGGACACCGTGTAAAATGAGTTTGACATCTGTTGTACTAGTTTCTTGTACTCAAATGGCTTCCAGCAAGTCTCAATCTACTAGAGGACATTTGGGATGAGAATAAGAGATTTGCATGGTTGATGTGCAGCTGACAAATTTGAAGCAATGACATGTTGACAAATCTTAGATGTTTCCTGCACCTTGGTAAAACTATGCTGCAAAAAATTTAGAGTTCTGAAGGCAAAAGGGGGGTCCAACCTGGTACCAAGTTGTACAAGTTGCATATCTTGTGTCATAATGACGAGGCTTGTTATCAACGTGGTCTCAGTGCAGAGAGATATTGAGCTAAGACTGTGCAAACAGTGACAATCCCATGTCTCAACAGTCTGAGACCAAACAGTGGGGTTTATCAGAGATGGAGTGGCCACCTGTTTGTTTAGCTAAATAGAACATAGGATTTCATGCTGGAAATTTTCAATTCAATTCAACTCAATTTTATTTACACAGCACCAAATCACAACAACAGTCGCCTCAAGGCGCTTTATATTGTAAGGTAGACCGTACAATAATACATACAGAGAAAACCCAACAATCATATGACCCCCTATGAGCAAGCACTTTGGCGACAGTGGGAAGGAAAAACTCCCTTTTAACAGGAAGAAACCTCCGGCAGAATCAGGCTCAGGGAGGGGCGGGGCCATCTGCTGCGACTAGTTGGGGTGAGAGAAGGATGGCAGGACAAAGACATGCTGTGCAAATCAAAGAGGGCTTGGTTGATTTGAATGGATCAATATGTTTATTTAGATGTCACTTATCCAATCTAACAAACAATGTCGAGTCGACTGTCCACTAAGTGGTAGGCCATGCAGATGCTAGGGTGTGTAGTGAGCAGAGGTTGCCATGCTCTCTTTCTCTGTCTTTAGATTTGTATTTCTTGGATTGACTTTTTGAAAAACATCTTTATATTCAGTTCATGTCACAGAGTAAGTTTTTCCTTCCAGGCGGGGTGAAGTTGGCTCATGTCTTGGTCAAACTGCAGTCTCATTTCACAGACATGATCCAGTTTCTGGAGAGCAGAAAATCCGCTGTTTGTGCTGTGGATGTGTACTGGAGGCTCTTACTGTGGACATTTCAGTTACCTTAGCTCATTCTGCCTTTAAATTCCTAAAATACACAAACACATTTGTACAGTCATTTCGCATGTAAATCAACTGGGTCCAGTTCTCTTGAATGGTGTATGGGACCACGTAGGGCTGGGCGATATGGCCTAAAATTCATATCGCGATATAATTTGAAGCATGTGCGGTAACGATATATATCACAATATATTATTTTCTTCTGTATAATGTATTTTCCACACTATAAGGCACACTTAAAATCCTTTAATCTTCTCAAAAATCGAGAGTGTGCCTTATGTATGAATTCTGGTTGTGCTTACTGACCTCTAACCGATTTTGGCGTGCAGAAATCTTTTAAAAAATGTTTTAGTACAACTTTGGTAATCCGCACTGCTTGATGGATTGTCAGAGCATTACGGCTGCCGTAGTGAGGAGCTTCGCGGAGTAATCTGGGTCCAAAACTCCGACTGACTCAGGTCCCAAAGTCAAACGAACACTAAGAGTTAAAAACAGTCTAAATTATTTCATCTTTAATTAAATCATCAGCGTTGCTGCTTTACCAGGTGTAACAATTACGTTTAACATCCAGGCATCCATGAAAACAGAATTTATTAAATTTAACGCAGTTAGAAGTTAACAGGAAGTTAGCTCGCTAGTTTCCACCTAAACATGACATACCATGTTCTGACTGAGAGATTTTTGAAACTAATTAAAACATACAGCTCTGCTACCACTTCCAACATAAATGAAGGCAGAAAACTAAACAGCAGTGGCGTTTGCAGGGTTACTGAAGTTGGACTACCTGGTATATAATGTTGTGCTACGTGATTGCTAGCGACACAGCTATGTTAGCATAACATTAGCACAGTGAAGCTGGAGGATGAACGACAACTTTTTTTTCCACTCGATAAAAGTTAACGTGAGGGATTCTGGTGGTCAGGGACAAATGCAATCGCATAGCAGGATGCTATACATGGGCCAAACTTCTGTCAGGAGAACAACTGAGATCATTCATCCACAATACAAGGTTAGTTATTAATATACTGCAACAACATGGGAATAGAACAGCTGCGAGAGAATTCAACATTAATGAATCAATGTAACGGAAGTGGAGGAAGCGCAGTTTTTGGCTTTCCCCATATTTCAACAGTGCTTCATCTCTTTGCTATGACTGTCGCTCGCCATAATTTGCAGATGATAATGGTTTTAGCCACTGCGATGCTTTTTACCAAAATAGGCGCAGATTGATTACATCATCAACATGCGCTATCGCGATAGAGCGATATAGTCAAAATCTCTATCGTTGGCAAAATTTATATCGTTTCTATCGTATATCGTTTCTATCGCCCACCCCTAGGACCACGTGATATCTGCATGGTACCTGATACCTGGTGCCTTTTAGAGAGCAGAGCTGTTATGGTATCACCATGTGTAGCATTTCCTGTGCTTGTGGGCATCCTTATTTTTTCATGTGGTGTAAGGCGTGTGCTGCCACCATCACCTCCATAAGAGTTGCAGCCGTGGTACATGTGCTGCCTACATTACCTGTGGTACCAGAAAAAGAGGAAAAGTCAAACTGCATCATACGTTTAGTTTTTATGCAATCTGAACATAGAAATAAAAATTCCAAATATTATCAATGTAATCTTGGTTGTAGTTTCATATGGTTTTGTCATTTTTCTACATTAAGCTGTTCTGTCTTCAGTATCTGGTATCTGTTTGTCAAGCTCAGGGATTTCAATCCAAGCCTCTGACATTATTTTGACTCAGTATGCTCACACTGCTGCATCACACAGTCAAGAGCCTGGAATTTGACCTGTTTTATGATGAATTTATTAATCTGGTGCAAGATAATGGTAAACTCCTCATATGTACTGATATCTGAGCCCCAGTAAGACGGCAGCTAGGTGCTTTGATTTAGCTGGGACTATGCGATATCTGCAGATGGGTGGGGGTACCTGACACCTCTCTTTCAGAGGAAATGTCCGTTGACACGACTCATATTAAACAGACTTTTTAATTGGTTTTGGAACTTTTTATTATGACCTCGTCAAGCCTTGCTGACTTTTCTCACTCTCTTCCTGTTGGTCTTTGCATTTCAGTTCACACATTTAGCAAATCTCCTGGACTGGGATTACAGCTTGCTAGGGATTTAGGATTTCTGCCTGCCCAACACATGTTGCACAGTTACCTTTGTGAGTTGTGCTTTCATGTCTGTTCTGCTGTCCATTGCTGCATTCTCTCTGTCTTTCATGAGAAGCCAGCCGTTTTGGCTGAGTGTATCCTGGGGACTAAGGAAACAACGACACGGCACCAAAGCTGCATCTTTTTGCTCTGAAATGGAACAATATTGAGATGGTTTTGAGATGAGCAGGTTTGCTGATGCAATAACATTTGAAGATTATTGATAAACTGTTTAAAGTGTTCAGAGAGTGATTTTTTTTTAGGTGTGCTTTTTTCTTTGCATCTGTTTATAATAGATAATAATTCATAATAATCCTTTTGTTTTTGTGGTTAGTGGAGTTGGATGGTTTACCCGTAAAGAACGTTCACTTTAAAGAAGTTGTGACTTCTTTTTTTTTTTGGAAACTTAATTTACCCAAAGATTATCCACATCGATTCAGATTAACTGTCTGTGGGAACATTCCTGCAACTTCGAGGCAGCATCAAAACCAATCTCTGTTATAAGTGAGCAAATCCGAGATGAACAACGTCTTCAGCGTCAGCCCGCTGTCTTCAGCCCTCGTGTGTACCACCGCTGCTGCAGCGACTGGGGACAAGCCTGGACTTTTGGCTAAAGGGGCTTTTATCACAGAAGAGGACAAAAACAAAGATGTTGTTCCCAATAAGAGCCAACAGCAGGTCTTTCTGACACATGTGGTGGAGGAATTCTTCTGGATAGGCAGCAGCATTGTGGCCTTTTCCAAGTGGAGACTGGGCTACATGGGTAAGCTTAATCACATGCATGTTGCACAGAGGTAGTGTTTCCACAGCTGAGTGGGTTGGGTCTGTTTTAATGAACCCAGGCTGATTCTTTTATTGTGGGAAAGTTCAGAGTCAAACTTTGGTGTGGACCAATGACCAGGCTGAAGAAGAGCTTCATCTACAGAATATGTTGTGGAAGCAAACAAGACCAATCACAGAACTGTATGATTTGGTTAGTGGGTTTGGCAATTCAAAAGCTAAATTAACCACTCTCTTCTACAGTTGTCCTTCATATTCTCATAACCAGTGACCAGTAATGTGCTGTTTATTAACTGCTATAAAATGCATCTTAAACTTTGTACCAACAGGAAGTTTAAACTGTAGTGTGGAAATAACCCCAACTCTAACAACAGATGATGCTGCAGCAACATTCTTTATAAGAAAACTGGTTCCCAATATTTAACATGTAGGTGCTGTTCAAACGAGATCCCTTTGCTAATTATAGGTTTACTGTGGTGTCTAATTCACTGACACAGTGACTTTGTCAGTCTTCATTATGTCTGTTGCCTCAGTTGGCCCATCTACAGATGGTTCGCTCTGGGCTTAACCCAGTGACCTGACTGAGCCAAGTCCATCTCCTCGGCCCACATTGTGACTGTTGCAGCAGGTCAGTGGCCACATTCAGGTCATCCTGCCACGTCACTGAGATCCAGGCCTCAACTTTACTTCCATTGCCACCTGTTGTCTGGTTACTGATTTAACTTATTTAACAAAGCTGCTAAACTAATGCCTGTTCAGTTCAGTTTTATTTATATAGCAGCAAACTGCAACAACAGTAGCCTCAAGCTGCTTTATATTATAAGATAAAGACAAAACCCCCAACAAGCATATGACCCCCTATGAGCAACCACTTGGTGACAATTGGAAGGAAAAACTCCCTTTTAACAGGAAGAAACCTCCGGCAGAACCAGGGAGGAGCGGGGCCATCTGCTGCGACTGGTTGGGGATGAGGCAAGGATGGCAGGACAGCAAACACGCTGTGGAAGAGAGACAGAGATTAACAGCACCTCCATGGCTGTTGTGTAGTTTTACTGATGCACATATTGGAATGCCACCCGAGTTTCTTCTGTATCCCACCGTTCAGGCTGCAGGACAGCAGGGACAAGCGGGTCCCCTCTCCAGATTAAGTCCATGTTGGTCAAACTCCCGACTGGACAGCCATTTGTTTTTGCTTCTCATAAGCTAAAATTTAATTAAAGTAAAATGCCTGTAAAAAGATGCAGTTTTTAACAATTGTATGTTTAATTAACAATATATGTGAACATTACATAAAGATAAAAACCTAATAAAGATAATAAAATTAAACCAAAAATAATGGCTGATCTACATGATCTCACTGGGTGTCACCATAACGTAAAACACTATAAAATGTGGACCAAGGAAGGAAGGAAAAAAAGCTGCTGTGTTTGCTTTTTCTATTTATTCTTCATAATGGTAACATTTGTGCATTTAAAGTGTTAATAATCTTCAGCTGAGATTGCTGTTTTTTTTTTTTTGTTTTTTTTAAGGTAATCAGGTAAAATGATTATTGTGCTGCATCTCAGTGATGCTCTTTTTCTTTATCCATTATAGCTGGATAAAGAAAAGTTCTCTTCTTAGGACTTCTGTAGTGTCATTAATCATACATTCAGAGTCTGAGCCTGTTTTTTTTTATTTTTATTTTTTTAATCCATTTGAAAATCCAGCACTTTAGGTGTGAGGTTGTAACCATGGCAACAAGCCCAGACACCCAGTGGTGTCGACTGTACAGCTTTTCTGTGTGACTCATGCTCTAGTTTTGTGTCTAAAAGCTGTTGTTCATGTTTAGGATGCGATTGTCGTGGTTCTAAGCAGGATCAGGCAGCTCTGTAAACATGTCGTTACTGTTAGAGCAATTACATGTTGTTCCTGTGAACACGCATCCGTCTCAGCTTTGTCAAAGCCGATGGTCTAAATCTTTTTTGGGTTCATTTTTGTTTCCTCTTGATTTGTCCCAGTTAGATTTATGCAGTCCTTTTAATATCACCATGTAAAGCTTAATGCTCACGCTGTGGTTGAGGGCAGATCAGTAACACCACCTGGTTGAAGTGAGAAAACAACAGAGGCATGCATAAAGGGCATTTTTAATAATGATGGTGTTTTTGATCAGCTGATAATGGGATTGATAACGTGCCAGGATCAGTGGCAAGATCATTTTCTCAAATTCTAATGGACCATTGTTCATCTGCATACAGAATGATAGACGAGTGGGCTTGAGTTTTTCAACTGCACGAAGAAAACCTCGATTCCTACTGGTGTGAAAGCACTGAATCACTGAGCTCTTTGTGGTATTTTGAGTTTTAATGTATAAAAACAACTAACAAGAACAGCTCTGTACCTTCATGTAGGCACAGTTTCCCTGTCATCTGATCTGTGGACTTACTGGAGCTTAGACTCCAATTGTGAACAGTTCAAACTAAACCAACAGACTGATGCTGTGTTGATTACAGCAGCTTGTGTTACCCGGGCTCAGTCAGCCTCCCGCAGGCTGTGTTAGCAACAGACAGATGTATTCCTTCATCTCTGTCCTGTGAGGTCTCTGTTATTATTTTCTTCCATGATTTGAGGATTTATTGGTGTCATGCTACATTTGTACATTATTTAAATGCATGATTCAAACTGGTTGATTCATGATTTTACTAGCAGGCTGCAGCCACGGGCTACAGTGTTGAAAAGTAACATTTAATTTGGAAACCTGTAACTTTCCAAGCTATGTTACTTGTCTGTGAGCACTCTTTAGCTAACTACACCAGGAAGAAATTTCAAATACTAAACTTACCAAGGGATTTTCCAAACTTGGCCAGCTACAGGATGTCAGCAAACATATTGTTCTTTTAGCTGACCTGCAGGGGAGGGTGAGCAGAGCATGCTTTCCTTTGCTGCGCCCTCATATGTGATTTAATTGTGTTTAAGCCAACCATAAAGCTGAGTGTGTTCCATCTTGAAATGGGTCTCTTTGAAAACAGTTTGATTAGATGTGTTGAAATGAAACATGCTCACAAAAAGGACAGTCTGCTTGCTCTTCACCTTATGGACATCCTGACAGTTTTCCTCTAAAATCAGTGAAGAGCTGACTGTAGAACTCTCGATGTATGCAGCGATGACTGCTAGAGTGGATTTATTTCAGACTTGACAAAGGGTTGAAGATGAGGCTTTCGATGGGTTTCAAGGCATCATTTTCAGCGGTGTGACAGTCTGCCGTGAGAGTCTGGATGCTGTGACAACAGATCATTTCATGGATAACTGCCCTCTGTTTGGCTAGAAGAGTGAAGATCCCCAGCTCTGTTACAGCTACTAGGCACCAAGAAATTTGTACTGAAGTTTGGCTGCCTTTAGTCACTTATAGCCAATTTATGCTTGGTCGATGCAGCCCACAACTGCTGTGATTGGCAGGCTCAGCACCTGGATTTTATATTTTTCTACCAGCTGCCATTGCATATGAAACTTCGTGACACGGCCACACGACAATTAACATGTAATGCATGTTATGTCCTAGGCTCTCCAAAGGTTCTCTACAGAAGTCTAAGATGGGCATTATAAGAATGGACTAAAAGATGACCTATCTTATGATTTTATCCTGCTGTGATGCCTCAAGCTCATGAAAGCACAGTGCACGCATTCAGGCCAACTCAGAGCCATAAAACATATGTTTGAAATTTCAACAACATGCAAAATGTGTATGCTTTCTTTGAGTAGTTAACGTTGTCCTGAAACACTATGTGCACATGCTTTGATTTGCTGTAACATTTCTTTAATTCATGCATTCATGCCAAATCTGTGACGTCTGCTCAATATGTTGCAATATGTCATAGGGGGAAAGAAAAAACACATCACATTTTATCAGCTGCAGCATACCAGCCGGCTTACACACAGCACACATAGCACACAACTGTGCTAGTGTTACTGTAAGTACTATTGTAAGGGTTTTATGTAGCTCTGCCATGTGGAGTACAGTAAAAATATCACAGGAGCAATTTGCTAGCTTGATATGGCTCGAGTCAGGTGTTTTGTTTTTGTTTTTTTTGTTTTTTTGAACAATTGAAAATATTTTACACTTGACACTTAGACTTATTGACAACACAGAGCATTAGAATGGCTTGACTGTTACTGTAAAACAGACATTCAAAATTTGTATCTAAATTGTAACAAAAATCTTTCGTTAGAAAAACAGAAATCAATGCTGTTTCTGGTGTATGGTGTGACAAATGTGTGAGTGGTGCAGCTCAATAGGCATGCTGTGATGAAGCATTGGTCTGTGGACATTGTTGTGGCTTCACTATTGATTCTTCAAAAAAATAAAACTTGTGTTTGCTTAAAGCCAAGAGGCCGCTCACTTCTTCTCTGCCACACAGTATTATCCAGTGCATTAGTTTCCATGATCACAGCGGGTCGTCTGTATGACCACAGCTCCGTTTCTGCTGTACAAACACCATCTGCATATTTTTGGTGAGAATTTATAGCACGAACACTTTTAAGGACAGATTCCCACTTTCTTAATAAAAACAGTTTGCCTGCCTCACATTACCTTAAATGCAGCATTACTAATGCAACAAGCATGTTAGGTGTCCTAACATGGTGTGGATGTGTGAATGCGGATGTGGCCTAGTTTCCTGCATGCTGCTGTGAAAACAGTGGATGCTACAGAAAAATGAAACTGATGTGGTCAGGCGGGGTGTAACCACAGCACAGGGACATGTGGTTCCCACACCATCTAGTGTGGCTCTACTGTGATTACCACACCATTCACTTGCTTTGGAGGAAACAATTGCTTTGCTTTACAATTCTGATGGATTTTGATGAACGACACATATATATTCATGTGCACATACATACTTCTTGAATGAAAACATGCAGTGTATGTACATTTCTGTTTCATGCTTTCCTGTGAATTTCAGTGCACATTCCAGCAGTTTCCCTTCTGACAATATTCCGTGTTTTCGTCTGTCTGTTTTGTTTTGTGTTTTCTTGCCTGCAGTGGAGAAATGCATGAGCTCCATGCAGATGGGGACCCAGATGTTGAAGCTCCGCGGCAGCTCCAAGGGACTCGTGCGGTTCTTCTATTTGGACGAACACAAGTCCTGCATCCGCTGGAGGCCGTCACGCAAGAATGAAAAGGCCAAGAGTGAGTGTTGTCTTCTTAAAGGCACAGTAAGAAAGCTGTGTGTCGCTACTGTGGGACTTCAAATATACACTGATCAAGCGTAACATTATGATCACTGACAGGTAAGGTGAATAACACTGATCATCTTTTCATCATGGCACCAGCAAGAAACTGAATAAATTATCAAAGTTCATGTTAGAAGCAGGAAAAATGGGGAGGCATAAGGATTTGGATGAGTTTGGCACAAGCTAAATAGTGATGGCTAGATGACAGGGTGTGAACATCTCTGAAACTGCAGCTGTTGTGGGGTATTCACATTCTGCCATTGTCAGTATCAAAAAGGGTCCAATAGAGCAACCATAGTTGACAGAGTCATGGGTGGCCAAGGCTCACTGCTGGTTCTGATAGAAAGCTGTCAGAATACACAGTCCATCGTGGTTTGCACGTGGGGTTGCATAGCTGCAGACAGGAAACGCCTGCAATTGGCATGTGATTATCAGGACTTCACTTAACCTCATGTGTGTATTACCTGGGAACACATGGGACCAGGAAGTATTACAGTAAAGAGGGCGTACATCGTGATGCTTTGGGCAATGTTCTGCTGGGGAACCTTGGGTTGTGCCGTCCACGTTCTCAGAATGGTTTGAGGAGAACAATAAGAAGTTCAAGGTGCTGACTTGGCCTTCAAATCAAATTCCATCATCTCAGTCCAGCTGAGCATCTGTAGGATGTCCTGAACAATCTGTGGAGGCCCCACAAAGGTGTGTTTGAGCACACCTTTAGGGGTATAGTGACAGCAAACTATGGACCAACATAATATTGGCAGGTGGCCTTAACGTTGTGCCTGAAGCTACCGGAACCATATTTTTAGTGAGAGGTGAGGCTTTATTTAAATTTCAGAGCTATTTCTACATGTTGTCCTTGCAAAGATATCTCAGCTCGATCGTCCTGAGTGTGAGCTACATCTTCAGTGAAGGATACTACATAAGGCCGGGCAATACGGACAGAGAATTATATTCTGAAAGATCATATATTTATAGTCTGAGTGGCAGCGTACAGTCTTTTATACAACACCAGCACTTTGACCAAATGTAACTTTAAGCAAATATGTTAAAAGAATATATGAGAAGATTTATTCCTGCATGTCATTCTGAAAGCTGAACACAGACCGGCTTAGTAGTAGCAACAATAGTGCTAGCACAATAGACACAAACTAAGTTGAAGAAGAAATAAGAACTGATTTCAGGTGGATAACAAAAGAGACCTAAAGATAAGCAGATCAATGTAACTGGAGGAGGCCCAAATTAGCAGCAATACCAGAGTTTATAGAAAATACAGAAAAGTGGATATCAACAGCACAATCCATGAATACTAAGTATAAAAAATGAATAAGATTTATAATATTATTTCTTAGCTAAGTCTGAAGTAAACAAGGAGGAAGATATTACATGCAGAATCCAGTGCAAGGATAAAGCGTTTGAAGAGTATAAAGCGTTCAAATGGCCTCAGATTGAGTCAGCAGCTTGTAAAGCATTGACTACTTAAGCTCGAGAAGTGCACAGTCCCCTCAGTAAAGCTTCTATATAAGTTACATGAAAAGTGGAGAATGACAGCCTTTGAGACTGAAGACTAAGGAGGAGGATGGGCAAGCTTTGCAAAGCTGGTCGAACAGCATTAAAAATAGCTGTTAATAAGAAGCCATTTATGGACTATTGTTCCATATGTTTCTTTTAATTTTTGGCACAACAGTATTATCATGTGCTTCTGAGAACTTTCGGTAATTGTTTTGCTTCCTCCATGACCAGTTTGGGTCAGAAAGGTACGAGTCACAATAGTAATCTATGAGGTTACCTTTTATACATGCTCAGCATCTCAGATCTGCTTCAGTTTAACTGCTCAGCTAGAAACAGCAGATCATCTCCAAAGATCTTTGACAGATTCATGGTTAAGTGCACATTGTTCCCCTGTTTACCTTTCACTGTTTCAGGCTTTAAAGGTCTTATAGGTTTAACTCTTGCTCCAATAAATTTCCCCAACGGCCTGAAACACTTCCAATCCAAAAGAAAACAACAACAACAAAAAAGATTTTAGTGTTTTAGAAAGGAATCAAAGGGGATTTTCAGCAGTAGAAATGAGGTCTCATAGCAGCTTAGGGACTCAGTTCCCTGTTGCTCTGCCTGCTCCATCCCTGGATTTAATGAGCTTCTTAAGTCAACTTAATTATTCATCAGCTTTAATCTGCCCGCAGAGTGTCCTACACACAAAATAACACACATGCTCCCTTGAAAGTTAAAAACAATTAGAGCTTTATTTATTTATTTATTTATTAGTTGTTTTTGGGAGGGGGTTGTGGTGGTGGGAGAACATCCTTTCTAAAAAAACAATACAAAAAAAAAAACGTTTCCAAATTAAATAATGCAGTTTTTCATTGATTCAGCTCGGGTGCAGAGCTCTGCTCTGTGCAGGGCTCGCAAAATCGCTAGCCCGACGTCCCGGGGCTAGCGATTTCTCCAGTCGGGCTACCAAAATCTAACTCAGCCCTGCCTGTCGGGCTATCGTAGGAAGGAAAATATATGTCTATGCTTTTGCATTCTTTCGCCAATGTAGCTGAGTAATTATGTCATTGGCATCGATGAGCCACTGTCAATATGTGACATATTGAAATCGCGTTTGAATTTGCGCTTGTGTTTTGCTTTCACTTTCATTTTGCGATCGCGCGAAAGGTGTGTAGAGAGCAGCAGCACTGATTGGTGAGTGACGATTAATTGCGCACCAATTCCTCTGACTTCGTGTTATCACTCATTAGCTTACTATTCAAACGCGACAAGTGAAATCTCTCGCAGCAAGCTTAAACATGTGAGAGGTTGAGTGCGCAAAGAATCGCTGACCGTTATGTAAGTACGTGTGTAAAAGCAGCAGGATTTACGCTGGTATTTTAGTTCTGCTCAGCCAAATAAGACAGGTCAGGGTGAAGAAGCGGCAGCCAAAGAAAAGCTTACCACAAAACGGAAAAGTTATGACAAATCAGACTATGAGGCAAAAAGAAAGCACAGCTTTTTTGGTTTCATGGACAAAAGAATTTCTGTGGCTGGAATATGACAAGCTAAATAACATGATGTTCTGCCAGGTGTGTTGTGAGTTTCATTTGATTTCTGAGTCGACAAGCGTCTTTGTTACTGGGACCAGTAATTTTAAGAAAGACCCCATCAGAACCCATGAGAAATGCAAGAAATGCATTATTGCCCAGTCTGCAGTATCTTTCCCAGAACAAACAGCAATTGCAAAAAACATACTAAAAATAAACCAAGCACAACAAGAACTCATGAAAAATCAGTTTAGAACACTGTACTATGTTGCAAAGAGTGAACTACCACTGGCAAAATTTAGCAGTCTTTGCAAACTTCAAAAAGCAAATGGCCTAGATCTTGGTTCCACTTGCCTCTTACCCGTGACTTCAGTGGGAATTTCAGATTCAGGATCTGACATAGACTGATTCATGTTCTACACAGTTCTTACAAGTTCATAGAAATTTCTGTTCAATTAGAACCAAGTATTTGAGTTGATGATTGTAATTTTTATACAGTTGTTGTGATTTTTATTTTAACAATTTTTTTGTTTCTATTACAATATTATATTTTAATGTATAATATTGTAATGGAAACAAAACATAAAAAAATTGCTTTCTTTTTTATTCTGGCTACTTAAATTTATTTTGGGCTACCAAAAACTGAAGAATGCCTGCCCGAAGGGCTACCAGAGATTTTGAAATTTTGCGAGCCTTGCTGTGGTCTACAGCAGTGACCTGCCCACAGACACACCCACTGGTTCAGTGTCACATGCTGAAGCCAATCAGCAGACTGTTAGGCTAACAGGAGTAGCAGTAACATGTAAAGTACCACTAACTTTAAGCATCTTCTGTAACTGATTATGGGGATGTGTCATGCTGTATCATACCGTCCTTGTATTCATTTTTACTGACAAATCAGTCAATTACATGGTGTCAGCGTGTCTTTAGCCCAAACATGGCTCAGAGGAAGAGCCACCTGTCAGCCTCTGATGACCAGAGCTACAAGAGGTCAGGCCTCCACCAAAGGACAATACTGTTTAAAATATGCCAGGAAGCTGTTCCTGCTGAGAGTAAAAACACCAGACTTGTTTCAACACTAGTGGCATAAACAATTACAAGTGCAGCCACTCAACACTCAGCTGAGGATTGCTGCACTCCATATTACAGGAAGTGCAAATGCTTCATAGAAGTTACTGATGTGGCTGCATGGCAGAAGAGATGGGTTGAAGTAAGTGGTAAAAAAAAGCCCCACCCCACGTAGAAAAGAGTTTTATTTATGTGACGATACTGTGCAGGCTCCTAACAACGTACGAGGTTAACTTGCTGTTACTTATAAACTAAACATTTAAGCACTCGTGTTGTACTTCACATTTCCAGGGTAAACACTACTAAGGCTACATTTCTGCTTACATTTCCTATACTTACTTTATACTGTGTCACTAAAGTTGCACAATAGTGGACAAAGAACATGTCATTAGCCCCAATGGATGTTCCCAGCAAAGACGTTTCTCTTGCAAAAAAACAAGCCACACAAATTCAGTGTCTGAGTGGCAAAAACATGGGAATATGCTTACAATTAAGTTAGCAGTTAACCTCAGAACAAACCAGAATTAAGAAAACAAAGAAATGCAGCAGACAAAATTACAGGAGAAGAGAAAATAAGTGGTTCCTTCCATCAGGAAACTGAAGTCATGTGATGCTCTGATGCTCCTATTTCTGCATCAGAGCATCTACTACAGATTGTTGTTGTTTTACGAAGCAGCAGTGTGACGACCTGAGGACAGAGATTCTGTCTGTGAATCTCTGTCCTCAGGTCAGAACTAAGCACCATTTGTTTAAAACTTGAATGTTATCAGTAATTAAGTGCCTGTTCTATCAGAGAGCACAGGCACTTAACTGAACTTTATTTGTTTCGGAGTTTAAACCAATCCTCAGCTGTTATAATGCTGAACTGTAGGTGAAATACAGCCAGCTGTACAAGCGTATAAATGGGAAAGTTGTGACCTGTCCTCCTCCAAGGACCGGACAACTGACGTTATCATCGCCATCATCAGTGATTCCAGACGTTCTCCTAATGCTCAACACTCTGGACACAGTTTACGCTTGTGCATAATTTATAAAATTATAGCAATAAGAAGAACTTGAATTTATTATAGTAACTCCCCCTGTGAGGTATGCAAAGAACACTAACAACCAGATGGCAGCATACACAACCCAGCAAGAGCAAGGCTCAAAATAAAGTTAGAAAAACGATACACAAGAACAAATGACTCAACAGCCAGAGTATATCAAATTATTATTATTATGAATATTATTATTATACCTCATGGTCGGTTTACTCCCATACTGTGTTAAAGTTACCTTCTACCGCTAACTCACCGACTTGTTGTGTCCTCCCACAGTTTCCATCGACTCCATCCGGGAGGTGTGTGAGGGTAAGCAGTCTGAGATCTTCCAGCGCTATGCAGAGGGCAGCTTTGACCCAAACTGTTGCTTCAGTCTCTACTATGGAGAACACATGGAGTCCCTGGACCTGGTGTCCACGACTGGTGAGGAGGCACGCACTTGGATCACAGGCCTCAAGTACCTGGTGGCTGGGATCAGTGATGAGGACAGCCTTGCTAAGAGGCAGCGCACCCGTGACCAATATCCTTTTCATTGTACTGTTTACTTTCAGCCTCTTCACCTGTATCGTGTAACTGCATATGTTACATACTGTAGAATTTCAAAACATTAATAGAGGGCAATTTAAAACATTGACAGGCTGAACTGACCCATTGCACTGACGTTACACTGCTCTGGTTATAAACGATAAATGTGCTGAACTGTTGTGGTTACTTTCCTTAACCAGAGTGTCACCACATGGCTAAAGCAGACCTTCACAGAGGCTGATAAGAATGGTGATGGCAGCTTAAGCATCAGCGAAGTTCTCCAGCTCCTGCACAAACTCAATGTCAACCTGCCCCGACAGAAGGTCAAACAGATGTTCAAGGTACAGAGCAAATTAACCTGAGTGACCTCCAGACTCAGGAGAACCGTATGGGACACAAAGGCATGTGTGGGCACATGGTTTAGTGAGGTGTTTAAAGACCAATAGCACTTTGATTTATTGTAGCACTGTGAATGGAAAATGTGTCTTCTGTCAGCAGCTGCTGAAATCAATCTTTCTCACAGTCAGAGCTACAGTCGTCATGTGCTAACCCTGTGGCTGGGCCTCACCTCCATCAGTCACTGAACTGGACTCATGGAAAGAAATCTTTACACAAATCTTTATGCAAAATTGCAAAAACAATTTTAAAAATGTGTACAGCCAAACAATAAATACTGATCGTGTACGTACGATTTATTAAGTTCAGCTCATAAATCTGATCATTTTACCTTCTGAAAACCGTACAAATGTGTAAAACTACACGCAGCATCTCTCTCGGTCACTTACAAAACTTTAAATATGTGTGGACGAATCGCCTGATACGCATAGTGTCCACCATCTGTTTTGAGACAAATTTAATGCTGCCATCTTCTCACCGATCCACAAATGTAAGATGCATTCAATTAGTAAACATCTTGGTTTACGCCTGTGGATCATATATAACTCTTTTGAGGCACTTCTCCAAATCTCTTTGTGCTGCTGGTTCCTGTTGGAGCATTTTAATGCAAGTAACTGACAAATAATATGGCTTCCTATGTGGCCCAAGATATCTGTGCTCCATTACTGCTGAGTATTTAGTAATAATGAGTAGGTATGTATGGCAGGGAGTGACATCATATTGACATCTATGGGCACTAATTCCGGCAACTATGACTGTTATAAACCATCTGATACTGCAAAGTGAGCTTTCTTTGCATTTGCACAGTCATCAGACAGGTAGTGTTTTTTGAGTTGTAATCAACCAATAGGATTGCATGGTCAAAAATGTTGTTAACACTGCTAAGAAAGTTTGGAAACTCTGCATTTCATTGTTTTAAATGGTCACCTGTTTACAATTACCCTGAACTTATCAAGCCCAGCACTGGTGTAGTGGAGCTACTTCAGCCTTGGATGGCACACTTCCACCAGATCTGTCCTGTGAGTGACGGTCTGTAAAACCCGTCTGCGCTTTGGCCTGTGTTTTGTCACAATTTAAAATACAGAGACTCATAGTTCTGCCTGTGGGGAAAATTCAAGTAAAAAATTCTAAATGGACTGTTTATTCCCCCCCTATGCTGTCTGGGATTCACAAGTTTAATGCATCGGGGAACAACCTGCATATATTTGGATATTTGGCATGCAGACTGGAGAGGCCAGGGGTTGAACTAACAGCTTGAAATTGCTAACAAGCACCACCATCATCTTCTGCTGCACTCATGCCCGCTTTCGCGTCTTCTGATGCAAAAATATTCCACCTGTATCCATATCCAACCTCGATCTCCCTGCACTGGCCAGCTTTATAGGATTAGGTAAATTATTCAATGCATTGGATATGAGGCTGAGAGCCAGGGGGCAGATTATGCTTTTAAATTAAAATGTCCACATTTGATATTATTTGGTACAAATTAATTCCCATGTATAAAGTGAACGGTTGTAGTATTCCTTTAAAGAAAACTCACTCCAGAGGCTGTTGGTTAATTTACTTACAGCAATGCAACAGCATCTACAAGTAGATGTGATCCATGACTTACTAAGCTTGCTAGTGCAAAGGCTAATGCAGCTTGTAAAATGTGTAAAATACGATCCACTGTCAATCCAGGTCAAGAAAGGTGTTACTAGGTCACATGAGACAGCAGTATGTGAGTGAGCAGGGAACAGACTGTGACTAATATAGATGTTGGCTAAAGGATTAGTGTGCTGAAGGTTGATTTGGCCCTTTTAGCTGGATTCCTGTCACTAAGTCAAGCGATCTATTGACAGTCAGCCATATGGTGCTGCTGGGACACAGATGGCCTCTGGCGTATTGCAGGTGTGTTCTGACACTGATGAGGATTTGTGTGTTAATGATCTCTAAACTCATTCTTTGGTTTAATCTACTTACAATGAAGATAAATAATAGTGTCCTTACCTCTTTCTCAGTGTGTAGCGATACTACATATGATCACATTCCACACGTTACTGAATATACTTTACCACACTAAGAATGAACAGTAAAAGGCACACAGAGAGAACAGATAAAGCAGTGCAGTCATGTAAATGAGGGTAGACCAGTGCACCACAGACTTCATCATCAAATCTAACCATAAATAACTAAACATTTCCATGGATGTATTAGTAGTATTGTATCAGACAACATTACTTTTCTCTACTTGGGAAACTAGCAAGTGAATTTTCAGTAAAACTTGTTAGAGGGAAAAAGTTGCAGTGAACCACTGTGGAACAGGGCAGGTGGGTGTGCATCCATTTAACTTTTTCCATACGAACACCATGGATCAAGGTATTTGCTGATACGAGTACCACTACATGCCCGGGTTACAAATGAATAAGCTCTTGTCCTTAAAGACAGCGTTTATTTACCCAGTGGGGCAATTTTTCACTACTTTTGATTTTACCTTTAAAAACTATTTAGCTTGCCTTATTTGATGTCATTCTTTTCACCACATCCTCACATGTCTAAATTTATAGTTACATATACATACTGTAGAGAACTGATCTAAACCACATAAAAAACAAAAAATCTGAGTAGGAAATGGTTAGATTTTTCTTTTATTGTAAAAACCACAAAGATGTTTATTGAATCATCTTCATAACTTGAAATGCAACTGTAATTTGTAAATTAAAAAACTTCTGCATAAAGTAAGCCAATGCCTCAAGTCTTTTTTTCTTTTTTTTGGACAACCATTTAAAAATATTCCTACCGCTAAAATTACAGAACAATTGAGATGCGACACAATTTATTTGTGCCACTCCAAAAATAGTTTCTGTGGTAATTGTTACCACAAGACAGAGGAACACATCACAGGGCTGAAACCTGCCGGCCTCACATCTCAAAACTCGTTATTGATATCATTCGCTATCTCACTTGCTCTCTCTCTCTCACCATTGTCACTCCTAAAACGTTCTTCTCTTCAAGCATTTGGCTTGGTCTGCTGATCTGCTGCGTCCAAAGTCCCACTAGGTAACCAAGCCCAGTAGGACTCCTCCTTCAGTTTGATGGCTCCCTTCTCCCTTCACCTTTTTGGGCTCCTTGTAGCAGCCTCAACAATAGAGGTGCAGAACGTGGTCCATTTGGACTTAATGTCCCCAGCCATTTCAGAATGCTGTTGATGTTTTGCTGGAGGTGGGAGTTGAAGATCTCACGGACCTCGTAAGACAATACCAGCACATCCTCTGTGCTGGTAATAAATGCATGAACTAGTTTTTCAGCGTCACTCTGAGACAGGATATTTCTAATTTTAGAGATGTTGTGCAAATGGAAGAAAGCAGTCTTACATATTTGTTTAATATGTGCATTGAAGGACATGTCCTGGTCAAAATGACTCCAAGGTTCCTCACAGTGTTACTGGAGGCCAAGGTAATGCCATCCAGAGTAAGTTGTTTTTGTTTTTTCTGGATAGCATTACCTACGATTTTTCGGGCTGGGTTTTATCTGAATTTCAAAGCAGAAAATTAGTGGTCATCCAGGCCTTTATGTCTTTTAAAACATTCCCACAGTTTAACTAATTGGTTTGTTTTATCCGATTTCATGGATCGATAACATGAAAACTAACTGTACAGCCAGATATGAGGTTGTACTGAGGTTGTCTTTACCTTACAATATAATGGGCAGTGAGTAGTTGTGATTTGACGTTATATAAATAAAATTGAATTAAATTAACCATGACACACATGGTTTATGTAGCTGAGCCACAGTCAGCAAGATTCATTGACAACCATACAAAATGCTGCTGCAACAGGCGTCCGTCGCATGGTACCATCTGATCTAGCCTTGTTGTGTATTTATTCCAGGAAATGGAGACCTGTATACATTTGTAGTGACAAAGCAGAGCTACATCGTTATTGACACAGGTTGGATGTAACAGCTGGAGGTGTTATTGTACTAAATAAAATGTAAAGAAGCACGGCTCTTCAGCAGGGGATTTGCTCAATGATTAATCACAGTGGAGTCTTGCACATGTGCATGTGGGGTGCAAGCTTTGTAGGAACAAGAAGCGGCTGGACTGATTGGTGAATTAGTGGATATTAGCTGTTGAGTATATTGGTTCATAAATAAGAAATGGGAGTCAGTAAGGCTAGAATGATGATTTCTGCCTGCCTTTAAGCTGCATTTCCCCAACTCTGTTATACTGCTAAGACTATCACTATTTTCACTGTTTACAAAGAACAACACAAATATTATTTAATTTACTGCATCACACGTGACAGACTTACTTTAAATGCTGGACCTAAATTCATTTATTAGACAGATTTTATATAATCCCACAAATGAACTTGTTACAGCAGTACAACAGACTGAAGGAAAGGTGAATTAGAAAACGTGGCCCTGTGTGGGAAAAGTGATTGCCCTCAGTTATAACATAAATGAACTGTGCTGTGTCACATCTTTGGAAAGCCACACCCAGGCCTGGTTACTGTCACACTTGCTCTCAGTTACTCAAATAGGGCCTGCCTGATAAAGTGGAATATTCAGGAACAAGTGAGAAACTAATTGAGGTTATAAAGCTGTGGGACTCCAGGAAACCACAGTTTTAATATTTCTTTTTAATATTTAAATGTGTGTCATGATCTGAAACATTCAAGTGTGACAAACATATAAAAAAAAAATAGGAAATCAGGAAGCGTGCAAAGACTTTTTCACACCACTGTATCCTAGAAAAATTCAATTTCAACATAATTCAGTTTTGTTTTATATCATCTATAGCGCCTTTGGGTCAGGGAACAGGTTATTTAAAAAAAAAAAAAAAAAAAAAAAAAAAATAATAATAATAATAATAATATGATTATTATTATTATTATTATTATCATTATCATTATTACAGGTTTTAATAATTGTATCATCAGTGGTGAGTTGGATCATTTGGAGATTAAAGATGCAGAGCTGGCTTGGCAGAGGCCCCAGTCCATAAGATGTTTAGCTCCCACTGCCAGCACAACTTTGATGGGACTCTAACGGAGGCTCGGTACATTGAGTCTGAACATATTATTTGGATAAAAGTCTTGAATTTACATCACTTAAGATATTTGGAACAAACTGATTTGAAAAATGTGGCAGCAACAACCCATGCCTCGAGGCCCGGTGTCCTGCAGGTTTTAGATCTCACCCTGGGTCTACACACCTGAATCAAAGGATTAGTTCATTACCAGGCCTCTGGAGAACTTCAACTTCAAGTTGAAGAGGTCATTTAGCCATTTAAATCAGCTGTGTTGGCTCAAGGACACATCTAAAACCTGCAGGACACTGGTCCTCGAGGCCTGGAGTTGCCCACCCCTGCCATAGAAGCATGTGTATAAGTCTCTAATGTTGTGAGCCCAGTGTGCATGAAGCTGCTCTGCAGACAAAAGACAAAATCAGCTGTAAATATCACAATAATCAATTCTGATCTTTTATTATTATCTAGTAGGCAAACAAGGAAACCCTGTAGTCCTGCTTGAAGCACTATAAAGAGTATTAGGTATTGCAGTATTACAGTATTAAGACAGTTTTCTAACACTGGAAATTTGTCCCGTACCTGATGCGTAGGAGGCAGACACAGATGACACCCAGGGAACTCTGGGCTTTGAGGAGTTTTGTTCCTTCTACAAGATGATGTCGACCCGCAGGGATCTGTACCTCCTCATGCTCAGCTACAGCAACCACAAGGACCATCTCAACACTGATGACCTGGCCCGCTTCCTGGAGACTGAGCAAAAGGTACAAACTGGTTCTAATGGGACTCAAAGTTACTTTGCTTATTGAAGCGGCTCTTTTTTTAAATTTGTTTTGTTTTGTTTTTGTTTTAAATTATTTCTCATGGTGTTCTTTACTGTGAAAACCCACAATGCGACTCATCTGCAGACTTAGAAAATAGAGTTGCACCAGTCAGTTTACTGCTGATCAGAGCCAAACTAAGATGTTGCTGATTGTGCTTTAAATCCCATATCCTGCACTACAGCAGGTGGGCACATCTCTGTGAGTCTAGCTACAAATTATCACCTCAAACTTCTACACACAATACACATTAATGACTAAGTGAGAAAAGTTTGCTTGAAATTATTGAAGATGTAAAGCAACAGTAAAGTGTGTACATAAGTATTCACAGCCTTTGCCATAACAGTCAAGACTGTCAAGAAGAACTCAGGTTCATCCTGTTTCCACTGATCATCAGTCGGATGTTTCTAGAACGTGATTGGAGTCCAGCTGTAGTAAATTCAGTTGATCGAACACGATTTGGAAAAGGCCCACACCTCAAACCTGATGGAGCTGTTTTTCTTAGCTTTGACGTTATGGGTTGTTATGCATAGAATTTCCCTCGATGCAGACTCCAAACGTAAAGGTTCCGGCCAGATGGTGGAGTCGAATTCAAGACCTCCTTGCTGTGAGGCAACATTGCTTACCACTGTTCCGCCATGTACAACAGGGGTCTTGTACTCCAGTCCTCGAGAGCCGCTGTCCTGAAACTTTTCCGTGTGTCCCTGTTGCAACACACCTACAATTAGTATGTCATTAGCAAGACTCTAGAACTTGACTGCATGCTGAGGAGGCAATTCAGCCATTTGATTCATGTTACAGCAGCTCATGAGTGAATGAATGTTAGGGGTTGCCACCTCAGCATGCAGTCAAGTTCTATAGTTCAAGTTCTATACCAGCGGTCCCCAACCTTTTTTGTGCCACGGACCGGTTTATGCCCGACAATATTTTCATGGACCGGCCTTTAAGGTGTTGCGGATAAATACAACAAAATAAAACTAGTACCGGTACCGAAAAAAAGAAAATTTATTCATAATACATGTGAAAAGACCAAGGAAAACCGAGTAAACGATAAAAATGATAACAAAATAATGCTGAAAACCGATAAAAATCCTGAAAACTATACATTTCACACCTGAGCCTCAACTCTCGCGGCCCGGTACCAAACGACTCACGGACCGGTACCGGTCCGAGGCCCGGGGGTTGGGGACCGCTGTTCTATACTCTTGCTAATGAGCTACTAATTGTATTCAGGTGTGCGCAACAGGGACACATGGAAAGGTTTCAGGACAGCGGCCCTCGAGGACTGGAGTTTGAGACCCCTGATCTAACAACATGGAGTCAGTTATCTTTCAGTGAAGCTGCCTGATAGTCTGAGAGAGTTCTTTTTTATTTTTTTTATTTTATTACACATCAACTTGAGCCAGCTGTGACGTGATTTGGGGCTAACATTTGATTGGAGTGGAATGAATTGAAATGAAAGTAAGTGCATTCTGCATTTGTTCCAACTCTTTTTCTGTTGACATTTTTATTTTTATATGAAATGACACAAAAAAGCTGAACACAGCAATACCACAGCTAGTGTTTCTGACCTGTGATTACAGGACAACATACAGAGGAAAACAGAATTATTAGTCCCCCTATGAAAATATATACACACAAAAATGCTTGATGTCCTGTTTAATGCAAGATTTTTATTTTTTTTACTTGTTGTTGTTTCCAATTTCCAATTTTTCACTTCAACTTTGTCTTATTTTTGGATTTTTGTTTAAAGACACCTTTAACACGCTAACAGTGTCAAGACATTGTAAAAATGTCAGGTCGAAATCTGATTGACCAATGAGGACAGCTGCCAAACAGCTGATTCCTGAAGCCAAGATGAAAATAAAAACGTGCAGCCAGATCACCAATTGGATCAAAGAGGTATTTGTGACATGAATTTATTTACATTTTATAGATGGCCAAGGTGAGTAAAGACCACTGCCTGGACATCATCAGCAAATTTGAGCCGTGCTCTGAGAACCAAAAGCAAGACGTTTTGGGAATTGATGGTAAGTTCCTCTTAAATCTTTGAATACTCTTAGTTTTCTTCTAGTAAATGGCTTCCCTGTTGCATTATACTGCTTTTTGAAGTGCAGTCTTATAGTGAAAAACCAGGTTGTGGTTGATGTGTTAAAGACTTTCATCTTCAGATTCTAGCAGCTTCTTTTCATTCAGTGCTTACATCGTTTCTGGTTTTAGGCAGTGATGGGAATAATGGCGTTACAAGTAACGGCATTACTTTTTTCAGTAACGAGTAATCTAACTAATTACTATTTCTATCACTACAACACCTATTACGTCCCCACAAAGGGGTCTAGGGGTGTGAGTGTGGGGACCAATAACAAATGGGTCCAGAAATAGAATGAAAAAGAAAACAGACAGAGGTGTTCTATAATAATATAGTTTTATTACAAACAATATGGCTTTATTACAAATAACCTTAACTTAAAGAGCCGGCAACGCCGTTTTACCAATAATGCCAAAGAAACAAAGGAAACACTCGCAGCAACAAAAGAAAAAAACTACCAAACAAATAAGGGAGGCACTCCCCACACTTTTTCCTTAACTCCTCACCAAGGGGAGACACTTCCAGGGCCCACAAGCCCGTCTACTCACTACTTGCAAGGAGGCTGTCTGTCCAAAACCTAGCGGTAAAACGTGTAGAGCCACAGAGGGAAAAAACCACCTCACTCACAGTTCATCCCCAGCTTATATAGCCTCAGAGGCAGTGATGGGAATAACGCCGCTACTTGTAACGCCGTTACTTTTTTCAGTAACGAGTAATCTAACTAATTACTATTTCTATCGTTACAATGCCGTTACCGTTACTAACAAGAAAATGTGGTGCGGTCGCGTTACTATTTTTTAACAAGCAGACGTCGAAGCTGGCTTCAGCTTACCGCATCTTATATCAGTTGCACGGAAGTAGCTGTCTATGTAAGTAATCTGGGCACTACAGCTTTAAGTAGCTGCGCGCGCTCCCGCGGACACCCTATAGTACTGCATTCAATATTTCAACGAAGGTCACTCATATAGTGCAGCGAGCACTGTCAGGGTAATAAATGTAACGAATCGCTGTGAGGAGTTAGTTTCTAGACGTTTGTTGACATCCCGCGTTTAGCTGCTGCTTCTTCTTCTGCCGCTAATTTAAAGGCGCTTTACCGCCACCTGCTGGGCTGGAGTGTGGACCATGACGGTTTTAAGGCCTGGATATTTTCTTAAGAAAATCCCCGTGACATTTAAAAATCTGAACATCATTGTCTCACCTATACTCTTTTGTAAAATCTCTTCAAACATTAACTGAAGACTACTTCTCTAAAACCTTTGTTGTTTGCAAAACTTGTGCATAAGATTTTAAAATTGACAACTTATATTTGCATTTAAATTTATGAAATATGATTCATTAAACATGTTTGTGGTTGTTACAGTAAAAAATAACTTTCTACTCTGATTTTATGTTTTATAATAATAATAATGGATTGCATTTATATAGCGCTTTTCGGGACCCCTCAAAGGGACCCCTTTCAATTGTGTTAATACAGTATGTCAAAATGAAAACATAACTGTAAATTCAGACACATGAGGTTGTGCTGAAAAGAATGATACCAAACAAGCCAAAATAAATAGTTTTTGAGGTGAAATGTAGAGGGAAAATCAAAAGTAGTTAAAAATGGCCAATTATACCTTGGACCCCAGAGGGTTAAACATTTTTTTAAAAGTAACGCAATACTTTTCAAGTAATTAATTATTTTTAGAATCTTGTAACTCAGTTACTAACTCAGTTACTTTTTTGAAGAAGTAACTAGTAACTATAATTACTTTTTCAAAGTAACTTGCCCAACACTGCTCAAAGGTGATTGCTGACTGGGCCCTGGTGGCAAACGAGGCTAATCAAAAACAGCTGTGTCCTGAGGAGAGAGAAGAGTGAGAGAGACAGAGGGGGTAGGAGTGGCAAGAGAGGAGGAGGTGGAGAGAGCGGGCAAACACCCCACACACTCCCAAAGCCTCACAGGATGTAACATTCCCACCCTTACATTCAAGCTCAACCAAAACAACAAAAACACTTCATTGTGAGCTGCATGAGAGTGCATCAGCTACTATATTGTCAGTGGTGTGTGGTTGCACATCCGGTTCAGAAAAACGAGGGGATTGTGATCTGTGAACACGGTCACCGGCGAAGAGCTGGAGCCCACATACACTGTGAAATGCTGCAGAGCCAGAAGCAGAGCTAAAGCTTCCTTCCTAGGGGCTACAACTAGGTTGTGCCAAGCCGTTTTCTACTAGGTACTCAACTTCCTTTTTCATCACCTCATGTTTGGCGACGGGGCAGCGTGCTGCTTGATTGGGGCTGCGTCGCCAACATCAATGTCATCCTCACAAACATTGGTGCGGGAGGGTACATCACTAAAGAGAGACGGATAGGAGTGCAACAAGTCAAGTACATCCCTACACTGAGACGGAGGAAGATGAGACAGGTGGGTCAAAAATGAATTTGACAACCGCCCACATTGCTGTCCCTCGGAAAGGGTACCCAGATCATCATCGCCCTTGACTTCTACACTTAGCAGGGAAGCAGGGACTGAACCAGGGACAGCCATCCCAGCGGTGTCTGCCTGTTCTGTCATGGTAAAATGGTAAATGGGCTGTATTTGTATAGCGATTTACTTGTCCCTAAGGACCCCAAAAGCTTTACACATCCAGTCATCCAACCATTCACACACACATTCACACACTGGTGATGGCAAGTTACGTTGTAGCCACAGCCACCCTGGGGCGCACTGACAGAGGCGAGGCTGCCGGACACTGGTGCCACCGGGCCCTCTGACCACCACCAGTAGGCAACGGGTGAAGTGTCTTGCCCAAGAACACAACGATCGAGACTGTCCAAGCCGGGGCTCGAACCGGCAACCCTCCAATTACAAGGCAAACTCCCAACTCTTGAGCCACAATCGCCCGTTGGTTCATGCTGGTTTCTGTGGTGCGGTATGGTTTCAGCATGTTAACATGGCATAGGTGAGTCTTCCTCCTGCGTTCTGGGGTGTTGAGAATATAGTTGGTGTCAGACACTTTCTTCACTATTACATAGGGGCCTGAGAAATGAGCCATGAGGGTAGAATTAGGCGCGCACAGCAACACAAGCAACAGGCTGAAATTGTCTTCCCACTGCCTTCTGATCAAACCGTCTCTTCATATTGGCCTGGGATATATAGAGAGCCTCTTTTGCTAACAAAGCAGCCCATTGCCACCTGTCCTTGCATGTTTTCACAAACTCCACCGCATTAGTTTTAGGCACGCAACCGCTGAGAAAACTCTCTTTCAGCACTTTTAGTGGACCCTGCACATCATGGCCAAACACCAGGGTAGCTGGGCTGAACCCCAAAGACTCCTGCTTCACATCACGTATATTTAACAATACAAAAGTGACACCTTCATCACAGCTTTTTGTGTCCACTCGATTCCCGCTTCGGGTAATCGAGTGGACACACACATTATAGTTAAATGGTAAATAAATGGTAAATGGCCTGTATTTGTATAGTGCTTTACTAGTCCCCTAAGGACCCCAAAGCACTTTACACATTCAGTCATCCACCCATTCACACACTGGTGATGGCAAGCTACATTGTAGCCACAGCCGCCCTGGGGCGCACTGACAGAGGCGAGGCTGCCGGACACTGGCGCCACCGGGCCCTCTGACCACCACCAGTAAGCAACGGCTCAAGGACACAACGACCAAGACTGTCAGAGCCGGGGTTTCAAACCAGCAACCTTCCGATTACAAGACAAACTGCCAACTCTTGAGCCACGATCGCCCAACAAGAACTGATTCCCTGCCCGCGTCTTTGGTAAGGGGCCAACACAGTCTACCAGGACACGGCTTCACCGACAGCAGGGATAAGACGTTGAGTGGCGGGGGGCACCACCTGGTTCGGTTTACCCACAAGCTGGCAAATGTGACAGGTGTTACAAAACTGCACTACATCTGCTTTCATTGCCGGCCAAAAGAAATGCTGCAGTATACGGTCATACGTTTTGGTGACACCCAAATGACCTGACCATTGATGATCATGTGCTAACTGTGCCGCAGACTTGTCGGAACCACTATCTGCCGCACTGTACTCCAGTCTTCTCCAGGCCTTGGGGTCCATTTGCGCATCAATAAACCTTCCCAAATGAAAAATGTCTGCTTCTTGCTCCCCTCACCACCATCATCCTGAGCTGCACTTGACTAATGAAGGGTCGTCTTTCTGAGCCTCCACAAGTGCTTCCTAAGTGAGCAGAAAAGGAGCTTCAGACTCAAGAGCTGGCTCAACTACACTTTGAGCCGACTCTAAGGCTCCATTATCTCCTTCATCAGTACAGGGCATCACATCCTTCTCTAGAATAGAGCCAATCACTGATCCTGACAAATCAACCCCCCCACCTTGTTGCTGGGCACGAGAACAAGTAAGAACGTTCACAGGGAGCACATCTGGGTGCTGCTGGCTCAGGGCATCTAAAACAGGCTCTACAACAGGATTGTTGGTCACCTAAGGGGCAATGTTCCCTCTAAGCTGCGCGCGTGCGCAATTGCGCACTGCTGGCACGGTCTCCGCGCACAAAAAATCTGCGTTGCGCAGAAAAAAAAACTAACCTGAATTGAAATTAAAGTAAATACGTTAACAATTCTGTTTTGCAGTGTTAGTCAGTAAGTGACTGGCTGCTCCCCTGTGGGATTATAACGATGCCAATTTATCCAATAGTCCAGCCAATCACGCGATTCACATTCGTATATACGCAGCTAATGAACGTCGTTGACAGGCTATGACAGCGTCCTTATGTGCTGACACCGGTGTTTTAGCTGGCAAAGCGGCGTGGCTGATGTGGAGTGAAGCCACGTTAATGACAACGTGTACAACCATTGGAGATGTGAGCAGGACAGACGGAACAGTTGACGGAAAAAGTGTGGACTTTATACCAGTTTTTAAATTGTGTTGATAGGCCACGTAAAACCAGAGTTATGATAAAAATATATACAATGTTTGGTTTTCTTCGGTAAAAACAGCGTTTTATAAGGAAAACGCTGGAAAGCACTCTCCGCCTGTGAGCAAAAACAAAACCAAAAAAAACCCCCACCCTTTCCAATTGGTCGAAAAATGTACCATGTCGACCAATCAAAAAAAATGACATGGCAACATGGCATTTAGTTATTTAGGGAGGAAGGACGTTTTAGGAGTGACGGTGGTGTTTTGAGATGTGAGAGATTTGTGACGTTTAGCGCGTAACTGGGATGGATTTGATGCTGGCGTGACCACAGTGCACACGTCTGCTGTTGCTCACAGTGGTCCAAGTGTCCGCTCAAGGAGTTTGTGCGTTCGCTCAGACACATGAAAAATTAGAGGGAACATTGCTCAGGGGTAGGATAAACTTTCCCACCCACTATGTCATTTACCATTGTAAAATCCACCCCATTAATTGGAAAACAAGGCTGCACAGCCACTGAAAAAAACCCGCCAGCTCACTCTGTACCCAAATACAATGAAGGGGAGCAGGCACAAAACTCATCCCAACACCTCTTACGATGATGCTAGCATCACAGTCAGACTTCTCATCAAATTCAAGCACACTAGCTTGTATGAGGGACTGTGAGCCACCAGTATCACGCAGAATGGGCACTTCACGCTCGTCCCCGGGCTTACCAGACAGCGAAACTGTCCCCTTAAAAATGAAAGGCTTAAAACATTTATCTGGGGTCTCCGGGGAGCGGGGCCTACTGACAGAGGCATGGTTTTAATCAGCCCCACCCCTTTTGGTTTACGTGAAGTTGAGACTGATTGTTTCCGTTTATAAGCTTCACAATCTGCGATCAAGTGGCCAGACTTAAAACAGAAAAAACACTTTTGGTCGGCCTTGGGACGAGACACAAGTACCTCACTCTTCGGGTACTGCACAGCTGGCACCTCGCTAGCCTTCACTCGGGCATCGCGTCGGTCATACCTACTGACACTGGTTTTATGGACAAGCACGAACTCATCAGCCAGCGTTGCAGCCTGCTGTGGCGAGGAAACCTTATGTTCATTAATATATACTGCAATGCGCTCAGCAATGCAGTTCTTAAATTCCTCTATGATTAGGAATTAGTTCACGGATCGAAGCCAGGTCAGTAGCTTTGCAGGCCACACACCACCGATCGAAAAGGACACTTTTTTCCCTGGCAAAATCCAGATAGGACTGACCCTGTCCCCTTTTCAACCCCCAGAAACGCTGCCTATAAGCTTCTGGGACCAGCTCATAAGCCAGCAGGATAGCCCTTTTCAGCTTGTCATAGTCCAGGCTGTCCTCAGCTGACAACGAGGAACAAACTTCATGAGCTTTACCTGCCAGCTTACATTGTAGCAAAATGGCCCACGAATCCCTTAGCCAGTGCAAGGCTGTGGCTATTCGCTCAAATGACTCGAAGTAACTGTCAACCTAAGTGTCGCAGAACACCGGAACCAGACGACATCAAACGGTCGGAATGGAGGCAGTCGCAGGAAGGGAAGCCTGCTGGAGTACCAAATGTCGCAACTTGACAGTTGTCTCCGCCTCCACCTTTTTCAATTCAACCTCCCTGGCTCTGGCAAGCCCTGCCTCTAAACGCTTAAGCTCCAACTCCTTCTTCAGCTGGACATCCCTCTCACGATCCTCCCTTTCCAACTGGACAGAGAACAAATCCCCACCCAGGATTACTCCAAAAACAAAAAAGGCAAAATAAAAAATGAGTGCCTGAAGGAGGAGCTTACGCTCAGCTACACACTCCCCTATGCTAACTGGAGAGAGCGTAGCAGATACAATACAACTAATCAAACGACTGGCAAACAACACGCCAAAACTTATTAAACGTACTAATCGCTGTACCTTCCATTCATATCCTGGACGAGCCCCCACATTGTTACGTCCCCACGAAGAGGTTTAGCCGTTACCATTACTAACAAGAAAATGCGGTGCGGTCGCGTTACTATTTTTCAACAAACTGTGTTTAGCTGTGTTTAGTTTACCGCACCTTATATCAGTTGCACGGAAGTAGCTGTAAGTAATCTGGGCGCTACAGCTTTAAGCAGCTGCACGCGCTCCCGCGGACAGCTATCACTTTCTGAGCAGAGTGAAGCTGACCCCCCACCCACTTGAAACGTAAAGGCAAATAGGCGGAGCAGTTAGTGCTACGTTTGTGCAGATTTGTGCAGGTAAAATTAGCGTTTCTGCTGCTATGGTTTTTCAGATATTAAACTTTATTTTATTCTGTATACCATGTACGAAAGTGTCATATTTACACAGAGTTCAGCAAAGAAACAACAAAAAAGAAAGAACATAATATTAAACTATGCTAGTTCATCAATAATGCGGCACATGGCAGCATTATTGTCGGCCCCCAGACTGCTCCAAAGCAGACCAAAATGGTCTACTTTTTTAGTGCTACGTTTGTGCAGATTTGTGCAGGTAAAATTATTGTTTGTGCTGCCACGGTTTCTGAGATATTAAAAGTTATATTTTTGGCTGATGACGTCACCATCCCCCCAAACTCTTCCAAATCGGACCAAAATGGTCTCCTTTTGTAGTGCTACGTTTGTGCAGATTTGTGCAAGTAAAATTAGCGTTTGTGCTGCTACGGTTTCTTGAGATATTAAACTTTATTTTATAGGTCACTCTCAAAGGTCATCATCCCTCAAGACTGCCTCAAAAGGGACCAAAATGGTCTACTTTTTTAGTGCTACGTTTGTGCTGATTTGTGCAGGTAAAATTATCGTTTGTGCTGCCACGGTTTCTGAGATGTGCTGTTATGGTATTACTGCTGAAAAAAAAATTTTCAAATGACTTTTCGCTTTGTATGTTCATTTGTTCAATAAATTTCTGTTAAAATAAACTTTTCTTAATGTATTTAATCAACTAAATTTGTAGAGTGTAGTTTTTGTTTTGTTTTTACTTCAATTTCTTTACTTCAATCATTTTTCATTCCTAAAACTATGATGCAAATGCTTGAGGATTTATTGTTTTTAGAGTGGATTAAAAAAACCCTATTGAAAACTACATTTTACACTCCCATGAACACTTTTTGAAAAACAAACAAGCTAGCAGTCTTTTGCATCAAATACACATTTTTTGGCAGAAAAAAGTATTATTTGGCATGACTATTTCTGAAGGATTCTTACAACAGCGTGTTAAATCTGATTTCTGAACAAGGTAAGCTTACATTTAAAGGTTTTAGTTACTGAGTTAATACATGATATGGCTGGATCAAAGTGATTTTTTTCAATGTTAAACATTTTCAAAAATACAGCAATTACAAATTTGCAAATCCAAGAAAAAATTATGTTTCTAAAGCACTTTAAAAACATCCGGTACACTGGACCTACGTGCTGTACAGTACATGTTAATGGGTTAAACACTCAGACTCAAGTCAATAAAACTCACAAATTAAATAGCTCCATCTTAAAAACAAGAATTCAACAAAATATGAAAGTGTAGATTGGTGGAGAACTTGGGGTAGGGGTTTCTCCTGGCTGAATATATAGGTCAGAAGTCATCTTTTGCTCCATCCTAAACATAGTGTGTGTGTTTTTTTATTTTTTTTATTTATTTAGATGGTTCGAAAGCCATCTGTAGACAAGGTTTCCATTTTTCCAATTCTTTGCAATTCAAAAGAGGCCATAGTCCAAAATGCCAAATTAGCCACTCCAGCTGCCCCAGTCTGGAAAGAGCTGAGTCAGCAGCTAGAAAACAAGATGTCAGCAAAGGCCCTGTACACTTTTGTGAAGCTAAATAGACACAACATCTGGTCAGCTTTGGAAATCACTGATCAGGAAAGTAATCTGGAAAGTAATAGTGAAGGAGAGTTAGATTCACGTTGCATTTCTCCTGGACAAGAAAACTGTCAAGCTTTTGAACTTGAAGTACCTTTTGAGGACTGGGTTAAATTTATTCCTGAAAAGGTTAAATACAATGACAAGTTTTCTCCTTCTCAAAAAAGGGAATACACAATTTTGAAGCCTGGCACTTGGACTCATATCATCAATGACCTTGTATGGAAGAAAATCTAAAATACATGTACACTTGTGTTCCGAAGAGCAAAGGTCCATCCAACTGTCACCAATAATTATCTGGACATTAGAGGCGACTGTAAGGAGTGTCATGGCCAGTTAGAAATGTCATGTGACAGACAGCCAGCAATTAATAGTCCAGTGGTTTCATGAGAAATACAGATCTCTCCCTGCACACTGGCCACTCCAAGCGGTTCATGTCTGGAAACCTGCGTGAACAGGTTTCCAGACATTTTTTTAGGTTTATATCACCCTATTAGAGCACTTCGCTCCCGCTCTGCAGGCCTACTTGTTGTTCCTAGAGTATTTAAAAGTAGAATGGGAGGGAGAGCCTTCAGTTTTCAGGCCCCTCTTCTGTGGAACCAGCTTCCAGTTTGGATTCAGGAGACAGACACTATCTCTACTTTTAAGATTAGGCTTAAAACCTTCCTTTTTGCTAAAGCATATAGTTAGGGCTGGACCAGGTGACCCTGAATCCTCCCTTAGTTATGCTGCAATAGATGTAGGCTGCCGGGGGATTCCCATGATGCATTGAGTTTTTCCTTTCCAGTCACCTTTCTCACTCACTATGTATTAACAGACCTCTCTGTATTGAATCGTATCTGTTATTAATCTCTGTCTCTCTTCCACAGCATGTCTTTATCCTGTCTTCCTTCTCTCACCCCAACCGGTCGCAGCAGATGGCCGCCCCTCCCTGAGCCTGGTTCTGCCGGAGGTTTCTTCCTGTTAAAAGGGAGTTTTTCCTTCCCACTGTCGCCAAAGTGCTTGCTCATAGGGGGTCATATGATTGTTGGGCTTTTCTCTGTATCTATGAAGCGCCTTGAGGCGACATTTGTTGTGATTTGGCGCTATATAAATAAAATTGAATTGAATTGAATTGAACAGATCGCTAAAGAGCTGTGTGAGGGCAGAATGGAACCAGCTGTATGGAGGTCAGCAAAGGCAGCAGATTTGATGGATGTTGGAGATCCTGAGCCAAGCCACCTTCTAAATTTGGCCACTCTGCAAAAAGCCAAACGAGAGAAAAGACTTGGAATTAGGAGATAAGGACCCCATTGCATCTCTGCAATTATTAAAATATAGTGTTCCTCACAGTGGTAGCATCCGAGATATTGGACTGGACAGGTTTTTCTGTAACTACTAGAGTCAAAACTCAGATGCATGTGTACAAGACATTGTCAAAAAAATCTCCCCCAACTGTGTGTTTTGATGCAACCGGTTTAGTTGTGAAAAAACTTCTGAGATCAAATGGGAAATCTGGCCTTATCTTCCTTTATCAAGGTATTCTGACAGAAAACAATTGCCCCGGTATCCCAGTGGTGCAAATGCTATCAGAGAAACATGATGTTAATGCCATCGCAAACTGGTTGACAGAATGGATTCATGCAGGTGTACCTGTACCAAAGGAAGCTGTGAGTGACTTTACTCTGGCAATTCTGGGAGCTCTGGTCAAGGTTTTCACTCCTCATCCTGATCTGAAGTCCTACCTTAATGAATGCTTTCATGTCCTTCTTGGAACCCAGTCTGCCAAACTCCTCCCTTGTTTTATCAGGGTTGATGTTGCACGCTGCATCAGGATGATATGCCAGTGGGACTGACTGAAGAAGAAAACACATCATGTTAAAGATTTCTTTGTCAGGTCATTAGCAAAACTTCTTCAGTCACAATGTTTGGACCATGCAAAACAGCTCCGTGCTATCACTGTTGTGGCCCTCAGTGAGGCAGAAGTTGATGACAGTTCTGGAGCCCCTCTTCCTTCAGAAAGGTGCAAGAAATACCTGAAAGCCCAAATTGCTCAAGACTCCATCATCATTCCAGATGAACAGACAGAGGGAAGTGGGAGAGTGGATTCAGTGGATGAGATCCAGACTGACCTACGACAATGGGTAACAGAAATATGTGAGGAGAGCAGGTCACTTGCTGCAGCAAACGGGGATAGAGATAATATTCACTTTCTCCCTGAGATTATTCCTCATATAATAAGACTGGCAAGTTACTTACCACTCTGGACAGGAATAATGGTCCCTCTCTTCCAAAGCACCAGCATCACAGCAAGGTGAGCCACTGTTGAAGCTGAGTTCAAAAACATCAAACACGGCCTTTTCAGACATGAAAACTTGCCTGTTCGAGTCGATCGCTTTATTGCTCATCATCTTTCCTTCATCGAGGGAAATATGCGGATTTGTTCTGCAAAAGAAAAGACCAAAGATGAGGCAACAGTGGGATCACTGGAAGTCACAGATGCCAATTCTGGATCCATTACAACTCACAGTGAGAAGACAAAATAAAAATGGATGCTCACCTGTTTGTGGGATCTGATGCTGCCACAAACATTCCTCCAGCTGTTGAAGATGCAGCTGAGAATTGGAGGGGCCTAGCTGTTCCACCCAAAAAAACCTCTCTCCGTGTACCGAATGGCTCCATGCAGATGAATCTTTTTGGGCCAAAAGAGTGAAGGTGGGATTATTAAAAAATGGAAACCTTCATCAGCCTATTTAATAGGCTGATGAGGGTTTCCATTTTTTAATAATTTTTAATAAAATTTTTAATAATAGGCCCTATTAGATTAGAGGAATCAACAATCTCTGTGCTCAATACCTGTGCATTAGATGCATTTTTTCAGTGCTTATGTTGTGCCTTCTGTGACAGCTCCACATTTCAAAATGCTGTTGTCTAGAGCCTAAAAAAAGAAAGAGCTTATAAATATCTAGAAAATGAGTTGTTGTATCGTGAAAGCTAGGGTTGTGCGATATGACCAAAATCTCATATCCCGATATAAGAATTCTATCGTTCCGATAACGATATAAATCACAAAAATGTAACATTTTTGTAAATTCTGTGAATCTCGGGCAGCTCGACTTGCGTGAAGTGTTTCCAGCTGCGCGTCATGTAGCTGGAGTAGAGTGTTTTAACCGATGCATGAAGCTATACATTTTTAGACATAAGTTGTAACGCCGTTTTCTTTGTGAGTATTTATTACACGGCGTGCTGCGGGGAAAAGCCTGTTCTAATGTTTGAGTCTAAGGTTTATTTTTTAGCACCTGGCGGCTCTTTTTTACTTCTCATCTGTAAATAATCTGCTCTTTCACGTGATTCAGTTTATTTTGAAGAGTCTCAACAGGATCTTGAGCTTTATTGTGAAAGGTTTATGTGGAACATAAACAAGTGGACACGCGATGGTTTTACCGTCGTTGTTGCTAACCACAACGCATAAAAACAGGCGCTTGTCCGTCCGTAGTGTGGTTATATAAAATATAAAATATAAGAGAAAGAGAGAACTTTAAGAAATTAATATAGCCACTATAGTGACCATATAAACGATGAAAAAATATTGCCGTAAAGAGTTTATTTTGCGACACCACGAAACAAACGATAGTGTAAAATGAAACGATAGACGTTTTTATATCGTCATCCGATATATATGGTTATATCGAACAGCCCTAGTGAAAGCTATGGAAATGTAAATGAAAATGTTTATCTTTAGATTTCAGAAGAAAATGAGTCATCTAACCTTTACAACCTGAAATTTACAGGAAATAGTTTTGAAGCTAAGAAACATTAAATCACTTTTAAAAGCCTTGTACATTCTGTGAATAGTCAATGCAGATATTTCATAAAAAACTAACTGCTAACAGAACCCTTTCTTGTTGTCTTTATAATAAAACATAACTTACTTGGTCTTAGTGGAGGGGCCAGAGAGCCACATGTGGCTTTAGAGCCGCAGGTTGAAGATCCCTGGCCTAGGTGCTGTGGAATATTAAATTTTCTACATGTAGATGGCAACCTATGAAACCAAACACTTTATTTTTTCTGAGCTACAATAATAATAATGAACATATATAATTCAAAATAGAATCATAGAGACAAACTGGGTATGTGAAAAAATAATAATTTAGGTATACATGAATCACTTCACATGTAACTCACAGTTTTCCACAGAAAAAAATAAAAACTTTAGCCTACCTTGTGTACGTGTCTGCACTGGTACCAAAAGAAATACTGACTTTCCACTGACTAAATTGGTTTACTATAAAAAATAATAATAAAACTTAATATGCAGCAAGCCTAAAAAAAAGTGGACAGTCTTCTATAAAAGTGCATAACTCCACAGCTGCTGAAACTCACTGCCACAGACACTGGTGTTAAACAGCGTAGGCTGTAAGAATTAAAATTGTTATATCTCAGAAACCGTAGCAGCACAAACACAAATTTTACCTGCACAAATCTACACAAACGTAGCACTAACCGCTCCGCCTATTTGCCTTTACGTTTCAAGTGGGTGGGGGGTCAGCTCTGCTCACTTTCTGCCCGACGATCACTTTTTGGCACAACACCTGTAGCTTAGGGGGCAAAACAATCGCATGAGTGCTGCTGTTTGACTGAGGAACAATAAAGTAGTCATGGTAAGCCAATCACATGACCACTTCAAGATGACACTTCATGATAAACAATATATACGCTGTGTTTTTTCCTGAATAGTTTCGTCACATTTACTGTCTAAGGACAGCGCTAGCAAGCACTCTCTGCTTATGACCAAAAAATAAACAGAAACAGCCCATTGGTGTTGGTGGAAAAATGCACCATGTCGACCAATCAAAAATGATATGGTAACATGACATTTGGTTTTTGGGAAGTTTAGGAGTGACCGCGAGAGAGGGAGAGAGAGTTTTGAAATGTGAGAGATTTGTGACATTTAGCATGTTTGGAGTGTGTAGTTAATGTGTTGTCTTGTGTAGTTAGTGTGTAGTGTCGTGGATAGTTTTGTGTTGTGTGTCAGAACAATACGGTGACTGCTGAATGAAAACAGGATGAGTGATACACCTGATGCTGTCAGACCTGCAGGTATCAGGCTGTGATGTTCTCCTTTATAGTGGACAGAAATATTTGGAGTGGCACAAATAATTTGTGTGGCATCTTATTGAATGCAGAACAGCTGATTGTTATGTAAATAGTTTGAAATGGTTATTTAAAAAATCAAGGTAAAAGGTAAATGGCTGCAAATAACTTTGTTTGCAAAACTTGTACATAGGATTTTAAAATTGACAATTTATATTTACATTTAAAGTTATGAAATATGATTCATTAAACATGTTTGTGGTTGTTACAGTAAAAAGTATAACTTTTTCTACTCTGATTTTATGTTTTTTGTCTGGTTTTAGATCAATTGTGTTAATACAGTATGTCAAAATGATGCAAAAATGCAAATTCAGACACGTGAGGTTGTGCTGAAAAGAATGTTACCAAACAAGGCAAAGTAAATAGTTTTTAAGGTGAAATGTGGAAACATCAAAAGTTGTTAAAAATGGCCAATTAAACTAAAGTAACACAATAGTTATTTTTCAAGTAATTTATTACTTTTAGAATCTTGTAACTCAGTTACTAACTCTGTTACTTTTTTGAAGAAGTAACTAGTAACTATAATTAATTACTTTTTTAACGTAACTTGCCCAACACTGGTTTTAGGAAATGCTTCTGAAAATTGATTTTGGGCAAAATGACCAATCATGTGTCAGCTAAAAGTCTACATCAGCAAAAGACCAGCTGATCTCCAAGAAGCATAAAGTTAAAGATGAAACACTAAGAAGCAGCAAGCAAGGGCGAACAAAAGAAGTGATTTTTTGCAATAGAAATATTTAGTTTTAAACTTTAGTGTAAAACCATATTTTTTTTATCATCATAGCAATATGAAGGAAATGCCCCAATGTTTTGCTAATATCATGTAAAACTACAAGCAGTATAATCCAGCTATGTCAGCATCTTTTGTCTAATACTGAAAAGTATTTTTGTTCTCTTAATGTTGTGATTTTTTTCACTTTTGTTCTCATTTTCTTTTAAACAAAGGAACGAAAGTTTTATAATATTTATCTGTATTATATGTCTTGATGAAATATTGCATTCACTAATTTCTATATTTTATGTTTTAATTAAGCATTGTGAATGACATATAGAATCTGAGTCTTTAAAGTTAACATATTTCCATGTTTCCAAACTCAGAGCTATACCTGTGCAGAACATACTACTACATTAAAGTACTAAGATTTAACAATTTCCAATGTAGTTGAACCTACACTTCAGACTAGACCTGAGACCAAATGATTGGATAAATGATTAGACGAACCCTGTAGGAAAATTCTTTGTCCAACTTCGTTCCAGGTTTTACAAATTATATGCGCAGCCCAGCAGGGGACATCTTCAACCCAGATCACTACAGCGTGAACCAGGACATGACCCAGCCCCTGTGCAACTACTTCATCGCCTCATCACACAACACTTACCTGATGGGTGATCAGTTAATGTCACAGTCCAGGGTGGATATGTATGCCTGGGTGCTGCAGTCTGGCTGTCGCTGTGTGGAAGGTTAGCATGGACTCATACATACACTCACAGTACACAGGTACAACTTAAATAGTGTCATACTCTTAAAGGCAGGCAGTGGTCCCAATTTTTGGATTGCCTTGTTTAATTCAACAGTTTACAGAATCTTACTCAGACAACACTGTAACACCAATTAATGTAATAAGCTGTGTTCTTAATTTAGCCTGAGTATTGCACTGTCTTGACCTTTAGGGCTGGGGCATTGTGTTGACACATCCCTCAAAGCTCCAGAGCAGCAAACTACCAAAACTAATGCTTTTATTGGAGTGGTTACTGTTAGATTTATATTGTTTATTGTCATTTATGCTTAGAAATATTTAACCATATGTGCTAAGAAGTGTATAATTGATTGTGTAGTGATAGGATGTGTGATATTTGGCAGTCTGCATAGGCTTGGTGTGCATTCCAGAGTGTTCTGGCATTCACACTCACATTCTGGGAGCATGGGAGAGGGCATACCTTCTCTTATTGTTTTATGGTAGAATAAACGTGTCCATATCTGTTTTAGGCTAAGTGCCTTTTGTATAGATGAACTGTTGGACTTCCAAACCAGCAGGGTTAGGGAAGGTGTTTATGGGGTCACACTCTTGAACCCCCCCCCCCCCCCCCCCCACACACACACACACACACAGGCAAGGTACTCTTTGTGTGTATGTATACGTCGTATGTTAATGCACCTATGCATATTCATGTAACCTCAATAAAAGAGCAGTGTTACGGGGGAGCAGATGAGAGCAACTGGGGTCAAGCGAAGGCACGGCGCTTGTCCGGTTCTCTCCCGTGCACGAGAAACAAAGAACTTTGCCTACTCGTGTCTTGCTTTGCTGTGTAATGAAATTGTCCTTAACGTTCCAGCGAATAGGTTTATGCTACAAACCTATCAGTTACACTTGCTGTGTATTACGTGTCAGAGACTTTAGGTTTTTGTAGTATTTTTTTTTTTAGTTAGTCATTAGTCATCTGGGTCAGCTCTGTTAATAAAAGGTTACTGATACAGTCTTCTTAGTTATATAACGTTATATTAGTGTGTAGTGTAAACTCACAATCAGGGTGCTGTGTGTGAACTTGCCTGCAGGCTTCACTTATCTTAGTTTTGTCATATAAACGAATAAATGGTAATTAGGGGACACGTTGTCCTTATCTTGTCTTTTAAACTCTATCCCATCATTGTCTTGCTTTTGTAAGTTTTGCACATTTCAGTGACAGCTTTGTCTCTTCTTTGCTGTCCACAGTTGATTGTTGGGACGGTCAGGACGGCGAGCCCATTGTCCATCATGGCTACACCCTAACCTCCAAGATCCTCTTCAGAGATGTCATTGAGACAATCAACAAGTACACCTTTGTCAAGAATGAGTATGTTTTCTCTCATTCATGCTTCCATAGTTATCTTTTTTAACTGACTTGCACTGACGACCGGGTTGTGCCAGTGAAAAAATTGCCAAATCTTCTCTGCTAATGCCAAACACCTTCTGCTGCTATTGACTCTTATTTTGAGAGTCTGGTACCTCAGGTTCTGATTATCTGGAGACTGTTTGGTACCTTATTAGAAGCACCTGTTAGCATGGACCCTGCTAAAGCAGTCAGATGGTGCATATCATGTTCAATTGATCTGGCTAGGGCCTGTGCTATACAGCAACTTCAAACTGGTGTTCTGCAAAACCAACTTGCAACATGATGTGGAGCGACCCCTATTACCATCTCCACATTGAAGGCCAAGTTCCATACAATGAGGGATTTCAAAGACAGACCATGAAGTGGGCATCGCAAGTGGACGACAGCACAAAAAGAGAGTTTCCTCATCTTATCAGTACTCGGGCTCTCTACCCTGACAATCTGGAACAGACTGCACAAAGCCTTTTCAGTCCGATAGAGAGGCCTGCCATGACTGCCCTTCTCCATCGGGGCCTGATTGCACTGGTGCTGGCAATGTGTACATTTTAACCTGGAGATGTGGAGGAACCTTATGCTCAGCAATGAGTCCAGATTCTGGCTGTGGCAGTTGGACTGTAGAGTTAAGAAGAAGACGTGGAGACTGCTATGCTGATTGCTGCACTGATAGTGTAACAGCTTTTGCAACATAAAAACAAAGCCACACCTCTTGGCATGTAACACCCCCACCCTTTAAGAACCAAACTTGGGGTTTGGTGACATATCTATATAGCACCGGAGAGTGTGCTACAAAGTTTTCCGAACCTTTTTTGTGACTGATGTCGAGAACATAGTTCTGAATAATCAGTGACCAACGCATAGGGCGCTGGTTGTGATTATACATCCTAGAGAGGAAAACCAAAGGGTGGTGATCTGTGAACTCTGACTTGACTCTATATAAACTTAAAAATGTTGCAACACCCACAACAAAGCAAGTGTCTCCTTTTCAATGGTAGAATACCTGAGCTGATGTTTATCAAACTTGCGAGAGAAGTAACTCGCAGGATGGTCAGTGCCCTGGGAATCCTCCTGCAGTTGGGGCAGGAGAAGTGCTTCTCCTGCCCCAACTGCGCTGGCATCTATTTCCAGTTTGAATGGTAAAGAGAAGTTAGGAGCAGACAACACAGGAGTGCAACAAAGTAGGCCTTTAAGGCTTTCAAAAGCTTGTTGGCAACCCTCAGACCAAACAAAAGGCTCTGAGGGACTGATTAAGTCAGTGAGAGGGGCAACAACAGAGGAAAGATTTTTACAAAATCACGGGTAATATCCTGTTATCCCAAGGAAACGGCGCAGTTCCCTCCTGGTGGTTGGTTGGGGGAACTCCTTAATTGCAGAGACTTTGGCATCTGCAGGGCACACTTTTTGTAGACCAACCTGCTGGCCAAGGTAGAGGACACTGCCTCTAGCAAAGTTGCACTTGGCAAGGTTCAAAGCGAGGGATGCATTTTCTAGGCTAGTGAAGACTTCTTTCAACGTAGCCGTGGGGGTTGCCCAGTCACTACTATACACAACTATATCATCTAAGTATGCTCTACAATTGGGGATGTTTCCCAAAACTTTGTTGACGAGTCTCTGAAAGGTTGCAGGAGCATTACAAAAGGCATAACTGTGTACTGCAGGAAGTGGTCAGGAGTTACAAAAGCTGAAATGTCTGATGCTTCCCGTGTAAAAGGCACTTGCCAATACCCTTTTAACATGTCAAGTTTAGCGATGTATTTTGCAGGCCCAATTTCATCAATTCAGTCATCAATAAGGGGTAAGGGATGTGCATCTGGCACAGTGACAGAGTTTACCTTTCGAAAGTCGGTGCAGAATCTTGGAGTTCCATCTGACTTTGTGTCTAAGAGACATGGTGAACTCCAAGAGCTGGAGCTTGGCACTGCAAATCCATTCTGAAGAATATACTCAACTTCCTGTTTTATGATTTCCCTCTTTGCTAGGCTAACCCAATAAGTGCGCTGTTTGATTGGTGTAGGTTTAGTCAGCAACACATGTTTTATAACAGTGGTTTGAGATGGGACGTCATTGAACAGAGATGGGAATCCCAACATGAGTGTTATGATATCATTGCTCTGTTCATCAGGAAGGTGGGACAGGTATTGTGGTAGTGTTGACAATATCAGGGAATTGCCTAGTCGAACACTTTGAGGCTCAGCACCCCGTAACACCAACCCTTCTTCATCTTGAGTAACGTCCACCTTGGAAACAGAAGCCATTGGGGATGTAGCCACTTGTTCTTGGGCCACCTTTTTGTGAAGGTTCACAAGAGCTGTACAGCTTCATCATGTTGACGTGACACATTCTAGTAGGACGTCTAGGTTTGGGGTCTGAATAATGTAGTTGGTCTTGCTGAGTTTTTTCTTTACAACATAAGGACCAGACAATTTAACAGAAAGAGCTGAGCCAGGATAAGGCAGGAGAAGAAGCACTTTGTCACCTGGCTGGAATAAACGGTCGACTGCCCTCTGCTCAAAGTGAAGCGGCTAGTGCATTCCTTGTTAGGTTAAAGAGGGCTTATTCCCTGTCATTTAGTGTTCTGACATACTCCAGAAGGCTCTTGGTGTTGTCAACCGGATTAGCCAGCCTCTCTTTAAAAACCTTTAAAGGACCCCTCATCTCACGCCCAAACCCCAGTTCACCAGGACTAAACCCCAAAGATTCTTGGGTCGTTCCACAGCATGCAAATAACACCAGGGGAACACTTTCATCTCAGTCCCATTGAGAACTGTAACAGTGTTTTCGCAACATGGACTTCAAAACTGTGGTTTGCCTGCACCAGTGTGTGAATGTGAGAGTGAATGAATAGTGGAATTGTAAAGCGCTTTGGGTGCCTAGAAAAGCGCTATATAAATGCAATCCATTATTATTATCATTATTCAAAGTCTGATGAAACCTTTTTGGTGCCCCCTGACTCTCAGGATGGTAAGGACTAGAGGTTATGTGTTCGATGCCTAATGTTTCAAGGGCTTGGTCGAATACTCTCGACTTAAAGTTGGTGCCTTGGTCTGTTTGCACAACCTTTGGCAGACCAAATGTTGAAAAGAATCTCACCAGAGGTTTGGCAACAATCTGAGCTGTAATCCTCTGTAGTGGGATTGCCTCAGAAACCTAGTTGAAACACACATAACCGTCAACAGAAACTGGTTTCCAGTTTTAGATTTAGGTAAAGGCCCCACACATTCAACAATCACTTTTTGAAATGGCTCCTCTACTACTGGGATAGGACAAAGGGGAGCTGGAGGAATTATTTCATTTGGCTTGCCAGTTATTTGGCATACATGGCAGTATTGAACAACATCCGATTTTAGTCCTGGCCAGAAGAAATGTTTCAAATGGAGATATGGAGATGAGACTCTGCAAACAGTGGCCCATATTTCCACAGTCCGGGACCAAATGTTACTCTCCAAGATGACAATGTTCGGCTCCGCAGAGCGGGGTTTATTAGACACTACCTTCAGAGATTGGAAGTGGAGAGGATGGAATGGCCTGCCTCCAGTTCTGCTAATACCTAACAGAACCATACTGGCCAACTCACAACAAATGCTGGTTGAATAAAGTGATGCCATCCCATGGCAGTGGGTGACCCAGCTGGTGACCAGTATGAGGAGAAACTGCCAGGCTCTTATGGTTGGCTATGGTTCTTCCACATGCTACCAATATGTCTTGTTTCTTCAGACTTCAGTCATCCAATCCAGGAAATGGCACCAAACAAGTCAATAGCAGAAGAAGGTGTCTGGCACTGATGGAGAAGATTTGGCAAGTTTTTTCATGGGCGCAACACACATACTCAACTTTGCTGCTCAACCCACCCACTAAATCCTCTTTCCTTACAAATGTAGCAACAATGAAGGGGAAATAAACAGGCTTTCCAGTGGTGTAAGGTTTATTGCCAACACGAACTGTTATAACTAAGAAACACAAATTGTGAAATCAAGAAACAATGTGAAATCACATTGTTGTCCAGAATGTTTTTTTGCTTTACTCTCAGTATTGAACTATAATGTATTAGACTTCCAGTTTATCTCGTATCAATTAGCATACAGACTTCTGCTGTTAAAATTGATGAATAATTTGTTGTACATTTTTGTGGTGTGATTACTGTTCATCACTGTAGTAGTACTAGTTGTTGCTTATGTTGAAGACATTCTTCTCTGGGCCTGTATCCTCACATAAAGAACGTTATGGTCCATGTATAAAAATGTTCTCAGTTCCTCCACCAGGTCCAGAGTGGCTTTCTGCTACAGTGTGACCGTAGTGATCTCCTCTGTCATAAACTCTGTGGCTTTTTAATACCATCACCTTACTGCGCTCTCAAGCCCATACTGAGAGACGCTCTTGTAGCGTTACTCTGGAAACCTGCCAGCTAGTTTGCCAACTAGTATCCTGCTTACAAAATATTGCAAGGACTAATAATTTAAACTAAGTAGTGTTAAAATGGGGTTGGTATTAGTCCACCAGCTGTAATCCAAAATTAAACCTCAGTAACCCAACAAATACTCCAAACCGGATACAGAGAGTAGTGTAAACAAAAACAAACAGGCATCGTCAAATAGTGAACAACACTGTTACACAGCCATGTATGTGCCAATGCTTTGCCATTACTGTAATTTACAGTATTCTTCCACCTGTACTGACGGTAAAATCAAGAAAACTCAAAGTGTGAAGAGTGTGAAATAATTAAGCTGTGCTATAAACAACCAGCTGACACAGCCCTCTTTCTCCAACCTGTGGGATTGTCTGCTAGCTACCCAGTGATCCTGTCTATAGAGAACCACTGCAGTGTTCCCCAGCAAAAGAAGATGGCTCAGTACCTGATTGAGATCCTGGGGGACAAGCTGGATGTCTCCAACATCAAAGCTGATGAATCTGGGCAGTTGCCATCCCCAGAAGCACTCAGGGGCAAGATCCTTGTGAAGGTAAAATTCCAATATGGATGTTTGAAAGTGACAGATTTTCTTTGGTGTGAGGAAGCAGTCCTCCGGCAATTATCTCATCTTACTGCTTTTATTATCCAGAGTCTGAAACTCACAGAGTAACTTCAAAGGTATATGATATAATGGGGTGATCAAAGTAGTGAGACAGAAGCAGAGAGTGACATATGAAGCCAATAGAAAAAAAAACCAAAAATCACTTTGGACTATTTGTGTGTGTGTGTGTGTGTGTGTGTGTGTGTGTGTGTGTGTGTGTGTGTGTGTGTGTGTGTGTGTGTGTGTGTGTGTGTGATAACACTAGATGGTAGCTGGATTATTATCTGGGTGTTTGTGTTATTGTACAAAAATATCTTAAGTGCAGACTCTGCAGATAACTGGTTGCAGGTGCACTTCTGGGTCATGAGCTACATTCAGATCTCTGAAAGCTCTGAGGGATGAAATGTTGATAGAGATGTGTTTCCCTCATTTATTATCAGATTAAATGTAATTTATGACAGCTGAGATGGACTGCGGCGCTCTTACAACCCTTAATAGAGTAGATACACAGAAACTGCAGTAGCCTTCAGAGCCAGCTTTTTCTCCAGCAGTGGAGTCTTGTGTGATGCATACAGGCCATACTTATTGTTTTCTTTGAGATAAATGTACCTGCTGATTCCAGGTCTTTCTGTAGCTGTCCACAAGTGCTCCTCTGATTATTCACTCCTCTGTCTGAATCTTGCAGGGGGCATGTGGTCGTGGCGGGTTTATGGTGAAATTATGTTTTTTCCTCTTCTTCTGGATTATTGCCCCAACAGTTTTCACTGGAACCTGGAACAGTTTAGAAATTATTATCAGTATGTTTTGCAACAATAAGGTTGTAAAGATCTTGAGAGAGCTCACTGGTTTTACCCATCATGAGATGTTTCTTGTTAGACACCTGGTTAATGAGCCCCTTTAGAAATAGTTTAATACTTATTTCATATGTACAACAAAACAGTATATATACTGCATGCTTTGATCTGGAGCATGTATCAGAGGGAGCGGCAGGAACAGGTTGTGACCAGGGTGTGATGGTCTGCAGATGGTCTGTTCGTTTCCCGACTCTTGATTTGTACTGAATCAAGTTGGCAGCAGTGATTTTTTTTTTCTGCTGTCCTCACTGTCCTCTATAGTCTGTCCTTGTCCTGTTTGGTGGCTGATCCAAACCATACAGTGATGGATGAGCAAAGAACTGACTGTGTTATTGCAGAGCAGAAATGTTTCAACAGCTTCTAAGACTGGTTGAACTTCCTGAGCTGGCAGAGGAAGTGGATGCTCTGCCAGGCCTTTTCTGATGATTGTGTCTCTATTGGGGGACCACTTCAGATCCTGGGAGACCGTGGATCCCAGAAACCTGGAGGTTTCCATAGCACACACTGTGCTGCTGTGCATGGAGAGGGGTTCCTCCTGAAGGCCACGGTCATTCCTACAGTTCTGAGCGTATTCACCTCGAGGTTACTCTGACTGCACCACAGAGCCACACTCACTGCCGTCCTAGATGAGTCTAAACGCTGTCATGTGATCTGCAAACTGTACTGTGTACAGGGAGAAGAGCAGACGAGAGAGGACACACCCCTGGGGGGATTGGTAAACCTGCAGTGAAACCCACTGAGGTCGTCAGCCAGTTGATGGTTTCCACACTGTGGTGGGATGGTCGTGTCCCGGAGAGCGCTCTACACTGATGCAGCTGGAAACCTATTTTTCTGCTTTTCAGACAAAAACCAAATTTTGGGGCAGTCCTTTTCAGAACACGTAGTCCACCTGTCTGAAGTTATTTAGGTTAATTAATTAATTAACTAGGTTAATTTAATGTTACTTTAACTTACTTTGAATTAGACACGTTTTAGCCACAATATCCAATTAACCTCCAACCCAGTGCTCTACATTAAAACCACCATCGATGTGTATACTACATTGACGTGCACATTGTGATCATACTATATGGTGAATATCTCTTCTGTGTTAGAATATAAGAATCTCGTGTGATTTATTTTGTCCACTCTGACAGGGGAAGAAACTTCCTCCCAACATAGACGAGAATGCAGAGGAGGGAGATGTGTCTGACGAGGACAGTGCTGATGAAATGGAGGATGACTGTAAGCTGATCAATGGGGATGTATGTACCTATCTGGTATCTATTTGTTCAGTCTAGCAAAACAATTTGCGTCCTTTTGTCCAGCTGATGAAATGTGAGGTATGCTTGTATTTCTTGTTGCTAATGCTTTATGTCCCTCTCCCATTTTGCACTGGTTCCTTAATGATATCCAGATTCTGATCTGACTATATGTATAATTCATATTATTATACAGAGTCTTACTCCCACATCTGAAATGTGTTACATCACTAACATGAATTATGTAATGTTATGTATCGCTGCATCTTTGCTCCTTGTTTGAAATATGGGTTTCTGCATGATGGGTTTTTTTACCCTGCCTGCTCTGACCTGGTTATCGTTATCCAAGTATTCTTACAAATGACATAATGCCTGTCAACCTCAATGAACACTCATAATATAATCCTGTCGTTACCTCCTAAGACCTGAACTCTTTCATGGCATGCATTTTTAATTTATCTTTGATATTTGAGCTGATCGGGACCTGATGAATGGGCAAAACAAAGAATTACCAGATTTTTTTTATTTTTTTACCTGATTTTTGTTTCTAAGAAAAATGAGAGCCACATATGAGGATATTCGTTTAAAATTTCGATGGAACAGTAGCAGTATAATGTCCTCGAAAGTGGATATCAGGCCCTTGTAGAGCAAAATTTAGTATTTTGGTCTAAATAACCCAAAATGTGATGTCCACCTATGTGGACGCCAGGTCCTAGGAGGTTAAAGACAGCCCATATGGAAAAGAAATAGTAAAAACTTATATGATTTACTCATGAAAGTGGCCACTTTCTCATTACTTTCATATATTGTTTTAGTAAGTATCCAAAACATACAAGTTTCATTATATAATTTTTCAAGGGATCTTATATGTGTTTTCACTCTTGTGTGCTTTTCATACAAGTTTCACACAAGACAGATACAAACTTTATAAGATTTATATATATCTTTTCAATATGGGAGTATATAAGAATGACATGTTACACCACATCTGGAATGGGTTATATCACTGACACAGTTGGGCTCTGTGTTATGTAACATGATGAAACCTGACCTTTGGACGGCCTCTGGAGGAATGCTGCTGTGCTCTCTCTCTGGTTAGACTGATGGAGCTGTTGGACTGCAGCTTAATTCTCACTTGGTTCTAGTAAAACTGTAGATTCAAACCTTGAGTGAAGATTTTAAAGAATAGCCATTACTTGATGTTTAGTAGCTGCTCTAGGTGGAGCTGAAATTTTGTTTGTAGTTAGGAAGTTAAGGTAGTTCTTTGATAATTCTGCTCTCAGCATGACTGATCTGGAGAGTTTGGCAAATAATTTTAGTAATAGGTTTAAAATGTTTTAATTATATTTTATATTCTTAATTAATATGTTGTTTTATAATATAAATATAAAATGTATGCCCCTTTTATTTTTATTTTATGTTTTATTCATTTAGGTACATCTGCAAATGTTTAAGGTTAATGGAAATCTTCACAGTCCAGTGTTTTAGTTTACAAGGAACTAGAAAGAAGACAATATTTGTGGGTTAAAAATAATCAAGCGAGTCCCTTTGAACTTTGGTTTGAAATTTCTGCATTTTAACCCTTTAAAACCGGTGAGAGCGGGCACGCTCCGTTTTGCGTAACTATTTTTAAATCCCGGTAGCACCGCAACCATGTGAGCTAGCGCAATAATTTTTTTTGCATATGAAACTGGAGGAGTTGTACTTACATCTTATGCCATCAGCTTGTCCTAGGTCACAGTTTCCTTCCACATATAGCTTTGCAAAAACTGCATAACAAGCACTTACAGCAACAAAAACATAATATTCCAGAAACAGGCTTTGCCGATCCGATCAGCTGTTCATAACACTTCCTACGTCCATCAGCGTGAACTATCGCATGTCTGCCATGACCTGCCCGAAACCGGAAGTGGCGTCATTTTTGCGGAAATGTAGTTTTTTACCATCAAGGCCTCATGAGCCTATACTTGTGTTTTTAAAAGTTATGTTTGACTTTATGACTTTCTGTGTCGTTTCTGGGATGCTTAGGACTCATATTGCACTGCTGGAAATAGTTTATTTTGATGCACATGCTGCTTTTTTGCAAATTTGCACTATAATATTTATTTTCGTTTTTCCTGCAGTGTCTAGAAATTGGTGTATTTCAAAAAATTAACTATGAAGACACTCAAAATAAATTTCCTGTGGTGGGAAACTATTTTGTGCAACTTTTTTGTATTTACAGTTTTGAGGGATAAGCCTCTTAAATTTTTCTAACTAGAAATATATGTTAAAAAAACAAAAACGATTTTCAATTTTTTTGTAGTCTATTGTACTTTTTTGCAATCTATGTAATTACTATGCACTTAATGCATGCATTAAGTGCATGCATTAAGTGTTTAAGCATTTAATCAGTTAAGTAGCAGCCTGGGTTGTTAACAAGTTTTAGCATGTGCTGATGGAATTAACAGCGGGTTAGTTTCATTAGAGGAGCAACAATGAGACCACCCTCTAAACAGGAATGGATGCACAGGTGGAGGCCACTCACATTGATTCTCTTCGTCTGTTCTGAACGTTTTTCACTACCTTTGCATTTGGCTAGGGTCAGTATCAATACTGGTAACATGAGGCAGTACCTGGAGGAGTCGGACTACCTGAGGTAGCACAGGTAGTCCGACTCCTCCAAGATAGAACTTCAGCATGTGCCATTCCCAGAAGTTTTCCTTTATCTGCCAGCACAGTCTCAAGACCATGGAGGAGATTCCAGGAGACAGGCAGCTACTCGAGGCAGCTGGACAGGGTCCTTAACCCTCAGCAGGAACAGAATCTGCTCCTTTATGCAAGGAGTCACAGGATGAGCACTGCAAGAGCCACAAACTGACTCCAGCAGGCTGCTAGTGGGAATGTCTCTGACAACCCACCGTCCTCTAGTGCGCCCTGTGCTTACTGCTCGGCACTGTGGAAAATGATTGGCATTGTCTCGTGGTGGCAGGTCCACTGCTGGTGTCCTGTGCTTTGTACAGAGGAAAGCAGGTTCACCCTGAGCACATGTGACAGATATGAAAGGGTCTGGAGAAGCTGTGGAGAACATTATGCTGCCTGTGACATCATTCAGCATGATCAGTTTGATAGTGGGTCAGTGGTGGTCTGGGGAGGCATATCCAATGGAAGGGCCCACAGACCTGTATAGGTTGGGCAACGACACCCTGCTTGTCACTAAGATGAAATCCTGGGACCTGTTAGGTCATGAACATCCTCGTGTGTTGAGAGTATGCAGACAGTTCCTGGTGGACGAAGGAATTGAATGGGCGTTTAACAGCCAGCATGTTCGGCTGACCTAAATTCAGTAGAACACCAGAACTGTTTTCAAAGTGAGCAGTGTTAATGATACTGATGTGTTACTGTGTTATCAATATTACTGATACCACGATGCTTAAAGGTTATGACAGGGAAGAAAATGATACATAAAAACAAGAGTGCAAACAGCAACAAAAAGAGTGACCTTAAAAATGTCATCCCAGACCTGTGTACTTTGAGGTCCTCTGGGAAAGTGTTACAAAATAAATTAATGTCCACATTACATATCCTGTAATTCATTACAGATGATATAAAGCTATCTCAATAAGACAGTTTTAGAGTTGCTTACTTTTTCACCTGTTGTGTCACAGCTGAAATGATTCTGTTTAACTCCTCCTCCAGATGTCAGCTGACAGAAAGCAAGTAGAGAACATGGCCAAGAAGAAGCTTGACAACTTGATGAAGGAATCCAAGATTCGAGACAGAGAGGATCCTGACAGCTTTACCATCACAGCCCTCCCTCCTGCTGGGAAGACCATGGATAAAACTGGCAGTAAGGTAAACACAGAGAGCAAATATTTTGTCTCAGTATCCATTTCAACCACCCACAGAGGGCGCCATAGGGGTCGGGTGAAGTTTGTGCTTGGTGGCGGCCAAAGGCAGAGGCCCCGGCAGACTGATTACTAGCTTCCAAGTCTAGCGACTGGGACATGGAACGTCACCTCTCTGGTGGGGAAAGAGACTGAGCCTGAACCGAGCTGTGTGTGAGGTTGAGATGTAACGCCTAGATATTGGCTTGGGTTCTGGAACCAGCATTGTGGAGAGGGCCTGGACTCTTTCCCAGTCTGGGTTTCCCCTTGATGAGAGGCAGCGACTGGGGTGGGATACCAAGATTGGAGTTTTTGCCAGTGTCCAATAAGGTTTGCTCGCTGCTTTTGGGTTAGGGAACGGGTACTGAGTGTTCTCTGTACTTATGTGCAGAATACCCGGCGTTCTTGGAGTCCCTGGGTGGGGGTGCTCGAGGGTGCTCCACATGAAGACTCTGTTGTCCTACTCAAAGATTTTAGCTCTCACGTGAGACCTGAAGGGGCACAATTGGGGGAACGCCCTTCTTGGCAATCCAAACTGTTCATAACGAACACCATGCTCGAACATAAGGCTGTACATAAGTCCTCGTGGCACCAGGACACCTTAGGTCACAGGACCTCCTTAATCCCATTGACATGTCTTCTTTAGAGAAACAGACTCATCCATCACTGGGGGTGAGGTCACTGAGGCAGTTGAACAACTTCATCAGGTGGCCTCCAGTTCTCACTGGAGTGGTTCACAGCTGAGTGTGAAGCGATGGGAAGAGAATCATCACCTCCAAGTCGGAGGCCATGGTCCTAAACCAGAAAAGGGTGGAATTTAAGTATCTTGGGGTCTTGTGAGTGAGGGTGAGTGGGACATTGACAGACAGATTGGGGCTGCAGTGGCAGTGATGTAGTCGTTGCACTGGTCTGTTCCGGTGAAAAGAGAGCTGAGTGTAAAAGCAAAGCTCTCGATTTACTGGTCGATCCGAAGGGTGACTGGCCCCTCCCTTAGAGAGAGCGTGAGGAGGTATGCTGTCCGGGAGGGGCTCAGACTAGAGCCGCTCCACAACGAAAGGAGCCAGTTGAGGTGGTTTGGGCATCTGACAAGGATGCATGCTGGGCACCATCCCACCAGGAGCAGCGCCAAATTACAACAGGAACCTCAAATTACAACCTCAAGACTCTTTATACTGTAAGGTAAACCCCTTACAATAATACAGAGAAAACACCAACGATCATGTGACTCATATGCACTAAAAACAAGTTATTTGGTGCATATGGGACAATAATCTGTGTATGAATTGCACTCAAATTCTAAAAATCTATTGAATTTATGGGCCCACAGACCAGTGAGTACAACGAAAAAGTGGATACACCAAACAACTAATAATTTCACTGTCTCTCATGTTTTCTGCTGATATGGAAGTCCAAATGAGACGAGTAGGAAGAGGAAAGAGTACAACATTGAACCATGTAACACCTTCCAATAGGGTTGAAACTTTGTGGGAAACCAATTCCGAGGCAAGAGAACAATAATTTCATGTTTGTTAAAATAAGAAGGCTGATTCAAAATTATCTCCAAGTATAAAGTCATGATTGACATTAAGTCAATTACACATAGCTTTTTTTTTTCTGGGTTTCTTGTAGTTTGCGTGTGAGGTTGGGCACCACTGGGGGAGAAATCAGTGCTCTCTGACTTCACTGGCATAAATGTAATAATTCATGTTTTCTTCCATTAGAATCTTTGAGATGCACCTAAACCATCACTCCATATCTATCGTGAGCCACAGTTTTGATGGATTTTTTTCATCTCTTTAAAGTTGAGATTGTGTATTTGCCTTCCAGTATGAGGTGGAAATGTAGTTAGTGATACCTTTATTTTCTTTATTTCTTTAAAACATACATTACTCCTTTCTTGTCAGGGTAAACGTAAGGATGCGATGGACACAGCAGATGAGGCTTTTCCAAGCAGCAACAAGCGCTCAGGCCGCTTCTTCATAGAGAGCTTCTCTAAACGCAAGGTAAACTCTCCTGTTGTCTCATTCAGTTTTCTGCTTCTGTGAGGACGACAAACACTGACACTGTAGAACTGACCTGTTGACACAGAGTTTGCATTATTAGGAGTTATTGCTTATTAGTGAAATGATTGGTTCAGGTGAATACAGCATATCTAAGCATATTTAAATATATGCACACTAATTCAGAGAGTTGCTTTTTGTTAGTTAAAGTAGGATTCAATTAGTTAATTAATGTCATCTTTATGTATTTGATATTGACTAGACTGGCACTCTTACAAAAGATGGTTAACCTGCATTAATTTATTTGCATCCTTTGTTGTGATGACTAAAAGACTTCTTTAAAATTAAGTTTATGTCTGTTATTATACATTTAATCCAAAGCATCCATGATGGTTTAAAATGTCATCTTCTTGTCTTTTCAAAATGAAAGAAAAACTTTGAACAGTCTCGTGTGCTTCCACACTCCTCACAGAAAAAGGCATCCAAGCTGAAGAAGGTCTCAAGCTTTGAAGACACAGACACAGACCAAGAAAGCACAAGTAGTGCTTCACGTGCCCCGCTGCATCACAACAAGTATGACACACCAATGCACCAGTGTTTCATTCAGACACACAGTCTCTATGCAGAAAGGTTAACAAAGACGTGCTGTCAGTAAAAAGTTCAGACTGAACTTTTGAGTCTGTTATATATTCAGATCATATTTATTTTGTAACTCTGGGTATTGTAGAAAAATCTGATTATCAGACAAATCTGAAACTTATCAAATGTGGCAGCTTTCAAAGGGTCTGAACATTTTCAGAATGCTTCACTGTGCTGATCACATACAGGCATACCCACTGCAACACAGCAGTGCCGCCAGTCTCTAGTCTCATCAGGTTATTTTGACGAGACTAGAGACTGGCTAAATCACCAGAAATAGCTCTTTTTCTTTTTTGTAGTAACCAAGCTAATAATGATTATGAAAACCAAAATGGGTTTATAGCTCTTCCTCACAGTCTTTGAACATACTTTTGAATATCAGTTTGGGCAGTTTGTGTTCTTATTGTTTTCATTTGGATGGTGGTCTGTAAAGTACAACTTACATAGGCTAGTGTCAAATCACAACAGTTCATTGTCCTTAATATTGTAATGTAAAAACCCTACAACAATACAGACAAAACAGAAAAACCCAACAATCATATTACCCCCTATGAGCAAGCACTTTGGCGACAGTGGGAAGGAAAAACTCCCTTTTAACAGGAAGAAATCTCCGGCAGAACCAGGCTCAGGGAGGGGCGGCCATCTGCTGGTTGGGGTGAGAGAAGGAAGACAGGATAAAGACATGCTGTGGAAGAGAGACAGAGATTAATAACAAGTATGATTAAATACAGAGAGGTCTATTAACACATAGTGAGTGAAGAAGAAACACCCAGTGCATCATGGGAATCCCCTGGCAGCCTACGCCTTTTGCAGCATAACTAAGGGAGGATTCAGGGTCACCTGGTCCAGCCCTAACTATATGCTTTAGCAAAAAGGAAAGTTTGAAGCCTAATCTTAAAAGTAGAGATAGTGTCTGTCTCCCGAATCCAAACTGGAAGCTGGTTCCACAGAAGAGGGGCCTGAAAACTGAAGGCTCTGCCTCCCATTCTACTTTTAAATACTCTAGGAACAACAAGTAGGCCTGCAGTGTGAGAGTGAAGTGCTCTAATAGGGTGATATGGTACTACAAGGTCATTAAGATAAGATGGGGCCTGATTATTTAAGACCTTGTATGTGAGGAGCAGGAGTTTGAATTCTGGATTTAACAGGGAGCCAATGAAGGGAAGCCAATACAGGAGAAATCTGCTCTCTCTTTCTAGTCCCTGTAAGGACTCTTGCTGCAGCATTTTGGATTAACCGAAGGCTTTTCAGGGAGTTTTTAGGACATCCTGATAATAATGAATTACAGTAGTCCAGCCTGGAAGTAATAAATGCATGAACTAGTTTTTCAGCGTCACTCTGAGACAGGATATTTCTAATTTTAGAGATGTTGCACAAATGGAAGAAAGCAGTCTTACATATTTGTTTAATATGTGCATTGAAGGACATATCCTGGTCAAAAATGACTCCACATTTGCTGTTTTACACCTAACTGATCATTGTAAATAACTAATACAGCTGGGTCAAGTCATAGATTTTTAAGTAACATCTTAATTACTACCAGCTTGAAGGCCTGTGATATGCAACCGATTAATAGAGATAGGCTGATCATATGGTAGGAAATAAAAGCAACTGGACCTCTTTAAGTTTCTTGAAGACATTGCCTATCTACTCTGATCACATGGAAAAAGGGGCTCATGCAAAAAGGGTGTGGGTCATTATCAACAGAAGCTTCATGTGAAACCATTGTGAGACTTTGCCTCACCCTGTCATGTGACCTATTGAGATCACCTGACACAAGGTGTGAGTGGGCGTTAAGGCGCCTGGGAAGGATTTCAAAACTGGATTATAGATGGCAGACAGTTGGTGTCATAAGCTGTTCAAGGATGGTTGTCCACAGTGGACATAGATGCTTCTTTCACTCCTCTTTCAGTCTTCTCTGTCCAAAATGTGAACATTGGATTCCTTTGACCTTAGATGTAGATAGACAGCTGAGTTTTGTCCTGTTGAGGTGGCTCCTCTGTGTTGTGCTATGTGTTTATAGAGTAGCTGTTTGGTTTCTCCAGTGTAGAGGTCTGAGCACTCCTCGCTGCACAGCACACACTGTGTTGTTTACTTTGTGTTTGGGAGTTTTGCCTTTGGGATGAACCAGTTTGTGTCTGAGTGTGTGGCTGCATCACAGCAGATGCCTTTGTGTCAAAGTAGCTGAAGATAAAACACAGAAAAACATGAAGGTGATTTTCCTGGCCTGGGATTTTATAAAAATATTCTGCAGTACATCAAAAACGAAAGAAAACCATTAATCAACTTATGAACATTACCTCAGAAGTTACAGCGGTTTTATTAGAGACACAGCTAAGCATTTTGCATTTTGTATAATTTTAAAAAGTTTAAATTTGTTCAGTATTGAACGGCAGAAACTAGGTTTTCTTTTCGGAAGTAAGTAAAAGGAAAAAAAAAACATCGGCCGACAGCGCTGTAAATAACGGTAGTCTTGTGCATCACAAGCAAGCGAATAATGCAGAAAACAGATTTCGAGGATAGACGGGAAACTGTTCTTGAAGTACACTGAGAAAGAGAGAGAGAGCTGTGCATGAAGTGTGATTTTATTGTGGTGGAAGCAAAACAGCAAAAGTCAGAGGGAGTCCTTGACAATGTTTATGTGAAGCTTAGTTTGGATCTTCTTTTGCTGCTGGTTCGGTCAGTATTGTTTGGAGAGAGATAAAACTAACAGCTTTAGAATTGGCGCAAAAAGGGCGTGAACACACAGCACAGACCCGCCGAAACATCAGAATTAGCAACCTGTCGGCTTTCAGCCCCGACCGTGTCGTGCCGTCGGGTGAGAAAGGCGATATCTCACTGATTCGGATCCGCGGGTCTGCGCTTTGTGTTTACGTCTTTGTGCAGAAGCCATGTACCTGCTCTCATTTACTGTTTAAAATGTTTGGTGGTTGTCAAAATTTTGTGACGTTTCACCTGAGATTCTGGAATTTTGGGCAAAATACATTTATATAAAAAAATCGATTCAGGATTTTAATGAATCGATATCACGTTATCCAAGCCAGAATCGATTTTAATCGATGAATCGATTATTAAAACCCACCCCTAGTTATTCCCCTATGTTCAGGGTTCTGATGATTTTGTGTTCCAGAGGTTGGTGGGAGTCAAAGAGTAGGTACTGGTCTCTGCCTGTTTGCTTCCAGTTAAAAAAAACAATTGAATCGTCTGATTAACTAGACGAGAGGTTATTTTGTTGAGAAGATCAAACACTTTATAAGAAAAAGTCCTGAAAATCTGTAATGCTGTACCACCATTTTCCTTCTCCTGCATATGAGCTGAAATCAGCTGATTGTAGTGTAAGTGTGCAGAAGCAAAAGCCATTCAGTCTGTGTGAGGTGTGTCTAACTGGTTCCCTTTGTCTTTCTGTTTAGTGGTCCAATATCCACAATTTTCTAGATAGAATTTTCACATTTTGTGTGATGATAGATCAAAAACAGCTTGAGCTGATGTAATTTTGTTGAAAATCAGGTCAAGGTCACACCCAATGTAAAAATCAGCAAGAACTTTACGTTACTGACAATTTTTTATGGATTTTTTCAAACTTCAAAACATATACCAGGCCTCGAGGGACACGAACACCTTGGTTGGCTAAGCGTTTGACTCTGACTGTCATGGCTGGTGCCCAAGTTCAAAGTTTAACTCAAAAAAAGAAACTATATCGAGTAAAATATCATAAGAAAGGGTGTAGAGAGGGGTGTACACCACACTTTCTACTTTTTCAATACAATGCCTAATACTAGCCTTTTGGGATATTACATCTTTGTGTGGATCTAAACAGACCGTCAGCAAGAACAGTCATTAATTACACACAGGGACAGTGGTCCAAAAAATAAATGAATGAAACTACAGGAACACACTTTAGGGTTGAACCCTGTTCAGCTCTATCCTATGATGAAACATTTCTATCCTGATGTGAGGGGTCAGGGTGACAGTGCATCGCCTGGAGGACCTGAGCGCCCACTAAAAGGTTTCAGCTCAAATGAACACCTGTGTTTCGCTGACACGTTCACCAACACTTGAGCCAGCCACATCCCCTGAGACTTGGAGACTCAAAACCAACTCTGTGTGATGTTTTTTTCCTTGTCTTGCCAGCTGTTTCCACACATGTGTCACCTTTTGTTTTTGTCTATTCTACAGAAAGAAGAAAACCATGAAGCTGTCCAGAGCTCTGTCAGATCTAGTCAAATACACGCGGTCTGTGGGTCTCTATGACATCGAAACACAAGGTTAGCAAATGTATTTTCACTGCACAAAGCTTAGTTTATGGTGACAGTGCCCTATAAGTAGGCATGGGGAAGTTCCACTCTTTGTTGTTGGTCCTTACTCAAAAAAGTAATGTATTACACAGAACACCTTTCTTAAAAGTAATGCAGCATGTTACTTAATTGCTCCCAGAGAAAAGTAACTTATTACACTACTCAATACATTACTTTCCTGTGAAACTCTTCATTACTATTTAACAGTATAAAGCTATACGCTACAGTCCCACACACTGACACAAATCTCTATCCTAATGCTATTTTGTTGATAGCATGATGCAGAAATGAAAACTAGGGCAAAGTGATTCTACAGTAGAAACATGAACAGGTAGAAACTGAGGCTGCAGCCTGACTGCTCATCACTGCTGGGTTTACCTGTTGAAGTTGAGGGTCCGGCTGCTGGGCTGTGATCGGCAGCTTTAACATCACTCTTGGTTCTTGGCTAGCTTAGCCAAAGTTATATTAGCAGCATAATGCAGTTTCTTCTGTGCTCTATGCACTCGCATCATTTGCACAGTAAAAATAAAATAAATGTCCGTATCCACTCGGTGCACCATGTTGTGATTTTCCTCTTCCTGCACATGAACTGAAGTGCAAGTGGAACTGAGATCAAAAGGCAAGCAGTCTAACAATTCCAAGGAACTGAACCACTGGTTCTCTACAAAAACCAGTTCTCAGTTTCCCATCCCTAACTATAAGTGTAATGTACCTACTACTGCATTTTCTTTACTTGGAAAGTTTATGAGCCTCAGGAAGAAAACTGTGCTATTCTTGGCAGCTAACTGTGGCTGGCAGGTATCATCTCTGAGCGAGACTAAAGCCCACCAGGTGATGCAGCAAAAAGCATCGTCCTTCATTCAGTTCAACCAGCGGCAGCTGTCCCGCATCTATCCTTCCTCGTACCGTGTGGACTCCTCCAACTTCAACCCTCAGCCCTTCTGGAATGCTGGGTGCCAGCTTGGTATGAATGTTGAAACTATATTCAGTATGGCCAAACATTTAGTGTAATAGCAGATTATGAGGGATGCTTTCAGTTTGTCATGACTAAACTAATGTAGGTGGTGCTCATGCCAATTGGTTTTCCCTCAGTGGTTGTTACCTAGCATATTAAAGGTTTCCAATCTATGAACAATGAAGTGAAATGCTTTGATTTCAGTTGCACTCAACTACCAGTCTGAAGGCCGGGTCCTCCAGCTCAACAGAGCCAAATTCTATAGCAATGGCAACTGTGGCTACATCCTTAAACCGGCCTTCATGAGCGAAGGTATTTCACTAGTTTGTCATTTTTCAGTGTGTTATCAGTTTCATTGCCTTTCATTAGTTTTGATGCTTATGTTTGGTTAATGTGAGAGTGGAGGAAGATGGAGAAAGAGATATCATCCATAACTGTACAGGACATGTAGCAAGAAGAAGAATTAAAGAGGCTGTGCATCTTTCCATGTTTGTTTGTTTTTAACTGAGCAGGTCCCTAACTGCTTCTAATTTTTCAGTATTTAGTATTTAGTTTATTTAATGCTCTCCCTCTCCTCTACTGTTCTTTAGTTCACTTGAGTTTTCCAGTGTTTTGTGTAGAGAGCCAGGGAGGCTCAGACTGGATGTGTGTGTCCTGCTTTTTATAATATCACAAAATAAAGTTTAAAAAAGTCATAGTTGAAGTGGTTGACATTTGTCATTTTATTACAATAAGTGAAGAACCACAAGTAGCGTGTAATCATTTTACCCACTGCAGGTGCCTTTAACCCCAACGTGGAAGACCCCATTCCTGGTCAGATGAAGAAACAGCTGGTGTTAAAGGTCATTAGTGGACAACAGCTGCCCAAACCCAAAGACTCAATGCTGGGAGACCGAGGAGAGGTAGGACCACAGACTAGATTTATAGGATTGAGCTTCCACGTTGAACTGAATGAATATGGGATAAATCTGTAATCATCCTTACAAGCAGCACCTCCTCAAAATGTCTTTTTGCAGAGAAGGCTCCTTACTTTTAGTCTGAATGATTTATGGGTAGGCCGTAAGCTATTTGCTGTTCTATGGGTATTTGTAGGGCTGGGTATCACCACTGATTTCTACAACTGATTCAGATTCACAAGGTTTCGATTCAATTTATAATCCTGATCATTTATCTTTTATATGTACTTCTAAATTAATGTTACGTCCCTCTGCAGCCCCTAATCTCTTCAGTGGGTTGAGCTGTTGCTAATTGACCACACCTGACCAGGTGTGGACAAAAGGATACCTGAGGCAGGCTTTCAGGAAGCCTCACTAGCCGTGCCTTGGTGGTACCAGCCATGTTAGCCAACCTGCTATGCATTTTAGGATTAAAACCTCTTCTCACCTACAATCTGGTGTTCGTCTCCTTATTTATGTTGCGGCTTTTGAGACGGGTCGTAACAATTAAAAATGTTAAATTTTAAATTATTTGATTGTTTTTTCTGCAATTACAAACTCAGTGTAAACTATCGATGTATAAAAACAAAGCTGACACTGTGAGACTTCATCAGAGGTGTGAGGATCACAGCAGATGCCTTTGTGTCAAAGTAACTGTGGATAAAAACAGAAAAAACATGAAGGAGATTTTCCTGGCCTGACTGGCCTGAAAACTGAAGAAAACCATGAATCAGCATCTGAACATTACCTGATGTTGCTGAAGTGAAGCAGAGCAAAGTTAGAGAGGTTTGATTACAGACACAGCTGAGCAATCATTTGTAAAAGTTTAAGTTTCTTAGGTATTGCGGTATTGAACACCAGAAATGAGATTTCATGGTCCCAACTTTGTGGTAGCAGTTTGGGGATGGCTCCTTCCTGTTCCAACATGACTGCACAAAGATATGGATGAGAGAGTTTGGGGTCGAAGAACTTTGTGGACCTGCACAGTCCTGACCTCAACCTGATAAAAAACCTTTAATTAAAGCAGAGACTGCAAGTTAGCCCTGACCTCTGACTGCTGAAAGAATGGTCAAAATTGTAGATGTCTTCAAGCTGTGCAATGTCTTTCTGACAGATCATTGATCCCTTCGTGGAAGTGGAGATCATTGGCCTCCCAGTGGATTGCTGCAAGGAACAGACCAGAGTGGTGGATGATAATGGTGGGTCTCCATTTAGTCATGAAATGTCAATTGTATTTAAAGGGTGCATTTCAATTTCTCAAACTCAATGTGCTTGACACACAGAAGAAAATGACATAAAAACCGATGTAGGTTTACAATGAAAACAGATAAAATAAACTTTACAAAGAGATAAAATACATATAAATATATACAGCTAGAGTGATGCCGTCCATTGATTTCTGAAGTCTTGACTTCAGCACTTCTGCCAAGGGGCGAATCTGACTGAGAGATGGACTGCATGGTTATTAGCTGATGACTGATGATTGACAAGTCATTAGCCAATCAGTGTGTGGTTTCATACTACAGGTAATCATCCATCTTAAACATGGTATGACCAAGAAAAAAACAGTCTTTTCTTATTTAGTATGAGTCAGAACGAGTGGCTCAGCCTATAAACTCAGCCAAGAAGAAGTGTTTAAAGAGGTTAAGTCATGACTGGAAGCCTTTTTGCAACCACAGCTGTTTCCATCTGTTGGATTTTAGATAAAAACAAGTTTCCACATGACATCCCAACATGAAGCTGTTTATGGTCTCCAACTGTTTTTACCTTTTAAACTCTGCAGAATTTTTGCTTCCTGAGCCTTTTATGCCATAGTACATAGTTAAGTATTTGGTTTAAATCTGATAAAGGTCAGACCTGTGTCCCAGCATTGCTAAACAGAAATGTTAACATTTGGGGCCCAGCTCTTTAACAGTTACCTGTGATGTCTCCGTAGTGTTTTAAACATGGGATTGAATTCATTTTGAAAGAGTGACCTTAGCCTCAGTATTGAAAGGCTTTATGTGCTTTGAAAGACATCACCGTGTGTGTAAAGGTAACTGCAGTTCAGACATATTAAACTGAATGAACTCATTCATACAGCAGTTTGAAAATACAATATCACCACCTAAAATAATTACAGGAACACGTTCAGAAAGCTGAATGGGGATCTCATTAGACAGTTAATGGTGCTCAAGATTGCTTTTGTGACGCACACAGGCAAAAATTATATATATAAAAAACAACAGACGAGCTTTGCTATCAGTGATGTAGTTTCTTGCTAATAGATGCTGTTTTTTTTGTTTGTTCTTTTGGAACAGCTAACTAGTTTTTGCTGACCTCTAGTGGTGTGCAAAGCCATGTCAGGCTGAACTTGTAGGAGTAATGTCAGGAAATTCAACTAAACATGTCAGCTGAAAGCACCGTGCAAATGAAGCTTACTGCAAGTTCAACCTTGCAATTCCTGTGAAGCAGACGCTTCTTGCAGCTTCTAAAAGTAGTCGAGAGTTTTCTGTGGACACTCGCAGTCACGTCCAGGTGTTTGCATGTAGACATCTGTGGTTTGTTGTTGTGCTTTATACATATATAATATAATATGGTGAATCTGTGTGTATAGTTTGACAGGTTTCTGATATATACTTGAGGAGCCCAGCAAGACGAGACATGCACAGGCAGCACCAAAAACTCTCTCTCTCAAACACACCCTGAATAATTGATGAGTGCAAAGATAATTTGCTGCCCTGTCTCTATTACTCTTTTATATGCCCGTTTGCCAAAATGCTGTCCTCTTATCTGCCTTACTCTTATTGTGCTATCTATCATATTATTTCTCCTATCTGCTCTTCCTTTGCACTCACCTCCCACACATATCTCCCCTATCCCATCCCTTCTGCATCCCTATTTGGGATGGGTTCTGTAGGTTTCAACCCGATGTGGGAGGAGACTCTGGTGTTCATGGTTCACATGCCCGAGCTGGCCCTGGTTCGTTTCCTTGTGTGGGATCATGACCCAATTGGCCAGGACTTCATTGGCCAGCGTACCATTGCCTTTAACAGCATGATGCCAGGTAAGACATGGTGCTGCTTTTGGATGGCACTAACACTCGTTCAAGGTTTTCTGCTGTGTTTTAGTGATTATATACTTAAACAAGGAACTCAAACCGGAAACTCACTATACAAATTCACTATACATCTACTATATATAACTAATTTGGTGCTCTTGATTCCGAGTCTCTGCTAACATCATGTCAATTGATAGTTTTGCTGCTGGTTGAGGTGGGATTTATTGGGTATTTGGCTACAGCCATTCCTTTGTGGCTGTTATATTTGAGTCCCTGATAAGGCAGCTGTCTCTGACATTTTTGTATGCAGGCTATCGCCATGTGTACTTGGAGGGAATGGAGGAAGCTTCCATCTTTGTTCATGTAGCTGTGAATGACGTCGCTGGTAAGGTGGGTATTACTGCAGAAACCAGCTTAAAGTCTTGCTCACCTTTGCTCTCAAACAGAAATGTTCATGAAAGCGTTGTGCACTGACAGCTTTTACAGATGTTCTTGTAATGAATATACAATAAACTTTACCTTAGGTTATTTCACCAAAAACCAAATTATAATACCAAAATCTGTGTTTTGGTATTACTACTACTACTACTACTACTACTACTACTACTACTAATAATAATAATAATAATAATAATAATAATAATAATAATGATAATGATAATAATAATAACTTAAATTGTTATTAAACTGTTTTTCTACAAAACTTGTCAGTACTTATGATTAGGAGACTTTCTAATAGCAGAATATCCACTCCAATCTTAGCCACTTGTCCTTGCCTCCTTTTGTTTATTGCTTTGTGGTTATTTCAGCAAAAACTGAACTATGAACTATGTAACCTAGACCATATTCAGACATGTAAAATATATACATTATTATTGTTATTATTATTATTGTTATGCTTTTAAACTTCAATTCAGTGTAAATTTCAGTTTTCTGTTCATAAGAATATACTGACTGCACCTGTTTTTGCAGATCACACTAGCTTCAGTGTTATTCCTTCTTCAGCCCATATTTTCGATGCCCTCAGCTATCAGTAGCTATTTAGTAAATGACCACTTTGTTGTCCACATTGTCCTTGTTTTGAAGTTGCCTTTCTTGGAGTTGCTGTGTGACTCCTGTTTGAATGTCCCCTAGCCCCAGCCCACCTATTTTTTCTCCTTTTATCATTCATAGAAGCAGACAATGTTTAGGAGTCCTGAAGCTGCCACTCAAAACTTGGGTGTAGTAAGATCCAGTCAGAATCTTGCATGAGCCACATACCCTGCATCATTCTCCTCAGTGCACACCCCCTCAAATTGTTCAACTGTCCATTAAATTAAAGTACTGAAAATTGTAAGGTGGCAGAATGTGATTGTTCTGGTCCCACTTTTTTTCCCAGCCTCTGCAGTTTTTGGTTTACAGCCATCTTGATGGAAGTTAATTTTAGTTAGTTTAGTCAATTAAGCCCCCGAGACACCGAGTTTCACAATCATCACGGCCACAGTGTCCTTCTTTTGTTCCAGTCATTGTAACCTTTGACCTTCTGTTTTAGTGAAAACATCCATGCAGTGTTGAGAAGGTTTTTGTTCAACTTTGCCAGTTACCTTCAAGCATGTATACATGTAACTGATATTTTTACTACAGGATCTTCAGCTGGTTGCTTAAAATGTCTAACACTTTGAATCCAAGTGGATTTCAAAGCTAGTCAGCATGGTTGCAGCTGGATGATCATGTCAGTGTGATCTATGAGAGATCAGTCACACATGTGCGTTTCTGTAGGAAATGTGGATTTAATTTACTTTCCTCATTTTAAGCATGCTCATACTAATCCTATGTATGTACTACTGCAGTAAATTCATTGGGTGCAATGAATTTAGTTTAATATGGCAGATTTTTTTCAATATCTTCAACTTATTTGGGAATTGTGTTTGGCAATGATGTCCTGTTGTGTTTTTGTCAGGCAAGAGCAGCCAGCGGCATAAAAGGGTTGTTTCACAGAAACCCAAAGCAGGCTTCCCTGGACAGTCACACTGCTGTACAGCACAGCCGTAAGAACCCATTTGGGGCCCACCTCCTGCGCCGCACGGCCAGTGCACCTACCAAAGGTCAACCCAAAATCAAGAAAGGTTTACCAGACATTGCAATTGACACCAAAGACTACAGCTCAGAGGGAGCTAGTGAGGAACGAGAGTCCGGGGAGGGAGAAAAGGCCTCTGCTGCTACCTCTCAGCACCACAATGGGGATTCACTGGCACCCCAACAAACCAAGGGACCGTGGAACCATTCCGACACAAATTTTCATCCCGAGGAAGGTAAAGGTAAGCGCTCATTCTACACTCAGCGACGACCAATGAGTGAACCTCTCAAGCGCGCCATTCGGCTCCACATTCATGATCCGCTGGACATGAAGCCAAATGTGTTTGCACGTTTCGCTGTTAGCAGCTCGGGCAGTGTGGGGATGACCTCCAACTGCATCACATGTGTGACTGGCTCAAGGGGGAGCCCAGAGGCTGAAAGAGAGGGTCAGGTTGAGCAAAAGTCCAAGATGACAGATGGGGAGAGACCAAAGAAAAGTAACCACTCTTCCTCATCAAAGAGACAAGTCCAGTCAGAACCTGATGCCATGCCCCGGTCCCTAGGTGCCCAGCCCAACGTACAGCAGGTTCCTCCCACACCCAAGACTTGCATGGAGGCCCAATTTCAGTACTCGCCCATGCCATTCCCCAGATCTAAGTTCAGACAAACACTTGGTGCCCAGTATATCCACAATCGACCTGGTACGTCACAGAGGTACACCCGTTCCTGCAGCATTCCCCGCAGACGATCCTCTAATGCTGTTACACCAGCACCAAGCCTCGCACCAGACTGCAGGAGCACTCACTGTTGGCAGCAGGCGACACCACCCAACTATGGTGCTGTTTATGGCTCTGTACTCACTAAACTGACATACAGTGACATGAATTCAGGTCTCTTGCTCAGTGACAGTAGTAGCTGCCAGAGCTTTGGCAGTATGAGCAGTTTGGAGTCTCTTCCTACGCTGCCCCCTTGTTCTATTCTCGACACCCGGAAGAGGGCTGTGGGTACCCTTCAAAGAGAGATGAATGCCCTGTTTGCTCAGAAAATGGAAGAGTTGCGCCATAAGTCTCCAATGTTCTTTGCCGGTAAGATGTATCTGAGGCAGATATAGAACTCACCAGGTAGATGCTGTGCTGTAGCAGTATTAGTAGCACGTGCTGTCAGCTTTCCCTTTTGCCGTAAGTTAGATCTGTGTTGTGCAACATGCCTCTGTTAAAATGAAGTCAAATCCAACCCCATCAATGGTTTCTTAGAGTTCATCTTTGAGTTTTGTAGCTTTCATCAAAGCCTCATGATTGAAATTGTTTCAAATTTGCTTATGTCGTTAAAATCTTCTTACTTTACCCACATGCTTGACAGATGAGAAAAATGGTAAGTTTTTGTCTAGAAACAATAGTAATCATTCAATTTGAACAAAGTACAAAAAACTCAAACTAGACTCTTTTAATTTGTCAAGCAGCTGCTTGTCATAAACTGTTTTTAGAGAATAATTCAGGGATATTAAAGCATTTAGTTCAGTTCAAAACATTTCTAAAGATATGGCAAAATATGGTAATAGATCTATTAACTACATAAAATTGCTCTGTAGGGTGCTTTGGTTAATGTTCGAAAGGTTAGCTTTAGCAAAGTCTTCATAAAAGTTTAAAAAGATCACTTTTCATTATTTTCGGCCTTTAATTTTCACAAAAATTGACAGTGCTCCTTATAATCCGGTGCACCTTATGTATGAATTCTGGTTGTGCTTACTGACCTAGAACCGATTTTATGTGCTACACGGCGCTCAAAACTCTGTCAAAAAATGTTTTAGTACGACTTTGGTAAGCTACGAAGCCGCACCGCTTAACCCTCTGGTTACGTTCATCCCACCCATTACTTTAGTGTTCCAGGTCAAAATCGACCGGTCAGTTTTAACAGCTCTTGAGTTAACATAAGAAACATTTTTCACCACCAAATTCTGTTCAGTGGGTGGGTCAATAGGTCGTTCAGTGGTCATTCAGTGGGACATTCAGTGGGTTGTTCAGTAGGTTGTAAAAGTGGGTCTTTCATTTTGTTATTCAGTGGCCCATTCAGGGGGTCAGAGGCCAAAGGGGGGGGGGGGGGGGTGGATTCCCTTTCATTTTCTATGGTGGCCACCTTTGACCGGGAACACCACACCATGTAACAAAGTTGATTAAAATACCCAAAATTCAACGAAAGAGGTGCTCATCAATTTTATATGTTCAAGTGCATAGTGTTGAGGATGTCATAAGGCCTCGAGGCAATCGGATGTAAAACACAATATTTATGAGTTTTTTAATTTGTAAATTGGTCAGATTTGACCCAAATACGACAGGAAGGTTAATGGATTGTCGGAGCATTGTCGGCTATCATAGTCAGGAGCCTCGCGGAGTAATCTGGGTCCTAAACTCCATTAACCTCAGGTCCCAAAGTCAATCACTGATAGTTAAAAATTATCTAAATTCTTTCATCTTTAATAAAATGATCAGCGTTGCTGCTTAACCAGGTGTAACAATTAAGTTTAACATCCAGGCATCCATGAAAACAGAATTTATTACATTTATGAAATTTAACAGAGTTAGAAGTTAGCAGGAAGTTAGCTCGCTAGCCTCCACCTAAACATGATATAGCATGTTCTGACTGAGAGTTTTCTGAAACAAATTAAAACGTACAGCTCTGCTATCACTTCCAACATAAATGAAGACAGAAAACTAAACAGCAGTGACATTTCTAGAGTTACTAAAGTTGGGCTAGGTGGTATATAATGATGTGCTACGTAATTGCTAGCGACACAGCTATGTTAGCATAACATAAATACGGTGAAGCTGGAGGATGAACGCTAACTTTTTTCCACTTGATAAAAGTTAACGTGAGGGTTCCCGATGGTTAGGGACAAATGCAATCGTATGGCAGGATTCTGTAAACGGACCAAACTTCAGTCAGGAGAACAACTGAGATAATCCATCCACAATATGAGGTTAGTCATAAATATACTGCAACAACATGGGAATAGAGCAGCTGCGAGAGATGATACGGAAGTGGAGGAAGCAAGAAGAATGAGATGAGTAAAGTTTTACTTAACTGACTGTTTTGTTTCATTTAATGCACCTTATAATCCGGTGCATGTTATGGTCTGAAAAATATGGTTTGTGTGGATGCGAAAGAAATTATTTTTTGATTGGGCAAGGATTGCCCATATTCATCTTAGAAAATGTTGTTCAAGGACATCTGGTGCTTCAGAGATGTGTTCTTCTATTTAAAATATAGAAATACAAAGAATTTGCCACCGAAACAACTATCCATGGAATGTTTCATGGGTATTTGTTTCGGATACTGGATTTTGCATTGAATCTTATAAAACCCTTTACTTTACTTCACCATTGCATTTAATAGCAATCAAAGTATATTCAGCTTGAGTCCTGAAACCGATATTTTTTTTTATATTTATATATATAAATATAATATTTTATATATATATATATATATATATATATATATATATATATATATATATATATAAATATTTTAGGTACTTAATTGACAACCGCTGAGTCCTGCGAATCACGAGGTACTGGTGTCTGAGTTATGTCCACACAATCCCCCTTTGAGCCACACATTACATTTTTCAGAGGAGTTGACTTCCTTATAAACACCAGCTGTTCTACCTAAACTGACTCCCCTTGAGCCCCTTGCAGTTCATCATGTGATTGCCATTGCTGTTTGATGAACCTTATGGGGGAAGCAAGTTTGTGTAGGGAGCTGAATTACAAGTTTTCTGGCCTGATTACAAGCTGACATCTGTTAAGTCATATGATGCTGGCAGATAAATCCTTTCTAGCAGCGTTATCTACTATCTTTCTTTTCAGTCTAACATGGAGAGAGATTTGTTCTGATATGGAGACCAGTTTTTGTGAGGATGTTTTTTCTTCTGCCCAAAAAGCTGTTTCCTTGCTTACAGTCTCTCTCTTCTCAGTTTGTCTAAATTACCCTTTTCCCTCTGTGTCCCTTTTTGCATGCTCTCTTTCCATCCTAGTGCAGAATTGAGAGGATGACCAAAGTCAGGTAAACTTTGTTAAATGCATGCAGCCTCTTAAATTCATCCATCACCAACTTTTCTCTTTCTCACCATAGTTGTTTGTTCTCATCCTGTTCTCAAAAATACTGTACATCACCAATGCACCAATTCAGCTTCATCTGTGTTTAGGGGTCTAAATAGAGACTTGGTGTGGACAAGTGGAAAAGACAATTCATTAAACTAATGTCACAGGACCTGCATGATGTAGTCCAAAAAAAAAATAAAAAATTTAAGTTGGTTTGTAATTATCATTAAAAAAAGTGGGTAAAATATTTGAAAGTCCTTATATATTTCCTGGAGCTTTTAAGGTTATAGTGAAGTTGATGAGCATTAACATCAAGCTATGGGAAAGTGTTATTGAAGCTAGGTTAAGAGGAGAGGTGATCATCATATCTCTCCTATGGATCACGGTGAACTTATTTGGTTGTAAGACCTAGATACCAATGGTGGTCTGGGATTGGAATATTTAATGCAATAGAGTCACTGCAGTGGGGCGTGATTTGAGCAGAGGGTCTATGAGTACCCCAGGACGTAGGAATAAAGAGAGACGACCACCCAAGAGCCAAGCGCTCTTTTTCAGGTGTGCTACAGTAAGTCTAACACTCACAGTTTTCAGCTGAAATACACCACATGGTGATCAGCCCTTTTTCCTGCTGCGACAACAGTACCCCCAGCCCTGCGTGCAAAGCATCAGTCCTCAGAATAAACGGGAGGGAAGAAGTTAGGTCTGGAGCAGGGTTTCACACGAAACACCACCTGGCATTGCTGCATCCACAGGACCAAACCGGGGGCAACTTTTTGGGTGAGGTCTGTTAAGGGACTGTTCTGCTCCCCAAAGTTCGGGACGAACCAGCCAGCCCCAAAACTGCCTCACCTCCGTTTTGGTTTTGTTACAGACAGGATGCAATGACTGCTGGCCTCACCATCTGAGGGCGCACCTGTCTGCCTCTCAGGTGGTACCACCACCACCACCACCTCAGCAGAGACTCCATGACTGCAGCCACCTGCTGCACATGCTCTGCACAGATGTTACTGTGAATGATAACATCATCCAGGTAGGCGGCAGCTTATGCAGTGTGCTGCTGCATCACCTGGGCCAAGAAGAACTGGAATGTGACCATGGCTCCATACACAACCATATGGAGTAGAGAAGGCTGTTTTTTCCTTAGACTCTGGAGACAAGGGAATCTGCCAGTGGTACTTGGTCAAATCAAGTATTGTGGAAAATTGAGCAGTTTGTCAACCTGGAGTATGGGATACGCATCAAACTGTGACACCACATTTACCTTGTGCTAGTCTACACAGGACTCTACAGAATCCTCTTTTCACCACAAAAACCAAGAGGCCATACCATCCACTGTATGGCTCTTCTATTACTCCCATCTCCAGCATATCAGCCAATTTCTTCTGAAGTATTTGCCTTTGTTTGTAGGTAAATTTGTAGGGCAGTGAACACATTGTCATGCCAGGGTGAGTTTCAGAATGAGAAACTCACCCTTCCTTAATTAGGTCCAACACTCCCCCTGGCTCCCTGCCAAATAGTTTAAAGGAATAACATCTTGTGGAGTCCTGGGATGATAGATGCTTGTCTGAATAGACTTAATGCCCAATAATTCAGCGCACCAGTGTTTGCCGCACTGGCCAATCAGTCTCCGGACATCTACACGATTCTGCTGTGGCATTGAAGATGTCCAGGAATGCAGATAATCTGTCTCCCATCTTGTCCAGCATGATAGCTTGTGCTGTGGGGAGCTGTGAGGGTGGACCCATATCAAGCCACCAGGTTGTCCAGAACCTGAGTTTCACACTTGGCCTGGACCTGCAGGTTCTCCAGCTGCTTAAGCTGCACTGCCTCCTACTGTCGGTGTATCGAATCCAGTTCTACCACCACCTGAACCAATGTGTGCACCAGCTGCACGGGCTGTCGGTCCAACATCTTCATGTAGGGGAAAGTTGGGTGCCAATCTAGCAAATTGCTGCTACAGGAGCTCCCAACACATGCACCATCACACACTGTGTCTTTGTTCAGTGCTTTCTCTTTTATTTTCACACAATTTATTTTGTACTGATGTTTGCTTTACATCACTGCCCGCCAGCTGTGGTCACTCTCCTCTTCTGCCAGTTCCATTTCTTCTACTGCATAGCAGTCCCACACATCGGTCCCTACTATTGTATAAATATGAGAGACATGGTTTGGCAACTACTGACAGAAGCGTCTCCCAGCCTTCCCTGGCAATGCCCCTGAACCCACCTCACTGCCCCTCCCCTGCAGTTAAGCCATAGACCAATCCTGCCACCACAGCAGTAGCACTAACAACAAGACAGGAGGCAGAGCTAGAGGAAGCAAAATGATTAGGAATAAGAATGAGTACATCAAAGGGATAACTTAGGTTGACCAAGTTGGAGAGGACAGGTTGAGATGGTTTGGACATGTGCAGCAGAAGGATAGCAGATACTTTGGCCAAATTATGTTGTATATCAGGCTGCCAGGGGGGAGGAAAAGAAGAAGACCTCAGACAGGGTTCATGGGTGTAGTGGCAGATGTCATGCAGAGAGTTTGTTTGACAGAAGATGATGCTAGTGACATAATGAGATGGAGCCACTGTGGTGAACCGTAAAGGGAGCAGGCAAAAGAACAGTGCAAAAATTCAGGTCTTACACTGGGACACCATTATTCTTGCTAGTGTTAGCTAATACTGAGATTGTAACTTTAGCTTTCTGTCATTTTACTGGCAACATTGAGAATAAGCCATTGTGCCACACAGCTAAGATACAACTGCCTGGTTATTGTTGTTTGATAACTTTAGTGCTTTTAAAATCATTTCTGAGCAGAAATGAGTAGCATGCCAGATTATTTCATCAGCTTCATGGTACTGACTTATGTATGATTTCAAAAGCATTTATTTTAGCCAATATTAAATTATGCAATATACAAATCATTAGCATGTCAATATTCAAGCTGATACCAAATACATCAGATCAAAAGATCTCTAGTTTTCAAATTGATTAGGTTTTATCCGTACTAGGTCAGTATTGTGATCAAGCTTATAGAGTTCCTTCTTTTTTTTTTGACAGATTGTTCTACAGTACACAGACCAGATGCCCCTCTTCCATTTCTTGCACTAAACCCCAGAAGACACCGAGAGCATCCGTTCTGTTCATCCTGCCTCCACTCAGGAAGAGTATTCACATCACTCCTCATTTACATCAGTACATTCAACAGAGCACACCATTCCTTCAAATGGGATGGTACACAGTCCTATTGTGGTGAATGGAGATGCTATGAAACCTTCTACAGTTTCCAAAACCACATCCCTCTTCCTGGCAAACCCTGTTGAGAAAATGTTACTATCAGGATACAGTAAAGACCCCAAAACCAACAAAAACACTTATTTTTACATGGAGCACAAATCAAACCAAACCAGGACACTACAGCAGAAACGAAAAGTGATTCAAGAGTTAAAGTCTGATGACCAAGCAGAGCTACCTCCTCATGCAACCGTGTCGGCTAGAACTCCTGCAGTCCCTCCAGCTCAGATTAGGAGAGCTTCTTTTAGCCAAGTGCCATCTCACATTCCAATAAGAAGAACAAAAAGTGAGGGCCATGCTCGAGGAGATGTAACCTCAGCTAGGTTGGCTCAGTCAGCAGTACCAGAGATCTGTGCAGATGCTACCGTGAATGATTGTTTTTGGAGGAAACTGGTGGCAGGCAAGCACCACGGCAGCATATCATCCTCCTCTAGTACCTGTTCAAGTGACACTGCCATTGAAATCTCTCTAACCTGGCCAGAAAGAGTCTCAACAGTCTATCTACAGCCAGCAATACCTGTGACGCTTCCTGGGCCAGCTGCTGTCACCCAGCGTTTGTCTGCGACGATGCAAGAGCAAGTCAAACCTCAATCTTTAGCAAAATGAGTGCCCCAGAGATCAGCTTAATCTCTGTCTTCTGCAGAACCACTGGTAGAGTGAGCCAGCAGAGTGACTCAAAGGAGCCTGGAGCCAGATCTTCATAGAGGAACTGAAGCAATCTTCATCCCCTCCAGCTACATACACAACAGCTACAGCTTCTTTGTCCAAAAAGCCTTGGAGATCTGACCTTTGATGACATATGGTGCAACTTTGATAGTAAGTACCACAGCATCATCTGCAATTTCACTGTTAGGCAAACCAAAGACCAATTCCCAAATGGCAGCCCACAGAACTCAGCCAGTCACTTTACAGAACAGTTACGGAAGCTGACTGATGTGGAGCCCCTGACCGCTGGAAATTTCGCTTCACGGGTCTAAAGAATTCCCAGAAGAGCAAGGTGATAAGACCCTGGTTCGAGGGACTGCCTCCAGGAGCCAAAGCAGAGTGTGGTACATTACAAACTGGGCCAGGGAGGCCCAGGAAAGACTGAAGCTTCAAAGTGTTCCAGTACAGAGGTGCAACGAGGTGCAAGCTTTAGGCTTACTCTTAGCACTGGTAGTAGCCCCATTGAGGAGCTTGGGATCCCCGAAGGTGCTTGTTCCATGTCCCAGAGTCCTTGCAGATGCCTAGACCTGCTGAGTCAGCACATGCCTCCCCTATACAATCCCAAACCTCCACCGACCCTGAAAATATTACAGTTTCTTTTTTGCTCAATCTCTAAGAACTGGCTGACTTTAAACTGATTGTAAGAGACAAAGCCTGAAACTAGTATGGAATAAATTTGCTCCAGCAGAAAACTTTTTATTTTATTTATATTATTAATATTTTCTTTCTTGTAGAAAAAGCTGCAAATCTTGCAAAATACTGGTCTAAAGAAAGGTGTTTTACCACTTATTAGTAATCCATGAACAATCTGTTTGACATTTAAATGTTGTACATTTTGAACCAATGATGTACATTTTTTTGTGCAATCAGGAAACGTCTTGAAAATGTTCAACAAATACTGAAATCTGTTTGCACAAAATGTTAGATATTTTCCAGAATGTGTTTAGTGACAAATACCAGGAATTTTTTTTGATGTTGGTTTCGTTGGCTATCATTTGCTCTCATGTTCAAGGGTTTTATTCGTTGTTTTTTTTTGTTTGTTTTTTTTACAAATACAGTAGCAACAGATCTACCTGGAGGTGAGGGGTTTTTCAAAGACGTGTTGTTTTTATTTACTTGAACTGGAATAATTTTCTTTGGCTGTGGTAAAAGTTAGATACTATATGCATTTTTATAAGACCGTTAATCCAGTAGCAATATTTTTTAAATTGATGGCATGGTATCATTGTGGAAGATGTGTAGTTTAATGCTAAAAGCCAAGGTTCATCTCATGTTTTTGCTGAAGAAAGGAACGATTCTTAAAGTTCTTCATTTCTCTTTGTGTAGTAGTTACAGTGTAATTTGACCAGGTTTTGCTAACATTCTCATCTGTGGCATGCTGCGGCATTTAGATGCTGTGTTTTGAAGCAGTGCTGTACTACTCTGTACCAAGTTTTAGCCCTTTTATGCTGACTGCATGTCTTTTATGTACTGTAACCTTTATCCGAATCTTGTGCTTTTTTTTGCAAATATATTTTATATGAAAATTAATATTCTAAACACTGTTTTTATCGTCTAATGATGGTCAAAATGGCATCATGTTTGAAACCCTGTGTTTCCAGTAGTTTGTGATACTAAAATAAGATGAAAATTATGCATTTCAAAGCACGTTTATTTATCAGCATCCTGTATTGTTTGTTTTATTTAGACAATGTGAATTAATGATCTGAATAAATCTTAAGTTAATAATACTGAACATTTCACAGCTCATTTATTTAATTTGTACTTAATCTTGTCTGCAGTTGTCTTAGTTTTTTGACAAAGTCATTAGCTGGGTTAATTCAGCCTTGCACAAGGTGACATGTAAAAGCCCTTGGCCTTGGTTTTGGCAGTGTGCTGGCTTCTCTAATTATGGACTCTGCTTGGGTCTGTGTTTACCAGCCATCACCCCTTTCAACCTTTGGAGGGGAAAAAAAGAACTAGACCCCCTGCAGGAAGACAAAATGTTCCTTGAAGCTTCACAAGAGAGACAAACTTGTTAAGAGATCAGATATTAAAAAGAGACAATACTGTGCTTTTGGACTGGTTTTGGAATCGAGTTGTTGTTTAACTCGGGTTATTTTACTTGTAGCTAAAATATACATTTGCACACAATCATAAAGTTTCTGTTTGAAACACTTCCTAAATTTGGATTTGTGCCTGTTGCCTTGAGACTAGCATTTTCACACTCAAACAACTTTTTTCGTCACAAGTTGCTAGCCAGTGAGTTAGGAAAAGTTTGTGCTTTCTGTAGTAAGGTTAAGACCCTACAAAACACCGACTCTGCTTACCATTTTTAAAGATTAGAAACAAATGCTGGTCTTTGTTTTGCCCCCAACTCCCATGTCAGGATGCCAAAAATGGCATTATAATACTTTAAGTTCGAGAGCCGAGTTAGTGTACTTGGATCTCAAAGTGTTAGGGTTTGACTCTCCAGAGCTGACAATCCATGCATTGTTTTCATGGTTTCTCAGGACACTGGCATGTCAGTCAAAGGTTTGTCCATTGTCAGGACTGTGATTTCCAAAGCTGACAGCCACCTCTGGCGAGCTGTCAGACACTGCTAGGCCTCTTTCTCAGCTCTGTAAGACTTTGTGTAGCTCGACATGCTCATTTTAGCGCTGCAGACTCTGCTCCAGCCAGCACACAAATACAAAAGATAGCTTCATTAGGATTCCAAAAGATCTACTGAGTCCCTCTTAAAGCTGTATTTATCTCGACAATTTGGCAAGTTTTGGCCTCTCAACTGAAACCTCCAGGCCCTGTCTAGCACTTAAGGCCTGAGAGAATGGTTTTTGTCTCACAGAATGAATGAAGTTTTTCCTTTCAAGATGAAATCACTGCCTGTTTTGTACAAATAAATCAGTTTGGTTTGCAGCTTATACGTAGACATTTTTGAGACAAAGAAACGTGGTAGGGAGTGGGTGTTTGGATAGTTTTAACAAACTGCTGAAGATTAATAAAACATTTGTCCTAGCAAATTAAACAAAGGACATAGCTTCACAGTCACCTCTGTTGCTATTTTGCAGGAGAGATTGAATTTATGATGATGAATCCCTCATGGTTGGTCAGGAGTGAGAGAAAATGTGCTCCAAAACAAAATCCCCCTTCCTCTGAGCCACTGGGACATTCCAGTCCATCCATATGTAAAGCTTACTGCACCATCACACTGTTAAGCTCCCAAACCCTTGACCCATACCCCTCCTTTGTTTTTAAAGATCCTGTTGTGTAACCGTGCAAAAACTCATGGTAACTGTTTAAAAGTCTGAAAATCTAAGACATAAAGTGATTCTGCCTCAGAAAAACACACCCAGCTCGAGGAAATTGGATACCTCTCAAGACTTTGTAGTTTTTTTGGCCCCGCAGCTGTGGGTTTATCTCCCTGTGAGCCCTTATCTCCTCCCTCTCTGTTTCCCATATAAACCCTCCACTACTTTCAGCCGCACTAAGTCTTTTCAGTGGCCTGCTCACAAGACATTTTTAATTTCTTACCCATTTTCTTGGACTCCCCCCGTGTCTACAATTTTTTTCTGCATACTGTGCCTGACAGAGCAGAGGTAAGGAAAGAGGTAAGTTTTTTTTTCTTCATGTGCCAAGTAAAAACAACTGCAAAAAAACATGTTTTAAAGTGTTGTGTCTGCAGATAATTTCAATGTTAAATCAAAGACATCGCTCGTCATAAACATGATCATGTTTTCACAGAAATTTAAAGTAGTCTGTGTCATTTACAGGACGGAAACATGAAAGTCTGCATGGCTTTATTCGTTTGTGTGGCAGTCCTGACTGCATGGTTCTTCACTGCAGGTAAGAATAATGCTACATCTGAGAGATGTGCAATCAAGGAAATTGCCATTAGTTCATGAGTTGCATTAGATTTCTAAGCAGGTTTTTAATAATGTTACCTATGATCATGAAACCATGATCTCTTCCTCACTCTTACAAAGAAGTTTTGTTACCTGAACCAAACCAAACAAAGTCTCAAAAATAAAGCAAAGTCTAAAAATGTCAGGTTAACGTGGGACACAAACCCAGGTCTCCTGGTTAAAGGTCTAGTAACTGACTAATGTGATCTTTTACAAACCCTTGTTTGATGTGTAGGGATGTTTTCTGATGAGGCAAAATGTTCTAAGTAAGAACAAACAACACTTCAGCTATCAGGGAATTATACATGGGCACTTGTTATTGCTCATTCTCTGCTCTCCTCTTGCTCAAGTTGTGTTTGCTAATCTTACAAAGTTATTTTCATGTGCATGGGGTTTTTTCAAGTGCTTGCCCACATTCTTGTCAGATTTATACATTTTCTTCCCAGCTTTGTAAAAAGTAGCTGGTACACAAGATGAGGTCTGTTACTTACAGATATTTCCCTTAGAGTCGCGTGCAAAGAAGTTTCTTCCAGAGCTAATAATCAGTGTCAGTTCATTGTCTTTGTTGTGCCAGGCTTGAAATAAGGGTGAGGTAGTGATGGGCTGATTAATCGGCATGAGTTTGTGTCTTAGGTCTCCAATTGTTTTTCATTAGTTTAATGTACCTGGTGGCAACTATATAAATAAAACTGAATTGAATAAAAGTTTTAAATCCATCCAACTGTCCCTTAATTATTGCAGCCCCACCCCACAAATGAATACTGGGAATAAACATTTACAATTTCAAAAATAAAATAAAAAAAATCAAGATCTGGGCCAACTTTTGATACTTTGTTAACCATGATGTTCCCCATCATCCATTTCTCCATTAGGTTTTACTTTAAACAAGCATTGAAAACACCTCCACGCCTTCAACAAAAACATTATCTGATGGGACTCTTAGCATTTTACTCTGACTAGCATTAAATTACAACTTTAATGTATGCTATAACTAAAATTCTGTGGCAAGATTTAGACTGCTGGAGGCCTATCAAACGTCACACAGGGGTCCAGTCCACACTGACAGACTCCTATTTCTCACCAGTGGAGGGGCTACTGCCCTACTGTGCTCCAGAAAGCACTGTGATGAATCAATTAACTGTGTGAGAGGAGGACTCAGCAGGCAGGCAGTGAAGTGACAAGCATCTCCGCAGATTGTAGGTCCTGCCATCATCACTAGAGGAGACTGGCATCGTGTCATCAGCTTTATATTACCCAACCAGAGCTGCTTTTGTTGTGGTACGCAATTATGAAAAACTTGCACCCCTAGCACCTCTGCATGCCCCACATCCCCGACCCCTACCCTCCCATCATTTTCTCTTCTCTGACAGACCTTGGCAGGGCATGTTAAGTCCTGGCATGCCACTGCTCGCAGTTAGAGCAAGAAGAAAACAACTGTGAGTGTCATGAGTAATGATGGGATTGGCTGGGGGTTTTATCCCCTGATTGCATGGTGAAAAAGAGTTGGTCAGTGGTGGTGGGAGGGGATGGTTAGATTAGAACAGGAAAACACATCTTTTAAGACCTCACTTTGATCCCCTCAAATGAGCCTTGTCCCCCCCACCTATTGTATCTCGCAACCTTCCCTCACCATGGAGCCAATTTCTCAGCTCTTCTAAAAAACAACCGAAAACAAGACTGTCATTGTCCTTCACTGGCGGTTTGGCTGATTTATTTGCTGTGGTTCAGAGAAAAAACACATGAAGGGGACTCAGCAGAACAATATGCTTCATTAGGCTTTTTGAAGCCATACTTTCCATAAGCCTGTAGACTTGAAACCGAACCACTAATCAGACTGAATCCTATTATTTTGATCTGATGCTTAATTACTTTTTTCCCAAAAGTTCAACGCTGTTTTTCTTTTTCTTTTTTCTTTTTCTGTTCTAGATGCCAAGGAGTTATTCATCACAACCATAAAGGTATTCTTTCTTTGTCTCTTGTTCCTGGCTAGAATGCCAAAGTCCAGCTGTGGTACAAAGTCAAGTCAACAATATAAGAATTTATGCCTCTTATATACAACTTCATTGTATGTTCAGAATAGCTCTTAAATCATGTAATACATTATTTTGGAAGACTGGGAGTTGATCTTACCCTTGTTGAACTTGAACAAACAAGCTAATTATCACTAGTTGCACAGTGTCTCTTTAATAGTTTAAAACCTTGTGTTCTGATTTCAAAAACAGACATAAACACTTGTCCTTTATATCGGCAAAGTTGAGTTTTCTGTCCTAGTCGCCATAATTCTTACTGACCCACTTTACACTTCACTGTCAAGTATAAAATAAACCAAATAAACACAGTCCATATGCCATCTTCACAATTTTCATATCGAAGGAAGCTTTAAAGTCTATCTTTATATTTTCAAAGTTAGCTTATATATATATATATATATATATATATATATATATATATATATATATATATATATATATATATATATATATGTGTGTGTGTGTGTGTGTGTGTGTGTGTGTGTGTGTGTGTGCATATGTATCGAACAATACAAAATTTTTAATTTATTTTATCAACTTTCCTTCTGACGATGCTGTCTGTGTTAAGCGCTCAGTGGATCTGCGCTTGACAGTGCAGCCTAGGCGGAGTAGTCGAACACAGATTCACTGAGCGCAGGGCAAGCTAGCGAGACAGAAGCTAAGCTCTCCTTGCAACATGGCAAATTGAACCTCCCCCACCCTCATTCAGATCTGGCGTTTGGAACTATTTTGGTTTTCATGTGACGTATGACCCTGAAGGTAAGCGCATCATGGACAAAAGTAAAACAGTATGTCGGATGTGCCACGCAATGCTCAAATACATTGGTGAGAACTAGTGCGTTAGCGCAGTTAGCTCGTTAACGTGTTGACACTGTCCAGCCCCACACACGGGGCGATCCGTGGTAGCTCGTTAACGGAGATTTGCGGTGTTGTGGCGTTAACGTCATTTCAACGAGATTAACGCTGACAACATCCTAGTGCAAAGACAAGTTGAAGCAGACAAAAACAACAAAGCACGCATGCTACAAACTTTACCCGAGTCATTTAGACAGCCGTTAACACATGATTCTCCTTATGGGGACCTGATATGTTTAATATGCTGCTGAGAATATAGCCCAGAAGAAGCATTTAGTATAGCTTTTATTTTGGAAAGAGCCATTTCTCTGTAATAAACTCTCTTTTCCAAAGATGAGTGATTTCTCCATCAGATAGGTTTATTTTTTTTATTACTTTGTTGTTTCAGCAACATTAAATGTAAAAACTGTACCTTTGAGTTAAAATATATTTATAATTTTAATAAACATGAACATGAACATTTTTTTTGTATCGAAAAAATATCGAACCGTGACACCAAAGTATCAAACCGAACCGAATCGTGAATTTTGTGTATGTTGCACCCCTAGTATATATGTATGTATATGTATATATGTATGTATATATATATATGTATGTGTATATATATATATATATATGTATGTATGTATATATGTATGTATATATGTATGTATGTATATATATATATATATATATATATATATATATATACACACACACACACACACATATATATATGTATATGTATATATGTATGTGTATATATATATGTATATATATGTATATATATGTATATGTATATATATATATAAGGTTTTGTACAGTCTGTCTGATTAAAATATGAGTAAACAGATTTTTTTTATTAAGCAAACACAAACAAACAAACAAAAAACAACATAGCACAGTGTCTGCCACCTTTCAAAAAATAAAAAAATAAATAAAAATTGGCAATTCCTTTCAGGCAGTCTTTATCCATCAAACAAGGGTCCTGTGCAGTATCTTTGCTGTTCCTGGGACCAGGGTTTTAATAGTTTTGCAATTTTCATTAGTTTTTATTTTTATTTAGTTTTGACTTCAGATTTTCAATTTTATATCAGTTTTAATTAGTTTTTACCAATTGTTTGCTAGTTTAGTTTAGTTTTTATTTTTTTGAAAATCCTTAGTTTCAGTTTAGTTTTGATTAGTTTCAGTTATAGTTTTAGTTGTGTTTGCAATAATTAAGTGTAACAAAATCCCAGTTTCATCATATCAGTCATTCTCTTCTGCTTATCCTTGGGTATGTTGCTATTCCAGCTACCATACCCTGCACCCTGGACAGGTCGCCTGTCTGTCGCAGGGCTAACATGCAGAGACAGACAACTCACATTCCCACCTATGGGTTCTTTAAATAAATAAATAAAGGCAGATGAACAACCATTGATACCAGGCAACTATAAAATGTATATCTTGGCCCCAATGAGACTATTAACTCTTGCAGCACCGGGTGTTCGTAATTTTGGTTCAAGTGAATTGATAAACTTTTTGAAGGTAATTGACTCACAGTTATGTAGATATCCCAGTCCTGTTGTCTCGGGATGCATCACGCTGCCTTGCCTGGGGTTAGCTTCTGTTTTCTTGGGATGAGGGTTGAGTGTGCTCCCTTACCTTCTCAAGGTAAGCTAGGTTAGCCTTCTTGTGTGAGCTTTTCAAGTGCACTTTAAGGTTTGTGGGATTTTTTTCCCTTTAGAAATGTCCCTCATAATTTGTCTGTTTCCACTACAAGACACTTGCTTTATCCAAAACACAGTCATATTCAAAGTAATCCCAAATTGGACTCTGGTGCTTTCTTCCGACTTTTCCTGACATGATTCTGCGCGTGGATGGAGCAGCAACACAGACGACTCGACTAACGTACTTGCCACATGCTGGCATAATGAGACACAGCAAGAAAAAAATCTGGAAACTAAACTTCATTTTCACCCTTGACTATTGTATGACACGCACACATCAACGAAAACTAAACACATTTTTGCTATAAATTCAGTTAATTTTAGTTAATTTTGTGAACACTCATTCCAGTTTTAGTTAGTTTTCCTTTTTTTGTTTTTATTTTTATTTCCGTTAACGAAAATGTTTTTTCACTTCTAGTTTTCGTTATTTCGTTAGTTTTCGTTAACGATAATAACCTTGCCTGGGACTGCGCTTTTCTGGACAAACATCTTGGATGTTGTTTCTGGGATGTTCTTTAGCCAGGGCTGGACTGGTAATCTGGCATACCAGGCATTTACCCAATGGGCTGATGCACTTTTGGGCTGATGGCCGTGCACCAGTGCTGCATGCACTGACATAAGCCTATTCATTAATTTTCACCACTGATACTGTATTGCCCAATCAAATATCTCTACACAACCAGGCGCTCCACTTGCCTTTGCTGTACGTCACACAACATGTAGAACAGAGTTAAGTGAGAAAGAAGTGGAGAAAAGCTGTGGAGCTGCTAAGACAGATAAAAATAAACTAAAAATAAATGCAGCAAAATGTGTCAAATTAACCGACATATTAGCTGTTGGGGCTGCTGCTGCACCATCAGCAGTACTGCCAACAAGAACTTTTACAAGCTCTCACAGCCACAGGAGGCTGCTGTTAATAGCACCAACAAGAAGTGCAGGAAGAGGGACAACGGTCCCAACAAGAGAGTGATATAATAGATGGAGGATATAATTCCCCGCTCGCCCCTGCTGTCTATCCTTCAAGCTCGGGTCCTCTACCAGAGGCCTGGGAGCTTGGGGGTCCTGCGCAGTATCTTAGCCATTCCTAGCGCTGTGCTCTTCAAGTTCAAATTTATTTATATAGCACTTTTAAAACAACAGGTGTTGACCAAAGTACTGTACAATAAAATGGACAAGGCAATAAACATAAAAAAAAAAACAGAATAGTGTTTTAGAAGAGAATGAAATCATAAAAAAGAGAATAAAATCATAAAAAAGAATAATAGTAACAAACTCATGATGAATCAAAAGCCAGAGAATAAAAATGGGTCTTTAGATGACTTTTAAAAGTATCCAGTGTTGGGGAGGGTCTGATATGCAAAAGCAATATATTCCAAGGTTTGGGGGCAGTCACAGCAAATGCCCGGTTTCCTCTGTGTTTTAATCTGGACCTAGGGAGAACCAAAAGCATTTGGTCTGCAGACCTCAAGGATCTTGGGGGAGAATACCAGGTTAGGAGATCAGCAAGATTTGTAGGGGCTAGTCCATGCAAGTTTTAAGATCTTAAAGTCAATTGGAAAGCTGACTGGCAGCCAGTGTAATGATGCAAGCATAGGATATGTATGATCTCGCTTGCGTGTGCCAGTTAGAAACCGTGCTGCAGCATTTTGAACTAGCTGCAGTTGGCCAATTGATGAAGATGTGATGCCAGAGTAGAGACTATTACAGAAGTCGAGGCGAGATGAGATGTAGGCATGGATCGCTTTCTCAAAATCTCTGAAACTGAGAAAGGGCTTAACTTTTGTAATTAGGCGAAGATGAAAGAAACTGGTTTTGACTACATTATTTATCTGCCAAGTGCTGCCAAAAATCACTCCTAAATTTCTTGCAAAAGATTGTTTTTTTTTTTTATATAATTTTCTAAGGGGCCAAGGTCATAATGGTCAGAAGGACCAAAGACAATGACCTCAGTTTTCTGTTCATTTAGATTTAGAAAATTTAGAGCCATCCATGCCTTGACATCTTCTAGACCACAGGTGTTGAACTCCAGGCCTCAAGGGCCGGTGTCCTGCAGGTTTTAGATGTGTGCTTGATCCAACACAGCTGATTTAAATCGCTAAATTACCTCCTCAACATGTTTTGAAGTTCTCCTGAGGCCTGGTAATGAACTAATCATTTGATTCAGGTGTGTTGACCCAGGGTGATATCTAAAACCTGCAGGACACTGGCCCTCGAGGCCTGGAGTTCGACACCCCTCTTCTAGACAATCAAATGGTCCCTTCAGAGGATTCACAGATTTTCATTTTAGTGGAAGGTAAATCTTAGAATCATCTGCATAACAGTGAAACAAAATTCCATATTTTTAAAAAATAGATCCCAACGGGAGCATATAAATTGAAAAAAAGGCCTGGACCAAGGATAGAGCCCTGGGGGACCCCGCAAAAAAGGGTCGTCTTTGGAGACAATGTGTCTCTGAATCTAACAGAGAAAATACGATTAGATAAGTAGGATTTAAACCATTCCAAAGCAAGCCCTTTAATTCCGGCACATTGTTCCAGTCAAGAGTTAAGAATCCTGTGATCTACTGTGTCAAAACGGTGGTGGTTCACCAATGTCGTGTTGGTCTAAAAAGGTCTGGAGCTCTGGAAGGACAATTTTCTCCAGAGCTTTTGACAAAAAGGACAATTTAGAGATTGGGCGGTAATTTGATAGAACTGTTAAGTCCAGATTCTGCTTTTTAAGGATGGGTTCCATCACAGCATGTTTAAAATCAGAGGGAACAGACCCAGACTGAAGACTGCAATTGACAATAGAAAGCAGACATGTACCAACAGTGTCAAAAACATCTTTCAGTAACCTAGGTGGAATGATATCCAGGGTACATTTTGAAGGTCTCAAATTTCTGACTACTTCATTAAGTAATGAAAGGGATACTGGCTCGAAGTGATCAAAAACAGCCAAGGTTGGAGTATAAACACCTGGGTCAGAAACGGAAAAGAATAATGTGGGATCTAATATCTACAATTTTATTAATGAATAATTTCATTAGATTCTCACTTGTTATGTTCACTGCTATATGAGGATCAGCAGTGGGAGGATTAAGAACTGAATTTATAATACCAAATAAAATCCGAGGTTTATGACAGTTGTTGGACACGATCTTGGAAAAGTATTTTGTTTTAGCTGCTCTTACAGCTTTCTGGTAACTTGACAGGGATTCTCTAAGAGCCTCAAACGACATTTGGAGACGGTCCTTTTTCCACTTTCTTTCCACTTTTCTACATGCCCGTCTGCGTTCCCTGGTGTCATTATTTAACCATGGCTGGGTTTTAGGTTTTCGATACCCAGTGGTACAAGTGCCAATGGAATCCAGTATTTCCAGACAAGCTGAGTTGAACAGGGAAAGCAGACTATCAGTGGTCGAATGAGTGGTACTGTTAGTAGGTAATGCCTGATTACCTGGTAATGCCAGAGATCTCAGATGTTGTTCCTGAGATCTGTTGAAGCCACTTGCCTAGCTTGGGAGTCATTGCACCTAGCACCTAGCACTGTTACCTTCACCCTTCACATCTTCTCCAACTCTTCTCTGAACCCTTGGTACTTCTCCAGTTTCTCATGTTCCTTCTTCCTGATGTCATTGGGAACCGCTACATCTATCACTACAGCTGTCTTCTTCTGTTTGTCTACCTTCTGTTTGTGTTTGTCTACCACAAACAGGCCACACTCGGCACAGATGTTTCTGTATCCTATGCCTGCCTGCTAGCACCTTGCACCCTGTTGTTATGTGCTGGATTGTCTCTGGGGCATTTTTACATAGCCTGCACCTGGAGTCTTGCCTAGTGTGATAGACCCCAATCTCTATGGATGTTGTGCTCGAAGCTTGTTCCTGTGCTCCCATGAATAGTGCCTCTGTGTCTTTCAGTCCAGCTTCGTCTAGCCACTGGTAGGATTTCTGGATATCAGCCACCTCCACTATCTGCCGGTGGTACATACCGTGCAGGGGCCTGTCCTTCCACCATGGTTCCTCCTCTTCCTCCTCTATCTTGGGTTTCTGCTGTCTGAGGTATTCACAGAGCATGCGGTCGCATCCAGATGTATTCATGGATGTTCATTGTCTCATCCTGGACTGTGGTGCTGACACTCACCAGCCCCCGGCATCCTTCATTCCGCTTGACGTACAGCCTCAGGGTGCTGGACTTGGGGTGAAACTCTCCATGCATGTTCAGGAGCTTCCTGGACTTTATGTCAGTGGCTTCTATCTCCTCCTTTGGCCAGGTTATTATCCCAGCAGGGTACCTGATCATGGGCAAGGTGTAGGTGTTGATAGCCTGAATTTTGTTCTTACTGTTCAGCAGGCTCCTCATGACTTGCCCAACCTCTTCATGGTTCCCATTTGCCTTTGTGATCCCCAGGTACTTGTAGCTGTCTTCTATGTCTACAATGTTACCTTCTGGTAGTTCGATCCCCTCAGTTCTGACTACCTTCCCTCTCTTTGATATCATCCAACTACATTTCTCCAGTCTAAACGGCATTCTGATGTCATTGATGTATATCCTGGTAACATGGATCAATGTTTTGTTCTGTCTTGGCATACAGTGGGATGTCATCCATGTACAGGAGGTGGCTGACAATTGCTTCGTTCCATAGTCAGTATCCGTAGCCAGTCTTGTGAATGATCTGACTGAGGGAGTTTAGGCCTACGCAGAACAGCAGTGGGGACAGGGCATCTCCTTGGTAGATGCTATGGTCTTGAAGTTGGCCTCTAGAGTGGTTCGCCATATCCATATTTAGTCCCTGATAAAGGCTCTTAGGGTCCTGCTGATCTTGTCTGGGCATTCCACGATCCAGGTGTGGGGCATCAAGTCATAGGCCTTCTTGTAATCAATCCAGGCAGAGACCAGGTTGGTCAGTCTGGTCTTGCAGTCTCGGCTGACTGCTCGGTCTACCAGTAGCTGGTCTTTTGCTCCTCTGGTATTCTTGCCAATTCCTTTCTGTGCCCCGCTCATGTATTGACCGATGTGCCTGTGTTCATCTTAGCCGCCAGATGCCTGACGGGAGCTTCCAGCAGGTTATTGGCCAGTAGTTGGATGGGACTGGTCCCTTCTGGGGGTCCTTGGGGTTCAGAACTTTCCGGCTTTGTGTTAGCCATTCTGGTTGTCTCTCATCGACTAGCAGCTGGTTCATTTGTGCTCCCAGACGCTTGGATGGTTGTATGGGGAACAGCTGCTTTATTCTCCTGCCTTCAATCTCCCTGGTGTACCTCTTCAAGCGGCTGGCCAAAGCTCTGAGTCATTGCTTGTCAGTTTCCAAGGCCTCAGGTATGGACAACTTTCTGTACTTCTTAGGCACCTTCTTCATTGCACCTTTCTGCTGGTCTGATAGTTGGCTAACCTCCCTCCATGCTACCTTGATCTTAGCCTCTAGTCTCCTTCTCCATGGAGGGTAATCAGAACTTGTGGCTGTTCCACTTGTAGCCAAGCATCTCACTGATCACTGCTGCCAAAGTGTAGATCAGCTGGTTAGTCTTGGTAATGGTAGGTATGGTATGTAGTGCTGCATTCACATCATCCAGTAGATCTTCTGAGGGTACTTTACGTAGTCTTGGTAACCGGCTATGGAGGTTCCAGGTTTTAAGCTTCGCCGTGATCCTATCTTTCAGGTCAGTTTCTCTTGCACTCAATGATCCTTCTTCCATCGCACTTGGGGCTTCGTATATATATGTGATAGGGTCTGAGTGTGTGCTTGTGTAGACACTAAAGCTGGTGTGCCAAAATGTCATACCAGGAGGTTCTTTAAATACAAGGGGGAGAAAGTTTATCAGAAACCCAAGGCACAGAGACTAAACAGGTCTAATCAGAAGAAGGAAGAGGAATAAAACAAACGACATTCTAAAAACTTATGCAATAAAATGTTCTTATTACACTAAATTCTAAAGCAAACACTCAATAAAATTGTCTTAAAAAATCTCCAAGAAGAATGTTCCTTATAGCTAAGAGGGAAACAATTCCTCTTCTGGTGCTGAAACTGCGCCAGCCTAGTCCCAGGGAACAAGGAATCTCTTCTCGTTACTCTCTCTTCATCGAGCTCGTCGCACCACAACCCAGTTTTGGCCCACAACAGCACACAACTGAGTCCCTGGCTTGCTGCTACCATGGTTTTCCTCGTGGCACCTCCCTGAAGTGTCATCCGTGAAGCTGGCCTGGCTAATCTCCATGGCGACACTCCCCCCCAACAGGGTTGCACCTGACGAACAACAGTGGAAAACAGTACTCACAAATGCCGACAGAGGTTCACCTGTGGCCTGCTGTTGATCACACCCATTGTTCCCCACTGGTTGCCGTATCTGTCGCTGCAAATGGAGTTTTAGGACATCCTGATAATAATGAATTACAGTAGTCCAGCCTAGAAGTAATAAATGCATGAACTATTTTTTCAGTGTCACTCTGAGACAGGATATTACTAATTTTAGAGATATTGCACAAATGGAAGAAAGCAGTCCTACATATTTGTTTATTATGTACATTGAAGGAATCTGAAAATATATGCTATACCTTCTGATGATACTGCCTAAGGGAAGCAGGTATAATGTAATCAGATTTGGTCCTACCACACAACCCTGTGGAATTCCATAATTACCCTTAGTGTGTGAAGAGGTCATTCAAACCATACCTACAACATGCTCTAATGACCACTGGTAGTCATACAGCCTTGGATAAAGTAGAATTGGTACAGGGATGGGCCATCTGCCTGCAGAGAGCTCTGTTGTCAGGAAGCAGTTTACAAAGTATGTCGCCCAACCGGTCTTCGGACCCCTCTTGTTTATGCTGTTGTTGGTCCATCAGCCTGCCATGAGAAAAAAGGAGCAAATGTATCACCTACAAATAGCTCAAAAGATAACAAGTATTAAAAACAATGAACAGTGTCCACAACAGCCACTGTCTATACTTTTTTTTTTGTTTGTTTGTTTTTCACAGTTCACCCATTCCTGGTAATCTCTAGAAATCGCTGTATCTCCCGTCCATATTCTGGCCCACTTTTCAGCCAGTCAACATTCAGGAGTCAATCAAAGTTAGAATAAGGAAGGGTGGGTTATGTGAAAACCCCTCTCCCCTCTCTGTATAACTGAAATTGTATATGCAAACCAACACATTTGAGAAACTGTAAAACCAGTTTAAGTGAAACACAAAATCCAAGGCATAACACTATTAGGTGTGAAGTCTCACGGAACAGATTTATATTTACTGTTGTTTATTCAAATCTTGTGCTCAACAACTGACTCCTGTGTTTCATAATATTTTTAATAACGATTTAGAGGAACAGGATGTATCTATTGTTTGGATGGATGCTTTTTTAGTTCTCGTTCATAAATCTAGTTATTTAAAAACTTTAAATGCTCAAAGACCGGTAGGCCTCACGTCAATTGTGATAAAATACTTAAAGTCAAAGAAAAGGTTAAGGGTGAAGTTAAGGGAAACTGAGGATGTGCTTGACTCCACACAGTTCATAAAGGAGTGGAACATGTCAGATTGACCTTCTTGAACCTGACTGTTCAAAGTCAGAGTAAAAAGTTCCTCAAGTATTTCGGTGCAAAAAGTGAGACTGCCTTACACATAGCACTGTTAGGGATGTTTTTGTTGCACTGACCTGCCCACCAGGAATATGCAGAAACCCGTTAGCAGGAAAGCAATGATAATGCCAATCCACATGTCAGTGGAGAAGGGCGCCAGCAGGCTGAACGTGCTGTCTTCAGAGTCTGTTGCTTTGCGCACAATGAAGCTGAGGCCAGTTTGAATGAAGGGGTGGTCATGTCCACAAACCTCTCTCTGTTATGTGAAGGCTGTGTGCACGCAGGGGTGGTGATATGAAGGACCCAAAATGCAGACTCACGGAAATAAAGGTGAACTTAAATACAGCTTTAATGCTGAACTCCAAAAAAGTAACAAAACTGAGACTCCAAGGTAAACTTTACACAGACAGAACACACAGCAAAATAAGGGTAGATCGCAACAATGACAAACTGAAACACAGGGCTTAAATACATAGAGGGAGCAATCAGGGAATGGACAACAGGAGAGAAACACAGCTGGGGCAAATCAGAACTGACGAGACAAGGAAGCGTAAACTGAACACACTGAGATAAGACAGAGACCTTCAAAGTAAAACAGGAAACACATAACACAGACTGAACAAAAGACACAGACTCACATGCAGGCACTACAACAGAGGGAACAGAGATGTGGGACCAGGGCAGACACAGACACTGACTGGACACGGGGATATAGCAGACAGGGGAGACAGCAACTAAGGATTACACAGAGACAAACCATAAGACATGACTCTAACAAAAACCCAAAAACTAGAAATTATAAATAATATAATAAACTCAAAAACCCTGGGTCAACGACCCAGGCATCCTAACACTCTCTGACTGCAGTGGCAGTCAGCGGGGCCACAGCCAGGTCAGCCTCCTGAAGCAAGGTATAGCAACACATATGAAAAACCAGGGACACAATCAATGAAAAAAAGAAAAGAAAAGTTAAAACTCTGTACAATGTGAGTACAAATAGAAAGGAGTAACAATTGCACAAGTTGTAAGAACAGGTTGATTTCCTTTAAGTTTAAAGTATGAATGATCCTCTTGCTGCCTTGTGTTTTGTCAGGATGAACCATATGTCATGAGCAAGGGCTCTGAGCTAGAAGGCTACTGCATTGATCTGATCTCAGAGCTCTCCAAGAAGCTAGGCTTCAAGTACAACTTGCATCTGGTCAAAGACAACCGCTATGGCGCCATGGACTCCAGCGGCAACTGGAATGGCATGATTGGTGAAGTCATCAGAGGGGTGAGTCATAGAGTTATAGAGCACTGAAACAACTCTACTTCAGTGTGTTACAGTATGTGAACACTGTAGTATGTGTCTTCAGTGTAATGTGTTTTGTTGCTCTTGTTAATTTAAGTTTGATACCCTCCTGTTCAACCTCAGACCTTGCTTTGATTTTTTTGATGAATGTACACTTTAAATTTAATGCCACCAATGTCTGAGCCCACCTAATATTATGCATTATAGATTATCAGAGCCACAATGTTCTTTGCAATTTTACATTAATTACATTAATTGGCAAGATTACTCTTAAATTGTCAAATTAATTTAATTTATACATTGCCAAATCATAACAACTGTTGCCTCAAAGCACTTTACATTGTAAGGTAAGAACGCTCTTACCCTATCTGTGTAGCAGTGAGCATAGGATTCTATATATATTTCAACATTTGTTATGATGTTTTGTGCTACTTACAAACAAATGCTGACCATGAATTATTTAACATTGTTACTCCTTTCTATCTGTACTCACATTGTACAGAGTTTTAACTTTTCTTTTCTTTTCTTTTCTTCATTGATTGTGTCCCTGGTTTTTCATATGTGTTGCTATACCTTGCTTCAGGAGGCTGACCTGGCTGTGGCCCCGCTGACTGCCACTGCAGTCAGAGAGAGGTTTGTGGACATGACCACCCCCTTCATTCAAACTGGCCTCAGCTTCATTGTGCGCAAAGCAACAGACTCTGAAGACAGCACGTTCAGCCTGCTGGCGCCCTTCTCCACTGACATGTGGATTGGCATTATCATTGCTTTCCTGCTAACGGGTTTCTGCATATTCCTGGTGGGCAGGTCAGTGCAACAAAACATCCCTAAAACACTATATCTATATATATATATATCTATATATATATATATCTATATATATATATATATATATATATGTGTATGTGTGTGTGTGTGTGTGTGTGTGTGTGTGTGTGAGTGAGTGCAACACAGGCACATGGGTCAATACATGAGCGGGGCACAGAAAGGTATGGGCAAGAATACCAGAGGCGCAAAACACCAGCTACTGGTAGACTGAGCAGTCAGCCGAGACTGCAAGACCAGACTGACCAACCTGTGCACTGCCTGGATTGATTACAAGAAGGCCTATGACTCAATCCCCCACACCTGGCTCCTGGAATGCCTAGAATTGTACAAGATCAACAGGACCCTAAGAGCCTTCATCAGGAACTCAATAGGGATGTGGCAGACAACACTAGAGGCCAACTCCAAGCCCATAGCACAAGTCACCATCAAGTGCGGGATCTACCAAGGAGATGCCCTGTCCCCACTGCTGTTCTGCATAGGCCTGAACCCCCTCAGTGCGATCATTGACAAGACTGGCTACGGATACCGACTACGGAACGGAGCAGTTGTCAGCCACCTCCTGTACATGGATGACATCAAGCTGTATGCCAAGAGTGAACGAGACATCGATTCACTGATCCACACCACCAGGACATACAGCAATGACATCAGAATGCCGTTCGGACTGGAGAAGTGTAGTCGGAGGTTAACAAAGAGAGGGAAGGTAGTCAGAACTGGGGGGATCGAACTACCATAAGGAAACATTGCAGACATAGAGGACAGTTACAAGTACCTGGGGATCCCGCAGACATATGGGAACCACTGAAGAGGCCGCTAGGAAAGCTGCAACCAACAAGTATCTGCAGAGGGTCAGGCAAATCCTGAGGAGTCAGCTGAACGGTAAGAACAAGATCCGGCAACACCTACGCCCTGCCCGTGATCAGGTACCCTGCTGGGGTAATAAGTTGGCCAAAGGAGGAGATAGAAGCCACTGACATAAAGACAAGAAAACTCCTTACCATGCATGGAGGGTTTCACCCCAAGTCCAGCATCCTGAGGCTGTACGCTAAGTGGAAGGAAGGAGGCCGGGGACTGGTGAGTGTCAGCACCACAGTCCAGGATGAGACAACAAACATCCACAAGTACATCAGTAAGATGGCCCCAACTGACAGCGTGCTGAGTGAATACCTCAGGCAGCAATAACCCAAGAAAGAGGAGAAAGGCGAGGAACCATCATGGAAGGACAGGCCCCTGCACGGTATGTACCACTGGCAGATAGCGGAGGTGGCTGATATCCAGAAATCCTACCAGTGGCTGGAAAAAGCTGGACTGAAAGACAGCACGGAAGCACTAATCATGGCAGCACAGGAACAAGCACTGAGCACAAGATCTATAGAGGCTGGGGTCTATCACACCAGGCAAGACCCCAGGTGCAGGCTATGTAAAGATGCCCCAGAGACAATCCAGCACATAACAGCAGGGTGCAAGATGCTAGCAGGCAAAGCATACATGGAACACAATAACCAAGTGGCCGGCATAGTGTACAGGAACATCTGTGCCGAGTATAACCTGGAAGTCCCGATGTCAAAATGGGAGATGCCCCCAAGGGTGATGGAGAATGACCGAGCTAAGATCCTGTGGGACTTCCAGATACAGACGGACAAAATGGTGTCCGTCTGTATCAAAAACAAAACACCCCATACTCTCGGAGCACCTCCCACAGGACACTCTGAGGGACACGGTTGAATGCCTTCTTCAAGTCCACAAAACACATGTAGACTGACTGATAATTAAAGGCAACATGGATCAGCCACAACATTACCTTCCTCATAATGTGTAGGTCTTGTTCATGTTGCTCTTGGGGCATAGATACCTTCTGACTCTGCATTGGCACATTAGCTTTAGATCCTGTGGTGGGTTAAAAGGGCATCCTTTGTGAATCAGGCTTCTCTTGATACATCCCACTATGATTGCGAACCCACATTTAGAAGCTTGACAATGCCCTGGACTCTTTATCATGTTTCTTAGGCCATTCCTGGGCGGTTTTTAGTACCCCCAAGCAGAGTGCTTGGGGGTGCTGGGGAAGGCCCCCGTTGTCAGGTGTTGCTGTTATCATGATGATGGTTGGTTAAGCAAAAATATGCATGGATGATTACACTTCTATAAGAGAGCTACCAACTCACAAGTACCTGTTTTACAAACTTGAATTTGACAACTATTGTCCCTATGAGGAATTGAACAAAACCAAAAACATCCTAAGTTACCAGTAAAACAAACTGTAAAATATGTAAAAAAATAATGTGATCTACATAAATACCAGCAGAACATCCTAGCAGAACATTGCAATGTTGCATTGTAACAGGATCATCCATGTTATTTTGTTCATCGCAATGATTTTGTTGTTGTGGTTGAATGTTGCATATACAATTGAATCTTGAATTATGTTATGAAAGCTTTCATTTGTTTTATCTTGCAGGATCAGTCCCAGTGAATGGGCTGAGCCAGACACAGAAGAACACAGTTTCACTTTGCTGCACAGCTTCTGGTACATCACAGGAGCTCTCACCCTGCAAGGTATTGCAACATTCCACTAAATTAAAGCACAGAAATGCACTCTGCTGCTTGCCACTTTCTACATGCCTTAAGACAAATATGTAGTAACATGTTTTACTGTACACGGATCATTTTGTAATACCTAAAGAAAGAGATCAAATAAGGAAAATAAAAAGTTCCACATGCATAACAATTCAGTGTAGTATATTGAGACTTGTATCAATGTCTGCATATAGTCAACAACTGAATGTCAAGTAAAATAAAGAAGTTACAATTTGATAGTATTATGTGTATATGTGTGATGGCTGTAGTGCAGGAGGTAGACCACATCATCAGCTAATCAGAAGGTTGGTGGTTTAATTCCTGGCTACTCCAGTCAGAATGCCAAAGTATCCTTGGGCAGGTTAGATAGAAAAATGTGCTTGTGTGAATGAGGCAAGTTGTTTGAAGTGCTTTGGATGCATAAGTTGAGTATAAAAGTGCTCTCTAAAAACCTGTCAATTCACCATCTACTTGGGGGTATTTTATTAATAAGAAACTTATTAATATAAGAAACTGCACATAAAGTTTGCATTGAAAAATAAAGCTGTTTTCAAATAAACTGCTTATTAATAACAGACAGGAGTAGTTTGGATTCCCCCTTTTCTTGTTTTTCTCAAGTTTATTTGACATGTCAAAACTTCACAGTAGCTTTAACACTTCTTTTCTCACTCTTCATGTTGCTCTCAGTAATGTAATGAATAGTGAAGAGTGCACATGACTAATCTGTGTATATATCTGTGTATATACACTGACTACTGTAAAGACAAAAGGAAAAAGCTGCGCTTTTTAAAATAACCCTGCTGTAAATATGAGAGAATTGTGCAGAGTGAAACAGCATAAAAATATCAGTTGAAAATATATATTGCAAGTAGCTGAACATCAAGAGTAGGCTCTGTTTGAATAATTTAAATACATTATTTTCCGTTGAAACTGCAACTCTGTTTCTTGGTTGATTTGTTTGTCACCTGCTGACTGCTTGACCACTTTCTTTGTTCTCTCAGGAGCCGGTCCTCACCCCAAGGCATTGTCTGGACGTGTAGTCAGTGCCATCTGGTGGCTGTTTTCTGTACTGCTGCTTGCCTGCTACCTCTGCAACTTAAAGTCTGCGTTGAACTCCAACAGCAAACACATCTCCATTAAGAGCTTTGCAGACCTGGCTAACCAGGATGTAATCAATTACGGCACAATTGAATCTGGATCTACTATGCTCTTCTTTAAGGCATGATCAGTTACTCCTACTTAGCATTCATAGTCATTACTGCTGCTACATAACATATGGGAAAGGTTGAATAAACATAATAAATATTTTACTTTCCTAGAATTCCAACAATCCTGTGTACCGGCGTATCTACCAGCACATGGAGCGTAAAAAAAGCTATGTGTCCAACGCGGAAGAGGGTATACGCCGCACGCAGGAAGGAAACTTTGCATTTATTGGTGAAGCAGTGTCCTTGGACTTGGCAGTGGCTCGGTACTGTAAACTGACCCGTTCACCAGAGGTCATCTCTATGCGGTCCTATGTCATAGCAGCACCTCTAGGTGAGTTGCTTGGATCTGTCAGAATGCTGCTTTCTTTAATTTTTCAGTTTCTCAGTTTATTAAACCTATTTTCTTAAGTTAGTTTAACCAAAAGCATGTGAACTTCCTTTTTAAAACATTAAAACATACTTAAACCCAGATAGCAAAATTGATATGGTCCGGATCTGGCCCACACAATGTGCTTAAACATGGCCCACATACCGCAAAGAATGACGGCCCTTTGGTGGCCCAGATCTTTGGTGGCCCAAACATGGGCCAGCACAAGGCCAGTTAGAGAGACACTGCTGGCCCAGAACAGTTTCAGCTCTGGCCCCAGATGTCAGCTTAATGTGTGCCTTAATCAAGCCATGTAATAACAACATGTGCCGGAACATAATAGTGCAAAACTAACATGATGAAACTCTGTTCAGACACTGAATCAACTGATTCTTATATAGCCCTTTTCTAGTCTCCTAGATTACTCAGAGTGCTCTATACAACATGCCACACTGGCTGTATCCCAATTCAGGTTCTGCAGCCTTAAAGTACGCAGCCTTAACGGTCCACAAGGGCCGCACAAGTGTGAGGCTTGTGAAATGGGACGGTCTAGCCCCCGTCGTGCTGCCCAGGTTGCCTAGCAACTATTATACTAACAGCTGGAAACGTTTCATACAGCATCGTTTGACAGAAATGAAGGAGAAAAGTTTTTCTTTTAGTTCATTTTGTTTATGACATCACTTTGATTTGATAAGTATCTGAGGCTGAGACCACAGGACTGTAAAAACATGATTTTTGAGCTTCATTTCTGTACTGAACAGTCATTTTAAGATTAGCTAGTTTAGCTAATGTTGTTCATGAGACTAAAGTCATCTTACTTTGGTAATGTAAATATAATATGGCCAATATCAAAGTTATTATTATATTAACCATTATTAGTTATTACAGCAGTGAACTTGAACTCTGTGTCAAATACTGAGCTTCAGTAAAGATTCAAGTTGCAGTTATTTATATTTCCTATCACCTTAAATCTTCACTCAAAGACAAGCATCTTTGACAGTGTATATATAGATATATTAAATATAATAGACAAATGCTGTTATTTTATTAAGATGGCATTACTAAATTTGGCTCAATGCTTATATATATGTGGAAAAAGAAAATGTACGAGCAGTGATAACTGTGTCTGATAGAATGAAGAGTAGACTGATATATTGAATATTCCTTTATTGGGTGAGAAAATCAGACCATGTCATAACTGCTTTAAGTCATACAGAATAGATATCAGAGCCTTAAACAGGCTGACTTCTGCTAAACGGGTCAAACTGGGCAGAAAGTATACAAACACATAACATCCTTATAGAATATGATGTAACACTATAGACCAACTTACCTCAGAATATATAAAGCATATAAACGATTATGATGCAACAAACACAGCAGTACTAATCCAAAATACTCATGCTTCATAGAACTGAAACAAACATTTATTTTTAGCTCCATTCTGCTGCTGATACATACTTTAGGTTTCTGAATATTAAACTTGTTGCTGCCTTTCATAGTGTGTAACTTGAAGGCCCTGAGTACTTTCTCCCACACTGAAAACACTGGAATGATAAAATTATTTGAACATTATCTAATAAGACTGATTCAGGACAGACAATTAGTTATGTTAAACTTTCCTAGCAGTCCTTCACAAACAGGGAACAGTCTGTCTATTCTCTCCATCTGTCAGCTGCTGCTGGCTCTTCCTCCTCCTCTTCCTCACACACTGCTGAGTTTGTCCTGGTCGATCATCAGGGGTGCAAAGCCTCACAGATGATGTGCAGCAGTGGGTCCCTCAGTCTGTCCTCACTCTGGACACTTGCAGTCGTCACACATGGAAATCAAATGTGTGATAAGCTGCAGGATTCAAACACAAGTGTAACTTATGAATACATGTTCATACTTTTATTCCACAATCAGAGAGAAAGAAACAGAGAGAGAGTGCAGGACAGACAGACAGGTGACAGTCTCAGGTGTATACACTGCTACAAAACAGCACAAGAGAAGGAGGATTTAGTGTTTGTGTTATTACGAGTGCTAAACAAGAAGAGTTCCCAGATGGTAAAGTGGACACATGTGTGACTCCTGTGATTAAAGCATCTTTCTTTCAGCTTAACGAGTGAACCGTCAGCTCGTTCAAACACACGTTAAAGTCCATTTGGCTCGACACCACCGAACAGAGGCAGCAATATAACATAGCTAACATTAACCGTGCAGTGAATCCTGCTTGTGCCGTGATATTCAAGACTGCAAACCAAGCAGCATCACTGACTTTCAGCTTGTTGTGTTTGTGGATATATGACTGACTTTAATTATCCATAAAATCATCACATTCTCTGTAAGATTCCATAGTGCAATATTTGGCTTGGTGATATTGTATCAATACAGGGACACCAAAAGTTCATATTTTATGAAATACATTAAAATACTCTGGAAATACTACAAACAAGAGAGTTCACATCACTACTTCCCTCCTTAGTCAATCTTAGCAGATTCACATTAAATTGACTGAACTGACAAAACATTAGACACACTTAGCGTTACAAAGCTACCTCCTAGTTCAGAGGGAGCTACTGGTTCAGTCACACAAGTAAAAATAGGACACATACCTCCTTGCATCTGTTTTATGGCAACATTTATGGCAGGTTTTATTGTCAGTGTGTATGCTCGACAATTTCACTTTGTTTTCACTTTGAAACAAAACCCCCCAAAAACAAAGTGAGACAATTTTATCTGATTGAATAAAATCAGTATTGACAAAGAGGTGGCTGAGGTAGATCAGGTCATCTGCTAATCGGAAGGTTGGTGGTTTGATTCCTGGCTGCTCAGGTCTGCAGACCAAATATCCTCGGGTAAGATCAATGTGAATGTGTGGATTCTTAGAAAGCACTTAAGCATAGAAAAAGTGATTGTATGAGTCCATTAGCATTTACAGAGTTTAACCCTCTGGGTCATAGATATACCTTTAAAATTAATTCAGATTAAAAAACTGACTGACTTTATAGGTATTTTTTAATTTTGACATAGTGTATTACCCTAAAATCACACAAAAACAAAACAAAAAGATAGATTTCTTACTATGAAAACCACAAACATGTTTAACAAATCAGTTTTCCCTTCAGCATTTTGTAATTCATATCATAATTGCATTGTTACCTGACACAGTGCTCTGGTAACTGTTGAGACACGTTTACTTACATACATATATATCCACATGTACAATGCAGCTCGATTTAGCGCCAGTGTTTCTGCCGTGATCAGCTTTCCAGCTGCCTCCACGCTCCTCTCCTGTCCCTGGCGTCACTAAAAAAGGGAAAAAAGTTCATCCACCTGATTACCTCGAGTCCGCTGTACCACCTATCCCCTGCAGCAGAGACAAAGACTGGGCAATGGCATTTTTTAAATAACTATTTACAAAACAATCAGGTGTCACAATAAGATTCCACCCAAATTATTTATGCCACTCCAAAAAGTAGTTCCTGTCATAAGTAGAAAAACTAAACTGTAAAGGTGGTGAGTTGTGCCACTGTGGAAAATGGTAAACACTTATGGTAATGGGGTGAGACATTCAGAAACCTCTTTCTTCACTCAAATCGCATGTTTATTTCCTGCTAGGATCCCCGCTGGTGAAGAATCTAACTGGTGCCATCCTTCAGCTCAGTGAGTCTGGTGAGCTAACATACCTGCGTGAGAAGTGGTGGGCCAGCAGCTGTGTTGGCACTGGTGGAGCCCACATCTCCGAGGCCCTGCAACCCTATGACTTACGGGGCCTGTTCCTCCTCCTGGGACTGGGTCTGGGCATCGGGCTCCTGCTAGCTCTGCTGGAGCTCTTATCAAGAGCCCACAACCACGCTAAGGATGGCAAGGTAGGAAAGAATATCACAATGTAATCATGGCATGGAATGTTTTTATCTTGTAACATTTCTTCTGTTCTTTGGCAGAAATCCTGCTGCTTGGTGTTGACATCAGAGCTGAACCGGAGGTTTGGCAGTGGAGGGGAGAGCACAGAGCATGACACCTCAGACAAAAGCAAAGCCTAAAGAAGAAGCACCACGTTGTCATTTGATAAGATAGTGTTAGAGAAGTGAACAAGCTGAGAGTGTTCTGTATTTCCTTAGTAACAGTCGCATATTGTGTTGTATTTCAGTGGGTTTTATACTTTGGTGCCCAATTTGAACAACTACCAGCAGCAGCATATTAAGCACCAAACCCACGGGTATATTTCAGACTTAATATTATAATCAGTCTGTCTTGTTAGCTGTTTAGCGTTGTTTTATTATCACATATTTACATCTCACTTCTAACACCTGAAGTTCTTCTGTCAGGTGTTAGTAACCTGATCTCACTATTTGCTTGTATATTCCAAATAAATACTCCAATATCCTGCCTGCTCTGTTTTTGAGTGTATACAACTTTATTGTTCATTGTAGAGAAGAGTTTCATTTATTAGAGCAAACATTAACAACACCTAGGGCCTGTACTAACAACCAAGTTCAACATATCCAGGACATCCAGCCTTTCCTCATCTTCATCCAGCACATGAGAGGCAATACTGAAAGAAAATGATACAAACAGAGAGCCAGCCTGCACCTCAGTCAAAAAAAAATAAAAAATCACCACGATAAGGCTTGGGAACCTAGAAGGGAAACAAGTCTGAGCATTTTATTTTTTCTGTTGGCTGGCACCACAAATAAAACCCTGGGACACCATCACACTACTAGTACAAACAAAAACATCAAGTTGCAAAAACGGAGAGAGAGGAGGAGAGAAATCCCCACAGACCCCGACACCTGACCCAGAGGCAGAAGTCACTAGCAGAGGCCTAGAGTGCAGCAGATGACATCCAAGACGATAAGAGTTGTGAAAGTGATATTTTATTTGTCTTTCACTTTAGTTCATATAAGTGCAATGGCTCATTTGTTACTGTAGCTAACTAAAAAGTAAAATTTTAGACTTCTTTGTAACCTTTACTGCCAGAGGACGATATGTGGTCATAGTTGCTCCAAGACTGTAAGATCAGTAACTACTAAAGTAAATTAAATAATAAAATACTAATAGATTGTAGTGTGAAATAATCGTCACCTTAAATGGTTTCTAACAGTCTTGAAGGAATTCCCAGAGATGATGAGCACTTGTTGGTCCTTTTGCCTTCACTCTGCGCACCATCTCATCCCAAACCATCTCCACTGGGTTTACGTCAGGTGACTGTGAAGGCTAGGCCATCTGGTTCAGCACTCCATCACTCTCCTTCTTGGTCAGACAGCCCTGACACAACCTGGAGGTGTGTTTGGGGTCATTGTGCTGTTGGAAAATCAATCATGGGATGGCATGTCGCTGAAGGATGCTGCGGTAGCCATGCTGGTTCAGTGTGCCTTCAGTTTGGAATAAATCCCCAACAGTGTCACCAGCAAACCCCCCCCCCCACACACACACACACACACACACCATCTCCTCCGTGCTTCACAGTGGGAACCATGCATGTAGAGACCATCAGTTCACCTTTGTGGAACCAAACATCTGAGATTTGGACTCATCAGACCAAAGCACAGATTTCCACTGGTCTAATCTCCATTTCTTTTCTTTTTCTTTTTTTTTTTTCTTTTTTTTTTGCCTGTCCCGTTTGGCTCTTTTGCCATCATAATTATTGTCTAAAGGCAAAGAAAGATGCCCAACGGATTTTCTTTACCAAATTGACCATCCCAGCTTTGCCGTAATGGTCCATTTGATTCACCTTTTATTATTTATTTTATTTTCACTTGCTGAATACGGGACAGACTTGACTGGGGGAAAGAAAAGGGAGAAAGAAAGAGGGAAAGAAAAACATTTGAGAAGAGGGACGGGGGAGAAGGGCAAAAACCAAAAACCAACAGAATAAGCAGAAGAAAAAAAATACATATATCGATCACCTGGATCACCTGTTGAGAAAGAAAAAAGAAAACAAGCAGAAGAAAACGAGACTAATAGAATAAACAACATCACAATGATATATGGGAATATGACAGTAAATACTAAATATTAAACATTATTGTGCAGCACGTAAGATCGACAGCACAGTGTGCTTTGAGGTGGGAGCCAAAAAGGGTGTAGTTTGTGTGTGATCACCCGTGTGTACACCTGTGAGCATGGACGCGCTTGTTTTTTTAAAAGGTTCCTTCATGTAATGATCTGCTAGAGGGATCTCCACTAATCTCCATTTCTTGTGTTTCTTGGCCCAAACAAATCTCTTCTGCTTGTTGCTTTTCCTTAGTCGTGGTTTCTTAGCAGCTATCTGACCATAAAGGCCTGATTCACACAGTCTTGTCTGAACAGCTGATGTAGAGATGTGTCTGCTACTGGAACTGTGTGGCCAAAGATTTGCATCGCTGTCAACAAAGCAAAGGGTGGTAGTGTTAGAAATCTAACCCTAATGATGTTGTGAGCCCTGGTAAGGTAGTGCTTCATTGCAATGTCCTTAATCGGAGAGACTGAAGTACCGATAATTTATGCTGTTGTCCTCACCCCTGCCTGCAGGGATTTCGAGTCAGAGGCAGTGCGGGCTCCCGACCAGAATGAGAAGTGGCACGTCAGAATAAATTCTATTTCCTAACTGAATCATGCAGCTTCTGAGAAGAGAAACTAATTTCTCAGGATCACGATGCACTACTTTGGTGAAAAAACAATGCAGCAACACTTCCCTCTCTGAGCAACACCGACTGACTGACTGAGACATTTTTTTCTCAGAAGCAGGACAGTTACTAAGTCATAGCTGATGTGCAATAAAAAGGAAAAATGTGAACATGATACTGTTCCTGAACAAAATCCTCTAAACAAAACCTCTGTTCTTCACTATTTGGTGTTTTGTTTGAAGTATTTTTTTTAAAGCCAAAACAAATAGCTTAGTGAAAGGGAGAACATTTTTTTTTAATATTTGTATTGTATTACCTAAACAGTTATTCTACCTACTGCTCTGCTTTTGTTGCTATACTTAAACAAAAAACCTAAAGTAAGATAACAAAGTATTTTCTATTTATTTAAAACTTTGCCCAAATTCTGTCCTGGCTTTTATCTAATTAATAATCCAAGGGGGAAGCTCCCCCTTTAATATATTCTAAATACATTGGATACTACCTGATCAGTACCAATCATTAGAAAAGTCATAGTGAGCATTAAACGACTGCAGAACCTGTTAAAAGTTAAAAAAGAAAAAGAAGTAAATAATAAACTTATTAAACAAAATTAACAAAAATTAACTGACAAAAAAAAAAGATTGCTTTAAAAAACATTCTCACTTAATTAAGAAATGACTATACATTGACTTTAATGTACTTTTTTTTTTTATCTTTCTTTAAAAAATTTTTTACCGAGTAGGGAAGTCTGTGAACCCAAATTACACTTTAATTGAACATTTTATGATCCTGTTTGTTTACTGATGGAGCCGGAAAAGCAAAGAAAAAAGAAGTAAAATTGATCAACATCACATTAAACATAAATCTGTAAAAGAAAAGTCTGGACTGAGTTTGCCTGACTGTATACGTGTGTGAAAGACTGCTGTAGAAAAAAGTTACAAAACTAACTTTCAGCACTGAAAGTTAAGTATTAATAGTATAATTAAGTACTTTTTTGTTTTTTCAGATTTGCCAGTTATATTAAATGTGAATTATTGAATTTGCAGAAGCAGACAAAAATAAAGGTTTTGTTACTTGGACACTGACAGGTTGAAACTTCAAAATGGTAAACAGAAGTGCTGTAAACATAGGTAAAACTATTTAAATTGGTTTCCCCACACCTCACTCTTTTGTACACAACCTGATATGGGCTGATATGACCACTTGGAGGTGCTACAAGATTGTTTTTGCTGTGAAGCTCAGCAGGATTTGACTCATGCAATCCAATGCTTTTGTGAGGTGGAATAAAGAACTGCAACTCAGTATGTAAAGACAGTATCAAAGACAGGGAATAGGATTGGATCTTTTGCTCTAGTTGATCAGATTGAATCCTTGCACGTAACATTTTTTTCCTTCTTGTTATCCTCTTGTTGGATCAGTGGTAAAACAAGTGAACAAACAAGCTCAATGAAAAGACTGCAATGGAGCGAAAATGCTAAATAGTTGTCAGGGATTGTAGACAGGTACAAATGTCTTGAGTGACCCCTATTTTGCAAGGTAAATAAACAAAAAAGTGTAATATAACTCAAAACACGTTTTATATTTCAGATTCTGCCAAATACCCCTTTCCTTTGATTACTGCTTTGCACACTCTTGGCGTTCTCTCCATGAGCTTCATGAGGTCGTCACCTGAAATGGTTTCCAACAGTCTTGAGGGAGTTCCCAGAGATGCTGAGCACTTGTTGGTCCTTTTGCCTTCACTCTGCGCTCCATCTCATCCCAAACCATCTCCATTGAGTTTAGGTCAGGTGACTGTGGAGGCCAGGCCATCTGGTGCAGCGCTCCATCACTCTCCTTCTTGGTCAGATAGCCCTGACAGAGCCTGGAGGGTTTGCGGTCATTGTGCTGTTGAAAAATAAATGATGGTCCAAATAAACACAAACCAGATGAAGAAGAATCAAGCTTTATTCCTCACATGCACAATCATATAGAGTACAACATGCAGTGAAATGTTTTGTGTCTGAGCTGCAGACAAACTGCAGATGTGGCCACACCATTCTAGGGCTTGGTTTTTAGCATGGGTGGGTCTAGCCAGGACCCTTACTGGATAGGAATCGAACTTGTGATTCCCAATCCAAAGATGTGTTATTTTACCACTACATTATCCAGCTGCTTCAAAATGAGTGATCGATGGGGTGGCGTGAGCTGCAGGATACTGTGGTAGCCATGCTGGTTTAGTTTGTCTACAATTTTGAATAAATTCCTAACAGTGTCATCAGCGAAGCACCCCCACACTATCTCACATCCTCTCCCATGCTTCACTGTGGGAACCATGCATGTTGAGACCATCAGTTCACTTTTTCTGCAACGGACAAATACACGGCAGGTGGAACCAATGGTCTCAAATTAGGATTCTCAGATTAGACTCGTCTAATGCCCATTTTTTGTATTTCTTGGCTCAAACAAATCTATTCTGTGTCTTGCTGTCACTGTACTGGGTCTGCGAGCCAGTATTTGGGTTTCAGATTCTGATTTAATATTCCATTACTACTGTTATTCCTGGTTATCTTTATTTCTTATGTTCTTAGTAATTAGAGTCCTTTGTTCCTTAGTATTTATGTTAGCCTGTGTTTTGTGTCTGTTCCCATGTCTACTCTGTACTTTTCCTGCGTCCCACTTTTCACGTCTAGTCACTCTTGTCTCCATGTTCTCCCTGTCTCCCCAGTCAGTCATGTCTCTATGTCTAAGTGTCTAGTCTGTATCTTTGTGAATGTCTGTTCTACTTTGAAAGTCTTGTGTGCTATGTTAGTGTTTTCAGTTTTGCTTCCTCCCCATTTCATTATGTTTGATTCGATTCAATTCAGTTTTATTTGTACAGCGTCAAATCACAACAACAGTCGCCTCAAGGTGCTTTATATTGTAAGGTAGACCCTACAATAATACATACAGAGAAAACCCAACAATCATATGACCCCCTATGAGCAAGCACTTTGGCAACAGTGGGAAGGAAAAACTCCCCTTTAACAGGAAGAAACCTCCGGCAGAACCAGGCTCAGGGAGGGGCGGGGCCATCTGCTTGGATTGGTTGGGGTGAGAGAAGGAAGACAGGATAAAGACATGCTGTAAATAAGGGACAATAATCATTTAACTTCACAAACTATTGCTTTCTTTTTCTTTAATAACTCCCAGTGTACCCACTGATGCCATAACGTTCCAGTTTTTTATTAATACACCATCTGTCTTATCATCTGTGGATGTTATGATTTTTTCTATTAAGTTTAATAATGCAGTGATGCTGGGGTACTTTAACTTATACTGAATGTTTATAAGTAGTTTTATGTATCTCTGTGAATTTCTACAGTTGGTTATAAAACAGTTTTTCAATCATTTTTGAGAATTGAGGTACTAAAGAGAGAGGTCTGCATTTTCTGAAGAGTTTTTATTGTTGATTTATGCAGAAGTGCAACAAGGGTTTTAAAATACCCTCAACAATTTTCAACCACTTTCTTATTGATATTACAGTCCAAAGATTTCTTATGACATATCTTAACAATTTGAAAAACATTCTAATTTATTGTCTAAAGCTGTGAGGAATATTGGTGAATATTGGTTTCTCTCTATCAAAGTAGATTTTTCCCTGTTGTCCCAGGATCAGTTTTTCATGCTAAATCTGGTTGAACAGTTACAAATAATTTATTAAAGCTATTGGCAGCAACCACCATATTATATTGCTCAAGGTCACTCTCAATAAAATACAGCTGTTAAGATGAGATAGGCTCTTTTTCTAGCCCCAGCTCCTCTAACACTGTTTACTAAGCCCACATTCTTTTAATATTATTTCTATTAATGTCTAATATTTTCTTCTTTATCTTCATTTTATATCTGAGTGTTTGACTTTTGACTTTCTAGTTTGGTTTATTTGATTATATGAGGGTTGACATGTTTATATTATTTCTTGTATTAATTCTCTTGGTAGACTCGTTCTACATTCCTGCCTTAGTGCTCCCCACTCCTGTGTCACGTATCCTATAACTTCATTCCTGCATCTGTGTCTTCTCATTTAGTTACCACTTCCTCTTTTACTTTGAGAGTTTCTGGTGCTTGGCTTTTAGTTTTACTTCCTTTGTTCTGTCTGCTGTCATCTGCTTCCTGTGTCATGTTCTCCCTAGCTGTCTCCACTCCCCCAATCACCCTCCTGTGTATATATAGTTGCTGTCTTCCCTTTCTTTCATAATCCGAACATCAGTTGTGTTCCTGTTCTTGGCCCTTGGCGTGTCACCATTGCCTTGCATTGTTGAAGTTTGAGGGCTTGTGTTTCCCTGTGTTTTTTTCCCAGTGTAAGTTTCTGTTCAGAATAAGTTTTTCAGTTCAGTTTTGTAAACCATTTGGGAGTGGCTGTAGCTCAGGTGGGAGAGCAGGTCATCTACTTGGTTGGTGATCCCCGTCTGGTCAAGAGGTTGGAGAGCGGGGTATGTCATCTATGAAATTGTGTGGACTGACAGAGGCAACACAGATTTACCAACCTCAACCTCTGAAAACTGTGGAAGGAGGCAGAGGTTTTCTCTCTGGTGGGCATGGTGAAACAATCGTTCAGCCGGTCGTTCCCTGTTCTTTTTTGATGTCCATCTCAGGGCAGATATTGCCAAATTGCAGGGTTGCCCATAGGATGTGTTCTCTTGACTGCCAGGCTGCACTAGCCACATACAGCACCACACAGCTTGTTTGGTAACTCAACCACCTTTCAGCTCCTCACGAATCAGGTGCTGCACCCCAATGCTGCATATACTGCTACTTGCCTGAATGATGTCATCAAACAAAAACACCTAAGTGGGGTGTAGCAGCAGGTGCTAGAGTCTTAGAGACAGGATGGTATTGCACTACTGGATAATGTTGTACTAAATGACAGAATCACTGTGGTGTGATGTTCACATTTTATTTTCTGACCTTCATACTGTTTCACAAAACAACAAAGTAATGACTGAGAAAATAATTGTGCATTTTACCTCAGTATACCTGGTACTATAAAAATTTATCCAAATATGTATCCAAGTCTAATTACCTGTTAATGACCCAGTTCTGGTATCATACCATCTCCTGGCACTAGAGACTTATTTTGTATTATCTAGAAATACCAGTAGAAAAGATTTGTTTCGCACCTCGTTGACTTGTGTTGGCATAAACGTGTTATTATGCACACCCTTCCATTATCAACTTCAGTAAAACTACTGAAGTCTGTATCTTTTGCTGTGTGTGTGTGTGTGTGTGTTCACATCTTTGACTTCTGCTCATGTTAAACAGGAATAGTCAAGTGTTCTGCAAAAAGAAGAGAAGAAAGAGAATGAGCCAGTCAGTGAGCAAATGAAGGGAGCAAGGAAGAAAGTTTAAAGAACTAGCCTGTCAAAGTCAAACAAATTCAGAGGGATCAATGCACAGACTGTGCCTGCATATCCAAGGGAGTGCCAAACTCAAACTTCTTCAAGCTTGAAGTTCAAAGAGGTGATATGTGCATTAGAATTTCTAATTTAGATTGCATCGACAGGTCTACGGCTGACAGACCAAGTTCAGTGGAATGTTGGCCACAGTAGAGAACAAGAGAGATAGATTTATGTTCTTTTTATTTCTTCAAAAGTCTACATACTATACTGTTTTAAATGAGACCCGAATTCAAGCATACTGTAGACATATTATTTAAAAGGAGTTCATAGCTAAATATCCTCTGTTTATTCGTAGATAAACTGACAAAATCTAATAAGGTTCAATCCCTGGCTGCTCCAGTCTGCATGCAAATCAATGTCCTTCAGCAAGAGACTAAGCCCACATTGCTCTCCAATAAATCTATTGGATAGAAAAAAAAGTGGATGGAGAAAGCTCCATCCCACAACCAGACAGTACACATATGTAAAAATTTCTGAGAGCAATGTGAAGGCAGCTAGGCTTGATAGATTATGTATCAACCAGACGTATAATAATAGACTAGTTAAAGCAGAGATTTCACCTGTTGGTTTTTCTGATCCTCATGACTGCAGATTTTTCTTTATTGATGCATTCTAACATCTGTTCGCACTGGCACTTTAACGTGCAACTGATTCATGACAAAGAGTTCTGTCGAGCTTTTTCTGACTTTTGGTGCCACTGGAAACAAAAGAAAACTGACTTTTGCAATTTGGCTCAATGGTGGGAGGTGGGAAAAATGCAGATTAAGCTTTTTTGTCAACAATACACATCACATGCAACGGCCACTGTTAAAGACTGCTTTGAGGACTTAGAACGAGAGCCCAAGATGCTAGAGGATAAGATAATAAGTGGGACAGATAATACAAATAGTACCAGGGGCGATAAGAGGATGGCTTTGGGCAAGTTTCTTCACGAAAGAGCTCTTATAAGGACTCGGATTTCTACTATTAACGAAATAGATGCCCCAACAAGGTTCTTTTTTAAGCTGGAGAAAAGGGTTCGAGAGTCACACCAAATGATGCACCTAAGGCTTCCAAATGGGAAGGTGACATCTGACCCAGAAGAAATGAGGAAGCTTGCCATTGACTTTTATGCCAGCCTCTTTAGTGCTGACACGTGTGACCCTGAATGTGTGACGAAGATGCTGGTGGGGCTGCCACGGCTGGATGAGGCCGAATCGGCTGTGTTGGAGTCTGCTATCTCTTTTGAGGAGACGTCTTCAGCGGTTCAACAACTCAACGGTGGTCGGTCATCAGGAGTTGATGGTCTTCCTGCAGAATTTTACCAGGAATTCTGGTCGCTGCTAGGAGAGGACATACATGAGGTTTTAACATACTGTATGGCTACTGGGATCTTGCCAACAAGTTGCAGACGGGCAGTTTTGACTTTACTGCCAAAGAAAGGGGACCTGGGCCTGCTTAAAAATTGGAGACCTGTTTCTTTGCTTTGTACGGACTACAAGATTCTTGCAAAATGTCTTTCTAACAGGTTGAAGACCTATCTCAATGATTGTTGATGTGGATTAAGCATACTGTGTCTCTGAAAGAACTATTATGGACAATTTGTTTTTAATTCAGACATTATTGATCTGGCCAAGCTCAGGGACTTGGATGTGGGGTTTTTATCTCTGGATCAAGAAAAAGCTTTTGATAGAGTTGGTCACCGTATAAATGATGACACTGGACGCAGCGTGTTCGGGTGATGTTTTCCAACTTTACTCGTAACCCGGAAGCTCCCCCCACGCACAGCCTTATGGGAACAGTAGTCTACCGCTACACCTCCTCCTTTTAGCTAAAGACATACTTCATAATGACTCAAACAGCTCACTAGAACAGAAATGGGGAGCATCATGAAATGTGAAAATTATACACATCCCTCATTTATTCACTTACATTTAAACGAAACACATTATTGTAAACATCTCTAACAGCTTAACCCATCTTTGAATAGGGCATGAATGGATAACTTCAGAGAATTACACATTCAGTCTTTCAGGGGGTCTCACCACTCGACCAGATCTGGTAATAGTCCCTGTTGGTCTGAAGTGGCTCCTATTTCTCCTCAGAAAACCCCTGTCTGTCTCTACCACATAGGATCTGGGAGCACTGGCAGGTCCAACTACTGCTCCAGTACTTCCTTCAGTGGTAATCCACACTTTCTGTCCTGACGATAGTTCCGGAAGCGGTCTGACTCTATGTCTGTGGTTGTAGTGTTTTGCCTGCTCACGCCTCCCCTCCTCATCTTTTTTGCGAAAAGCCTGTAGGTCAGGCCACTTTGGCACCAGCTTTGCCACAGCTTGTGGCAGCGTGGTCCGCAGGTGTCTCCCCATAAGCAACTGCGCCGGCGAGTGCCCATGTTCCAGTGGGGTGGCCCTGTACGCTAGCAGTGCTCTTTCAAAAATTACGTTATGTTTTCCTATGTAATGTTTGTCAAATGCCTCTTTGACAGTTGCATATTTCTTTTTATCTGCATCGCACAGTGGTAAAACTGCCAAAACATCATCAGCAGCGTCTCCCATAGCATACAGGAGTGCATTAACTTGATACTCGTCTGATTTGTTATCAAGAGCGGTTGCAATGCGAAATCTTTCGAACCTTCTGATCCACTTTGGCCATTCGGCAGGATGAGAAAAGTCAAATGTTTCTGGGGGTGTTATTTGTACCGTGGTCGCCATCGTGACGTGTGGATCCCTGGCTTCCTCGCGTTCAGAATCCAAGCTTTCTGGTGCGCCGACCTCGTCTCCTCCCTCTGACATGTGAGGCTCGTGCTCGACCGCGCTGTTGTTAGCGCCGGTCACAGCCTCGGCCACGCTTCACCTGCATGCCGGTCTTGTTCGGGTTACCGATGCGAAAACTTCTCTCGCAGTTAACTGCACCGTACTGTACTCGAAAAAAAAAACAACAACAAAAAACTGTGGAGACCGCCGATCGCACTTCTGACACCACGTATAAATGATGACACTGGACGCAGCGTGTTCGGGTGATGTTTTCCAACTTTACTCGTAACCCGGAAGCTCTCCCCACGCACAGCCTTATGGGAACAGTAGTCTACCGCTACAGTCACCGCTATTTGTTTAAAACTTTAGAAGCTTTTGGGTTTGGGAACATTGTCATTTCTTGGATCAAATTGTTGTACTCAAACGCTGCTGTCATGTTAAAGGTGGGGGGTTGGTTAAGTCGGCCTGTTCCAGTTCAGAGAGGCATCAGGGAGGGGTGCCCTCTTTCTGGTATGTTGTATACGCTGGCCATTGAACCCCTTTTACACCATCTTAGACAGGGACTCGCAGGTTTTACCCTTGAAGAAGCAGGAAGCACAGTAAAATTGTCAGCTTATGCTGATGATGTTACGGTTTTTATAACCAATCAAAGTGATATTAAAACACTTAGACAGACACTGGACTTCAATGAGCGAGCATCCTCTGCAAAGGTTAACTGGTCAAAGTGTGAAGGTTTTATTTTGGGAGGGTGGGTTGATAAAGAGGAGCCGGAATACAGTGGAACAGGGATGGACTTAATTGTTTGGGAGTGTTTTTGGGAACTGATGCTTTTCAGGGGAAGAACTGGGAGGGTGTTGTTGAAAAAATGACTGCCCGGTTGTCTTGATGGACTTGGGTCCAGCCACAGTTGTCCTATAGGGGACGGACTCTGTTTGTTAACAACTTGGCCGCTTCTGTACTCTGGCACCGTGCTACTGTTGTCGAACCTCCAGCCTCTCTACTCAAGGAGATATCAAAAAGACTGGTCGATTTCTTCTGGGGAGGGTTTTACTGGACCAGGTCTGCTGTGTTGTCTCTACCTGTATCAGAGTTGGGTCAGGGTTTGATTGACCTTTGTAGTCACATCACAGCACTCCGTCTTCAGACGGCACAGTGGTATCTTTATCAAAAACAACACCCTGGTTCAAGACTGCATCTATGCTGCTTCACGGAATAAAGGACCTTGCATATGACAAGCACCTGTTTCTCATAAACCTAACCTTTCCAGACCTCCTGTTTTGACCAGTCTGTTTTGAATGCTTGGAAGACTGTTTTCAAAGTACAGAGCGACTGCTCTTAATTGTATGGTAATGTTGGTGAGGAGACTCTATTTTGCAATCTTTTCATACCAAGTAGGATGCTCAGCACTACTAGTGTGCAGAGGTTCCTCATAAATAATAATAATAATAATAATGGATTGCATTTATATAGTGCTTTTCGGGGCCCTCAAAGCGCTGTACAATTCCACTATTCATTCACTCTCACATTCACACACTGGTGGAGGCAAGCTACAGTTGTAGCCACAGCTGCCCTGAGGAAGACTGACAGAAGCGAGGCTGCCATATCACGCCATCGGCCCCTCTGGCCAACACCAGTAGGCGGTAGGTGAAGTGTCTTGCCCAAGGACACAACGACCGAGACTGTCCGAGCCGGGGCTCGAACCGGCAACCTTCCGGTTACAAGACGAACTGCCAACTCTTTGAGCCACGATTGCCCATGTAAATGCTGGTCTAACCAAGCTGGCGGGCCTGAGGACAGCAGGGCAGTGGAAGACGGCTGCCAAGCTGGCTCAGGAGACTGGGATCTGATCTCTGCGCTTTCTGGAGAAGCTGGTGGAAGAAGTCATGGGTGGTCTTCCTGGAATTGTAAGGGATGTGCTGGGGACTCGCTTGGCAGGTGATCAACCAAGTTCAGCTGACTTTCCTTCGTTGTCTGTTTGTGCCGCAATTGGGGAGCAGGATGAGGAGGGAGGCTCTCTTCTGTCCTTTCAAACACCTGTTCTGGGTGACCTGTCAAAGATTTCAAAGAAGGCTATATATCAACCTATCTCTAATAATCGGCTATGTACCACAGGCCTTCAAGGTGGCTGCAGTTAAACCTTTACTCAAAAAGCCATCTCTAGACCCAGCAGTCTTAGCTAATTATAGGCCAATCTCCAACCTTCCTTTCATATCAAAAATCCTTGAAAGAGTAGTTGTCAAACAGCTAACAGATCATCTGCAGAGGAATGGTTTATTTGAAGAGTTTCAGTCAGGTTTCAGAGTTCATCACAGCACAGAAACAGCTTTATTGAAGGTTACAAATGATCTTCTTATGGCCTCTGACAGTGGACTCATCTCTGTGCTTGTCCTTCTTGACCTTAGTGCAGCATTCGATACTGTTGACCATAATATTCTATTAGAGCGATTAGAACATGCTGTAGGTATTACAGGTATTGCACTGCAGTGGTTTGTATCATATCTATCTAATAGACTCCAATTTGTGCATGTAAATGGAGAGTCCTCTTCACACACTGAGGTTAATTATGGAGTTCCACAGGGTTCGGTGCTAGGACCAATTCTGTTTACATTATACATGCTTCCCCTAGGCAGCATCATTAGAAGACATAGCATACATTTTCACTGCTATGCAGATGACACCCAGCTCTATCTGTCCATGAAGCCAGATAACACACACCAATTAGTTAAACTGCAGGAATGTCTTAAAGACATAAAGACTTGGATGGCCACTAACTTTCTGCTTCTTAACTCAGATAAAACTGAGGTCATTGTACTCGGCGCTGAAAAGCTTAGAAATATGGTATCTAACCAGATTCTTACTCTGGATGGCATTACCTTGGCCTCCAGTAACACTGTGAGGAACCTTGGAGTCATTTTTGACCAGGATATGTCCTTCAACGCACATATTAAACAAATATGTAAGACTGCGTTCTTCCATTTGCGCAACATCTCTAAAATTAGAAATATCCTGTCTCAGAGTGACGCTGAAAAACTAGTTCATGCATTTATTACTTCCAGGCTAGACTACTGCAATTCATTATTATCAGGATGTCCAAAAAACTCACTGAAAAGCCTTCAGTTAATCCAAAATGCTGCAGCAAGAGTACTGACAGGGACTAGAAGGAGAGAGCATATTTCTCCTGTTTTGGCTTCCCTTCATTGGCTTCCTGTTAAATCCAGAATTGAATTCAAAATCCTGCTCCTCACATACAAGGTCTTAAATAATCAGGCCCCATCTTATCTTAATGACCTTGTAGTACCATATCACCCTATTAGAGCACTTCGCTCCCGCTCTGCAGGCCTACTTGTTGTTCCTAGAGTATTTAAAAGTAGAATGGGAGGGAGAGCCTTCAGTTTTCAGGCCCCTCTTCTGTGGAACCAGCTTCCAGTTTGGATTCAGGAGACAGACACTATCTCTACTTTTAAGATTAGTCTTAAAACCTTCCTTTTTGCTAAAGCATATAGTTAGGGCTGGACCAGGTGACCCTGAATCCTCCCTTAGTTATGCTGCAATAGATGTAGGCTGCCGGGGGATTCCCATGATGCATTGAGTTTTTCCTTTCCAGTCACCTTTCTCACTCACTATGTATTAACAGACCTCTCTGTATTGAATCGTATCTGTTATTAATCTCTGTCTCTCTTCCACAGCATGTCTTTATCCTGTCTTCCTTCTCTCACCCCAACCGGTCGCAGCAGATGGCCGCCCCTCCCTGAGCCTGGTTCTGCCGGAGGTTTCTTCCTGTTAAAAGGGAGTTTTTCCTTCCCACTGTCGCCAAAGTGCTTGCTCATAGGGGGTCATATGATTGTTGGGCTTTTCTCTGTATCTATGAAGCGCCTTGAGGCGACATTTGTTGTGATTTGGCGCTATATAAATAAAATTGAATTGAATTGAATTGAATATGAGGTGGTTGTAAAGGTGCTGAACAGGGTATTGTTGGCTGGTGTTCTGGAGTCGAGGTGGTCAGGTGTGTTGGCTCCGGGGTCATCTCCAAGGGGCAGCTGGAGGTCCCTGTACAAACCTCCCATAGAGAAACGCAGTACAGATCTCTATTGGAGAATAGTGCATCTGTCCGTGGCTACGAACAGTTACGTGACACATATAGATCCAAGAACAGGGAGCCACTGTTTTTTCTGTTGGACCGAAGGAACACACAATGCAGGAACTCCAGCAACACTTAAGGGAAGATTAACAACTTTACAGTTTTTTCTGAATGCTTAAACCCTAACTGTGATTCTTATAGCACAATTCCTAAAACTATTAACACTTATAGCAAAACCACTCACTGAGTTTGCAAAACTAAAAGCACAAACACTGCTTTGCACTCAGTTTGCAATTTTGTAACACACACTTTGCAAAACTGTAGGCACAACTCACTGCTTACACTCAATTACCAAATTTCCAACACACTCCTAGCAAAATTATACACATGTATGGCTATCATTAACACTATTTTGCCAACTGTCTGGCACACTTTCAGATGTGAAAACTGTTTTAGATAATTAGTCCACTTTGCAATCAGCCTAAGCACTATAAACAGGCCACAGGTAAGCTGTCTATGTGGAGTACAATGGAAGGAGCAGTAAGAGTGAGAAGAGTGAGAATCAGAGGAGGCCGAGGGAGAGGACGTGGAGGTGAAGAAGTTGGAGGAAGAGGACGTGGAGGTGAAGAAGCAAGAGGGTTAGAGGAAGTTAGAGGAAGAGGACAAAGAGGAGCAAGAAGAGGACGAGGAGGGGAAAGAGGAAGGGTAAGAAGAGTAAGAAACAGAATAACTGATGACATCAGGGCTACAATAGTGGACCATGTCATCAACCATGGGATGACCCTGAGGGAAGCTGGCCAACGGGTTCAGCCTAAACTGAGCCGCTACACTGTGGCAAGCATCATTAGGACATTTCGAAATGAGAATCGGTAAGTACTTTGTAGCACTGCCATACTCTAATGAGAAACACAACAGTACCATACATGCAAAAATACTGAAATTGTTACTTTACAGAATTGCTAGACGTCCAGATGTTGGGGGCAGAGGCAGAATGTTCAATTGACATCTGTACACAGAGAAAGCAAAAGCCAGATGTGTTTTGTATTCATACCATCAGTGTGCAGTTGGCGCATTGTGTGCTTAGTAGATGATGGCTTGTGTGTACTGTTTGATACGAAAACACCATTTTTACGAAGGTGTGAAGAGTTAATCTAGCTGTGTTCGCTTTTGCAAGAGAACTACAATGTTTTGATAATTGGGTGACAGGTTTTCTTATTTGTGTGTAGAGTTTTGCAAAAATAGCCAATAGTTACAAAAAATGTGCTTAAGCAATCAGAAAAAACTGTAATAACTGACCAACGCATTTCGGCTTGTGGCCTTCATCAGGGTCCGAGGGAACACTACAGCAACTGTGGCTTGGCTGTCCCAGGCTAGCTGGCCTTTTTAAGTTAACATGTTAAGTTAGTTGGTTGCTGGTCTTGGGATTGTTTTAGAAGAGGGTCTCTTTATCCTGGGTCCGAGGTACTCTGCAGTACACGTAGGAAAGTTTGCTTAATTAATTTTTTAATAGGTCAGGCTACGCTGAGTATATGGCTCACAAGGAGGAAGAAAAGGAAGGGGGCAGGATCCGTTAATTCTGAAATTATGTTTAAAGGGCTAGTAGCTGCACGTTTAAAAGTAGAGTTTGTTTATTACAAAATGGTGTCTAACAGTAAGAGTTTCTCTCTATTTGGGGCAGGGGCGATTTTAATCCATTTTTGGGGGTGCTGAAGCACCCCCAAAATGAATCAAAGCACCCCCAAAGATTTCTTACTTTTTTGACAATATTTGCTGTTTGTGGGACACACTACTAAAAATATAAAAAGCATACAGTACGTAATTGAGATGGAACATTTTAACAACAGAAATATAGATACCCCCCACCTCCCAAAATGGTTTGTTCCAGCTCTTCCCTACTCTGGCTCTGGTGCCCAAGACGCAGCTCCTGCCTTAAAAGAGGATATATTAGCTGCATTTAACCTTCAGTTACTCTTTATATAGTTAGGTAGGAGTCAGGCCATGTTTCTTTTTAGCTGAAAAACATTACACCAGGTAACCTGCTGTGTTGAAAACGTGTTTTCCAATGATATTTGCTATCCTACAATCCGTCCTGCTCTGTAGTATATATTTTACCATCCTGTTGCTCCCATTGAAATGTATACAGTCTATTTAAAATCTAAAACTTAAAATTGTCCGTAGCCTACTGTTGTTGCCACTGTCCTGTTTGAAATGTAATGAGAGAAGCTGGTTATTTTGTCATATGTGCCTATATTAAACTCAAGGTACTAACTAGCTAACTGACTGGATTCCCATTAACCTTATTTCAATTCAATTCAATTCAATTCAATTCAATTCAATTCAATTCAATTTTATTTATATAGCGCCAAATCACAACAAAAGTCGCCTCAAGGCGCTTCATAGATACAGAGAAAAACCCAACAATTATATGACCCCCTATGAGTAAGCACTTTGGCGACAGTGGGAAGGAAAAACTCCCTTTTAACAGGAAGAAACCTCCGGCAGAAACAGGCTCAGGGAGGGGCGGCCATCTGCTGCGACCGGTTGGGGTGAGAGAAGGAAGACAGGATAAACCTTATTACTCCTGGTGTGTGTGTGTGTGTGTGTGTGTGTGTGTGTGTGTGTGTGTGTACAGAGAGACAGCCAGGTTCATATAAGATCAGATCAAATGATCCGTCAATAAAGGATAATGTTGGATCAGTGTTTCAATATTTATATTGTTTATTAGATGTACATGTGGTTTGGTTATTTGCCTTTTGGTTGAAAGTACACTGAGAGAGGACCTTTTTTTATTAGTGATCTTAATAGTATTTTTTTAATCTAATTGAATACAATCTATTTGTGTATAATTGTCAGTCCAAAGACGGAGAGAGGAAAGAGGGGAACATGAGGAGAAAGTACAAGGTCAGGAAGAACCAGGTAAGAAAACAGACAGTGAATACTAACAGGCAAAACAGAAACTGTTAAACTGACAAAGAAAAAAAACAACAACAAATTTTACTCATACAATCTGGAAGTTGTGTTCTCCCTATATTAAAGCTCCTATACAGAATCTGCAAAACAAACTGGGTTGTCAGCCCTGGCACTGCATTACCATATTGAGCTTCAGTCAGAGGAAGTCATGGTTGCCAAAAACATTTTGAAGCTCAATAGTGAGGCTGGTGCCATCCCAGATATGTTAACATTGTACAATCTTCTGGATAATCAGCTCTTCCCCACACTGAAAACTGTTATTCAGGTTGCCCTAACAAACCCAGTTAGCAGCTGTAGCTGTGAAAGGTCTTTTAGTGTCTTGAGTCAGTTCCATACCTGGCTGAGAAGGACCATGGGTCAAAGCAGACTCCAGCACCTGGCTGTGAGGTTAGTTGAGAAAGATGCTTGAGAGACTAGACCACCAAAATGTGATGGACAGATTTGCCAACCTCAAGGTGAGGCGACATAGGTTAAAAGAAAAGAAAAAAATCTGCAGAGCCATAGTAGTATCTGCAGTAAAGATCTTTTCATACATTGTATACATTGTACCATAGGCCAAGGTGTCTCAATTTTTTAATAATATTTTGTACATTTCAAGGACTCCTCTATTTTTGGAGTGTATTTTTTTATGTATCTGTATTGTATTATACATACACTTTAAAAGTGAATCTCTGTCCAAAAAATGCACTCAGTTTACTTTTTACTCACTATGAGCATCATTCATTATTCTTCCACAGTAATTAAGGTTAGAATATGTATTTTTTTTATTCCAATCCATTCTTCTTTAGCAGCATTTAAATAACCTTTATCAGATTTGATGGTTTTGTTACAGACTTTTCAAAAAAAGGTTTTGCTTTTCTTTCACAAATGTGGGGATTAAATTGTGTTAAAATGTACAAAACAGTGATGTCATGTTTTGTGACGAGGACCCAGGCACAGAGAGACTTGATGAATTTAAGAATCTTATGATTTAATAAAGAAATTTGCAGACTTGCACAGAGAGGGTAACATTATGATGACTGATAATGGAGATGAAGACAACAGACGATCAGGACAGGAAGGAACTCGAGACAACTGTAGACATTTAAGGATGCAGGGACTGACAGAGACAGGAAAGAAGTCTCATCATGACGAGTAAAGTTTACCTTGCCTGGATGGGCAGCTCTCTGGGTGCTCAGCACCCCCAAAGCTCTCATCCTAGAATCGCCCCTGATTTGGGGAATCAGTGGAGTTTTCTGTGAAGTAACTGAAGATAATTTCGTTCTGAATTTGTCTGTGTGTGTGTGTGTGTGTGTGTGTGTGTGTGTGTGTGTGTGTGTGTATTTTTACAAAGGGCATTTCGCCTTGGTATTCACATTGTGTGTCAAGGCTGTGTGCTGGCAAGCAGGGAAAAGGACGCAAGATGCAGACTTGTGGAGGTGGAATTTAAACTCAAAGTCCACTGCTTTATTGCAGGCATAAATCAGGAAACAGAACAGAACAAGGAGGGCATGAAACTGAACTAAAATCTGAAACACACAGGCCAGAATGAGGGTACGACGCAACACGGAACAGAGAAAAAACTCAGACAATAAATACCAGAGGAAAAAAGGGGAATGAGGATCAGGTGAGGAACACAGCTGATACAATTAACAGGGAGACACAAAACTAGAAACATTGACATAAGACACAGGCTTTCAAAATAACACAGGAAATCCATAAACCAAAACTCAAAGGCACTGAACTAAACTTATATTAAACAATAGAAATAACAAATTACAAAAGCAATACACAAAACACTGGGTCACTGACCCAGGACCATGACATTCTGTCCAATATGGATATATGAAGACTATAAAGGGAAATGGAGAGCTAAACCACCTGTTGAACGTAACATGCTAACACTAGAATCAAATAGGAAAAGATTCTAACCCCCAAAGCATGAAATTACTTTTATCAACAAGCAAAATTTGCGACATTTTATATTATATAATATATTTATCACACACATTTAGACTATAGACATAAGTCAAAGCTGAGATTTCAGTATAATGACTTGAGTTTGAACTTTAACTCTATTTTTTTCACATAACAGTTTTCTTGACCTCTGTTTGGGTGTCAATCAGCATTTGTAAATATACAAAGCCACTCCATTGGGTAGCATAGTGGTGGAGTGGTTAGCACTGTCACCATATAGCATGTAGCTGGTTTTAACCCCAGCTTGTGCAGTTCTATGTAGAGTTTGCATGTTCTCCCTGTGCCTGTGTTTCCTTCTAAGATGCTCTGACTTCCTAGCTCACTCAAACGTATTAAAGGCATACATGTTAAGTTAGTTGGTTCTGAATTGAGCATTGATGTGAAGTAGGGTGTTTAAGTGGTCAGTAAAACTAGGAAAGTGGTCTATAAACGTGAATACATCACAGTCATGTATTCTTTTAAACTCCATTCTAAGATGTACTCCTAATGAGAATGTTCTGAAGCTGCTACTGGCCCTCTCTCCTGCTAATATACATGTCCTAGAGAGGCCCCTTGCTCTTGTCTTGCACCACCAACAGACTGACTGACAGCTATGGTTAAACAAAGAAGAGGAGGGTCTATTTGTTATCTGATACCCTTGTGAAAGGCTATGACAGTGTTAGAGGGACCCTGCTGACACTGGGGGCACCCCACAGAGCTGACCCTAAGACATTTTTGACACCCTGCCTTACTTATTGATGTGTATAGATGTGTTTGCGCGCATGATAAAAGCCTCCACTGGAGAAGCTTCTAACACTGTTAGTCTATAAATAAAAGTGGGGCCACAGAGCAAACTCAACCTTTTGTTTGCGTGTGTGTGTGTGTGTGTGTGTGTGTGTGTGTGTGTGTGTAGTTTTAAGTCTTTGAATTTGGCTTTATTTGTGTGTCTTGATGTGTGTGTATACTTGTATATTCAAGGAGCTCCACATTGCAATATTGATGGCCCTAAGGGAGGGATGTAAGAGGGAATAGTGACAGCAGAGTGAGGGGAAGGACCTAGAGACGGTTATTAGTGCTTTGACACGTTTGGCATCCCCTACATCCAAGAATACATATATATGTCTGGTGAATTTAATTCTGACAGGTGAGGTCTCTGGAGGACAGCAGTGCAGGGTGATAATCAGATTGAGACTAAAGTGGGGCTCCAGGATGTACACTAATATGATATCTGCTGGAAGGTTTAGGAAGGACTGATGGAGATGGAGTAGACGATGACTCCATATGATCCGACTCAACTTTTTACAGAAGTAGAGTAACTATAATAAGAACGTAAATCACAACAAAGAAGGGGACGCAGATTTTACTGTAATATCGCTGTACATAGCACTCTGATCTACTTGAGGTTCGAGCCTCTTATTCAAATGCTACCTGTGACAAAGTGGGTGAGAAGACCATTTGTCCATATTCTTAGTTAACATTCTTGTTTTGATTTAACCATATTTCACATGTAATCTGCAATAGGCAAACATCTACTATCCCGGGTTTGTTTATGTTTTGCACTTTTACAGATTATATAATATAACATCTTGGTTTAAATCAATCCCTACAAGTTTGTTAAGTTAACATGTTATTTATTTCAACTGTTAATTTGCATTGTTTAGAACTTACCTTACCTACCTGTCTTCCAGAAACAAAAGGAGGAAATGTAGTTTTACTTCCTGCTTTATAGCTTCTGGGTTCATCTGAGGTCACAGGAAGAGACCAAGTGCAGAATGGGAAGAACTCTTATAATTTAATAAAGTTGACTTTAGAGGGTTTATGAAGAAGTAGATTTATTGTTATAATATGTATTGATTACACCAGAGTTCATGTTGCCAGTAAAGAGGAGTAGTAGAGACTTGAATATAATCATGTTCATCGTATCTACCTACTGATTGGAATTGTCCAGAGGAGAAATTGTTTGATTAAGTGGACTATTTAAGCAGAAGAACTGAGGTGTTTCAAAAAAGGTTTCGGGTCAGTGTAGCTGTGTGCAGTTTGACCTTAATTTCTGTTGATTTAAGTTCAGTTATGTTTATTTGAACTGAGTTAATTATAGAGTTGAGTTTCTTATTTGTTTCTTTGTAAATATTGTTTCGGTCACAAAATGGTGAATAAATCACTTGCTACACTGGACAGCATCAGTCTCCTGCACTTCTTTGACCGCATAAGTCGAGTCCTACCACATTTGGTGGCAGCAGCAGTGGGATTCCAGGCCAATTAAGGAGTGGAGAAGATGTCTACCCGAGCAAAGAGGGGACTTGTTCCAGAATGTGAAGCAGATGATTTACAAGATGGCAGTGACCAACAAGGGGCAATAAGTGGCCATATTGCTGGACAAGAGAATGTGGCTGAATTGTCCAAACTTTTGCAAAATCTGATGCAACAGCAGGCTGAACGCGACTCTAAACTGGAGCAAGAGCACAAGCGCCAGGAGGATAGATGGAGGCAAATCCGGCATCAGTTTGCCCAGCTTCAACAGCAGGTGCAGCATGGCAATCTAGAGCATCAGTTACTTGAAGTACAAGCATCAACATCGGCTTCTTCGAGGGCACCTACTCCAGAACCACCTGTCAGCACACAAGAATCAAATAGGCTTGACTTGGAACCGGTACATCAACGCAGTGAGGCACAGCTTTCAACATTGGTGAGACATTCAGGCTGGAAGGGGCCAAAAATGCAACCTTACAATGAAGGTGAGGACATTGAACATTATTTAATCACCTTTGAAAGAATTGCTCATGCTTGCCAGTGGCCGCGAGATGAGTGGGCTCTTCACCTAGCACCACTGCTAGCTGGTAAAGCACGTTCCGCCTATGTAGCCATGGATATTGATGACACTATGGATTATGCAAAAGTAAAGTGTGCTGTCTTGCAGAAGTATGAAATAAGTGTTGACACCTATCGAATGAGGTTTCGTTCTAGTACCTTTGGAGCAGAGGAAACACCAAGGGAGCTGCAGGTCCGCCTAAAGGAGTTGTACATCAAGTGGATGAATCCTGAAACAAAGACAAAGGATCAAATCGGAGACGCCATCATCATGGAACAGTTTCTCAAGGTTCTGAATCCTGATCTTTGGACGTGGGTTAAGGAACGTAACCCAAAGACTTCCAAGGAAGCAGCAGAACTGGCTGAAGCTTTCTTAGCAGCTCGTCGACCATCAAAAGTCTTCACACCAGTTAAGTCAAATTCCAACATGCCATTGAACATGTTAGGTGGTGGCCCTGACTTGAAAGTTAAGCACACAAGACAGAACTGGTATAACTCAGATCCTGCCAGATCTGAGACAAAAAATAAAACCAATAAAGCATGTCATTTGTGTGGTCAAATAGGTCATCTTAAAGCTCAGTGTACAAAGATGTCTGTTAGTAAAAATTACATGTGTTCTGCTAGACAAACTAAAGTCAGTGAGAATCACAAAAATGAAATTGAATGTCAGCAACGTGAGCCATCAATTGGGGTATTTGTTGAAGACAAACCCTGTGTAGCTCTGTTAGATACAGGAAGTAATCGCTCTCTGGTTAGACAAGACAGTCTTCCTAGGGATGTGATCTTTTCAGGAGCAACAGTGGATGTGTGCTGTATTCATGGTGATAAGGTATCATACCCAGTTGCTGAAGTTGCACTTGAAGTAGAAGGCCAGTGTTACACTCTTTCAGTGGGAGTGTTGCAAACGTTGCCTTATCAAGTGGTGTTGGGCCGTGATCTCCCAATACTCACAGAGCTAATAGCCAAGTATTCCTGTCAGACTGAAACCATTGAAAGTTTGTTAGAAGTCACAAGGTCAAAAGCTAAGGAGCAACAGGTTAATGCTTCGGGTTGGGATGACTTGCCTTTCGCAAATGAGGATGCACCATTGGACGAGTCTAGCACTCATTCTAAACCAAAAAAGAGCAAGAGACAAATAAGACATGAAAAGGTGAAGGGAACAAGAGTAGCTGAACACATTTTAGATCCTTTAAAGACTGAGTCTCTCCCCAGCGCTAGTCAGGTTGCTAGGCTTCAGAAAGAGGATCTAACACTTAAACCATTGTTCTCTAAATGTGTTCCAGAGTCAACTACAGTTGAGGGAAGGCAGGAAGTGTTTGTGGTTAAGGGAGATTTGTTGCATCGCCGTAGCAAGATCGGTGACCAGTTGGTGATCCCCCAGAGTTTGAGATCTACCATTTTGAAAATGAGTCATTCCATTCCCTGGGCAGGACATCTGGGGCAATCTAAAACATTTTCTAGAATGATTCCCAGATTTTACTGGCCCCAACAGTTCAGTGATACGGTACAATACTGTAAAGCTTGCCCACAGTGCCAGTTAACAGCTCCAGGCAGGAAATCAGATAGAGCTCCGCTTATCAGTATGCCCATCATTGATACACCCTTTTCACGCATTGCCATGGACATTGTTGGCCCACTAGAACAGAGTAAAGCAGGTCATAAGTACATACTTGTAGTTTGTGACTATGCCACAAAATATCCTGAAGCCTTCCCCCTGAAGAAAATAAAGGCTCGTCAGATTGTTAACTGCCTGATTCAGTTGTTTTCCAGAGTGGGTATCCCAAAAGAAATCATCACAGATCAGGGGACCAATTTCACTTCTAAGATGCTCAAAGAAGTATACAGTTTGTTAGGGATCCAGGGTGTCAAGACCAGTCCCTATCACCCACAGACCGATGGCCTTGTGGAGCGATTTAACAAGACCTTAAAATCAATGCTCAGGAAATTTGTGAATGAAACAGGGTCAGATTGGGACCAATGGCTCCCATTTTTGTTATTTGCCTACCGAGAGGTTCCACAAAGTTCTACTGGGTTTTCACCATTCCAGCTACTTTATGGGCATCCTGTCAGAGGTCCAATGGATGTTCTGAAAGAAGCTTGGGAGGGTTCGATGTCAGAGCAGAGGTTTAGTGAACTCTCATATGTCCTCAAAATGAGGGACAAGCTCGAACATTTCCAAGAGCTTGCTAATAACAATCTGGCCCATGTGCAACAGCAGCTGAAACAAAGATATGATAAAGTGTCAAGAAGAAGAGTCTTCCGTGAGGGACAGAAAGTTCTTCTACTGTTGCCAACTTCTGAGAGCAGTCTTCTTGCAAAGTGGCAGGGGCCATATGAAATCACAAAGAAGACAGGCCCAGTCACATATGAGCTTCATTTACCAGACCGTCGAAAGAATCATCAAGTGTTCCACGTCAATCTTTTGAAAGAGTGGACTGACCAGCCACGGGACTCAACATCCATGTGGGCATGTACAGTTGTGGATGAGGAAGAACCTCAGGAGCAGTACTTCCCTTCTTCAGCTGTCAAAATTGTGTTTCCAGACTTAGACCATTTGCCTTTGGAAAGACGTCAGGAGGTGCAATCACTTATGACTAAAGAACTCTTCAGTCTAAAGCCAGGTCGTACACACCTCAGTGAACACAAAATCACTTTGCATTCTCCAGACCAACGGCCAATTAGAGATACCACTTGCCGTATCCCAGCTAAGCTATTGCCTGAGTTGAAAAGTGAGCTGGAGGAGATGCTGGCTGCAGGAATCATTGAGCCATCACACAGTGAGTGGTGTAGCCCTGTTGTGCTTGTACCAAAGAAAGATGATCCTAAGCTTAGATTCTGTGTAAACTTTTCTAAGTTAAATTCTGTGTCTGCTTTTGATCCTTATCCAATGCCGAGGGTTGATGAACTAATTGATCGTTTGGGAAATGCTAAATTTCTGACTACCCTTGACCTCTGTAAAGGTTACTGGCAGGTTCCCTTGACAGACTCATCTAAGGACTTAACAACATTCAGAGTGCCAAGTGGACTGTTTAGATTCACAGTGATGCCCTTTGGTTTGCATGGAGCACCAGCTACATTCCAAAGGTTGGTGGATCGAGTGTTGAAGGGTGCAGAACAATATGCAGCTGCATACATTGATGACATTGTTGTTTATAGTGGTACATGGGAAGATCATCTGAAACATCTTGTTGATGTGTTTCGACGTATCACAAATGCTGGACTTGTCATAAATGCCAAGAAATGTCACATTGCCAAGCCCGAGGTGCAGTACCTGGGTTATGTAATAGGGGGTGGAGGCATTCGCCCTCAGGTTGGAAAAGTGGATGCAGTTGCTGCAGCACTCTTGCCAAACACAAAGAAAAGGTTGAGATCATTTTTGGGATTAGTGGGTTGGTACCGTCGACTAATTCCAAATTTTTCATCAAGAGCAGCTTTATTGACTGACATGACAAGAAAATCTAGTCCTACAAAGGTCAGGTGGACGAAAGATGCTGAGAATGCATTTAATGATTTGAAAGACTGTTTGTGTCAGAAACCTGTTTTGCAGTGTCCAGATTTTAACCTTCCCTTCACAGTACAAACAGATGCCTCTGAGGTGGGTCTGGGAGCTGTTTTACTGCAAGGAGAGGAAGGGCAGCAGTTGCCTGTTCAGTACATCAGTCGAAAACTTTTTCCAAGGGAAGTGAGGTATTCGACCATTGAAAAGGAGGCATTGGCAATTAAATGGGCTCTAGACACCTTACGATATTATCTCGTTGGGAAAGAGTTTGTTCTTGAGACTGATCATCGTGCTTTGCAATGGATTCATAATATGAAAGACACTAATGCCAGGATAACAAGATGGTATTTATCTCTCCAGCCTTTTCGTTTCCAGGTCCAGTATAGACCCGGACATAAGAATGTCATTGCTGATTTCCTGTCCCGTGACTCAGAGGAGTAACGGTCTTAAGGGGGGGGGAGTGTGACAAAGTGGGTGAGAAGACCATTTGTCCATATTCTTAGTTAACATTCTTGTTTTGATTTAACCATATTTCACATGTAATCTGCAATAGGCAAACATCTACTATCCCGGGTTTGTTTATGTTTTGCACTTTTACAGATTATATAATATAACATCTTGGTTTAAATCAATCCCTACAAGTTTGTTAAGTTAACATGTTATTTATTTCAACTGTTAATTTGCATTGTTTAGAACTTACCTTACCTACCTGTCTTCCAGAAACAAAAGGAGGAAATGTAGTTTTACTTCCTGCTTTATAGCTTCTGGGTTCATCTGAGGTCACAGGAAGAGACCAAGTGCAGAATGGGAAGAACTCTTATAATTTAATAAAGTTGACTTTAGAGGGTTTATGAAGAAGTAGATTTATTGTTATAATATGTATTGATTACACCAGAGTTCATGTTGCCAGTAAAGAGGAGTAGTAGAGACTTGAATATAATCATGTTCATCGTATCTACCTACTGATTGGAATTGTCCAGAGGAGAAATTGTTTGATTAAGTGGACTATTTAAGCAGAAGAACTGAGGTGTTTCAAAAAAGGTTTCGGGTCAGTGTAGCTGTGTGCAGTTTGACCTTAATTTCTGTTGATTTAAGTTCAGTTATGTTTATTTGAACTGAGTTAATTATAGAGTTGAGTTTCTTATTTGTTTCTTTGTAAATATTGTTTCGGTCACAAAATGGTGAATAAATCACTTGCTACACTGGACAGCATCAGTCTCCTGCACTTCTTTGACCGCATAAGTCGAGTCTTACCACACTACCAAATACCAAAGCAAAAATGCAAAAAGAAAAAGTCAAACACAAGGCTGCACAATTATAGTCAACAAATCAAGTGGGTAATGTCACAGTGGCTATACCTAGTTCTTTGTTACAATACATCAGTACATTAATTTAGTGTTTACATGTTTGTGTTTACGTGTTTATGTTGAACTGCCTTGGCTACATGTGCCCAGAGAAGGTCTCCAGTGGGCAGAGCTGCATCTGTAGAGACCTGACAGGAGTGTAAATTGCCAGATTGGGCTTCTGGTAGCTACAGTGTCGTTTGGTGTTTCATGTTGAAGATTGTTTTATTTTTTTTTCCGTTTTCCTCTCGGCCACAGAAACTCATTACAGTAAACTCTCCATGCACGGTTTTAAGCTAATCTGAAGGTCTGTGTTGACTGACTCTGCAGAAAATTGACGAATTGCACATCTCAGCATGTGAACAGAAGTGGGGAACATTCCACCAGTTAAATTCATGGTCATGCCACTTTGCTAATTTTTTATTAAATCTCAAACTTCTTTTCATTTGTTACAAATTTTTTCAAAGAGTTTAGTGGCTTCCAGGCAGTGATTTTCAACTTTCAGCACAATAAACTATAGCAGCCTTGATCCAACCATCTACAGTGCCCTTCAAGGAATACCTTAATGCAACTGTGGCAGAAAAGGAAAGCTGACTGAACAAACCTTTTTCATGTTTGGAAGAAGTCTGTCATGTTCTTTTTCTTCATAACACAATAAGACCGTTGGTTCTCAGTGACATCTGCACAGTCTATTATAGTTCGATAACCACCCAGAGCATGAATTGACATATTTTGTTAAGTAACTGCTGTGCATGCTAATAGCACTTATACTGTGTATGCTGAAGCTCGAGCATGCAGACTCCTGGACGTTTCTGAATACCCACATCTGATCTTGCATATTAATTTGCTAACCTATGGGGCGCCCTGAGTGAACACCAGTGCAAGAGCAACAAAGAAGACTTCTCTGATTGAAGTAGTTTGACCCGAACCACTGAGTTTCCAGCTTGCACTCAAGTGGTTTTAATGAGTGTTGAATTCTAGGAAAATTGATGGTTGGTACAGAGAAGGGGTTTTCAGGATGATTTTTCACCACGAGGCATGGGGGATACAGTGAATGGTGTTGATTAGATATTGAAATTTGCTGTGTATATGACAGGTGGCACATCAAAAATGATAGGAGGTAACATCTTGGAGTCCGTCCAGGACTCCTCATGTGTACACAAAGAAAGAAAAGAGGACAGCAGGTGAAAGACAAGAAAAGAAGCCCTTTCATCACAGTGAAGAGTATAACTAGAAGCAAATAAAAAAAAACATGTAATAACTCTGTAAACTCTGCACATGATAAGCAATGATTAGTTTACAGTTAATGACAATAAGACTAAACCAAGTTTTTGTTTGTTCTTCTTTTGTATTTTACATCCTTTTGTAGCTCCTAGCAAGTCAGTCTCAACAAAACTGACTGAAAGGGCTAAAAGGCTAGATGAGAAGTGTTAATATCATGTTGCAGCCATAGACTGTATATAAAATAAGGGCACAATAACCATGAGGTCACTCACTGGTTTGTGAGCTCCACACTTGGAAGCCTCAATGTTTCACCATTGTCCCCCAAAACTGACCATATTTGGATGACAGCATATTGTAAAAAACGTATATTTCCACATGTGCTGTAAACTCACTGAGTCCTGCATTTGAGTCCGGCCTGCTGTTAGTTATGACAAGTACAAAAAGGGGACAAGTGTTGGACTTTAGCTTGTTCACCTGCACTAAATCACAACAACCTCAAGGCCCTTCTTATTATAAGGTAGAGGCTCTACAATGATATAGATCAAATGACTCCCTAGCAAGGGCCTAACACTTGATGACAGTGCTTGCGCCTGTTAAAATTCCCATTTAACCACAAGAAACTTCTATCAGAACCAGGCAGAACAAGGTTCAGGGAGGGGGAGTCACCTGAGGTAGACAGGGCAAAAGACACTATAGAAGAGAGCCAGCGAAACTCTGGATCAGATCTCCCAGTCCCCTGACAGAAGAACCAAGTTAGTCGGACTAAATGCCAAATACCTCAAAACAGTGGTTCCCAAACTTTTTTTGCTAGGCCCCCCTTTGTTTTATAAGAAAAATATAGACACACACACACACACACACACACACACACACAGACACACACAATTCAATTCAATTCAATTCAATTCAATTCAATTCAATTTTATTTATATAGCGCCAAATCACAACAAAAGTCGCCTCAAGGCGCTTCATAGATACAGAGAAAAGCCCAACAATCATATGACCCCCTATGAGCAAGCACTTTGGCGACAGTGGGAAGGAAAAACTCCCTTTTGGGGTGAGAGAAGGAATACAGGATAAAAGACATGCTGTGGAAGAGAGACAGAGATTAATAACAGGTATGATTCAATACAGAGAGGTCTGTTAACACATAGTGAGTGAGAAAGGTGACTGGAAAGGAAAAACTTAATGCATCATGGGAATCCCCCGGCAGCCTACATCTATTGCAGCATAACTAAGGGAGGATTCAGGGTCACCTGGTCCAGCCCTAACTATATGCTTTAGCAAAACGGAAAGTTTTAAGCCTAATCTTAAAAGTAGAGATAGTGTCTGTCTCCCGAATCCAAACTGGAAGCTGGTTCCACAGAAGAGGGGCCTGAAAACTGAACACACACCACACCACCACGTCCCTCCATTTAGAAAGGCAGAGGCGTCACAGTGTGATTATTTTACATGTAGTTTCCTGTGTAATAATATTCAACATTGCTATCAATATATTTTTCAAAAAATGCCTCTCTGTGTAAAATGGGTTCAAAAACATAAAAAACTGTGGGATACTGTTTGTCCGTGATTTTGACAGGGGGAATAAATCAAGGCAGGATCAGCCTAATATTATTTGTATCCCACTGTAACTTTACTGTATAAAGAGCAAAATGTCAGGAGTAGTTAGTCATTACAAGAAGTGTTTGTGAACTAAAAATCAAGAATATGGGATACTGTTTGTCCATGATTTGGAGAGCCAAAGCGTTCTTTTTTAAAAAATTTTATTTCTCTTTTCATACCCCCCCCCCCCCCCCCCCCACACACACACACACACAATGGCTCTGCGCCCCGCCTAGGGGATGGGCCCCACACTTTGGGAACCTCTGCCTCAAAAGGTTGATTCTGTTCATCTGGACGTTTTCAGTGGGAGAAACAGTTCATCACTTATCCAAGTGACTTCTTCAGTCTCAACAGTACATTTCCACAATGACTGAAACTTAGCAGCACTGAATGAACAATGGGATGTGAGCTCAGTTACTTGATCATTAACCCTTTAAGACCTACCATAGAACCAAGTCCGCCAGAGCTTATATTATATTTTTATATGCTGTAGTGCCATTTTTGGGAGCATTTCAAGTTGATATACATCAATACAACCATTATAGCCCAAATTTTAATAATATGTATGCATTAAGTGCATAGAAATTACATAAATTGCAAAAAAAGTGCAATAAACTACAAAAAAATTGAAAATGGTTTTTGTTTTTTAACATATATTTCTAGTTAGAGAAATTTAAGAGGCTTATCCCTCAAAACTGTAAATACAAAAAAGTTGCACAAAATAGTTTCCCACCACAGGAAATTTATTTTGAGTGTCTTCATAGTTTTATTTTTGAAATACACCAATTTTTATATACTGCAGGAAAAACAAAAATAAATATTACAGTGCAAATTTGCAAATAAACAGCATATGCATCAAAATAAACTATTTCCAGCAGTGTAATATGAGTCCTAAGCATCCCAGAAACGACACAGAAAGTCATGAAGTCAAAGATAACTTTTAAAAACACCAGTATAGGCTCATGAGGCCCTGATGGTAAAAAACTACATTTCTGCGAAAATGACGTCACTTCCGGTTTCGGGCAGGTAATGGCGGACATGCGAAAGTTCGCTCTGAAGTCTATTCTAACATAGGAAGTGTTATGAACAGCTGATCGGATCTGCAAAGCCTGTTTCTGGAATATTATGTTTTTGTTGATGCAAGTGCTTTTTATGCAGTTTTTGCAAAGCTATATGTGGAAGGAAACCGTGACATAGGGCAAGCTGATGGCATAAGATGTAAGTACAACTCCTCCGGTTTCATTTGCAAAATAATTTATTGCGCTAGCTTATGTGGTTGCAGTGCTACCGGGATTTAAATATTGTTACGCAAAACAGAGCGTGCCCGCTCCGACCGGTTTTAAAAGGTTAATATGCTAATTCTCACGACCATTGCCAAATAGGCCATGATCAACCAGAACTCTCAACTCTTCCAGGTTCTTTGGACTGGTAAGCAGCGGATGACTTCCTCCACAGCAGATCTGCTCTTCCAGTCCACACCTCACCTACATCTTTTTTAGCAGCATTGTGGGCTAAAGCAGAGGAACCTGTACCCTCAGTTTCCTTTGCTTCTGTTGCATCCTCTGGTTTTTCTGCTCCCGCTCCTCTTGGCTTCCTCTGCACTGGTTTCTTCGGCACCTTCTGCATTCTCTGATCCCTCATCAAGGAGGAAATGGCATCCTCATCATCAACAGGATGCCATTTCCTCCAGGATGCCTTTCCTCAACCATTGGCATCAGCTACCTTGGTCTGTCTGCTGGCACAGGGTTGACGGATTACATTGTTTTGGTGAGTGGCCCTGACTTTTCTTTTTATGCTCTTCTCTCCTCTTGTTCGAGCCTTGGTTTTGTGAGGAAACTAATTCAGAGATTGAAGTGCTTTTTTTAGAGCAGAATAATAGCATTTTTGCTTCCGAGCCAGGCTGGGAAAGCCTTCAAAAAACATGATTTTGTTGTTTTGTTGCATTTGCCATTGAACAGCATGCAGATGTTAGACAGCCAAATCGTAGGAAAGTAACAGTGGACAGTGACTCAAGCAATATCCCTGTCATTGAACATTGATTATGCATAAAAGTGTGCTGTATTAGGGCAGGAAATGCAGAAATCACATGTTCCTATTTTGTTATTTTATTTTAAAAAGTCGAGAATTTCAATTCTTGGATAATAAATGATTTTGTGTATTTTCTTACAGATGCACTAGAGATCTCTCGAGTGGAAGGTCCAAATCAGATGGTAAGTTGCTTGGAGTAGCTTTTGTTTATTTTTATATAATGATATTTTGTTTAATCTTAATTGACAGGAGAAAATCTGCAATCCAGATCAGGACAGCCAGGCATCAAATTGGTGATCAATATTCTGGGAACTGCCAAAATAGGATGTACTCTGAAAGGGACTTTTACCTTTCTGGCATTTCAAAACGCACATGGAAAAATTTGACCATCCACATCGCAATTTTTGTTCTCGCCTTTTCTCAACCTTGCATTGCTCCAGAGCAGCAGATTCAGCCACCGGGTTGCAGTTGGTCCCCACCTCTAGCACCAAATGAGAAAAGGCCACCTGCTTTGAGCTTTACTGATGTCAATCCACTTGAACCACAGAAAATAATAGTTCAGCACATAGTGCGGCCTGATGATGCAACAACGCAGTTGTACACTTGCCCAAGGCTCAGGCCCTTTTCTTGGCGTTGCCCTCATTCCTTGAAGGATATCAAACAGCCAGACCTCCAGAAGTCATGGAGGTTTCTAGAAAGCCTATTATCCCCTGCTATTGACATGATAAGATACAAGTGTGTACTTTATTGCCAAGTTTGAAGTTGAAGATGGGGGATGACCTCTTTGCAAAGTATCTCAACACCATGCAAAACCAAAACCATAGCGAGGAGTCCTCAGCCTACCTACCATAACAAGATAATCAACCTCTGTGGTTGAAGAGTTCAGGTAAATGCTCTGCTCTGTGCCATGGTATTGAAGAAGATAACAGTGGATGATAAATTTAGTTACAGCACTTTCAGAAAGACATCTACTGTGATAAAGTCTACTCTCCACTGCTGTGTAATCAATTATTGTAAATGTAAATGTTATCAGGAAATGATCAGACAGGAGAGGGTTTTCAGGAAACACTGTTAAATGTTCAGTTTCTATGCCATATGTTAAAACAAGATCTAGAGTGTGGTTAAAGTGGTGGGTGGGTTCTTTTACACTTTGAGAGAAGCCAATTGAGTCTAATAACAGATTGAATGCTGTGTTGAGGCTGTAATTTTTACCATCTACATGAATGTTAAACTCACCCACAATAATTATTTTATTTGAGCTGAGCACTAAATCAGATAAAAACTAAGGCCTGATTAAGGCCCAGGTAGATGATAGATAACAACAAACAATACTGTTTTTTTGTATTATTAGGGTAGGGGTCGGGCTTAATGGGTCTTTGGTTGATTATTATCCAGAGTAGATGATAATGATAATTTGTAGATCACTTATGAACTAACAAGGATTTAGAGGAGAGAGACCTAAGGTTTAATATTCCAAATTTCAAGGTTTTACTCTTGGTGCACTGTGGAGACTATTGTGGAGACTATTGTTCTTTCTTTATGAATTTAAAAAAATGTATTTAAATCGTTTTTTGCTGATTTTTTGTTTGGTTATTTTTGTTCATTTGAGAGCAGACAGTCTGTAAGGGGACGTAAGTGTTTTGGGAGATAATAGGAGGAGAGAAGCTGCTTCCGTGTGAGACTGCAACTCTCTAAATGTTAAGGGTGTTATGGAAATTTCCCAACAGCTTGATGGTAGGGCAGCAGAGCTAAATTTTGGTTAATTTTGACCGTGTCCAGCCCTAAATATAGGTCTGAAAGAACACTGAACAGTGAAGCAACAAAAAAGAGGACTAGTTGCATAGCTGGTGACTGCAATGTGATGTGAAGTAAGTGTTCTTTAAAAATATCCAACTGCATTCATGTAATGTAATGAGACTGCTAACCAAAATAAAATCTGTCTTTATTGTGCTTGAGTCATTGTTTTACCCTGACTACATTCTTGTCTTATCATCCTTTAAAAACACAGATTGAATATTTTCTCTCATATTGTCAGAGGCATTATCTCTATCTCTGTCTCCCACCCACTCTTCTCCACAGACTGTTCATATTCTTCTTCACATTTTTATCTCCCTCTCTTCCACCCATACAATCTCTCAACTCCCACTATCTGAACGTACATGCTTGGTGTGTCTGCCTTCATTTAGTGGCTTTCAGGATGTCATCCAGCTTTTAAAGAAAGAGCCTTTGAAGCTTCAGAGCAGCTCTTCCCTGCCACGTTAGCATTAGCACTGGCTAAATTGGGATAGTGGTGGAGGCTGACTTCTTGCTTCTGGAGGGAGAGTGGGAGTCTGGAAGCTGATCAGACAGCCTGACACTTGGGGGCGGAGGAGATGCCACCTCCAGCTACCAGGACACTGAGTGGAGATAGTGGTGCATATGGCAGCAAGCTCTTTAGTCACAATCACAGTGACTCATTCACACGCGGCGGGGTGCAGTCGCCTTCTGTTCTTTACATTCATTTAATTTATTCTGTAGTCTTCCATTTGTTTTCTTTTCCTATGAACTATTTTAAGCCTTAATTTTTAAAATATATTTAGATATTTTTTATATACATTTCACATTCTGCATAATTTTGGGGGGAGAATTTATGCACAAAAAAAGACTAATCACGATTTTTTCCCCTTTTCGTAAAACATTAAAATATCCAATGAATACAGTCAAATGCAGTTTATGTTTTATGATGTCAAATCCGTCGTCCTTTTCTCACGTCGTTTGGGCGAGGACGACGGGCGTTGCCTCTGGGGGACGCCCTAGTATTCGTTTCTGTCACAACGGGACTGAACGGACTCACGCGCAGGCTCTAGGTCATGAAAGCACAAGAGTCTTTATTATGATACACCAGGTGAATATGTACAAAAGTGAGGGGAAAGCCGGGCTCTGGGGGTCCACACATGAACGGGAAAGACGCTGAAAGTCACACACACACAAACTCCGTCCACTCCTCATGCTCCTCTTCACACTCCAATCAATCGGGTAACACAGGGGTTGGTCCAGGGAATCTGTACACAGAGACATGAAGGGATTACAAAGGAAGATCGCTGTGAAAATACTCTAGAGTTAACTGAGCTGGGGTTACACTGACGAGGGTCGGCAACGGTCCAGCGACGAGAAACACAGAGCTGCCATCTTATAAAGGAGCTGGAACACTCGTGATGAGCCACAGGTATGTGATTGTGACCAGGTGCGTGGGCCAAGGGCAGGAGCCCACAGGTGAGCTCCGCCCAGGCAGAGGGAGGAGGGAAAGAGGGGAAGGGAGAGAGCAGGAACAAAAAGAATATAAACATATGTAGCCATACTGAGCCGACCGGGTAGGCACAGGGACCCTGACAGTACCCCCCCCCCCCCTCAACGGGAGCCTCCCGGCGACCCACCGGGCTTACCAGGGTGCCGGCGATGGAAGTCACGGAGCAGGCGCTGACACAAAACAGCCAAGCGAGGCACCCAGGAGCGCTCCTCAGGCCCATAGCCCTCCCAATCGACCAAATACTGGACCCCCCTCCCTCTGCGCCGGGAGTCCATAATGCGGGAGACGTCATACGCCGGCAGCCCATCAACGATCTGGGCGGGAGGCGGGGGCCTGGAAGGAGGGCACAAAGGACTGGAGAGCACTGGCTTAATCTGGGAGACATGGAAGACATCGTGGACACGCATGATGCGTGGAAGGCTCAACCGAACAGACACAGGGTTCACAAGTGCACCGATTTCGAATGGTCCAATAAAAGCTGGCGTGAGTTTCTTAGACTCCGCCCGGATGGGCACATAGCGGGTGGACAGCCATACCTTTTGTCCGACCGCATACTTAGGAGCTGGTGTCCGATGGTGGTCAGCGAGCTGTTTGTTACGTGCCTTCGTCCGGAGGAGGGCAGCTCGGGTGGCTCTCCACACCCGGCGACATCTACGTAGGTGGTGTTGGACGGACGGCACAGAGAGGTCACCCTCAACGGCTGGAAAGAGCGGAGGCTGGAACCCTAATGACGATTCAAAAGGTGAAACTCCAGTGGCTGAGGAAGTCAGGCAATTGTGGGCGTACTCAATCCATGGTAGATGTTCACTCCAGGTCGTTTGATTTGTGGACACCACACACTGCAGCCTCCAGCTCTTCGTTCGCCCGCTCAGCTTGCCCGTTAGTCTGTGGGTGGAAGCCAGAGGATAGACTAACCTTGGCGCCGAGGGCGGAGCAAAACTCCCTCCAGACCCGTGAAGTGAACTGGGGACCACGGTCTGACACAATGTCCTCCGGAATTCCATGGAGGCGGAATACATGCGTGGTGAGGAGGTGAGCGGTTTCCAGGGCCGTAGGCAGCTTGGACAAGGCAACGAAATGGACAGCTTTAGAAAACCTGTCAACAATGGTTAGAATGACTGTGTTACCTTTTGAAGCCGGTAATCCGGTGACAAAATCCAAGGCCGTCCCGGAGTGGGTAGTGGTTGTAGCAATCCGGAGGGGGGTTGGTTAGACAACTTGTTACGGGCGCAGGTCGTACAGGCGGCGACGTATTCCCGTGCATCCCGAGCCAAAGTGGGCCACCAGAAGTAACGCTGGAGGAACTGTACAGTTCAGTGTACCCCCGGGTGACAGGTGAACCGGGCAGCGTGTGCCCATTGCAGTACCTGAGAACGAACAGAGGAGGGCACAAACAACCGACCTGGGGGCCCGGTCCCGGGATCTGGTTCTGTTTTCTGAGCTTCCTTAATCTGAGATTCGATTTCCCAGGTCACCGTGCCAATGGAGCAGGAGGCTGGAAGAATCTGACCTGGCTCGGGTTCCGCTTCAGAGGAGTCATACAGTCGGGAGAGGGCGTCTGGCTTCACATTGCGGCTCCCGGGCCTGTAAGTAATTGAAAAGTTGAATCTCGTGAAAAAGAGAGCCCACCTCGCTTGCCGGGGATTGAGTCGCTTTGCGGCTCTGAGATATTCCAGGTTTTTGTGGTCTGTCCACACGATGAATGGTTGAGTGGTTCCCTCTAGCCAATGTCTCCATTCCTCCAGTGCTAATTTGATAGCCAGAAGTTCCCGGTCTCCAACATCATAATTATGCTCTGCTGGGGAGAGACGGTGAGAGAAAAAGGCGCACGGGTGGAGCTTACCCTCCTTTCGTTGGGATAACACCACTCCGACCCCGGAATCTGACGTGTCCACTTCAACGACGAACTGTTGTTTGAGGTCGGGTTGGCAGAGGATAGGCGCTGTAGCGAACCGTTCTTTGAGATGTAGGAAGGCCTCCTGCGCAGATTGGTCCCACTGAAAAGACACTTTAGGAGAAGTGAGTCTGGTTAAAGGCAGAGCGAGTTTACTGAAATCGCGGATGAAGCGGCGGTAGAAGTTGGCAAAGGCTAAAAAGCGCTGGAGCTGTCGGTGGTTCGGGGGTTCGGGCCAGGTAAGCACTGTTTGGACTTTCGCTGGGTCTGGTTTTAGATCACCCTGCTCTATTATGTATCCGAGAAAGGCCACGGAGTCCACATGAAAGTCACATTTTTCGCTGTTCACAAACAGTCTGTTTTCTAGCAAACGCTGCAGAATCTGTCTGACGTGTGTCTCGTGCTCCGCCACTGTTTTAGAGAAGATAAGGATATCATCCAAGTAGACAAACGCGTACCGATTGATAAAGTCCCGGAGGACGTCATTTACGAGGGCCTGGAAAACTGCTGGGGCGTTAGTCAGCCCAAAGGGCATCACCAGGTACTCAAAATGCCCCAGATGGGTGTTAAAAGCCGTCTTCCACTCATCTTTCTCTGATCCGAACTAGATGGTAGGCATTGCGGAGGTCTAATTTACTGAAGATCGTTGTCCCGTGCAGAAGTTCAAAAGCCGAGGAAAGGAGCGGTAGGGGGTATTTGTTCTTAACCGTAATGTTATTAAGGCCGCGGTAATCAATGCAAGGGCAGAGAGACTTGTCCTTCTTTCCTACGAAGAAGAAGCCGGCCGCCACAGGGGAAGAGGAGGGCCGGATTATGCCTGCTGCCAGTGAGTCGGTGATGTATTTCTCCATAGATGCTCTCTCAGGTTGGGAGAGACTATAAAGGCGACAGGTGGGAAGTGTGGCGCCCAGGAGAAGATCAATGGCGCAGTCATACGGCCGATGCGGCGGTAACGATTGTGCACGATCTTTACAAAAAACTTCAGCCAAGTCGTGATACACGGGTGGAACAGAGGTGAGATCCGGAGGCTCAGACAGGTTATTTGGAGGAGACGCAGAGGGCGGAGTGGCAGCCCGGAGGCAATTCATGTGACAATCCACATGAATCCACTGTGGGCAGCGCTGGGTTCAGCCCTCCACTCCCCCGCTGGTGGGTCCATGAGCGCCCGTGGCTCCTGAAAGGCCCGCCCCCGGAGGTCTCTGTGAGTCCGAAGGCGATCATCTAACTTAATGCACAGAGTCATTAGAGAGTCAAGAGAGGCAGGCAGGTCATGCATTATTAGTTCGCCTTTCAATTCATCACAGATGTTATTTAGCAAGGCACTCTTCAGCGCTTCCTGCCCCCACCCCGTTTGCTCAGCCAAAACCCAGAAATTGACAGAATAATCCAACATCCTACGTCTACCTTGTTTAAGATTTAACAGGTGTTGAGCGGCGGCAGCAGCCTCGGATCCTTTGTCAAAAACGCTCTTAAACTTAGACAAAAAAATCGGGGTAGGAGATTTCGGGGTGGGATCGCAGCACTGCCTGGGCCCAATGTAGTGCGCGATCACGTAACAGTTGCACAAAGAATGGAATCTTATCTCCATCACCAGGGTACAAGTGAATTTGCTGAGTTGTGTGAGAAATCCTGCACGCTTATCCAACTCACCATGAAACAGTTCTGGAGAGGGAGGCTGATGCCCGACGACCACAGGTGTAGTTTGGGCCGCGCTTGTGGGCTGGGACGCGCTCGCGCCCGGGGTAGGTTCGTCTGCCGGAGAGGCTGGTGGGGGCGGAGAGTCGGTCAACGGGGTCCGCTGGGCGAGAGCCAGAGACAAAGCGGCAACGTCTCCACTGAGCCGCATCAACATATGCTCGTGTCGCTGTAACAGCTCCTCCAACGAGACCGGGGCTGGGGCGGGTGGCGCCGAGCCTGCTGAGTCCATAGTGGCTGGACCGTTCTGTCACAACGGGACTGAACGGACTCACGCGCAGGCTCTAGGTCGTGAAAGCACAAGAGTCTTTATTATGATACACCAGGTGAATATGTACAAAAGTGAGGGGAAAGCCGGGCTCCGGGGGTCCACACACGAACGGGAAAGACGCTGAAAGTCACACACACACACACTCCGTCCACTCCTCACGCTCCTTTTCACACTCCAATCACTCGGGTAACACAGGGGTTGGTCCAGGGAATCTGTACACAGAGACACGAAGGGATTACAAAGGAAGATCGCTGTGAAAATACTCTAGAGTTAACTGAGCTGGGGTTACACTGACGAGGGTCGGCAACGGTCCAGCGACGAGAAACACAGAGCTGCCATCTTATAAAGGAGCTGGAACACTCGTGATGAGCCACAGGTGTGTGATTGTGACCAGGTGCGTGGGCCAAGGGCAGGAGCCCACAGGTGAGCTCCGCCCAGGCAGAGGGAGGAAGGAAAGAGGGGAAGGGAGAGAGCAGGAACAAAAAGAATATAAACATATGTAGCCATACTGAGCCGACCGGGTAGGCACAGGGACCCTGACAGTTTCCATATTTTGGGTTGGTATTTCTTTCGGCGCGACCTGCCACCTGCCAGCGGATGGGGCATGCCAAAGAAGCTAGTCCAATTACTACACCTCAGTACCCTCAACATGCTGCAGCCGCAAACTATTCAACACTCTCAAGAACCACCGCATCGACATCGATGGCAAAGGGCCTTGAAGAAGGAAAAGAGCTCTTCTACAATGGCAATTGGGCTCAGAACGGAGTGCTCATAGCGGGACAGTGTGGTTGAAGTGACCTGCGTGTTGATCGTCTTATGTCACTCAAGATTGACACTTAGTCCACCATCCTACGGATCGTCTCCTGCTATGCACCACAGACCAACTGCCCCGACGGTGAGAAGGAAGCATTCTGGCTCAACCTTGACAACCACCCACAGTCAATTGGCCCCAAAGAACATCTGGCAATAGGCGGTGGCCTAAATGGACACATCAGCCAGGAGAGAGACGGATATGTGTGATTCCGTGGCGGCCAAGGATTCGGGACCCGAAACGATGAAGCATGCTGTGTTCTGAACTGCACAGAGGCACACAATCTCGCCGTGGCACTTTCTGAACACTTTCTTCAGAAAAAGGCCAGCGCATCTCATTACGTATTCTAGTGGTGGCAGGGACACCCAAATCGACTACTGGCTAATCCGAAGACCCCACCTGAACCTGGTCACCAACATGAAGGTCATCCCGTCAACCTCAGCCCTCCGCATTGGCTACTCATGATGGACCTACGACTAAACCTTGGCCAGCAACGACAACCACCAATCACTTCAGTAGAGAAGATTAAATGGTGGCGCCTTCACAAGTGCAAAAGCCAGCTAGAGGACGCACTTGGGCACTTCGGTGTGGACCCCAATGGACCAGTAGACACCATCTGTGATAACATCGCTAGTCAGATACACGGCGCGGCAGGGAAATGCGGATGCTGCGATGGTGTCTGGACCTGACACGATGGGACCACGTCATTAACATCGACATCCGAAAGCGGCTGGGCATTGCGCCAATCATGGAGAAGATGCAAGGAGTGCGACTGCAATGGGATGGGCATGTGGTCAGAAGTGACAAAAACTCGGTGGCAAGAACAGCACTGCGACTCAGCCCCCAAGGCTGGCGGCCAAGGGGCAGACCAAAAAGGCGATGGATGGACTGAATTAAAGACGACGTGACAAAGATCAGCGCCAAAATGAACGAAACCTTGATCTTGCTGAATGGAGGCGCCTCTGCAGAAAAGCGGACCCCGCAGAGCGGGATTAACGCTAGGAAGAAGAAGAAGTTTTTCTTTTCTTCAATCAGTGATGAATAGTAAGATGTTTTAGCTTTACAGAGGGCTTTCTTAAAAAGCAGCAAACTATTTCTCCAGGCTAAATGATGATCTTCTAAATTTGTGCCATTTCCTCTCCAACTTACGAGTTATCTGCTTTAGGCTAAGTGTTTGAAAATTATACGAGGGAGTCAAGTACTTCTGATTTGCTCTTTTTCACCGGAGCTACAGTATCCAGAGTCGTACGGAGTGAGGAGGTAAAATTATTAACAAGATGATCGACCTCTGTTGGAGTAGCGTTCAGATAGCTGCTCTGCTCTGTGTTGGTACAAGATGATGATGAAGATGATAGCAGTGGGTGAATTATATTCTTAGAGCAGCAGTAGTGTCACTTTTAAAAACACAAGCAGTCCTCTAAATATGTGTGTATGTGTTTCTTCACTTTAACAGCTTGACCCAGTCCTGAAGGAGCGCTGCTTCATCAGGTTTAGCAGTGGGTACAAAGGGCATCATCATTAGATTAGTCTGTGATCACTCTACCCGAATAATTATCCTGCTGTCCAGGCTCTTGCAGCATCCAGACTTAATTGATTTAATGGAGTGTGCTTTCTCTCGCTCTCTCTCCCTGTCTGTCTCACTTCTCTTTTTTCTGCTTCAAGAGTTCATTTCCTCCCATCAGAGTTTAAGATTTAATTACAGAGTCATTGAGCTTATAAAGCCCTGCTCTCCAAAACGAAAGCTTTAGACTTAGTTTTCCTTGTACTATCACAGTCACATCCATTGGGTTTTTTATTCTCGGCTGCATAAAAGTACATGTGAACTTGTCAAGGACACGTGTTACTCCTGTCCCTTGCTCTCTTGCTCTCTGTTCCCTGGGTTTTGTCAGTCTGCGTCCCTGTGTGTGTGTGTGTGTGTGTGTAGGTGTGTGTGTGTGTGTGTGTTTGCCGCACTTCCTGTTTTACTTTGATAGTCTCCTGTTGGTGTGCATCTTGTTCTGTTTAATTATTTGCCAGCCTTGTTTCCAAGGTGTTTCCTCTTTGCCCTGTTTCCCTTTCGTATTTAGTGTCTGCGTCTTCCTCTGTTCGGCATCGTGTTCTCCCTCGTTCCTCACTGTGTATTCTGACTGTACCCTAGTTTCTAGTTTCCCCCCATAATAATAAACACGTTCGTTAAGAAACTGCATTTTGTGTTGACTTGTGTTGTCTAATATTTTAATTAGTTTGATGATGAAAACTGAAAATCGATACTCATCAGTACTCTTGCTGCAGCAAGATCAACTGAAGGCTTTTCAAGGAGTTCCAGACATGCAGAATGCATCTGTCTGCACAAGTGCACCTCCTTCTTGTCAATGAACAATGTGCAGTAATAGCATATTTTAAAAAAGTGGTTTATAAAAGCACTTGTACTGATAAAGACAGGGAATCATCAGATTTGTGGTTTAAGGACTGAATATGTGCAAGGTGAAGAAAATTATTTAAATATTTTTTTCTCACTTGTGCTATTCTTTCACTTATTTAATGATGACTTGTACATCCCCTTGACATTTCCAAGTTTTATTTGAATAAGTACACATTCAGCTACAGTAACCTTTGGATTGGCCTGTTTGTGTGCAAGACCCTCACAAAAGCCCAGTCTTTCAGCCTGCTGTCAGATGCAACTGTCTTTCTCATATTGATTTGGCTTTTTTAAAGACATGATTTGGACACGACCAGCAGAAACAGACGATGTGCTGTAGTATCACCATCCATGAATATCATATAGCTGTAAACTAATGTTCAGCCTTACTGCTGGTTAATGAGCCATTAAGAGACAATCAGCGCCATTTGGCCACCTCTCTGCATCAAAGGTGAATCATAAGCACACTGCTGCTAGGCAGTTTGCACTCAGTGCTATGACTAACTCAGCTTTTAATGGACATGATGTCAGTGGTTCTCTCGAAACTATACTCCACACAGACCATCAGCCGTGATTTCACCAGCTGGTGTAATTAAATGTACAGCATAGGCAAAAACAAGCCTACACATACTGAACAGGCACTCGATTAGCTTGATGAGATAATGAGGCCACAGTGCGAATGTGGAAATCATAGAGACAGGTTTGGGCATATTCAGCCCTGCAGGGCGCATGCTTGCTAACATAGCATGTTAATTGGCTGGAGCAACAGAATACACAGAGCTAAATGCAGCCCAGGGGAATAAAGACAAGAGACAAGCTCGGCAGAGTTGGACACATAAAAAGAGGGAGCAGTAACCTCTGTGCCAATCCCTTTATCACTAAGGACAAAATGGCTGCTAGTAGGCACTGCTTAATTTGAAAATTAATGGGCCACTACTTTTTCAACTACTTGAAACACTTTGCAGCCCCATTGTGGTTACTTGCCTTCTCCCCTAACCAGATTTTACAGTGAGACCTTTGCATACATTCCAGTAAATGCATGTGTAATTGGATTAAATACTCCAGCGTCCTTGCTGCTGGTCAGACAAGAAGGTGCCCAAGGAAATCAGGTTGAACACCTCATCATATCACCATATCCCTGACATGCGAGACAAATTTGAGATTAAAATATAGATTGTAAGGTCTTTGTAAAAGTTGTGTCTAGTGAATTGTGTTTTCTTCTGACTGTGATGACTTCCTCGCTTTGTTTTAACAATATGGTTAATCAGCCTCACTGCAGCTGTGGAAATGAAAAAGCTAATAAAATAGCTTCAAACTAACTTTATCTCTAAATAAGATTGCTAACCAATGTTAGTCAGCTACTGCTGCTAATTACTTTAACATTAGCCCCTGTTTGATGTTGTGTCTAATTTGTTAATAGTGAGCTAAAGTGATTACTAAAGTATAAAACCACAACAAGGAGTAGTTAAATTTTAGTTCCACTCTTATTCCAAATATGACACTTTTCTGAATGTTGACATGAGTCAAACATGAGTCATAAAGGCTGGTATATGGGACCTCTGGAGAAAGCAAAAACAAACCAGTCAACCAACCGTGTCTTCTTGCCTGCCAGTGCTTATCTTTCGGTTTCAGTTCCTTTAGTTGTTTTTATAAAGCATCATTTCACACCAACAATTATCTCAAGGTGGTTTATACTAAAAGGTACAGGCCCTGCGTTAAAAAGACAACAGAAAAAGCCTTGTGAGCAAGGTGTTGGTGACAGTGGGGAGGAAGAACTACCTTTTTAAAACAGGAGAAACAGGAGAAACATAAGAAGGAAATGAAGTTTCACAGCAGCATAATTAAGGTATGGTTTAGGTTCACAGTTATTTCAATTTTCAGTTTCAAATTTTCACTTTGTGTCAGCTCAGAGACGAATTAAAATTTACTTAGAAATCCCAAACAAGAAGGACAAAAGGACTGGATTACTCTCGAGCAGAGAAAAAGAAGTAAAAACAGTATAAGTGCTTGTAGATTGTCTGAGCACTGCTTTTCTCTCTTACTAAATTATAAATTCTTTTTCAGACCTTTTATTAACCTCATGACATTTCCACTGAGGCCAAGGAAAAGAGACCGGGAATAGAAAAAGGGAAGTATTTTTTTATTATCATTTGACCTTACCCTGGTATACTAGTGAACAGGAGCGATTCTAGGATCAGAGCTTTGGGGGTGCTGAGCACCCCGAAAGCTGCCCAGCCAGGCAAGATAAACCTGTCTCTGTCAGTCCCTGCATCCTTAAATGTTGTCCGAGTTCTCTCTGACTGTCACTTTGGTGCATTTAAACCCCTGTTCCTCCCTGTCCTCATCGTCTGTTGTCTTCGTCTCCGTTATCGGTCATCATAATTTTACCACACTAGCTTTCTGATAGTGTGCACATGTGATGTACGTACTGCAGCAGTCATACAGACAACTGGACGGTCCAAAAGTTGGCCTACCTATTACTGGCTGAGGTTTTAGTAGAGTTGTGGCTGAACCACATAAAAATATATCATTAATTTTAATCTCCCCAATCCATTATAATGTGATGTTGGAATGTTGTTAAAGAGGGTCAAAAATGTTTCAACCCAGTTTGTTTTGCAGATTCTGTATAGCAGCTTTAATATAGGGAGAACACAACTTCCAGATTGTATGAGTAAAAAATCTTTTTTTCTTTGTCAGTTTAACAGTTTCTGTTGTGCCTGTTACTATTCCCTGTCTGTTTTCTTACCTGGTTCTTCCTGACCTTGTACTTTCTCCTCACATTCCCCTCTTTCCTCTCTCCCTCTTTGGACTGACAATCATACACAAATAGATTGTATTCAATTAGATGAAAAATTACATTAATATGAAAAAAAATATATTAAGATCACTAACAAAAGGTCCTCTCTCAGTGTACTTTCAACCAAAAGGCAAATAACCAAACCACATGAACATCTAATAAAAGATATAAACATTGAAACACTGATCCAACATTATTCTTGATTGATGGATCATTTGATTTTACACTTTTACCTGAATGTGGCTCCTTTTTTTGAAAAAACTTCCTTATATCCATTATGAACCTGGCTGTCTCTCTGTACACAAACACACACACACACACACAACAGGAGTTATAAGGTTAATGGGCATTCAGTTAGTTAGCTAGTTAGTATCCATTTCAAACAGGACAGTGGTAACAACAGCAGGCTGCGGACAATTTTAAGTTTTAGATTTTAAATAGGCTGTATACATTTCAATGGGAGCAACATGACGGTCAAATGTCGCTGATGTTACTACAGAGCAGGACGGATTGTAGGGTAGCAAACATTGTCGGAAAACACGCTTTCAACACTGCAGATTACCTGGGTGTAATGTTTTTCAGCTAAAAAGAAACATGGTCTGACTCCTACCTAACTATATAAAGAGTAACTGAGGGTTAAATGCAGCTAACATGTCCTGTTTTAAGCCAGGCACTTACACCTCCGCTCTGCTGCGTCTCAGCCACCATCTGAGCCAGAGTAGGGGAGAGGCTGGAACAAACCTGCTGAAGCACCCCCAAAAATGGGCTAAAATCGCCCCTGCTAGTGAATGAGTCAACAGACAATGGCTAAAGCAAATGGAAAGTGGTCCTTATCATCAGCATCGACTCTCAAAAAGAAACAATTCTCAATTACAAAGAAAACAAATACAAAACAAAAATCATCACTGAAGTAAACAAAACGTCAGCGTTATCAAACTAGCTGTCATGGTCTGTGTGAGTCATGGTAACTTTCCACTGAATCGGCTCTCTTCCTCTGGGTGGAGTCCTCTTTGCTCCTCCCTGGGTTCCCACCTGATGGCAATTACACTGGCAGTATTTATGACCAATGCTCACAACTAGTCTTTGCCAGATTATCTGCTAACCTATGTTAGTTCACGGCCTCACGTTGCTTTTGTTGATCATAATGTGTATGCTTAACCTTGTTCTCCTGTCTCGTAGTCAGTACCTGGAACTCACCACTCAAGCTTCGCTGCGGTTTCCGAGCCCCAGCAGATGTCAGTGTTCCGCAGTGTTCCCACCTCTCTGGAACTGTAGTCTTTTTCCAGTGACCCAGGGAGCTGCAGCCACCTGTTCACTCATAAAAAGGTATTTCTGCTGGGAGACCATACACAAAGATGTCAAAGAGTATGTAGCTGCTTGTCCTGTCTGTGCCCACAATAAGTCAAACACACAACGCCCTGCCAGTGTATTGCAGCCTCTCACCATACCCCATCTCCCATCATCACACATCTCTTTGGCTTTTGTCACTGGCTTGCCCGTTCCCTCTGATAAGACCACCATATTCACCGTAATTGATAGGGTTCTCCAAAGCAGCACATTTCATCGCTCTGGACAAACACCCCACAGCCACTGAGACAGCCACCTGGATGAAGCTGGATGCGACAGTTACCTGCCAGCTTCTTCTGCAGGACTTCCTAACCAAACCATCACTGCCTGCTCAACCTCCGAGGGCTCTTTGTGTCTTGAGAGCACAGACCAGTAGCAAACAAATCTGGAATGTCAAGTAAGTATCCTGGCTCTGTTCACTCCTCTCACTTATGGAAAGAGTCTTCCAAAAACTTTTGGAAAAATGTCTGCAGACTAACCCTTCTCTCTCCTTCTCCAGAACATGCCTTCCTGTGCTCCCCCATATCCACTTGCTGTCACTGACTGTGTAAATAAAGACCAGTTAACATTATTCTACTCTCCCTGTTGTTCTTGTTTTATTCTAGCACTTGAGTCCATTTGCCTCCTGTTTAGCAGGATAAAAATATAAATTTATTATCATCAGGTTGTTCTTCTGTTGATCCAAATCGCTGCAGTGAGTACTAACAGGACTAGAACAAGCACATATATCCATACTCAACTATTTTCATTTGCTCCCTTTAAATTAAATTCTTTTAAAACTAGAATTGAATTGAAAATCCTTCTCTTCACATACAAGGTCGTGACCACATCCATCAATCCATAAAAAGTTTGGTACACAACAGCCAGGAAGATCTCAGTATTCAGACGTCATCATTAATTCGTTATGTATGCTGTTAGGGTGCCTGGGTCATCGACCCAGTGTTTTGTGTTTTTTGGTTCTTTGATTTTTTTATTTCTCTATATTCTAGCTTTGCTTTATGGGTTATAGGATTATTCTTAGTTTAGGTTCTCTGGGTGGGTTTTGTTAGAGTTTTAGTGTTCTGGTTTTCTGTCTGTGATCCATAGTTGCTACAGGCAACGAAGGCTGTCCCAATTCGTCGACTCCTTCAAATGTGGCCGACAAATGCGTCCTTCATTTCCCCGAATTTGAAGGATGGGTTGGGTGTGTCCTTCATGGCCCACCATATCCCAGAATTCATAGCGCGGCCCATCCAAATTTCAGCTGCCAACAATGCCGGCCGAGTGTTAAAATTAGTCTTGTTAATCTTTCTGGGTCACAAAATAAACTTTTAACATATTTTCAGGCGAGAAAGTAGCTGTGTAAATTTCAAATATCTGCTTGGTTTATCAAGACATCGCATATTTGCAAAAGTGTGCTGACGTTTTCAGAGACGTTACCCACCGGCTCAATAGCAAGCTGGGGGGTTCAATGGTCACTTGAGCCGGCGAGAGCAGCGGACTCCTGGCTTCATTGTTTTCAGACCCCTGCTCTTTCGCTACTCAGGTTAAACATGATATATAAGTCACTCAGATAACTTAAGAATGTAATTTTTTACCCTTTTTCTGTGTTTTATTTGTTCTGGAGTAAATTGGTTTGGCTGAGATCAAAGTTATTAGATTAAATAAAACTTTATTAATCCATCGGGTGGGTTCCTCCGGGATTTTCACACAGCTGAATAAACGTCAAACAGAAAACTGATTAAACAGAAGTGTGAGACGGTCGAGAATTTACGCCAGTGTCCTGTTATATTTTAGATAGTAAGGAGCAGATGGACGAGTTTATTAAACTCCACCAACACAGCGGTGACGCAAGTCTGAAGGCTAGACCGTCCCATTTCACAGCCTCGCACTTCCGGCCTGCTCGTCTTCAAAGGACCCGGCCCTCGTAGACCGCGAAGGCCAGGTCCTTTGAAGGATGCAGCCGACGTTTTGGGACACAGCTTGTGTCCGTAAGTTCAGTCTGTGTTATGTTTCCTGTTTTACTTTGAAAGTCCGTGTCTCATGTAAATGCGTCTGGTTTTGCTTCCTTTGTCTTGTTAGGCCTGATTTGCCCCAGCTGTGTTTCCCTCCTGTTACCCATTCCCTGATTGATCCCTCTGTGTATTTAAGCCCTGTGTTTCTCTGTGTCTGTGTCGTGATCTACCATCTACTATGCTGTGTGGTCTGCCTGTCAGTAGTGATGGGCAGATGAAGCTTCATGAAGCACTGAAGCTTTTCATCCAATTGGTTCACCCCAGCGCAAAGCGTCTTGAAGCTTCATTTGCTCTAGTACAGACGTTCCCAAAGTGTGGGGCCTGCAGGGGGGGCGCGGCATGAAAAGGGAAAAAAAAACAAAAAAACAACGCTTGGACACTGCTAGCACGGGGCGCCCACACAAACGCAAAGCAGGAGATGAAGCATCGCTGAATATGTTTCCAAACCAACTTCATTCTAAGCAAAAGACTAGAAAATATGGTGACGCATATCTTCCCTTTGGTTTTACCTGCACAAGTGCCGAGGTAGGTCTCCCTGCAGGATTGGTTTTCCCTTCGTCGGGAGCAGCGCTGGGCTGTTCAAATCACGGACAAACAGTATCCCACATTCTTGATTTTTAGTTCACAAACACTTGTTGTAATGACTAACTACTCCTGACATTTTGGAGATGTTAGCTCTTTATACAGTAAAGTTACAGTGGGATACAAATAACATCAGGCTGATCCTGCCAGGATTTGTTCCCCCTGTCTAAATCACGGACAAACAGTATCCCACAGTTGTTCATGTTTTTAAACCCATTTTGCACAGAGAGGCTTTTTTTTTTTGAAAAATGTATTGATAGCAATGTTGAATATTATTACACAGGAAAAAAACAACTAATATGTAAAATAATCACACCGTGACGCCTCTGCCTTTCTAAATGGAGGGACAGTAACTGCGTGTGTATGTAAGCGTGTAAAACCTGCAGATAGTCAGATTAACAGTATTTCGTCTCTATCTGCCATTCTGCAATTCATCTCATGTAAACAATAACGTGGCGCACAGCGTGACGTGAAAAAAGGCACATACCTTTGACGTTGCATGACGAACTCTGTATTCCTCGTCCACACGTAAACGCAAAAAAGGAGTTTTAAAAAATCTCCATTCTCGGTGATTCGAAACGCCGTTTACATGTGGACGAAACAGCTGCATTTTCAAAAATACCCGTGTAGGTGTGGACGTAGTGTAAAAGACTTTATTAGTTAATTTTCTTACTACCTGTAATTTATTGCAGATTACTTGTATTTGCTTAATTGTTTACTAAATGTTTGAGGTGTGAAATAAACCGCAATGGACCAAAATATGGGTGTGTGTGGTTGGAGGATGTGTTCTTGCGTGCGTGCGCGCGCGAACATTTTTCTTGTAAAACAAGGGGGGCCCAGCAAAAAAAGTTTGGGAACCACTGCTCTAGTAGGACATCTACTGGACGTAAAAATATTAGTTGGCATGAATTTGAAGAGTGTGGCATTTTGCACACAGCCTGTAAATGTCAACAACAAAAGGAGTGTGTAAAACATCTATATTGTAGTGATGGCAGTATATGTGTATATTTATACTGGCAGTATGCAAAATGATCATTTGGAAATGCTTAAAATGGAAATGATCATTTACTGTGAGGTGAGGTGTGGTTGGGGTGTGGACAGTGGTTGTGCTTTTGTAACGTTGAGGTATGGACAGCTACACTTGAGCCTCAGTCCTGCCTGTTCACATTTTATTCTGCAAAAACTAAATTTTCACTGCTTTTATGGCCTTTTTAGTGGGGAAAACATAGCTAGGATTTAATGATTTAACAAATCTTTTAAATCCTTTGTCCTCCACAATGCTAAATGGCTGGGAGTCCTCAATCACCATGCTAACCAGGTCTTCATCTATTTGAGATTATTCTCCTGAGGAAAGACAATAAAAACAAAGCACAAATATAATTATCACACACGTAACTTATTACAGTTGTATAATATTGTTATATCATTTAGTAACATTACTGCATGCTATATTATCATTGCATTTGATGGCTCACCTGGTCTTGCTCCACAATTGGTGTTCCCCTTATTCTCATGCAAAGCTCTGTAGTTCCTAAGCATGGATGAGGTGTTGTTGTTATATCCCAGCTCCCTGGCACATAGCAAGCACTTCACCTTGTACAAAAGTAAAGGCAGCTTAACATAAATTGTATTGCACTATCAGTATTATGAAAATACATCTTCTGTAGAAATTTACATACCTTGTTGGGAGGAATAAGATCAAAATGTTACCACACAGCGGAGGACATCCTCGTCTGGCTCCATTCTCTCCTGACTTTCTCTCCTCACTCTCATAAACCTCCAAACTGTCTCCAAACTCTCACTAACCGCAACTCTTCATCAAACACCCACATTTTGAATGAAGTCTGAGGGGTTTATATCGCTTTCATAGCTTGTGGCAAAGTTTGAACCACTTCCTGAACCAGTCACGTGGTACAGCCGGGGAGCGATGTTTCGGACGTCATCATTTTCAGCTCCTCCCATAAACGAAGCAAGCCTCGATACACGCATCACGGAAACGCCTCCTCCATTACTCAACACAAGCTTTGAAGCCTCGATACAGAACGTCACATCACTGTCAGCCTGTTTGGCTTTGTAGTTTTCAGTTTAGTTTTTGGTTTACAATAAATCTACGTTTGAGTTTACCTTCCATCTCTGCACTTTGGGTCCTCCTTACCAGCACTCCTGCCTGTACACAGCCCTCACATGACATATGCATATTTCACCGTTTAACAAATGAGTCTATGTAGCTAGCATACACCTTCTATGAGGTCAGTAGGATATATTAAAATAATCCAGCAACTTCTCCCACTCTCTTTGAAGTGATTCACACTAGAAACTGAATACTATTGCTTTATTAGACCCACAAAGGAGGTGGGTGAACCTGAACCTGAACTTGAGACTGCAATTTAAATATTTCTATTTTGGTTACGTTTGCTTAGCTAACATACCCATATCCTTTCAAGTTCAAGTTGTATTATTGTAATATGCAGGTAACAATGGCTCTTCACTACTAGCAATTAAATGATTCAACTCAGAGCATGCAGAGACGCAAATATAATGAGGGTCCATACTAGCTGATTATATTTGCACCTAGATCTAAATCTAACACTACTTATGGCTATATGGGTAACAATTAAAACCCTCTACAGCATAGCGTTGCCCTGAGGCAACAAACCACATTTTCATGCCTTACACTGGCCCTTCAAAAAAAAAAAAACTTTTTTTTTCAAATAATGCTACCAGACACATCTCTTTCCAATAAAATGATGAGTTGAAGGTGGTGTAACTTTCATTTTGGTGGGGGAGGACCCCTTTCTGCAAGCTGCACTGCATGAGGGACATCTCCATTAGGAGGCAAGATAAAGATCACTATTTTACATGTTTATAGTGAAATAAATGTATATTAAAAAATACTTGTATGTGCATGAATATGTTAAGAAGCATATTTGATTGTTTGTTCTACTTTTGTAAATTTATTTATACAGTAAAACTGTTAATTTTCGCAGTTAGCCCAAAATTTTTCAGGCATTATAATGCATTTGCATATGAGTGTAGAGATGTGTTTGTCTGCATTTATATGATCATAGTCAATGTTTTTTACTTTACAATCTACTCATAATTACAGGACATGGATGTAAATACCTTTTATGGAAGGAAACCAAGGGAATGTGCACTTTCTGTCCTCAGAAAGTGAGGACAGTGAGCTTTCAGGGAGTGACATTGAAGTAGAGTAGTGGATCCCTGAATGAGGTTTGGGGGATACTTAGGAGCTCAGGGGTCAGGGGTCAGTTGGTAAAGTAACTGTGTCTGTGTGTGTGTTAGTGCCCACATAGCAAGCAGGTCTGGCCAGGATCTGGTATCAAGTCGGCACTGCTGGCCGACTTCTGGCATGATAAGACGTATGTCATCAGGCCTGGCATAGATGGCACTGTCTATGTGATGGCATGCCATATCTGGCTTGATTGTGGCTTGGTTTATGTGGCCCAGGCCTACAGAAAACAGGTCTGGCCCAGATCTGGCATCAAGCTGGCACTTCTGACTGACTGGTGTTTTGACAGAGTGTATGCCAACCAGATGTGTGCCAGGTCTGGCAATGACGCCACTGTTTATGCGATGGCGTACCATATCTCAGGTGGTAGAGCAGGTTACAAACTGATCGGAAGGTTAGTGGTTCGATCCCTGGCTCCTCCAGTCTGCATGTCAAGAGTGTGAATGTGTATGAATGTAGTTAGGAAGTACTCAGTTAAGCAAAAGTGGGTGAATGTGGCATGTTGTATAGAGCAATTTGGGAGAGTAGAAAAGCGCTATATAAAAATCAGTCCATTCACTGTCTGAAGAGAGTTTCGGCATGTTACTTTTGCACTGTTTTGCATGTTCTGGCACATGTTGTTATTGCATGGCTTGATTAAGGTACACATTAGGCTGACATCTGGGGCCAGAGCTGAAACCGTTCTGGGCCAGCACAGGGCCAGCAGTGTGTCTACAACTGGCCCGTGGCTGCACATCACCTACAGATGGCCCACATACTGCAATGAATGACGGCCCTTTGGTGGCCCAGATCAGGTTTGCCAGAGGTAATCCACACATGGGCCAGCACAGGACAGCACAGTGTGTCTGAAACTGGCCTTGTGCTGGCCCATGTGTGGGCCACCTCTGGCAAACCAGGTCTGGGCCACCAAGACGCGTGCATGCGTGCATGGGGTTACGGTCAAATGTTGGATGTATTTAGGTGTTTTATTGTTCTGTGAAATGTTTGCATTGTTTATTTGTTGTTTATTTATTTGTTCATCCTTGTTGTACTAATACTACTTATTATAGAATAACTTGGCATTTTACTACCCTTGTCGCACAGTGTTGCCTTGAAGCAACAAACCCATATCTGTTTGGGGGGGGGGGCAGGGTGTCAAATTTTATGATTGATATATTATTAGGGACCCTAAAGCTCCACCAAAATAGGGAGAAATATTTTTTTCCCAAAAAATTAAAAAGTCATGCAGTAGAGGGTTAACCAATCCTTCTAACTCATCTTTGTCTGAATTACTGTTTGATGTTGTGTTATGTCTAATAGTACTTTTACTAATTATTAAATAATTTAATAGGATGAGTTCTTTCATTTTTATTGAATGAAGGTATCCTCAGTTATGCACATACTGTATATGCAAGACATTAGGATATTTCTGACTTGGCATGATGTGAAACGGTTTGAACAGGGTTTTTAGATGGGAGACCTTAAGAACAACTGTAACAATAACAGAATGGTCATGCCTACATTTTATTATTTAAAAAAGTTCCCATTTTCTGTGGTTCCGAATATCCTGCTGTGGTAAAAGCTGGGAAATTGGGTGCCTGCAGGTGTAATTACATGCTCGGGCAAGCAGATACAGGAAATGGGAAATTACCTAGCATTTGCCTCTTTCAGAGAATTTGTCATTTTTCTCAGAACATTCAGCGGGGATCTGAAGTTGGAGTCCACTGAAAAACTACATTTTAAAAAATGAAAAAAAAAAAAAAAGGTGTTCAAGGCTCTATTCATATCAGGTCAAATGTATTTCTGAATAAATCTCAACTCAAGACCTGACCATAGAGCTTTAACAGATTATTCAGCAGCAGAGATTGGCAGCAGCACATACACTTTGATAGGTTCCTCAAACACTTTTCTTTATGCCTCATAAAGAAATAATTTAAAAGAGTAAGAGAAAAACTTAAGAATATTCATATGGCAAATTTGAGACAATCAAGGAACTACAACTGCGTCACCCAAAAATTATGAGTGGGTGAGTCATGCTTTGTGATCTTTGGCTGTTGTCTTATATAATAGCATAATCTGCATCAATAAAGCCAATCAGTTTGTGGCATGATTCTACCTCCTCATAAATTGAAGAATCAATTAAAAACAGCTCATAATCAAAGCTAATATTCTGCAATTTTAACTCAGAATGGGGTCCCTGCTTGTTTACACTCTGGTTTGATTTGAACTCTACTCCTTCATCTTTTCTGTGCCTTGATGCCATTATTGTGTTCCTGTGTTATTCTTTCTATTCCTTTCATTTCCAAAAAAACCCTCCCAAATAACTCCGGTGGGTAACTGGTGTAAGTCCTTTAAGTTCTTTAAAAAAAAAATGGATTTGGTTGTGTGTGATTTCCACAAAATTCAGTTTGCACTATATTGTTTTTTGAGAAAGGTGTGGTTTATTTTTGGGTGGAGCAAAATCTCAGTGTGCAAAAAAAAAAAAATCAAATCAACTCAAATGAAATGAAATGAAATAATACAGTAACCACCCAAGTACGAGTACAAGTACAATAACCTCAGTTTGATCTGAATTAAGAAGCAGAAAGTTAGCGGCCATCCAGGTCTTTATGTCTTTAAGACATTCCTGCAGTTTAACTAATTGGTGTGTGTTATCTGGCTTCATGGATAGATAGAGCTGGGTGTCATCAGCATAGCAGTGAAAATGTATGCTATGTCTTCTGATGATACTGCCTAAGGGAAGCATGTATAATGTAAACAGAATTGGTCCTAGCACTGAACCCTGTGGAACTCCATAATTAACCTCAGTGTGTTAAGAGGCAAATTGGAGTCTATTAGATTTGCACTGCAGCGCAGTACCTGTAATACCTACCGCGTGCTCTAATCACTCTAATAGGATATTATGTTGTAACTTTATTGCAGTTTATTGTTTGATAACAGCATTTTGGTTATTTTGTAAGTGATTTAAGTGTTAGTCACATGTTTAGTGAGAACTGTTAATTATAGATTTAAATTTCTGCTAAAGGGGAGCATTTAACAGGTATTTTCATTAGAAAACTGCGTTTCCCAGAATCCTTTGCGGTAGACGAAAGTTACTCTGGGTTTTTTAGCTAGCAAAGAAAGTTTCGGGAAGCCATTATATGTTGCTCCGAATGCCGAGAAGTTTTTGTTGTACATTCCCCCTTTTGAAGTCTTATATAAAGACTATCGTTTCTACAACTGATGTCCGATCCATTTTTTGCTAAGTGGATTCGCCACAACATTTTTTGGTGCCGAAACCCGGGAGAGATGAGCGAACAGGATTTACGCGGAGCCGCCGCCGAAGCTGCGGGAGTGGCGGATGACGAGCATCAGAGAGAAATGGAAAGAACAAAACGGAAACGTGGGACAATAAGAGGTGCTACCACACGACTTGTACATCAAATTGACTCCGAAATGGCTAAACCAGATCCGGACACTGACCATCTGAGCACATTACTGGAAATGCTGTCGGCAAAGGAGCTCAGCTTGTATGCCTTAGATAGTGAAATAGAACGTAAAACAGCTCTGGATGACCTGGAAATGGAGATCGAAAGGGCAGAGGAATATAAGGAGCGCATCATCCTGTCCAAGAGCCGTTCCACGGCGCATAATTAAAAGAAATGAGGATTGCCGCGAATGAGCCGCGCATCAAAGGGTGAGTGACGCTAGCTCTGCTCATTCATTGGCACAGAGAGCATCGGTAAAGCTTCCTAAACTGATTATTCACAAATATGATGGAGATGCCAATTTGTGGCAGGAGTTTTGGAGTCAATATGAAGCTGTTATTCACCACAATGATGCACTATGCAAAAGAGAGAAGTTTACCTATTTGAAAACCTATCTCACTGGCCAAGCAGCAAAAGCAGTTGCAGGACTGATGTTGACAGATGAAAATTATGACAACGCAATTGAGTTACTGCAAAACCGATTTGGAAGAAAGGATGTAGTAATTAGTGCGCACATGTCAAAACTGCTGAACCTCACCCCTGTTAAAAAATCCTCTGATGTGCATGCTTTGAGGCAGCTGTATGATGAATGTGAAATTCAGATCAGAAGTTTAGAGTCATTGGGTGTAGTGTCAGAAAGCTACGGAAGCTTGTTATGCCCAGTATTGCTAAAGATGATTCCAGATGATATAGCTCTTGAATACAGCCGTCAGAGAAATGGAGATGAAGAGTGGAAAGTGTCAGAAATGGTCACATTCCTACAGAAGGAGGTTCAGAGCAGGGAAAGAGCGCTGCAAATGACAAAGTCGTACAACCCACAGAAAACTGAAAATAAACTGTACAGGCCACCGTTCAGTGATGTGAGGTAAAAGGCCTAGCATACAATCTACTGCTGCGCTCTACACAGCCAGCCAGAAACAAAACACCTGTATATTCTGTGAGTGTGCCGATCACAAATCGGAAAACTGCCCAAATAATGACATGCTTCAAAGAAAGGACAAGTTAAAGAGAATGGGGAGATGTTTTGTGTGTTTGGGACAGAAACACATTGCAAGATTCTGTAAGACCAAGAATGTGTCCTGTGAGAAATGTGGAAGGAGACATCACGTTGCTGTGTGTGGTGGTGAAAGGGTGGATGTACAGGCCCCATCCCAACCAGAAGAAGCAGTGGTCTCCTCCGTGCTCCCTCATTCAGTAAGAGTGAAACCAGGTGAACAGAACACTGTGTTGCTACAGACTGCAAAGGTGTGGATTGAAGGCCCGTCAGGCAGAAGGGTAGCTCGTTGCTTATTAGATGGAGGCAGCCAAAGAAGCTTCATACATGAAACGTTGGTGAAGAGCCTAAATTTACCAGTAATAAGGCAAGAGACATTGACACTACACACATTTGGGTCCTTCTTTCCCACAAGATCACATTGCGGCATAGTGAAGGTTATGCTACAAAATATCTGGGATCCTAACCAGAGTATTGTAATAGAAGCTGTGGAGACCCCACAAGTGTGCTCGGCAATAATGAAGGTTCCTGGTGAACAGATCCAGCATGAGCTTAAGAAAAGAGGACTACAACTGGCTGACTTCCCAGGATCCAATGAGGAACCAGAGCTTGCTGTCCTCATAGGAGCTGACTACTATTGGCAGATCGTGACAGGAAGGGTGGAGAGACTTACAGAAACATTGGTGGCACTGGAGAGCACCTTCGGATGGTCTGTTCAGGGTCCAGTCTCTGCATCAACTGTTACAGAGGCAACCTGCATGTTCATTCCGTGTGAGGAAGAGAAACTCCTCTCCAAGCAACTGAAAGCATTCTGGGAAATAGAGTCTCTGGGTATTACAAATGAGACAACGAAGAACCCAGAAAATGATGAGGCTCTGCAGATGTTTGAGAGAACGACTATGTTTAAAGATGGACGATATCAGGTGGAGTTGCCATGGAAGCCAGAAAAGGTAGAGCTCTCAGACAACTACAGAGTTGCCAAAAAACGGCTGGAAGGTCTGAGTAAAAGATTTAAGAAGGATGTCACACTCTTCAGCAGGTATAATCAAGTGGTGGAGGACTACTTGGACCAGAACATTGCAGAGGAAGTGACACCAAACCGCAGCACAGACTCTGTAATGTATTATATGCCTCACCATGCAGTGCTGAGAGAGGACAAAGCAACTACAAAATTAAGAGTGGTCTTTGATGCATCGTCCCATGAAGAAGGCTGTCTGCCGCTGAATGACTGCTTATTTACGGGGCCAAATTTGAATCCAGATCTGCTCAGTGTTCTCCTTAGATTTAGGGAACATGAAGTCACCTTTCTGGCAGACATAAAACAAGCATTCCTGCAAATACGTCTTGCAGAAAGGGACAGAGATGCAGTCAGGTTCCTGTGGTTCTCAGGTGCACCGAATGGCGAAGTGAATGATCACCTGCGCATTCTGAGGATGATGAGAGTGGTGTTTGGAGTTACGCCAAGCCCATTTCTGCTTGCAGCGACAATTCAAAGACATCTAAAACAATATGAAACAAGCCAACCACAAGTGGTGAATACAATAAGGGAGTCACTTTACGTAGATGACTTCATTTCAAGTACACGCTCAGTGGAAGAGGCATATCACATAACGACGAATGCCAAAGAAATACTGGCGGCTGCTGGTATGGAGCTTTGCAAATGGATGACAAACTCAGCTGAACTGAGGCAGAAATGGGAGAAGAGCTCCACAAACTACATGATGGCACCTGAGACGAATGGAGTAGCATTAAAGGTGCTTGGATTAGTGTGGAGGCCAGAGCCTGATGATTTCACCTTTGACCTTAGTTCACTAGTGAGGCTTCTAACAGAGAAGAAAGGAACCAAACGAAGCGTGCTGCAGTCCTCAGCAAGAATTTATGACCCACTTGGGTTTCTGAACCCCTTCACCATTAGGGTCAAGTGCATGTTCCAAGCAATGTGGGAGAGGGGGCTCTCCTGGGATGAAGAATTGCCACCAGATCTGGCACAAGAATGGCAACAGTGGTGTTCAGAGCTTACTCAGTTACACCAGCTCGCCATACCAAGGTGGTACCAAATCAATATGCAACAAGAAAGCAAAGAGGGCTTGGAATTACATGTGTTTTGTGATGCCAGTGAAAGGGCATACAGTGCTGTGGCCTATCTGCAAGGCAAAACACGAGAAGGAGAAACGACAATGAGCTTGGTCGCATCTAAAGCCAGGGTGGCCCCTCTAAAGAAAATGACGTTGCCACGTCTGGAACTCATGGGAGCTGTGATTGGGGCCAGATTGGCCAACAACTTGATCATCTCGCTGAAGATGGAGCAAGCCCAAATAAAAATGTGGACCGACTCCATGATCACTTTGCAATGGATTTGCAGTTCGGCACAAAGGTGGAAACCGTTTGTTGCAAACCGAGTGACTGAGATCCAGACTCTTACGAGTCCATCTTCATGGTCACACATCCCAGGGAAGGCTAATCCTGCTGACCTGCCCACAAGAGGACAATCAGTGGAGGCCCTACTACAAAACCAGCTATGGTGGAATGGCCCCAGTTTTCTTGTATCAGAAGATCGAATACATGAGTCTGAAGGTGAAAACATTTCAGACAAAATGAATGTAGAACTTAAATCCAGTTATCAAATAGCCATGCAGTTTGCTGCTAATGACACTGACATCTGTGAACCAATACTGAAGCTTGAGAGTTACAGCAAACTGAAGAGAGTGCTCAGAGTGACAGCATGGATTAGGAGATTCATAGCTAATGCAAAAACAACGATGCAACCAAAGATGCAAGGTGAGCTGACAGCAAATGAGCTTCTTGATGCTGAGAAGTACTGGATTAAGGTTGCACAACATCACAGTTTTCACCAGGAGGTCCAGAGACTGAAGGTAGGAAAACCTATGATGAATGACAGTAAGATTCAGGAACTGAAACCATTCCTTGATGAAGATGAGCTGCTTAGTGTTGGAGGCAGGCTGCAGCAGTCGGACTTGACATTCAGAGAGCAGCATCCTTGGATTCTGCCAAACAAACACAGATTTTCAGAACTGCTGATACAGGACTGTCACAAAAGGGTGATGCATTCAGGAGTGAGGGACACTCTTGTACAAATAAGAGAGAGATATTGGATCATCCGGGCTCGGCAGCTGGTTAAGAGCATTGTGACCAGATGCACTGTGTGTAAGAGGTTTAAGGCAAAGGCTGGGCATCACTTAACTGCACCTTTGCCTAGGGACCGAATATCCGAGTCACCACCATTCGAAGTTACAGGTGTGGATTTTGCTGGGCCGCTCTATGTGAAAACAGAGGATTCTGTGAAAAGATCCTACATTGCCCTATTTACCTGTGCTGTGACACGAGCGGTCCATTTAGAGCTTGTGTCAGATCAGTCAACTGAGACATTTTTGCTAGCGTTGAAGAGATTCATTGCCAGGAGAGGGCTATGCAGAGTTATCTATTCTGACAATGCCAGAACATTTAAGAGAGCAGACCAAGATTTGAAGGAGCCGTGGAAGACAATTAAAGACCCACATTTGCTGGAGTTTTTCTCGGAAAGAGGAATTACTTGGAAGTTCATTGCAGAAAGAGCAGCCTGGTGGGGTGGATTCTGGGAACATCTTGTCAGATCAGTGAAAATCTGGCTCAAGAAGGTGTTAGGTAGAGCTTCACTCCACTTTGAAGAAATGTGTACTGTGTTGGCGGAAGTCGAAGCGACTCTGAACTCTAGGCCTCTCACCTTTGTGCACAACGAGGTAAATGAACCGCAACCACTTACTCCAGCCCACTTTTTGGTGGGCAAACGACTGACATCTCTACCACCCAAGTCAATCCTGAAGGACACACACCATCCAACACCTAACAAAGAGGACATTACTCAGAGATGGAGATACCGGCAGAAACTCATGACCAACTTCTGGAACACCTGGAGAAGGGACTATCTGTTGGAGCTGAAGTTAGCTCATTGCTGTGACGCTTCAGAGCCTACACCCCTAAAACTAGGGGATGTCGTGCTCATTGGGCATGACAACCTCCCCAGACAAGTGTGGAAACTTGGAAGAATTGAAGAAATGTTTCCTGGTCGAGACGGTCTTGTTAGATCTTGCTTAGTTCGCACGACAACGGGGACTCTGTTAAGAAGACAGATTCAGTTGTTGTATAACCTGGAGCTTTAGATGAACAGATTGTTCATCGGGGGGGAGGATGTTGTAACTTTATTGCAGTTTATTGTTTGATAACAGCATTTTGGTTATTTTGTAAGTGATTTAAGTGTTAGTCACATGTTTAGTGAGAACTGTTAATTATAGATTTAAATTTCTGCTAAAGGGGAGCATTTAACAGGTATTTTCATTAGAAAACTGCGTTTCCCAGAATCCTTTGCGGTAGACGAAAGTTACTCTGGGTTTTTTAGCTAGCAAAGAAAGTTTTGGGAAGCCATTATATGTTGCTCCGAATGCCGAGAAGTTTTTGTTGTACATTCCCCCTTTTGAAGCCTTATATAAAGACTATCGTTTCTACAACTGATGTCCGATTCATTTTTTTGCTAAGTGGATTCGCCACAACATATTATGGTCGACAGTATCGAACGCTGCACTGAGGTCTAGCAGGACAAGCACAGAGATGAGTCCAGACCAAGGAGGGGATCATTTGTAACTATCACTAAAGCTGTTTCTGTGCTGTGATGAGCTCTGAAACCTGACTGAAACTCTTCAAATAAGCCATTCCTCTGCAGATGATCTGTTAGCTGTTTGACAACTACTCTTTCAAGGATGTTTGATATAAAGGAAGGTTGGAGATTGGCCTATAATTAGCTAAGACTGCTGGGTCTAGAGATGGCTTTTTAAGTAAAGGTTTAACTACAGCCAGCTTGAAGACCTGTGGTACATAGCTGATTATTAGAGATAGGTTGATCATATTTACAACTGAACCATTAATTAATGGCAGGACTTTTTTGAGCAGTCTTGTAGGAATGGGGTCTAAAAGACACGTTGATGGTTTGGAGGAAATAATTAAGAGTTATCTGCTTTAGGCTACGTGTTTGAGAAGGGATTCAAGTACTTCCTAATTTGAGGCCTTAATTTTCACAGAAGCTACAGTATCCAGAGTCAAGAGAGTGAAGAGGTAAAATTATTACTGCAACAGGTGTAGGCTGGGAGGACTCCCATGATACATTGAGTATTTCTTCTTCAGTCACCTTTGTCACTCAATATGTGTTAATAGACCTCTCTGCACTGAATCATACCTGTTATTAATCTCTGTCTCTCTTCCACAGCATGTCTTTATCCTGTCTTCCTTCTCTCACCCCAACCGGTCGCAGCAGATGGCCCCGCCCTTCCCTGAGCCTGGTTCTGTCGGAGGTTTCTTCCTGTTAAAAGGGAGTTTTTCCTTCCCACTGTCACCAAAGTGCTTGCTCATAGGGGGGTCAGATGATTGTTTGGTTTTTCTCTGTATGTATTATTGTAGGGTCTACCTTACAATATAAAGCACCTTGAGATGACTGTTGTTATGATTTGGCGCTGTATAACTAAAGTTGAATTGAATTGAATTAAACATCCATTACCAATGCTACCTTTTTGACAGAAGGCCAGCGTTCTCTCGCAAAGTAAGAAATAACGTACTGCCTTACTAATAATTCGTTTTTGAGTAATGACCCCAAAATTGATCACAGCAGAGGGGAAATACCTCCAACATGCAGAAACATTTGACCACAGCATGTAATTAATTTGCACAAATGTAATGTCTTTGATAGGCTGCTTAGTGATAGTGATGGCTTTCGAAGCAGAACCAGTGAGAACCCAACGAGAATCGAGAAGGAATCGAATCAAAAAGTGATATCAATAATGGAATTTCCAAATGCTAAATTGTTGTCAATTCCCATCCCTAGTAATGAAATAATCAGCTTCTGTGGTAGCAGAGTTTAGGTAGCTGCTCTGTACTGTTTTAGCACATGGCAGTGAAGAGAGTGAAAGTAAAGGAATTATATCTTTAAATTTAGTCACAGCATTTTCAGAAAGACATTTACTGTAATGATATTGTATTCCCACTGCTGTGTACATGCTCGTAAATTTAAACATTATTTAGAAATGGTCAGACAAAATAGGGTTTTCGGGGAATACTGTTACATGTTCAGTTTCTCTGGATCAGAATAAGATCCTGTGTGATTAAAGTGGTGGGTGGGCTCATTTACAGTTTGAGTAAAGCCCGTTGCATTCACTCTCTAATAATAGAGTGAATGCAATGTTGAGGCTGTCAATTTTAGCATTTTCATTAATGCCAAAATCACTGGCAATAATTACTTTAACTGAACTGATTATGAAAACTGTAAGATATCAGATAGAAAGTCTGAGTAAATCCACACCCCTCCTTGGTCTGTGCTTCGATTGATCAGAGCTATCTCAGACAGTAAACTGGCTGCTTTGAACACAAGTCAGTGTCTTTTGGAGTTTGCTGGTGTATTTTTTTTAAAAGAATATTCTAAGAATGTGTGTGCAAAAGTGTTGTTTTTGCCACTCTGATCTATTTATTTGTCTATATTTATGTACATTTATCTAATAGTTTTTTTTAGTCTAAACATGTCCTCCATCAATTGCATTCAAACCTCTTGGAGTACATATTGAAAATATTCCTGAACAGACACCAAGTTCAAACATACAAACAATATTTGGAATTAGCTCCATATGTCAAGGCACAGAGGCCCATGGTGTGGAATGGACTCAGGCACAGAACCAAAGACCGGAAGCTCGAAGTGATTTGCGAAAACAAAAACTTTTATTTACAAGTGTTCCTAACATAAATATTCAAGACAAAAAACAAGATTAAGCTTTGTGCAAAAGCGTGGTGTCTGTGAGGTGCGGGGCTAGGGCGAGCATGGAACAGTCAGGTCACTAAACTGCTGAGACTGGAGTGGGGCCGGTGGAAACTTTAAGTCCAGGAACAATCCAGGTACCGACTAGGAGACAGGAAGAGAGAGGTAAGTAATGCACACTGATAAATACACAGGAACATGAGGCTGTGAACTAACTGAGGTTAGCAGACAATCTGGCGAAGACTCACTGTGTGCGCTGCTCCTAAATACTGCCAGAATAATTGCCTGCAGCTGAGGAACGGGAAGGGCTCAACCCAGAGGAGGAGAGCTGATGCTGTGGAAAGTTACTCAGGCTCGCCCAGACCATGACACCATATAATTTTCTGGATAAAATAAATAGTAAACGGCCCATAATGAAACTCTCACCTAAATATTTGAAAATAAAGGCACATATAAAAATATCTTCATTATCTTGCAATGTTTTTTTTTTTGTAAACAGTTGATAGCACAACATTAAGACATACATTAAATGAGCAAAGAAAAAAATGTCACAAACAGAGTCACTCTCTTGACCTAACTGTATTTGTCTGATCAGGAGACTAAGTGAAATAAAAAGCAGCATTTACGTACGTTTGCACCACCACAAACAATCATCTATGATTTTCTTTTCCTCGTAAAGAGTGCAGGTAGACTGCTAACATAGCAGCAGGCTTTCAACCATCATAACTCAAAACACCATTAGGCAGAACAGAGACATGTTTTTGCAACAAAGCTGCTTGATTACGCCTCTTGCACTTTCCATTTCATGTAATGGAACGATTACTTTCACCATGCCCTGCTTGTTTATCTGCCCACAAACCTGAAAATGGCAATAATGGGAGTAATTGTGCACACTCACCTATTACTGCCTAAAGGCGAACCGATGGAACACACAGCTTCGAGAGAGTCAAAGAGGTATGACCGATGACTGGGTAAATTTATTTTTTTCGATTTTGGAAGGCTAACACTTAAATAATTATTTGTTTGAAGCTGCCGTGTAAGACATCCAAATAAGCCTTACAGATGTGTGGTATATATTATAGTTTTTCCTAAAATGTAAAACAATCCAGCCTTCACAGTCATCTCACAACAGTTGATGTCCACTATAAACTGATGTTTGCTGTAATCTGAGGAGTTCCTGTCATGTTTGTGGGCCAACTGGGGTTTGTTTTTCTTTTACTTTCAACTGTGAAGAGAAGACTTCTCCCCCACCTGGGACAATCTGACCAGCTCTCTCTACTCCTCATCCCTGCAGACACACCCCTCAGGAAACAAACCCCTCCAAGCACCATTAAAACATTCCCAGAGGATGCTTTCCCCAGGCTACAGGACTATTTTCATTTTACAGACTGGTCTTTGGAGACCTTCATTCAGTCTGTCCTTTTTTACAATAAGTTCTGCATAGAGAATGTGATAGAGACCAAAACAGTAACTGAAAACCTTGGATGAAATACAGGCTCTGATCAGAACTCGTATATCAGCCTTGAGTGCTCTACAGAGAACTTAGATTTCCCAGAAGAAGATAGTCATAATAATACCTGTTTTTGTTGTGGTATAAAACCGTATTGCCCCTTTAAAGGGGCATCCTTCTTGTGAAGCAGACTGTTGGTTCATATCGAGGTCCAGCGCTGTAACCTGTAATTTCAACTGCGGAAATAGATTAAATCTTTTAAAAAGGTAGTCACTCTCCTGTATTTCCTTAAAGAAAGAAGATGAACACTAACAGAGTGGTGAACCCTGATGTGATGGTTCTTTTTTTTAGAAGAGAGGAGCCATTTGGGGGCCACTGGCAAATTTGCCATCAAGTGTCAGACTGGAGAAAGCTGGTTCTGGTTCCCACTCACAGAAGGCCTTCAAAATAAAGGTAAGCAGATCCTGTTGTTTATACCGAAATCTGCATAATTGACATAAACTAGATTTGAGGCCCATATCCTCATTTTATGTTTGACAGTGTTTTAGTCTATAAAGCTGAACGTCTTGGACATGAATTGTGCTGCGGTTTGGGGAAGGCCTCGAAGGGGACTGGCAGTGGCTCCCGGCCCTGGCAGTCCCACCTCACATAGGCCTACCATTCCCCTGCCTACTGGCAAGAGAGCAGTGCCCACTGCTGCTGTGGGTCCACTTACAGCAAGAGCACAGCCTCCAGGTAAAGTTTCATGCCAGTTGGAGCAAACTATCACCTTCCGCCTCCCAGAAGTATCCGACGCACAGGAGGAAGAAGCCTCCGTCCTCCTTGCTGTGGTATTGAGGGTAGAGAGCCTCTACTGTCAAAGCACTGCTTCCCCGCTTCTATTGCCCCTCAAGAGGTGCTGCTTAAGTTCTGTTAAGGTTGCGAATCCCAGAAGGCAGGGCACTTTCCTAACACCGTGTCCCAAGCACAAACCCCCTGCACAACAAAAACACATTTGTTCTGTCTCAGGTTTGCTCATGTTGGATGTTCAAGTGACCATATCAAGTGTTCCCAGCATATTTCATTGTTGTGCCCCAATAAAGGTGCCTCCAACAAACTGTGTGAATGTACATGTTCCCCTCTTAGGATTAAGGAATAAGGATATTCTCATATTCTCAAATAATTGAAAATCCTTGGTCTGCAGGAAGGGATCTCAAAACTGGATTATAGATGAGAGACAGTTGGTGTCGTATGCCCCGCCCTCTGTTCAAAGTTGACCATTCACAGTGGACATAGATGCTTCTTTCACTCCTCTTTCAAACCATCTGTCTTCTCTGTCCAAAATGTGTACATTGACATCCTTGAAAGAGTGACCTTTGTCCTTCAGATGTAGATGGACCACCGAGTCTTGTCCTATGCTGTGCCATGCGTTTATGAAGTGGTTGTTTAGTCTTTCCAATGTAGAGGTCTGAGCATTCCTCGCTACACAGTACAGCATACACTATGTTGTTAAGTTTGTGTTTAGGACTTTTGTCTTTGGGATGAACCAGTTTTTGTCTGAGTGTGTTGCTGGGTCTGAAGTAAACTGGGATGTCGTGCTTGGAGAAAACTCTCCTGAGTTTTTCTGATACACCGGCTACATAGGGGATGACAATGTTGTTGCGTTTTTCATCCTCCCTCGCTGGTGTCTGGTCTTCTTTTCTGTGCCTCTTTGCTGACTTGATGAAAGCCCAATTAGGATAACCACATGTTTTAAGAGCTTCCTTTACATGTGTGTGTTCCATCTTTTTTCCTTCAGGCTTAGAGGGAACAGCTTCTGCCTGGTGTTGTAGGGTCCTGATTACTCCAAGTTTGTGTTCCAGAGGGTGGTGGGAATCAAAGAGGAGGTACTGGTCCGTGTGTGTGGGCTTCAGGTAAACTTCAATGTTGAGGTTTCCATTCTCTTCAATGCGCACAGTCCAGAATTGGTAAACTGTTATCCTTTGAATCTCTCTCACTGCTTGTGTCCATGGTGTCACCTCCAGAGAAGGCTGATGATAACTATCAATCAATCAATCAATCTTTATTTATAAAGCACTTTTCATACAAAGATGTAGCACAAAGTGCTTTACGTGGTTAAAAGCAGCCCACCCCACCCCGCCCTCCAACTCACTCCCCACACTCTCATTAACATAAATGATCATGGATACATACACACCCCCACCCCCCACGCACACACACACACTTAAAGAGTAAAATTGGGCTGGGCACACATGAGCCAGGTGAGGAAACACTATCACAGGGAGCCGTCTGCACCGGGAGCCAGTCACAGACCGCAGCCTCCAGGCCAGGCACACAGCAGGAGGGAGGCAAAGAAGCCCCCCAGCCAGGCTGAGAAGACCCACAGAGCCCCAGCAGCCACGGTCGATCACAGCCCCGGTGCAGAGAGCGCCCTCTGAGGAAACACTGGAGATATGACCTAATAAGAGTATATACAGAATAAAAAAATTAAATAAATAAGAATGGGATACAATATAAATATAAATAGAGTAAGGCAATAAAAAATGAATAAGAATAAAATCAATAAATATTAGGTAAAACCTAAATTAATAATATAAATAGAATAACAGGATAGAATAAATAAGCATAAAATAAATAAACGTTAGGTAAAAGCTAAATTAAAAAGGTGGGTCTTGAGCCTGTTCTTAAAAACATGTACGTTCTCTGCGGCCCTGAGCTCCTCCGGCAGGCTTTTCCACAGACGAGGACCATACCACTGAAAAGCTGCCTCTCCGTGAGTATGTGTCCTGACTTTAGGAACAATCAAAAGGTCAGTACCAGAGGACCTCAGGGTCCGCAAGGGTTCATATGGTAAAAGCAAATCTGAGAGATAAGAAGGCCCAAGACCATTAAGACATTTAAAAACCAATAAAAGAACTTTAAAATCGATCCTGAAACACACGGGGAGCCAATGCAGCGATTCTAAAACCGGTGTAATGTGGGCCCGCCCTCTGGTCTTCGTCAGCACATGAGCTGCAGAGTTTTGTAAAAGTTGTAAAGGTGAAATATTCTTTTTGGGGAGACCAGAGAGCAGGGCATTACAGTAATCAATGCGACTGGTAATAAAAGCATGCATCAACATCTCCGTGTTGGCCCGAGAGAGAATAGGGCGGACTCTGGCTATATTTTTTAGATGATAAAATCCAATTTTGGTTACATGTTTAATATGTGGGATAAAACCAAGCTCTGAGTCAAAAATAACACCCAGGTTTTTCACTTGTAGCGAAGGACATAGTGAAAATGCCTGTAATTTAGACAAGAGTTTTTCTCTCTGAGCCTCAGGACCGATGATTAAAACTTCAGTCTTGTCCTGGTTAAGCTGTAAAAAGTTTTCTGCCATCCAAGATTTTATATCTAGAATACAGTTAAAAAGGGCATCCATTGGTCTGGTGTCATCAGGAGACATGGAAATGTACAGCTGAGTGTCATCAGCGTAACTGTGAAAGTTCACTCCATGCCTCCTGATGACACCGCCCAGAAGGAGCATATACAAATTAAAAAGTACAGGGCCTAAAACCGACCCTTGAGGCACACCACATGTCATTTTATGGATCTTAGAGGAGCATGTATCCATACTCACCATAAAAGTTCTGTCTGAAAGATAGGAAGTGAACCAGTTGTGTACAGCACCAGAGAGGCCCACCATGTGTTTCAGTCTGTTTAAAAGAATAGCGTGGTCTACTGTATCAAAGGCTGCGCTTAGATCCAGTAGCACCAGGACTGAGAGCTTTTGGGAGTCCCAGTTACATCTAAGATCATTTAAAACCTTTAGGAGAGCAGTCTCTGTGCTGTGGTTCACCCTAAATCCAGTCTGAAATATCTCCAGGATCTGTCTATATTCAGAAAATCATTAATCTGAGTAAAAACAAGCTTTTCTAAAATTTTACTTAAAAATGGTAAGTTGGATACAGGTCTGTAGTTATTAAAATCATTACAATCCAAATTGCTCTTCTTCAGAAGGGGCCTCACCACCGCCGTTTTAAAGGCAGCAGGGAAGACACCCAACTGAAGAGAGCAATTCATCATGTATAAAAGCTCAGCTTCAAAAAATCCATAAAGTGTTTTAAAAAGTAAAGAGGGGATTGGATCTAAAAGACATGTGGTGGGTCTCACTGTGGAGAAAAATTTCTTAAGGTTCTCAGCATTAACCAGGACAAAGCTGTCCAGTGTCTCCTCGGGTACAATCGAGCCCTCAGATGTGTTTCAAATCATATCGCGAGAAGATAAAATATCAGATCTGATGGCACTGATTTTTCCCCTGAAGTGGTCTGCAAACTGCTCACAGAGTGAGTCTGTGGGGGTTCTTTGGGAGCTGTTAAAATCAGGGTTAAATAAATGATCTATGGTAGAAAAGAGGACCTTGGGATTATTTTTGTTATTACTGATTATTTTGGCGAAGTATGAATTTCTTGAATTCCTTAATGTATTATTGTACATTTTATGTTGCTCGCAAAGTATTTGATGGTTAATTACATTTTTATTTTTCCTCCATCTCCTTTCTGCTGCCCTGCAATTTCTTTTGAATTTTTTGACTTCTTCATTTCTCCAGGGTGATGCATGTTTTACGTTAATCTTTTTGGTGGTGAGTGGAGCAACGGAGTCAAGGCTTTTCTTCAGTTTGCTAATAAAATGATTAAAAATAAAATCACAGGGTGCAGGTAAAATCACAGGGGGGCATTTGTCTAAAACCCTGGTAAAATATCAAAGCCACTTCAGAGGTTAGATAGCGCCTCCTCACAGTTTGCACCGAGGTCTCCCGCTGAATAAAACCGGTGATGTTAAAAAACACACAGTAGTGGTCAGAGACAGCCAAGTCAGCAACAGAAGACACACTGGTGGACAGCCCATGGGTGATGACCAGGTCCAGGGTGTGTCCTCTGTTGTGAGTCGGCTGCGTGACGTGCTGGGTAAAATCCAAACAGTGAAGAATGTTTAAGAATTCTTTTGATGCAGGGCCAGAAGGATTATCTATGTGCAGGTTAAAATCACAGGTTAAAATTATCATGTTATATTTTGAGTGTATGTTTGTTAAAAATTCTGAGAATTCCTTGATAAAAGCAGCACTGTCTTTAGGTGGTCTATAAATTGTGACACATAAAACTGGAGGGCTGCTAAAAACAATTGCATGGAATTCGAAAGTGGTAAAATGATCAAATAAAATGTGTTTTGTGGTGAGTGTGTTGTTGGTTAAAGATGCAGTCCCACCACCTCACTTACCACTTCTAATAGAAAAAGAGAAATTAAAATTTAGTGGGGAGGCCTTAGTGAGAACAACTGGTGCATCCGAACCCAGCCATGTTTCAGTTAAAAATAAACAGTCAAGTTTATTATCTAAAATTAAATCATTAATAATAAAAGACTTGTTCAACAGAGAGCGGACATTTAAAAGTGCCATACTAATCGAGACTGGTGGATTTTTGTAAGTAGAGTTGAATGGATGTTGACATTTTTGAAGGGGCCGGAGGTTATTAATGTTTTTGGAGTTACTGGATCTATGATAATTCTGTTGCTCTCTGTTTGTGATTATGACAGGTATTGTGTTGACTGTGGGTGAGAAAGGTCCGAGTCCAGAGTTTTGTGTATTACTGTTAAAAGTGGAACAAATATAGGAGCCGGGACCAGGGGGACATCAGTCAGTGGCGGACAGATCAGCAGGTAATGTCGGTTTGGGGTAATGACAGGGCCGTGTGCGGGAGTGCTGTACGCCAAATGCCAAATTGGCGGACAGCAAACGGCGTCCCCAGGTGTTGAGGTGCAGCCTGTCTGCCCCAAAAAGATGCCTCCTCTCCCAGAAGGCATCAAAATTGTTAATAAAACCCACACCGTGGGAGACACAGGCGGAGGAAAGCCAGGTGTTCCTGAGCAGCCGGTTGAAACGGCCTATTCTTCTGCCGCAGGTGGGAGTGGGCCCGGAGATAAAAGCACTCACCTGCAACTGACCAAGAAGGCTGAAGAGTTGGAGGAAGTCCAGCTTCAGCAGCTCAGTTTGCTGTTTGGGGATGTCATTGGTGCCGATGTGGATGATGAGCCGGTTGGCCTGTGGGTGGGACGCCAGGATGTTGGGAATTCTGTCCACTATGTCGACAACGGTGGCTCTCGGGACTGCGGTCAAGTGAGCCCTCACTTAAGAAGTCACAGTCAAGCTAGCCGCACCGCCAGCCGCACCGAAAATGTGGTTGCACTACTCTTACGCATATTACGGTATGGGTGAAGCCCGGTTTAGAAACGCAGTCTTTTGTGTCCTGACAATATTTTACTTCACAATCCACTCCCAGTTTTATTGTATCTCCACTTTTCCCCCTGTGATTCACAGCCCAAATTACTGTATGCTTCAGAGAAAATTAACAATAAAATTTACACAATTTACTCTACTGTACTTTTAATGTCCTCATTTTTGAGCTCAGATTACAGGAAAACTGTAAGAGGTGACGCAGATATTTCACTGGATTCTGACTCTGGGTGACCCCCACTCCAGACCTCAGTGACACAGCGGGATGGCGAGGGCCAGCACTACCGCTCCGGAGGGGTGAGGGTGCGAGGGACAGATCCTCCTGGCACCTCTGCAGCCACCGCGCGTCTCAACCACGGTCCATGGCGCTGGTTGGAGTGGAGTGGAGCTGACCAGAGCCTTGGGTCTGGCCCCTAGTTGAAACCAGCAGTTCTCGTCCGTGGCAGAAACACCAGCGACGCAAGTTGAGAGCCTGGGTTGACTGTTGGCGGGATCTTGGGACACAACAGCTGGGTGGTGCACTGTGTCGGCTAGCTCAGCGCTAGTAGCGGTGGTTTGAACTTTGCCAAGGAGGATCGTGTCAAGGCGCGTTCAGCCCCCTGGATTTGGTATAGCGTGGATATCCTTTGTTCCAGCTCAATCACTTTTTGGCTCAGGTTGATGCAGCTTTCACAACTGGATGTTGAGGTAAGTGGTGCCATTCCGAAAAATGTAACTACATATTACATGTTATTTATCTCTGGATGGAGCCCAGGCTGCATTACCAGGCTGCTAGATTGAGTGCTGTTTTGGAATGTGGCGTCCACAGATGCCTAAGGTGATTGGGATCTATAAGATGTGGCTGCCCCCCTATTATTTTCCATAATCGACCATGATACACCTCAGGGGATTCATGTGCTAGCACTACCATAGCTTACTGTGTTCCCACATGCATTTCCTCATGTGGAAGTTATACCTCCTGAGAGTGCTCCAATTGCACCTCTCCTTCTCTGCCAGCTAAAGTGGTGCTATGAAGGGATAATAAGTCTGTTGGCAGCGAGGCTTTGGCAGCTTCCTCTCTCCAGGGACCTCCTCTCCCAGGTGGGAGGAGATATGATTAATCCATGCCCAGAACTGTCGCTACTGCATGCTTACCTGCTGAGAAGTGAAATTTGATAGCCAACGATCCAGAGTCGTAGGGCTTCATTCAAGCCTTTAAGTAGTGACAGCACATTCTCCCATTCCAATGCTGTTCTGGATGTGAGTTGACTTTGGTGCTAGAAGCCTTTGGTATCCCCCTCTTGATCCTATTGAGTCTGTGAATATGAAGTATTCACACATTGCTTCTGGTTTTTGCTTTTGCAGAGCAAGTGTCTGACGTTCATGCTTTGCCTGTGCATTGCTCTTTCACACAGTTCTCCTCTGATGGCCTCAGAGATGTATTATGTCCAAATGGTGCATATTTATCTAAGGTTATTCCTGCAGCCCATGTCTCAATGGAATGTACATTTCAGATTTTTAATTTAAAATGTTCAGATTGTCTATTTTATTTAATTCATTTAATGTACAAACCTCACCAACTTGCTGCATACAATGCTACTAATGCACATAATACTTACTGCATAAAATGCTACTTACTTACTGTACATAATGTCCCCCATGTATATATTCACTTAATGTATGTAATGTTCTTCTCTCCCCTTTTGCACAGTCGAGGAGTGTGTCAGGATACATTTCACTGTGTGTTGTACTTGCATTACTATGCATGTGACAAATAAAGAATCTTGAATCTGAGCTTGTGACATTTCTTTTTATTTGAAATATGTGTATTGAATAATTGTGGATACAATTTACAAAGAAAGAACAGAAGAGGGAAAACACAAAAACTGTTTACATTGAATACAAAACAGAACTTTTCATATTAGAACATTGTTTTCCTCTCTTTTTATTTACCAAACAAGCAACGAAAAAAAGAACCCCAGAAAAAAACAAAAACAAAAAAAACCCCCAACAAAATAACAAAAGCCACAGAAGTTAGCTGCAACATCGCTGAGCTTCAAGTTCCCATTAACACAGACAGACAATCAGACCTCTATGGAAAAGCAAATCCGTTAGTCAGCTGGAACATTCTTAAGTTAAGTTTAGAGAAGTATTTGCCCGTATAAGTATAAGTTGGGCATAGACAGAGTCAAAATTAAAGAGGCATGGTCTGATATAACTATGGTACAGTATTCACAGGCACATGCAATACTAGTCAAGTAATTATCTAAGAAAAAGTAGTCTATGCTAGAGTGTGATGGATGTTAGAGAAAAAAGAATACTCCCTGTCTCCCGGGGCGATTTTAGCCCATTTTTGGGGGTGCTTCAGCTTCAATCAAAGCACCCCCAAAGATTTCTTACTTTTTTTGACAATATTTGCTGTTTGTGGGACACACTACTAAAAATATAAAAAGCATACAGTACGTAATTGAGATGGAACATTTTAACAACAAAAGTCTAGATAACCCCTCCCCCCTCCCAAAGTCGTTTGTTCCAGCTCGGCACTCCCCTGCTCTGGCTCTAGCGCTGTTGCTGCCAGAGTGATGGTGGCTGAGACGCAGTGGAGCGGAGGTGTTAGTGCCTGGCTTAAAACAGGACATATTAGCTGCATTTAACCTTCAGTTACTCTTTATATAGTTAGGTAGGAGTCAGACCATGTTTCTTTTTAGCTGAAAAACATTACACCCAGGTAACCTGCTGTGTTGAAAACGTGTTTCCCGACAATGTTTGCTACCCTACAATCCGTCCTGCTCTGTAGTAACATCAGCGACATTTGACCGTCCTGTTGCTCCCATTTAAATGTATACAGCCTATTTAAAATCTAAAACTTAACATTGTCCGTAGCCTACTGTTGTTACCACTGTCCTGTTTGAAATGGAATGAGAGAAACTGGTTATTTTGTCATATGTGCATGTGCCAATATTAAACCCAAGGTACTAACTAGCTTACTGGCTGGATGCCCATTAACCTTATAACTCCTGTGTGTGTGTGTGTGTGTACAGAGAGACAGCCAGGTTCATAATGGATATGAGGAAGTTTTTTCAAAAAAAGGAGCCACATTTAGGTAAAAGTGTAAGATCAAATGATCCATCAATAAAGGATAATGTTGGATAAGTGTTTCAATATTTATATCCTTTATTAGATGTACATGTGGTTTGGTTATTTGGTTCTTTGGTCATTTTAGCCTTTTTGGCCAGGGTGAAGGGAGTATCTGCCATCAAACAAGAAGACAGCCGCATGTAACTACGATGGTGTTTGCTAGTGCACCTTACATGCATTAATGTAATAACGTGGTTAGCCTACTCAACGTAAATTACACACGAACAACATTAAGCTACTCACGCAGAGAAGAATGGCTGCTGCTGCTGCCATCATCATTCGTCATCATTTCTGCTACACTGGCAGGGCTAGGGGCCAGTACCCTCCTCTTCGGGTTCATGTTGCCAACTCCGGGTCGATAACAGGCACCACACCCGCAGTAGATGTGCTCGGTGTGAGGTCTCGCCGCAAGCTATCAAATACGGTGCATTTCTCGGCTTTTAAAAAAAAAGCTAAGCGTCACCAGGTGTTTCATCACATTCGAGGATTCACAGGCGTAATAGCACTTGTTGCAGGCTGCTGAGTTTGCAACTTTTGCTGTGAAGTACAGCCAGACTTTTGACCATTTCGCCTTGGGCATTTTTAATCTGTAGCTCTGCTCTAAAAGAACGTACGTACCTGGGCCCGCCTACTACGCTTGCAAAGGTAAAATGATTGGCTAGAATCCAAAGTGTATGACATCTCAGTAAAAAAAAAAAGCACCGAAATGAAGCATCGAAATGTGCGTTGCTTTTCGGTCTGGTTACTACCGTTTATGTTAGCAACCAGATACCGGTACCCATCCCTGGGAACAAAAAGTAAGCTGCAGTGTGAGAGCGAAGTTCTTTAATAGGGTGATATGGTACTACAAGGTCATTAAGATAAGATGAGGCCTGATTATTTAAGACCTTGTATGTGAGGAACTGGAAGGTCCGACCAAAATTAACAGATTTTATTGTGTTTCTCATCAACATTGCTCCATCTGGTGGCAGAAGCTGCATAACATCTAGGACACAACTACTTATAGGCATGGGTATGAATTAAAATAATTAGAATAAACTACTAGTGTCTCTGGTGACAATGGCAATAATTTGTTGACTTGTCGCCAAATCCTCAAAAAAAAATTGTTTAATGAACTGAAATATTAATGTGTGACAAATATGCAAAAAAGAAATTAGAAAGGGGGCACATACTTCATGGCACTGTAAATATTTCTTGCATTTAAAACCAAGTGTCAGATGATTTGTGTGGTTATAATAGTAAGGTTAGCTGTCATAAGCCGTCTTATGCCATGAAATAGCTTCTCCCACAATGTCCTCTGCGGCTGCTGCCTATACGCCGAATTCTGAGCTTTTCAGTGCTGCCATCTCTTTCAGAATCACCATATTTTAAAAGAGCTGTGGCACTGCTGGAAAGTCTTTTAAGATACCAGAGCAATGTGGGTGGTAGACAGTGGGTTTAAACCTACATGGTCTTTACAAACATACAAGAAAGACAGGGGGCCTAAGCAGGAATAAATTTAGCAGTCCCCTCCTTTCTGAAGAAATCAAGCTCTTAGGATAAAAGGCATAGTGAAGGAAGATAGAGAAAGGAAGTATTACGAGCGCCTCCCATCAGCCATCTGGTGTTCCTACAGTCTACCAGTGCATTCCAAGGAGTACTAAAATGGGAAACACCGGGTAGAAGAATGAATGATTTCTATGAAGGAGGCCCAGAGATACAGTCAAACCTCTCCATGCGGATCCTGCGCTTTTCACTGGATATACAAATGACAGGGATGTCCTCTCCATCTGAACAGTCCCCTGGAGGGGCCCTCCTCTCTTCTTTCTAAGTGTTATTGAACATGCAGACATAGAGTTGAGGGAAGGCAGCTCCACAGATGGAGAGAGACACAGCAGAGCTCCGGAACAAGATATGGAGAAAGAAAAGCTATTATGGTTCACACAAAAAAGATACTGGAGGAAGGAGCTTTTTAGACTGAAAATACAAGAGTGGGCAGCGGGCACACGCCATTCACCATACTGACCTGACTTTCTTCCCCACTGCCATGTCATGTACACAACTGGTAGAGTATATGCAGGTCAGGCAAGCAGCTTTACCACCACGTTGTGGAGTGTTTACTGCTCAAAACACTCTGAAGAACTAGCACACTTAACTTCAACCTCCCTTGAGAACCTAGTATAATATAAGTAGTGAATGTTGGGTTTCAGGATTGTATTATACAACTAATTTTGTTTGTGAGAAAATGTAAAGTCTGAAACAACGTCGATCTGTTGTAGAACATGACTGATGGGGATTCATGAATCAAAAAGGGTCAGTAAGTATGAAAAAATACTGCCTTCATAAATATTATTTTGGACCATCAGCCAAACAAATCATTCTGCAGGGTTGAAGCACTGAATGAAACATGTGCAAACATGCACTATTAAAGCTGACCTATTCTGTTTGTTATTGTCTTCACAGTTCACTTCAAAACAATCTTCATTTTTCTTGTTTTCCAGCCAGTGCCTGAAACAAGCCCTTTTATCTCCCTTCCCTCTTTATTTAGGTTTTTTGCTGATTTGTTGCCCACAAGAAGTAGCCAGCTCAGAGGCAGAGCTCTATGCTCGAGACAATCATATGATGGCTGTTTCTCACCAGGATCCTTCTTGGTGCCTGAGTCTCCTGCCCATTTGGAGTTGTTCTGTGTGGAGTTTGAACATTGGTCCCATGGTCCTATGTTGGCTTTCTCCCACAGGAAATACATCAACGACATTCATGTTAGGTAACTGGTGTTAAATTGGTGATGATGTTTTTTCAGCTTTTACAATCAGAGTTATATGTGATGTTGTACCAAACACATTTTGCTTTTTCCACAATAAGCTGTATAAAGTGTCTGTAGGCTCCTCTTGTTCATGTCTTTCTTTTGTCTGTTTATTTATTCAAACACACACACACAAACACAGGCCATTCACTCACGCACTCACACATGCCCACCCACTAATAACGCACAAAGACACACAAAAGACACCCCCCATTAAGGTGAGCAGACACCCCTGAAACCATTAGCTAACCAGGGTGCAGCCAGACCAGCCCCCGAACCACCAGTGGATCACTGCCCTAAAAAGAGTTTCCTCTTGCTAAGCACCTTCGCTAACATGTGTGATGTAGAGAAGATGAAGTGTGAAAAACCTGTACGACAGTGATGGAGCGAGGAGGGCAGCTCCTACCATCCTACCATCTCGGCTCCTACCATCTCGGGCTAAAGTTGACCTCATGCGGGCTGATCCATCACTCTCAGAAAAGCATGTGTAAGAAATTATTTGGCTCAATGAATTCACTAAGTTTAATCAGCTGTTTTACAAAGACTACACCTTCATTTCTCATTGATATGTTTAATCCTCCAGTAGATATTGAAAGTTACACACTGTTCAACCATGACCAACTGTTTTTGTTTTTAGAGATATGTGATCATCATAGGACAGCGACTACAAACATACTTATTGAATATGATTCTGGACATTACACAGATAACGAAATAAGCTCAACCTTAAACTTTTGTATCAGTAATAACAATCAATTTAACACCAATTGTAATCATTTTGTGCAGATTACATATTTTGCTTTTGATACTTTTCCACAGTTTTCCAATAACACAGTTTAATGTGTAGTGATGTGTTTTCATAGTGTTTTGGAAAAGACGCAGTGAAACTTAATGGCTCCACTTCCCACTGTAGAAAAGTGAAGTCAGAATTTCCTGCCTATGCTGCCTGCCATCTTGCATTTTTGAAGCCAGAGTCTGCGCAGTAGTGATTGGGGTTGAGTCGTTGTGTTAACCTGTGTTGATGATTTTACTGCCGGTGATGGTTCACTAAATAAAGTTAAATACAATCACATTGCTATATTTTGAAGGGCACACATCTTAACTGTTCATCATAACATTCATGCCTTGGCTAGATTAGCAGTGACCACACACAAGGTTGAAGTTAGCTAGTAGGCATTTCTACCCAGCTTTGTTGCACTCAATGAGTTTCAATATTTAGTCAAGTAAGGGACACTATCAGGGCCAAGCTGTGTCAGGATTCCTGGGTCAAGTTGTTTTAAGAAACTTCCTCCTTATCACAGACGTCCTGTGCCAGATATTCAGCTGATCTAATGAGGGAGACGACATAGTAGAAACATTCGAAGTTCATTGCAAGGCTCAACAAGTACTCACAATTTTTACCAATACCTCCATCAGACTTCCCCTGTCAGCCCACGGCAGAATATGGACAAACCCAGCACTTTATGAAGAGTGTAATCAGTTAAAGTACAAACGCTCTGGACTTTTACGAAATTATGTCATATTCAGTCCCGTAGAAAACAATTTGTTTAAAATGTATATTATTCTCTCCGGTTACTCTGAATGTCACTTAATAACTTTTTAGTAAATAACACACAATCTTAGCAAAGCACAGTATAAACAAAACCCGGATGAAAGTTATTAGCTCGACATGTAAGTGAAAGTGACATACCAGTATTACAGGTTTTTCTGAATGCTTAAACCCAAACTGTGATTCTTATAGCACAATTTCTAAAACTATTAATACATATGGCAAAACTACTCACTGAGTTTTCAAAACTAAAAGCACAAACACTGCTTTGCACTCAGTTTGCCATTTTGTAACACACACTTTGCAAAACTGTAATAATAATAAGAAGAAGAAACTTTATTTATAAAGCACACTTAAAAACCAAGGGTATGCCAAGGTGCTTAACAAGTAACATAGAGAATAAAAGGAAGATAACAGAAATAGGACCAAAGCAAGTGCTAGGTATGCAAGCAGATCGTCTGGACTTAAAGAAGTCCAGACGCTTTTCTTTGCAAGCTCCTTTGACTACGATGACCTGGATGACTGAGAACCTTCACAGACATATGCAAGCAGATAACTGTCACTGATACATAGGTAAGCAACAGATACAGAACAAACAAGGAATTAAATGAGCATAAAAGTGCATGATATAAAATCATAAAAGAAATGTTAACTAGAGGGAAAGGCAAGATTGAATAAGTGGGTTTTTAGTCGTGATTTAAACAGTGCAGCAGAATCAGATGCGCGGATATCAAGAGGAAGGGTATTCCACAGTACCAGGGCAGCCAGCCAGGGCACTTTATGGGCAGCCAGTGCAAGCCAGCTAGAACAAGAGTAATAGGGCAAAATTTCCTGGTACCAGTCAAGAGGCGGGCTGCAGCATTTTGGACTGTTTGCAGTCTAAAAAGAAGAGAAGAGGGAAGACCGTAGTACAAGGAATTACAATAATCCAACCTGGAGGTCTCAAAAGTGTGAATAAGCTTCTCCAGGTCCTCATGTGGAACATAATGCCTAGGCTTAGAGATAAGGCACAGTTGGTGGAAGCTAGATCTCACTACAGCAGACACTTGCTTATCGAGTTTGAATGAGCTATCCAGCAGTACACCCAAGTTACTGACATAGTCACAGGAAGAGCTAGCAAAGGGACCCAGGGCAGCACAAAGTTGGGCATGAGGGATTTTACTGTTGAACACCACAATCTCAGTCTTCTTATCGTTTAAAACGAGAGAATTACTCAGGAACCATTCTTTGATCTCCCGCATGCATTCTTGAAAGTAGTGCAGGGACACAGCAAGATCATCAGCAAGTTCAAAATAGATCTGTATGTCATCGGTGTAACAGTGGAAGGTGATATTGTATTTTTCAGAGATTGCGCCTAGAGGGAGCAAATACAATGAGAAAAGAATAGGGCCTAAAACTGATCCTTGAGGCACACCGCAACAGACCGGTGCAGGGAAAGAGGAGAAGGTGCCTAAGTTAACCGAAAAGGACCTGTCAGCGAGGTATGATTTAAACCAGTCGAGGGCAGTGCCTCTAATACCCGCAGTGTGCTCAAGTCTTACAGGTTTTTCTGATGGCTTTAACCCTAACTGTGATTCTTATAGCACAATTCCTAAAACTATTAATACTTATAGCAAAACCACTCACTGAGTTTGCAAAACTAAAAGCACAAACACTGCTTTGCACTCAGTTTGCAATTTTGTAACACACACTTTGCAAAACTGTAGGCACAATTCACTGCACAACACTCTTTTTGCAGAACTTTAAACACAACTCACTGCTTACACTCAATTACCAAATTTCCAACACACTCCTAGCAAAATTATACACATGTATGGCTATCATTAACACTATTTTGCCAACTGTCTGGCACACTTTCACATGTGAAAACTGTTTTAGATAATTAGTCCACTTTCCAATCAGCCTAAGCACTATAAACAGGCCACAGGTAAGCTGTCTATGTGGAGTACAATGGAAGGAGCAGTAAGAGTGAGAAGAGTGAGAATCAGAGTAGGCCGAGGGAGAGGACGTGGAGGTGAAGAAGTTGGAGGAAGAGGACGTGGAGGTGAAGAAGCAAGAGGGTTAGAGGAAATTAGAGGAAGGGGACAAGGAGGAGCAAGAAGAGGACGAGGAGGGGAAAGAGGAAGGGTAAGAAGAGTAAGAAACAGAATAACTGATGACATCAGAGCTACAATAGTGGACCATGTCATCAACCATGGGATGACCCTGAGGGAAGCTGGCCAACGGGTTCAGCCTAAACTGAGCCGCTACACTGTGGCAAGCATCATTAGGACATTTCGAAATGAGAATCGGTAAGTACTTTGTAGCACTGCCATACTCTAATGAGAAACACAACAGTACCATACATGCAAAAATACTGAAATTGTTACTTTACAGAATTGCTAGACGTCCAGATGTTGGGGGCAGAGGCAGAATGTTCACTCCAGAGCAAGAGACCCATATAGTGAACATGGTGATTGCCAATAATGCAATAAGACTGCGCAAAATACAGCAGCGCATAATTGATAATGACACCATCTTTCAAAATATACACAGTGCAAGCATTTCTGCACTAAGTCGTGTACTTGTGCGCCACAGAATAAGAATGAAGCAAATTTACAGAGTTCCTTTCGAGAGAAACACAGAACGTGTAAAGCAACTGCGATATGACTATGTGCAGGTAAGCTAGTGTCATTGGTTCTGAATTTGGAAGTGCATACTGTAGTGCTGTGCATGGGCCTGATGTGTTGCATTTGTTTTGTCTTGTCCAGAGAGTGATGGAACTAGAAGCAGATGCAACGGGACATGAGCTACTTTCTGTAGATGAGGCCGGTTTTAACCTCAGTAAAACCAGGAGACATAGCAGGAACATTATTGGACACCGTGCCATCATCAATGTCCCAGGACAACGTGGTGGTAACATAACCATGTGTGCAGCTATAAGCCAAAATGGTGTTGTTCACCATCATGCAACCCTGGGCCCATACAACACTGCACACATTATTGCATTCCTGGACACCTTGCATGACATGCTCACTGTTCAGAGACCAGAGCAGACCCGATATGTCATCATATGGGACAATGTTAGTTTCCATAGGGCTACTTTGGTCCGCAACTGGTTTACAGACTACCCATCCTTCATGGCACTCAACCTCCCTCCATACTCTCCATTCTTAAATCCCATCGAGGAGTTCTTCTCTGCCTGGCGTTGGAAAGTGTACGACCGTCATCCTCATCAACAGGTAGCCCTTTTACAGGCAATGGAGGAGGCATGTGGAGATATTGACCAGGCATCATGTCAGGCCTGGATACAGCATTCAAGGAGATATTTTCCCCGGTGCCTTGGACTGGAGGATATCGCATGCGATGTGGATGAAATTTTGTGGCCGGACCCAGAAAGACGACATGATGTAGGCTGATTGTCTTTTTTTTCCCTTTTTTTTGGTGAAATTCCTATTTTGTGTTCTGACTTTGTCTTGGTTTTGATGAGTGTGAATAAACACCAATACTTGAAGTTTGGATCCTTGTATGTTTACATGACACTATGACAAAAGTGTGACCTCAAATTGACATCTGTACACAGAGAAAGCAAAAGCCAGATGTGTTTTGTATTCATACCATCAGTGTGCAGTTGGCACATTGTGTGCTTAGTAGATGATGGCTTGTGTGTACTGTTTGATACGAAAACACCATTTTTACAAAGGTGTGAAGAGTTAATCTAGCTGTGTTTGCTTTTGCAAGAGAACTACAATGTTTTGATAATTGGGTGACAGGTTTTGTGTGTAGAGTTTTGCAAAAATAGCCAATAGTTACAAAAAATGTGCTTAAGCAATCAGGAAAAACTGTAATAATAAGATGTTATGGTCCACCATATCAAAAGCCAAAGAGAGGTCCAATAAAACTAGGACCATAGAGCGTCCAGTATTAGTAATTACAAGAGAACTCTAACATTAAGAACTCTAACCAACGCCGTTTCAGTACTATGCAATGGCTTAAAAGCAGATTGAAATTTCTCAGCAATATTGTTCGTGTCCAAGTACACCTGGAGCTGGGAGAGAACTAGTCTCTCCAGGATCTTGGACAAGAACGAAAGCTTAGAGATCGGTCTGTAGTTTGAAAGGTCATAACAGTCAGAGTTTCTTTTTTTAAGAATCGGGTGGACTACAGCATGTTTAAAAGCCAAAGGAACACAGCCTGAGAGCAAGGAAAAGTTCATAAGAAATAGGATACTAGGTCCAATTACATCAAAACAGTCCTTAGCTATGTGAGATGGAAGAATGTCAAGCACAGTATTGGTGTTATTCATTTGATCAACTAGCCACTTAAGAGACAAAAGTGACACAGGCTCAAACTGGTGGAAAGTTGAAATGCACTCAGGAATGGGAAGAGGACATAAAACAGGGGGAAGGGAGGACTTAAGAGATGTGATCTCTTCACTAAAAAGTGAATTTGAAATCGCTCACAAAGAGCCTGAGAATAAATTAAAGGCATCTCTGGGGAAGGGTTAACCACTGAGTTAAAAATTTTAAATAAGGTGCGGGGGTTATGGCCATTGGCCAGGATGATTTTGGATAAGAAAGACGCTTTGGCCATGTTAGCAGCACTTTGGAATTTTAAGCGGCTAGTCCGTAGCATGTCGAGAGAAACCTGAAGTTTATCTTTTTTCCAACTTCTCTCAGCGCGCAAACACACACGACGTAGAGCGCGCGTAGTGTCATTAAGCCAACACCGAGAGTAGGTTCTGGGGCTCTTCAATTTAATAGGGGCAACAGTATCAAGGATATAAGAAAATAACGATAACAAGGTGTTAGCACAGTCATCAACCGAGCGGAAAGAACAGCAGTCGGGAGTGACAGATGCAGAATCCAAGAAAGACATAGAGAAGTTTGACACCGCTTCAGCATTAATTACACGTAGCGGGAAAAGGGGAGCCGCAGGATGTAGTTCATTAGTGCATAAGCCAGTATCAAATATAACTGGGAAATTATCCGAGATCCCAGTGTCACTTATAACCTTGATACAAATGTCCAGACCATGTGAAAAAACCAAGTCCAAAGTATGTCCTTTAACATGCGTTGGGTCATTAACCCACTGAGCCAGGTTAAAAGAGTCAGTTAAAGCAAGGAAGTCTTTAGCAAATGGGTCATCCTTACAGCAAGTGTGTATGTTAAAATCACCAACAATGAGAACACAACCATACTTAAAAAGGACGGAGCCTAGGAGATCAGCAAAGTCCGTGATAAAATATTTGCTATATTTAGGCGGTCGGTGAATCACCACGCAGAGTGTGGTTGTGGATGCAGTCATCTCCAATAACTGGACTTCAAAACTAATGTAGGTAGGTGAGGGTAGCTGCTGAACTGCATATGAATTTTTAAAAACCAAGGCTATGCCGCCACCCCTACCAGTAAGCCTTGGTGAGCTAAAAGCGACACAGTCCAATGGAAGAAGTTTGGTAAAAGGTATAAACTCCCCAGGACAAATCCAGGTTTCAGTCAGGAATAAAGCATCAAGCCCATTATTGGAGAGGAAGTCATTTAAGAGAAAAGTCTTATTGACCAGCGTCCTGACATTAAGCAATGCCATCCGTATCCTAGGGGCTAAATCGCCATGTGTGGTGCGTTGTAGGACACTTAGGTTGCTTCGACAAACGCCGCATCGGAGCGATGTTATCCAAACCCGTGCAGGAAAACATGCCACAGGAAGGGCAGGGTAGACTTCGTGGTCAGTCGAGCAGATCCAATGGTGGGTGAGCAACTTAGCATCAGAGCACTCTTGGGAAGGAGGAAAAAAAGATCAAATATCCAGGCTGGCATGTGGGTAGCCTGTGGCTCTGGCTTTAAAGTAGACCCTGAGGCGAACGCAACGGCCACTCGTTCCACCGCGTTTGCTGTAGCGTTTCTTGTGTAGATTAGGAATAGGGTAGGTGGAAGAAGCCGGTCGGAGGGTCCAGGTTCCAGCAAGGATCAGCCCGAGAGGAATGGGAGAGTCTTAGATTTAAAAGTGTTTGCCTATCGTATGTAATCAATGCACAGCCATTAGATGAGCATACAACTAAAAGGATAAAAAGATACAATGCCAAGGTCCATAAAAGAGCGTAGAGGGGGTAAAAAGCAGCGAAACAGATACAGCTGAGGACGGCAAGCCACGTACACCGGCGCTATCTTTCCCTCACTGTACCAAACTGTAGGTACAATCCACTGCACAGCATTCTTTTTTGCGGAACTGTAAACACAACTCACTGCTTTACACTCAATTTCCAAATGATCAACACACTCCTAGCAAAACTATACACATTTATGGCTATTATTTACACTATTTTGCCAACTGTCTGGCACATTGTCACATGTGAAAACTGTTTTAGATAATTAGTTCACTTTGCAATCAGCCTAAGCACTATAAATAAGCTACAGGTAAGCTGTCCGTGTGGAGTACAATGGAGGGAGCAGGAAGAGTGAGAATTAGAGGAGGCCGAGGAAGAGGACGTGGAGGTGAAGAAGTAGGACAAAGCGGACAACACGGACAAGGAGGTGAAGTTAGAGGAAGAGGACAAGGAGGAGCAAGAGGAGGACGAGGAGGAAGGGTAAGAAGAGTAAGACATAGAATTACTGATGACATCAGAGCTACAATAGTGGATCATGTGATCAACCATGGAATGACCCTGAGGGAAGCTGGCCAACGGGTTCAGCCTAACTTGAGCCGCTACACTGTAGCAAGCATCATAAGGACATTTCAAAATCAGAGTCAGTTAGTACAGTCACTTTGCACTAAGATTTGTAGCACTGCCATATGCTACTGAAAAACACAACAATACCATAGATGTAAAAATACTGAAATTGTTACCAGATGCTGGGGGCAGAGGAAGAATGCTCACTGCAGACCAAGAAACCCATATAGTCAATATGGCAAATAATTCCATAAGGCTATGCGAAATTCAGCAGCGCATAATTGAGGATGACACCACCTTCCAAAACACAAAATGTGAGCATTTCTGTATTAGGTCGTGTACTTGCCCGCAACAGAATCCGAATGAAACAAATCTACAGAGTACCTTTGGAAAGAAACAGTGAATGTGTACAACAGCTGCGATATGACTATGTGCAGGTAAGCTATAGTAGCATTGGTACTGAATCTGGAAGTGCATACTGTAGTGCTGTGCATGTGTCTGCTGTGCTGAATTTCTTTTGTCTTGTCTAGAGAGTGATGGAGCTAGAGGCAGATGCCATGGGTCATGAGCAGTTTGTTGTGGATAAGGCTGGTTTTCACCTCACTAAGACAAGGAGACGTGGCAGGAACATCATTGGACACCGTGCCATAATCAGTGTCCCAGGACAACGTGGTGGTAACATAACTATGTGTGCAGCTATAAGTCAAAATGCTGTTGTTCACCATCATGCAACCCTGGGCCCATATAACACTGCACACATTATTACATTCCTGGACGCCTTACATGACATTCTCACTAATGTTCAGAGACCAGAGCAGACCCGATACGTCATCATATGGGACAATGTTAGTTTCCATAGGGCTGCTTTGGTCCGCAACTGGTTTACAGATCACCCACTCTTCACTGTACTCAGCCTCCCCCCATACTCTCCATTCTTGAATCCAATTGAAGATTTCTTCTCTGCCTGGTGCTGGAAGGTCTATGACCGTCATCCCCATCAACACATAGCCCTTTTACAGGCAATGGAGGAGGCATATGGGGATAGTGACCAGCCATCATGTCAGGCCTGGATACACCTGACATGATGCATCACATGCAAAGAGGACTTTGCAAAGAGGACGCGATGTAGACTGATTTCTTTTTTTTCCTCAGTGAAAATACTATTTTGTTTTGACTCGGAATGTTTACGGACCTATGACAAAAGTATTACCTCAAACTGACATAGCCTACCTTGTGCACAGAGAAAGCAAAAGCCAGATGTGTTTTTTATTCATACCATCAGTGTGTAGTTGGTGCATTGTGTGCTTATTAATGTGATGGCTTGTGTTAACTGTTTGATACGAAAATACCATTTTTACAAAGGTTTGGAGAGTTAAGCAAGAGTTATTAGCTTTTGCAAAAAAACTACAATGTTTTGCTGATTTGGTGAAGGGTTTTCTTATTTGTGTGTAGAGTTTTGCAAAAATAGCCAATAGTTACAAAAAATTTGCTTAAGCCATCAGAAAAAACTGTAACACACTACCACTCAAAATTGAAAACACATGTTGCAACTTCTTCTTTTGCTTTTTGCTAGATTGAATCCAGCTTCATCCACAAAGATGTATTCATGAGGCCTAACCATTGAGTCAAGCTCAAAGATTCTCTGTACACAGCAAACTAATTTTAGTTCTGTAAATGAAATAGTATAATGTATACATGTGTTGTGTATACAAGTATACTTATAACTACACATGAGGGTGGAAGAACACACATGTGCTCACATCACCAGGAGACACATGTTATTGTGGATATGGTCCATCAGAATAATGCAATTTGACTGCATGAATTGCCGCAAGGGAATATAGAAGACACAATTTATTTTGAATCTCGCAAAAAGGAGAAGGAAAGGTTACAGTGTCATAGGTCAACATGCCATTATTGAACTGCCTGGCCAGCGTGGTGGAAATGTAACTGAAGCAGCTATGGGGTTCTCCACTGTCATGTTACTGTTGGGCCATACAACACCAAACTTCTAGCAACATTCCTGGATGGTCTACAGGATGCTTTGCTTGAGCAGAGAGATCACGAGCAGGCAGAGCATCCCATATCATTTGGGACAATGTGAGCTTTCACCGAGTTCCAAGAATATGCAACTGGTTTCACAATGAGCAGCATTTTATCAATGTGTTTCTTCCTCCATACTCTCCCTTTTTGAACCTTATTGAGGAGTTTGTCTCAGCATGGAGATGGAAAGTATATGACCGAAACTCTTAAACACAGGAAAATCTACTTCAAGCAATGAATGGGGCATGGTGAGATGGGACTGGAATCTTGCTAGGGCTGGATTTGGCATGCTAAAGGATTCTTTCCTCGTTGCATTGCAAGGGAGACCATAACATATGATGTGGATGAAGTCCTGTGGCCTGACCCAGCACAGAGGCTTGATGTTGGGGCAGAATAAATTATCTGATTATGCTGTACAAATATATAATTTGTATATAAACAAGTGTGTGTGTGTGTGTGTGTGTGTGTGTGTGTGTGTGTGTGTGTGTGTGTGTCTTTCTTTTTTTTTAATATTGTTTTTGCTGCAGTTCTTTTTTTGTTAAAATGTGAGTACAAGTATAAATTAATGAATAAATACATATTATTTTTCCGCTATCCAACAGTGTTTCGTATTTGTTTTTGTAGTGTAATCGTTGCTAAGTTGTGTTTGCACATTGGTTGGTTTTGTGTGGTTTTTGACAGTAGTGCTTGATTTTGAGAAAAGCTAAAATAGTTTTGGGTCAAATGTTAGGTTTTGCAAGACAAGTCGAAGGTTTTGTATGTGTAGCTTGAATTTTAGAGTTTCTGTTTGGTGTTTTGAGACCAAGAGATGAGATTTTAGGAAATGTGTTTTAGCAATTCAGAAAAACTGTAAAACAAACGAGGGCATCCAGCAGTAAGAGTGGACATGTGGGTGTCATGCTTCCTGGGTCTTGGACCCAGAGTTTTGCATGTTTCTTAGTGTTATCTATATTCCTAGGGTTTGGTTCCATAAATTCTTCTGTTCACAGTTTTGGTTTGAGTTTTATTACATTCCCCAAGTCGCTTTATGTATTCCTGCCTCCCTTATGTTTCTATGTCCTGGTTGAGCCTCAGATTAATGGGGCTGAAGCTGCTACAAATAGGAATTTCAAAGAAATATTCATTTTCAATTTATGCAATTTAAACCATGTAATGATGGCATGTCTTTAAATCCTATCTTCTTCAGTAGAAAATACTCAGTGATGAACCAGATGTGTACCAATGGTGACATGCTCTGAGATTTTTTGCTTTCCATTCCCAAATGTTTGGTTGAAGCCCTTGCTTTGCTGTTAGCTCCCTAAAATGATCAGGTCCACTGACACCAGCTAGCAAAGCCAAAATGTCTCCATCAGCCACGAGGCTCCAGTATGGGTCATAAACCATGGCCTCTAGTTGTTAGCAGTGAGACTGGTGTAAATCAATCACAATGATACTTTCTGCCTTTAGTAGCTCTCATCACGCTAATTGCATTTAAGGGGTTACCTTTCTTTAACGGTTGACTACAATTACTTGATGCTGGAAAATGAGTGTGCAATCCCATAATTCAATTCAGTTTTATGTACTGGACCAAATGTTCTATTTACATTATGCACGCTTCTTTTAGGCATAACATACATTTGCATTGGTATGCAGTGTGACAAACTGGACAAGCAGTTGGAATACTCTCCAACTGTCTCAGATTGACATTATTCTCCACATATGTTTATTTGCTATGATTTGCTATTGTCAAAGTAATGTTGCTGCGCTTACTATACTCTTGGTTTAATCTGGTGATGTCAGATATGACATCATCAGATTAAACCAAGAGGAGGGATGTTTTTTTTCCTATATTTATTCCAATTTTTCCTTTTGATTATTTCAGGTTTACAAAGTTATTTGCTGATTTCTTTAATATATAGAGCCATTTAGTTGTGTAAATGTGTTAATCGTGAGAGTAGTGAGCTTTATATGATTCTCAGCCATTTGTGTTAAGTTTGAGATTTCTCAGCTCAAGCTAGTGGTACTGGCTAGACTAATTGAAGGTAAATTGAGAGCACTGTATACATAGTCAGTCTCAGATTGATTTAGATGAGGGAGAAGAGGTGAGCTTACCAAGGCCGTTTGTGGTTTGACTTTTGTTATATGTTAATTTGGGGGAGTTTTGTTGAGTTTGACATATAATGGAGGGCACTGTAAATAAAGTGCTAATCTCTGGGAGTTTTATTTATTCATGAACCCACACGCATAAATAAACTACAGAAACATCTTAAAGACTGTGTGACCTCTAATTTCCTGCTTCTAAATTCAGATGAAACTGAGGTCATTGTCCTCAGAAACATGGTGTCTAACTAGATACTATGTCTGAGTGGCATTACCTTGTTCTCCAGAAAGACTGTGAGGAATACTTCTGATCACAATATGTCCACAATATGTCCTACTGGGCGATCGTGGCTCAAGAGTTGGGAGCTCGCCTTGTAATCGGAAGGTTGCCAGTTCGAGCCCTGGCTTGGACAGCCTCAGTCGTTGTGTCCTTGGGCAAGACACTTCACCCATTGCCTACTGGTGGTGGTCAGAGGGCCCAGTGGCGCCAGTGTTTGGCAGCCTCGCCTCTGTCAGTGCGCCCCATGGCTGTGGCTACAATGTAGCTTGCCATCACCAGTGTGTGAATGGGTGGATGACTGAATCTGTAAAGCGCTTTGGGGTCCTTAGGGACTAGTAAAGCGCTATACAAATACAGGCCATTTTACCACTTACCATTCAATGTCCATATTTGTCAAGGTACTGGGTTGTGTGACCCAGTGTTTGAGTTTTTATGTATCTTTTTGTATTCATTTGTGTTCCAGTTTCAGTTTAGCTCATCTAGTTGCTGTTTAGTCCTTTATTTGTAGGGATGCACCGATACCACTTTTTTGGAAAACGAGTACGAGTACTTGCATTTCAGTACTCGCCCATACCGATACCGAGTACTAAATAGTACTCGAGTAATAAAAACATGATTTAAATTTGATTATTTACCTGCCGCATTAACGGGAGAGGACGTGCAAACGTTACTGCTGCTGCTGGGTTGAGATTCACGAGTCCGGAGCGGAATTAAAAACACGACATTCATTTAAGGTTATCGCGTGTTTTGTGAGCAAATGCTTTTGCATATTCGTAGTGTTTCCTTCCTTAAATGAAATATCTACTTTGCAAGTATTGCAAGTTGCCCTGTTGTCATCCGTTCTCATAAAGTATAACCAAAGTTTTGAGCGTTTGAGCCGCTTACGCGCCATGTTTCCTGCCAGGTAAATGACGCTCCGCAACGTGGTGACGTCAGTCGGGGCGACTGGAATCGATAAGGGAATCGTTTGCAAAAATGGCAAACAATTCCAAGGAATTGAAACAGTGGGAACCGGTTCTCAACAAGAACCGGTTTTCGATACCCATCCCTACCCATGTCTGGAGCATTTCCTCAAACACATGCGCTATAGCCTCGCTGGTGTGCGAGCCGCGGAATTGTTTCGCATGTAATATGGCTCGTTGCAGCATGGAACTCTCGTCTATCCACTGGGAGGCTAACACTGCTTGTCCAAATATCCGTGGTGAAAGTAAATGCAGAGGAGGCTTGCAGTAGGCTGTGGATATGTTTTTTCACAGAGTCGTGTAGTTTAGGCAGCTCCGTGTCAGTCATGTAGCGGCGGCTTGGGACATCCTATCTGGGCTCCAGAACATGGAGGAGATGCAGGAATCCCACATTTTCTACCTCCGAGAGTGGCTGGTCACTCAATGCAATGTACTCGATAATTGCCTGTGTTATTTTCACAGCACGTGGATTGTCTCTGGACATTTTCTCTCATCTTGCAAGAGTTTGCTGCAGTGTGGGTTGTGTTGGTTTAGAAGTGTGGGTAAACTGTTTGTACTCGTTGTCATGTTGGGATTTTAGGTGCTTGATTAAATTACTTGTATTAAATGCGCTACCTTTGCAGCCTCCTCTGGACAATTTTGCTGAGCACAATTTGCAGTCCGCCTTTGTTTTGTCGTTTTCATTCACTTCGAAATAGTTCCACACGGCTGACATGTCTCGCCTCGCCTTCTCCCCGCTCTGAGCTGCAGCCTGGCAACACGTTCTCACTCCCAAAGCGTCACATTTTAGGCTAGGTGACAAATCGTCAACATATTACGTTTTCGGCTACCCACCATGTTCCCAAATGACGACCTCGGAAAAATGAGGAAATATGAGAACCGTATGGACTCAATCTACACATGTTCGCTCTTTTTCTTCAAATCGCTTAGAAACACGCTATTTAACATAATTAAAGTCATGGTTAAGGTCAGGAAAAAGGTTATGGTTAGGGCTAGGGATAAGGTTAGGTTTAGGGCTGGAATACAGGGCTGGAACATCTATTACTGCGGGAGCGTCATTGCACTGGATTTCGGCCATAACCCGCCGCGTACCATAAGAACGCAGGAACGCCGCGGGACGTGACAAAACGTCGGCATGTTACGCCTCGGGAGTGAGAACGGGCTGAGCCTGGGGGTGGGCACTCGGCACCAGTGTTGGTCAAGTTACTTGTGTAACTAAATGTAATCAAATGGAAAAGTCTCTTTTTTTAAAACTTGTTTTATCAGTTTTAATCTTTTAACTTTATGCATCAAGCAAAAATTAAATTATATGCAACATTCTCTGACTGGAAGAAATTAGTTTAACATTTAAACTTATTTTCTGCACATTCCAGCACATAAAATAAAATATTTTTTGTGTTTACACTCAGTCTTTCAAATAGATGCAAGTAAAACACAGCAGAAAATAAATAAAATCAAAGACTAGCGGTCCTGTTGCTCTATTTTCACCTGTAAAGCAGGAGTGGCGTAGGCGGAGGTTTGCCCTGGTGCAGGTGTGCCGCAGCGGTCAGCTGAAGAATCCACGAGTTTCTCTGTGAATTTCCCATTACGTCGTTGCGCACTTGGAGCTTGTTTAGGGTTTTTTTCGGTGTAAAAAGAAGTTTTCTTCCCACGCACAACGGACGCTAATGTTTTTGTCACTTTTTATGGAATCAAACTCAAAGTAAGGTCAGTACTTCCACGCTTTAAACGCTGCACGCTCATACTCTCTCCCGCACTTGATATATGATCCATTGTTGATCTGCACACAGCTGTTGTCACAAACATCGCACTCGCTTACGTTACTGTCATGAGACATTCTCGCAAAAAAAAATCACAGTTTCAGTAACGCAGCGTTCCTACGGGAAATTAACGGTAATCTAATTACCGTTTTTGCAATAGTAATCCCTTACTTTACTCGTTACTTGAAAAAAGTAATCATATTACAGTAACGCGTTACAAGTAACACGTTACTGCCCATCTCTGCTCGGCGCCTGTGATTAACCCCTTACACGCCGGTCAAACATAGACATTTCTCGCGCGGTATCGGTCCCCGGTATCGGGGGACTTTTAACAAGTACCAGTACTGTGGTATCAAGGCCGATACCAGATACTGGTATCAGTATCGGTGCATCCCTATCTACCTGTCATGTTTCATGTCTGTGTGGTTCTTGTTGTCAAGTTCATGTCATGTCTACATCTCCATGTTTCCTGTTTTATTTTGAAAGAGTCTGGTGTTCTTTGTTCATTGTATTTAGTTTCACTTCCCCTGTCCTGTCATTAGGTTCATGTGTGTCAGCTGTTCTCCCTCATGTATTTCCACTTCCCCGATCATCCCTGTGGGTATTTAGTCTCTGGCTGTATCCCAATTCAGGGTCTGCAGCCTTAAAGTACGCAGCCTCAATGATCCTTAAGGGCCACGTACTTAAAGACCGCTAAGGCCGGAAGTGCGACGTTTGTGAAATGGGACGGTCGAGCCTACAAATGTCCGTCACCAGCTGGACACGCCCCCACCACTCCTCCCGATCAGAGCAATGGATGCGGAAAACATACTCGCAACTGCCGTCTGCCTGCTACTTGAAGAGCTACAACAAACCACATGTCACAGACGGGTGATTTTGTTGCGACTAATCCAAGACCATGTCCAGGCACAATGGAAAATACATACTGATACTGCAACTGACATTTGAAGTGTGTGTATGTGACAACGGTGCACTAGCTGACAACTCTAATAAACACCAGTGTACACGTGAGTCTCACAAAGGAGTATGTGGGCCATCAGCCACCACAGTGAACCAGTATATTGTAGTACCCCCCCCCCAAGTACAATAACCATTAAATTGTGTAGATGCGTAAAGTCAGATTTGTAAACTACAACAACAGCAACATCCATAATGATGCCAACAGTAAAGCAACTTCTGCCATTTCCCATATTTCCTGTCACCAGACCAGACCCCTGCACTGCAGGATCAACCTGAGTGTCCCAGTCCTGGACAGGTTTTTCAATGATGAGAACACCAGGCCTGATTTCCGCCTGAGCAGGGAGTCTCTGAACGTGCTGCTGAATCTCCTGAACCAGGACCGGAGACATGGGTGGGGTGCCACAATTGAGGTCCTTGTTTTTGCATTTTGGCTAGCAAAAATGTAGAATGGGAGGGAGAGCCTTCAATTTTCAGGCCCCTCTTCTGTGGAACCAGCTTCCAGTTTGGATTCGGGAGACAGACACTATCTCTACTTTTAAGATTAGGCTTAAAACTTTCCTTTTTGCTAAAGCATATAGTTAGGGCTGGACCAGGTGACCCTGAATCCTCCCTTAGTTATGCTGCAATAGATGTAGGCTGCCGGGGGATTCCCATGATGCATTGAGTTTTTCCTTTCCAGTCACCTTTCTCACTCACTATGTGTTAACAGACCTCTCTGTATTGAATCGTATCTGTTATTAATCTCTGTCTCTCTTCCACAGCATGTCTTTTATCCTGTCTTCCTTCTCTCACCCCAACCGGTCGCAGCAGATGGCCGCCCCTCCCTGAGCCTGGTTCTGCCGGAGGTTTCTTCCTGTTAAAAGGGAGTTTTTCCTTCCCACTGTCGCCAAAGTGCTTGCTCATAGGGGGTCATATGATTGTTGGGCTTTTCTCTGTATCTATGAAGCGCCTTGAGGTGACATTTGTTGTGATTTGGCGCTATATAAATAAAATTGAATTGAATTGAATTGAATTGAATTGCATTGAATTGAAAGTGGAGCATCCTACAGAGTCGTTTCTGGGGTCGTTTCACAATACCTCATTCCACTGTCCACCGCATCATCCACAGGGTCACAGAGGAGGTGGTGGCTATTCGCCACCAGGTCATCCACCTCCCTCGGACCCCTGAAGAGCTCCACATCGTGTCCCGTGGGTTTGCAGAGCTGGCAAGACACAGGGTGTTTTTGAAAGCTGCTGGAGCAATTGACTGCTGCCATGTCCGCATTAAGCCTCCCAGCGGCCCTGATGGTCAGTGCTACAGGAGCAGGAAATTGGTCCCCTCCATCATCCTGCAGGCGGTTTGTGACCATCAGGGCCGTTTCATCGATACATATGTGGGGTGGCCAGGGTCAGTGCATGACTCCAGGGTGCTCCGCAACAGCCCACTGTATCGGCAGGCCATTTACCCTCCTCCAGGGCACTTCATCCTTGCAGATGGAGGGTACCCATGTCTCCAGCATCCACTCCCCCTCATCACTCCCTACAAGAGGCCAGTCCAAGGTGTGGGAGCCCTGCGCTTCAACTCCCATCATTCCAGGGCACGCTGTATTGTAGAGCGTGCCTTTGGGATGATGAAGACAAGGTTCCAGGCCATCTTCCTCCAAGCGCAGGAGGTGCACCACACCTTTGTGCCACATGTAAGTCAGTAGGATACATAAGCAGTGTTTCACCAATAATCATCATGATATAATGGGGACTACAGTGTATGTTCGTGTATTAATATGTTATGTACAACACAAAACATCTGTGCCAGGTCATAACAGTATGTGCCATCCTGCACAACATCTGCCTCGGTTGTGGCCCCTGAGGATGAGCCCGAGGATGACGCGCAAGATGAGGGGGAAACTGGTTTGGAGGCAGGCAGTGGTGCCCCCTGGCAGGATCGGCTATCTGCTGAGGTGTCTGCACTGGAGGAGGTACCCCTGGACCACGATTATTGTTAGGAGGCAGGTATGCTGTTTGCAGTGCATTGTTAGAGTACTAGAATATTACGTGTGACATCCGTATTAACAGGATTGTGTGCACTTTGTGCTTGCATCTTTCTGCATACATTTCAGTGACATGGCAGCTGTCAATTCCACCAGCCCTGCAAACCCAAGTGATGAGATGATGTGGTGGACAGTGGAAATGAGCACCCCTGAATGACTCCTGGCCACCAAGCTGGAGATGCTCCACTCAGCAGCTGGAAATGCAAACCAAGGGTCTCACTTGTGGCACCTCATTCCTTTCTGTGGTCCTGGTCCAGCAGATTGAGCAGTACTGCCTGAGACTCCCTGCTCAGCCACATAACAGGCCTAGTTAACAGTGCCTGTGCATACTAGGACACTCAGGTTGATCCTGGACTGCAGTGATGAGTCCCAGTGAATAATTACTGTCATGTTGTGTTTGGGTGTCCTGTGTCATTTGTGTTGCACTGATGGTATTCCCTCATTTCACACACTGACTGTCCTTATGCAGTTACACATATATTGTGACATTGTATGCAGTATGACTGACTGCTCCAAATACAGTTGGAGTGTAACAAAAGTTTGTTTATTCACAGGACTTTGTACATTCTGTTCATTTTCCACAGTTGTTCAACAATTCAAATAAAAAGTGCAACTTGTATTAACAGAACTTAAATTATTTTGTCCACATTACACATATCCTGCACAAACATAAATATGGGACCTGTAGGTGTTTGTACAATAATGGGTCCTATTCACACTACCTCACTCATTCTTTTTTTCCACAACCTTCTCCAGTAGAGTTATGATCCTGTCCATTCGCTCGGCACGTCTGTCTTCAATCTCCCTCTGTAGCCTCATGTCCTCTTTTATCAATTCCAGGACTTCATCTTCCCTGTTCCTCTTCCTCTTTTTTTGTTGTGCCTCCAGCTGGGCCTCTTCCTCCTGCCGTTCCACATCCTGCCCTTGGGTGCCCACTGCTGTACTCGGCCCTGGAGTGTACTCTTGGATGGAGGCAATCAGGACTGGAGGCCTGGTGGACGGCCTCTGTCCTAGGACCTCATCCATTGGGACAAACCAGGGCCAGGTGGCAGCAGTGGTCTTCCCACTCACCCCCTCACCTGTTGCGGGATACTTGCAATCCTACAGGCAGAGGGGATCAAAGTGGCAGTTCACCGCAACAGCAACAGTACAGGTTTACATGATGGGGTTCATATGCTTTATATTCCAATGGTACTGCACATACTTTGTATTTTTTCTTTAGGTTGTCCCATTTTTTTCCCGCCTGCGACGGGGTGATTTGGCCCGCCAGCTCCATCTGCTCCAGGATTGTCCTGGTAGACAGAATATGGGAGGACATGTCAATGATGTTAATCCCTGCACAGGATCCTCAGCAATATGTGCCAACTGCGAACTACAAGGCAGGACAGGCACTCTCCAATATGCCCAACAGATTTATGCATGTGTGGCACCCCTGTGAGGGAATGACCACATTAATATTATTTTGTGTAAAACACTCATGTAACGGGACATTTTCATTACTATATGTATTTATTTTCAGTTTCTTTAAAAGTCCATGTAACAGGGATTCATTTTATGTTAGAAAGCAGTGAGGGCGGAACTTTGGTGGTTGCTCCGGAGTTTCGGGGTGCAGTAAGTGGAGCCCACCTTCCGCTGCTTCCTCAGACACGTTCTGGAGGAAAGCAGAGACGCATCGTGTCTTCCTTACTCCGCTCTTCACCTGCTTTTACAGGTTGGTAAATGGTGCTCGCACCGAAAATGTTGTTTATTGTTACCATGGTTACCCACGTTAATGTGAATGAGAGAGTTAAGGCGGTCCGGCCAAGTTATTTATATGTAAACACGGGAGAAACCGGAGGGGTATCCCGCGCGACCGCACCGCGAGCCCGCTCGTTAGGTGGGGCGCTCGTGAAGCAGAGTCAGTGCGCTCCTATGCTCTGTGTAAACGTGTTGTAATGCTCCAATCAAATCAGTTCTGTGAGATGTGAATGTTAATAGTTATGCTAAAGTGACTGAGTAGATTAGCTAGTGAAACACAAGCATTCTGAGCAACTCTGTGTAGCTAACCGAGGCATTCACGGGTTAATTAAACGAGCTGTGTTTCATGATGCACTAAATAGTGATTTTGCCAGTAAATTACTGAAGGCAACAAATGTGATGTATTTACCAATGCTGTTATTGAATATAACTGTTTAACCAGTAAGAGACTGCAGAAGACAATGTGATGTGTTTATTGATATGATAAAGGAATGTAAATGCTACGGAAAGAAGTGTGAACTTGAGAAACTGAACCAGTTAAGGAGAGTATATTTCACTGAGGTTGTGAAATAAGTAAATTGATTGATAAGTAATTGATGTAAATGAGAAACCAGCTGAACAGTATATTGAAAGCTCATGTTTAGTGTTTATATAGCATTTATTTGTGTGAAATAAATCAGACTCAGACACGTTCTGGAGGAAAGCAGAGACGCATCGTGTCTTCCTTACTCCGCTCTTCACCTGCTTTTACAGGTAACATATTTGTCACCGTGGTCTTCATCCTTGGGACCCGTAACAAATCTTGGGGGCTCGTCCGGGATCGGCGCCACCTTGTGGTCGGGGCTGATCCATAAATGACATCTGGGACCAGGACGCGAGCTGATGCCGTCTGAGCAAGCTGAGAGTTGGAGCCGAGACTGATCCATCGTCGTGCTGAGTGGCCCATTGAGAGGGACAGCAAGGAGTTGCAGCCATGGCCGAGGGCGGGAGGAAGAGCCTAGTGTGGGACATTAGGAGAAGCCTACTCACCCTGTCCGCGGGAGAACTCTACAAGGTCGCTAAGAAGGTGGGTCCAGCGGGCCCGGGTCAGCCAGAGCTCGACGCGACAGACCAGGAGGACTGCTTTGACCACATCAGTTCTTTCATGCACAGTAAGCCATTGCTTGAGGCAGAAGATGGTGGGATGGTGGACTTGCTAATGTTAAAAGACTTCATTGATGAGGTGATTGAAAATCGACAAGTATGTGATGATAGTGAGGACGTAGATTCACCTGTTACACAGACATTTACACAAACTCTGCAACCAGCTCACCCCTCAAGTAGCATGGGTGATAGTCCTACACAGCCTGTTCCGGTGACCACAATAGCTAACATGGTTAACCGGCTGCCAGTTGCAGGTACAACTAGCCCGACTGGCCTAGCCAGCTCTATCCCTGATATCACTAACGCCGAGCTGCAGGAGATGTTAAATAGTTATGAGGAGCTTGGTAAAAGACTAAGACAAAGTGTAATGGTCCCCACTGAACAGTCACCTCGACAGCCGACGGGTTTGCTAGTTCAAGCTAACCTAACACAGAGCAACCCACTTCAACCCAACCCACCCGGGCAGCCAAGGGCCCAGCCCACTCGTGAGGGGATGATCTCTCTGAGAGACCTCTCTTATCTCCAGAGAAGAGAATTTAGAGTACAAGGGGGTCAAGTTGGTGACCATTCATCAGACATTAGCTACAACAACATTTGCAAACAGATGGATGAGGGGATTAGAGAAGGCTTCCCTGACGCAGAGATAGTTCGTGGAGTGCTCAGGATAATAAAGCCTGGAACTTTTAAAGATATGCTAATCAATAAAGACGATTTGACTGTACTTGAACTGAACGGGTTCCTCCAGGCCCACCTGAGAGAGAAAAATAGTACAGAACTCTTTCAGGAATTAATGTGTGCCAGACAAGACGAGAGTGAGACACCACAGCAGTTTCTCTACCGGGTGATAGGGTTGAAGCAGCGGGTCCTCTTCACATCCAAAATGTCTGATGCGGGCATAAAGTACAGCCCAGCTACTGTTCAGGATGTTTTCTTGCACTCGGTCTACCAGGGGCTTGGGTATAAGCACAGTGACATTAGGCGAGAGTTAAAACCTCTGTTGTCAAGCGGAGAGGTGAGTGATGAAACAATCTTGCGCCATATAATGAGAATCACTAGCGAAGAAAGTGAGAGGCAAAAGAGAATAGGTTCGTCCCTTCGACAGAACACAACTAGCGCACATAGTGCCCAGTCTGAGCTCAACACCATCCAAGAATGTAGTAAGCAAGACCGACCAGCTGACACGACCAAGACTGACCCGATTAAAGAACTCACAGCTAAAGTTAATGAGCTCGCTGGGCTGGTGGAGGCGATGAGACAACAGACTCTAGCACGAGCCTCAGACCTAGCGAACCCATACTCACAAAACAGGTCAAGAAATAGAAAAGACAAAACCTTTGGGTGTCCAAACTGTGTTGAACAGAACCGTCCAGATTGTTGCCATTGCTTCATCTGTGGGGAAGAGGGTCACAGGGCGGTTGGCTGCTTAAAAAAATCTAAGAACCAGGGAAACGTGAACCGGTCTCTGCAGCGGGGCGCCCAGTGACCGAGTCCAAAAGAGAGCCCCACAGTGAGCGCTTAAGGGAGGTGAGGGCCCAACCTAGCCTTAACCGTAGCAAACCCAGTTTCCCCTCACCAGTCACATCAGAAGTAGTTAACTGGCAGCAGGGTGAGGCACTCGCTACGTCTGGTGTTATGGCACCCCACACTAAACGTGGGGCAGTTGCTAAGCTAATTGGTAAGAAAGCTCTCATACAGTGTAATTTGAATGGCTTAGCAGTGAAAGCACTACTTGACACAGGTGCTCAAGTTAGCATCATAAGTCGAGATTGGAAAGACAGATACTTGCCTGACTTAGTCATGCGACCTCTGTCAGAGATCATCGAGGAAATTGATGAGTTGAAAGTGTGCGCAGTCAATGGGGAAACCATACCATTTGATGGCTGGGTACCCATCATGATCAACTTACCGGGGGGTGAAGACCCCAGCCTCTCCGTCAGTACTCCGGTCCTCGTCAGTACCTTGCTAATGGACAAACCATTGATCGGTTTTAATGTCTTGGAACAGATCATTGAGGGGCAACCAGAGCGGTTGATACCTACTCTTGTTACCTTGCTGTGTAATGCCATCTGTCTTCCCCCTGAGAAAGCTGAGGTGGTCGTAAGCTTCATCCAGACGGCAGAGCCAAACATGACACAAGGGCGCTTGAGAACAGGTGAAAGGGATGTGATTATCCCTGCTGGACAGGTCACCTGGGTAAAGTGCCGGGTTCCATCAACCATGAATCCACCTGATTGTTTGGTGCTGTTTGAGGCTGATGAGGGTAACCAGGCCCTAGAGCAGTTGGATGTCTGGACGGGGTTAGTTGAAATACAGAATCCAGCTAAGCCGTATGTCGCCATTGCTCTGAGTAACGACACCAAACATGATATCACCTTGACGAGGAAGACGGCCCTGGGCACTTTACAGCCGGTTGAACGTATTGTGGAGGCTGAGGCCCCAAACGAGTCCCCACCTACCGTAACAGTTCGCGAGGTAACGGTGGAGCCGGCTGAACCCCTCCCAACGTCATGGCATCCGCCAGTGAACCTTGAACATTTGGAGGAGGAACAAAAAGAGATTGTTGAGAGAATGTTGTTCGATGAGTGCAGGGCCTTTGCGAGGGATGGGAATGATATTGGTTGTAATCCTGATCTGAAAATGGTGATAAACCTAAAGGATGACATACCAGTGCAGAGAGCATATACTTCCATACCTAAGCCGCTGCTACGGGAGGTTAAAGAGTACGTGCAAGACCTCCTGGTGAAGGGATGGATAGTAAGATCCAAGTCCTCTTATGCTGCTCCCATCGTGTGTGTACGGAAGAAAGACGGTTCACTCCGTCTTTGCATAGACTACCGTCTATTGAACCAGAAAACGGTTCCGGACCGACACCCACTACCTCGGATACGCGACCTGTTTGACACCTTAGGGGGATACTCCTGGTTCAGCATCCTTGATCAAGGCAAGGCTTACCACCAGGGGTTTGTGGGTGAAGGCTCCCGCCATCTCACCGCCTTCACCACACCCTGGGGCCTATACGAATGGGTGAGAATCCCGTTCGGGCTCACTAATGCACCCGCCGCCTTCCAGAGAAGTATGGAAGAGATCTTAGGTTCGCTGAGGGATGACTGTTGTGTACCATACCTTGACGACATCCTCTGTTACTCACAGTCTTTTGAAGCCCATGTCGAGGTGGTCCGCAAAGTGCTTCAGGTCCTACAGGTCCACGGTGTGAAGCTGCGGCCTGAGAAGTGTGAGCTTTTTAAAGCAGAAGTTCGTTATGTGGGGCGCTTAGTTAGCGCTGAGGGCGTCAGGATTGACCCAAAGGATCTGGAGGCTGTCTTGGCTCTGAAGACCAAGTCACCACAGACAGTAGGTGATCTTAGGCGGGTCCTGGGCTTCCTTAGCTACTATCGCTCTTTCATACAGAACTTTTCGAGGATAGCTCAGCCACTGTACGAGCTACTCCAGAGCAAGTCTTCAGAACGGCCCACTCATGGCCGTCAGAGTAAAACCAAAGGGCCCCAAATGCCATCGAGGGCGCCCATAGACTGGACTCCTGAGCATCAGAGGGTACTGGAACAACTGGTCGACATGCTGGTCCATCCTCCAGTGCTAGCATATCCAGACTTTGACCAACCCTTTGTTTTGCACACTGATGCATCCGAGCAGGGACTGGGCGCTGTGCTCTACCAACAGCAGGGCGGGAAGTTGCGCGTCATTGGCTATGGGTCACGAACCCTGTCGCCTGCTGAACGGAACTACCACCTGCACAGTGGCAAGTTGGAGTTCCTGGCTCTTAAATGGGCAGTGTGCGAAAAGTTCAGAGATTATCTGTTCTACGCACCACACTTCACCATTTATACAGACAATAACCCGCTTACGTATATCATGAGCACAGCTAAGCTGAACGCAGTTGGTCATCGATGGGTCGGGGAATTGTCGGATTTCCAATTTAGCATCAAATACAGGCCAGGAAAAACAAACATAGATGCCGACACGCTGTCCCGCGTTCCTCTGGATGTGAACAACCTTGCGTCAGTGTGTACCGAAGAGTTGTCACAGGAGGTGGTAAGAGCGGCTTGGGAGGGAGCAAGAGTAGCCCAGCAGAAAGAAGTTGCGTGGGCGGCTGTCCTTTTGGCTTCCTCTCAGGACGCCATACTGCAGCCAGGCGCGGCTCTCCAGGAAGTCAAACCTGATGACCTGATGCAGGCACAAAGGGATGACCCTACGATGAAGGAGGTCATCAGGCTTAAAGAGTCTAATGTCAGACTCAGTGAGAGTATCAGGAGGTCGTTAGAAGGGTCTGCTTGTAAACTCCTCCGCGAGTGGGACCGATTACACCTCGAAAATGGAATCTTGTACAGACGAACACCCGAACGGAAACAACTAGTCCTACCTCTCCTGTACCAGCCTATGGTATTGAAACATCTTCATAACCAGATGGGTCATGTCGGTACTGAGAGGGTCCTTCATCTCGCACGAGAGAGGTTCTATTGGCCTCACATGAAGAGGTGCATAGAGGACTACGTCACTAAGAAATGCTGTTGCATTAAACAAAAGAAACCCACAGTTCATGTGCGTGCACCCATGGGCAACCTGAAGTCCAACTCACCGCTTGAACTTGTCTGTATAGACTACCTACATCTTGAGAAAAGCAAAGGCGGGTATGAATACATTTTGGTGGTGGTCGACCACTTTACACGGTTCGCTCAGGCCTACCCGACCAAGAACAAATCCGGGCGGACTGCAGCCGAGCGGATCTACAATGATTTTATACCTCGCTTTGGGTTCCCCAACAAACTCCATCACGATCAGGGGCGAGAGTTCGAAAATGAGCTCTTCCGAACTCTTGGGCAGCTTTCAGGGGTTGGTCATTCTCGGACATCCCCATACCACCCCCAGGGTAATCCCGCAGAACGATTCAACCGCACCTTGCTGCAGATGTTGCGTACCCTGACAGACAAAGAAAAGGAAACATGGAAAGATCATCTCCCACAGGTTGTACATGCATATAACTGTACTCGTCATGAGTCCACTGGTTATTCCCCACATTTCCTGCTTTTTGGCTGTCACCCCCGCCTTCCGGTGGATCTTTTGTTCGGCCTGGTGGAGGAAACTGAACCAGTGTCGCACAGGGGGTATGCTGAAAAGTGGCGTAAGAGAATGACAGAGGCCTATCAGGTTGCCACCAAAAATAGCCTCTCGGCTAGTGCTAAGGGGAAGTCGTACTATGATCAGAAGGTGAGGGGAGTGGTACTGAAATCAGGGGACAGAGTGTTGGTGAGGAACTTAGGCGAGCGTGGTGGACCCGGCAAATTACGCTCCTACTGGGAGAACAGGATATATGTGGTCAAGGAACAGGTTTCGGATAACCCAGTGTATGTTGTCCATCCCGAGGGTAATGACCAGGGAAGAACTCGGACCCTGCACCGGAACTTGCTCCTATTGGTCAATGATTTGCCAGTAGAGTTCCCACCACAACCAACTAAACTAACCTTAAGATCGACACACAAACAGACCAATGCTCGAGTGAGAGGTAAAGACAGGGAAGGACAGATAGAAAATGCTGAGACCTCTGATTCAGATGATGACCCGGGTAGTGGCTACTGGCTGAGGGTACCACCAATCCAGGTTGAGTTCAGAACAACTGTCCCTTCCGAGAAACAGGCTGTCAGCCAGGACAGATTGGAACCGGGGAGGCAGACGCAGGCTCAGTTTGAAGGAGGATCTGTTCTGAGTCCGAGGGATCTTGAGGAGCCAGGACGAAGGACACCTGTGACAGATGCCGAGGACATTGTTGAGAATCTGTCAGAGATGGCTGGAGCCCACGAAGGAGGTCGATTAGGAAGAGAGGGTCCCATGGCACCTGAGGATGGAGATGAAGTTGAGACTCACCAGTGTGACCGCGAGGGGAGTAACAGTTCGGCAGCCCTTAGCTTACCTCAGTCAGAGGTAGAACCCGAGTCCCCTCAACATGAGTGCTGTGATGAGCAGGTAGGAGACTCTCAGTCTAACTCACCTGCCCCACTGAGGCGATCCACCCGACAGAGGCGTCCAGGCCAAATGCTCACCTATTCATCTCTAGGTCATCCAACATACCAGTCACGGCCCACTGTAAACATGGTAGATACTTACCTCGTGCCTTCGGCCGCCCTGTGGCCCCCACAACCAAGCCTATCTTCATTCCAAGGCCCACCGGTCATCCAGTTCCCATATATCTCTCTTCTCTACCCCATATGTAGTTATTAGGAAGGAGCCCTAAACTATGGTGGTTACCTAATCCTAAAGAACCAAACATTCCTAAGTGCTTGAAGTTTTAATTTAAGGGTTTTGATTATTCACTGTCTGAGATTTGATAAGAATACCGAGACTGTAAGTGCAAATTTGTTTCAAGTGTCAGGAGCCACTTTTGTTGTAGGGGAGTGTGTGGCACCCCTGTGAGGGAATGACCACATTAATATTATTTTGTGTAAAACACTCATGTAACGGGACATTTTCATTACTATATGTATTTATTTTCAGTTTCTTTAAAAGTCCATGTAACAGGGATTCATTTTATGTTAGAAAGCAGTGAGGGCGGAACTTTGGTGGTTGCTCCGGAGTTTCGGGGTGCAGTAAGTGGAGCCCACCTTCCGCTGCTTCCTCAGACACGTTCTGGAGGAAAGCAGAGACGCATCGTGTCTTCCTTACTCCGCTCTTCACCTGCTTTTACAGGTTGGTAAATGGTGCTCGCACCGAAAATGTTGTTTATTGTTACCATGGTTACCCACGTTAATGTGAATGAGAGAGTTAAGGCGGTCCGGCCAAGTTATTTATATGTAAACACGGGAGAAACCGGAGGGGTATCCCGCGCGACCGCACCGCGAGCCCGCTCGTTAGGTGGGGCGCTCGTGAAGCAGAGTCAGTGCGCTCCTATGCTCTGTGTAAACGTGTTGTAATGCTCCAATCAAATCAGTTCTGTGAGATGTGAATGTTAATAGTTATGCTAAAGTGACTGAGTAGATTAGCTAGTGAAACACAAGCATTCTGAGCAACTCTGTGTAGCTAACCGAGGCATTCACGGGTTAATTAAACGAGCTGTGTTTCATGATGCACTAAATAGTGATTTTGCCAGTAAATTACTGAAGGCAACAAATGTGATGTATTTACCAATGCTGTTATTGAATATAACTGTTTAACCAGTAAGAGACTGCAGAAGACAATGTGATGTGTTTATTGATATGATAAAGGAATGTAAATGCTACGGAAAGAAGTGTGAACTTGAGAAACTGAACCAGTTAAGGAGAGTATATTTCACTGAGGTTGTGAAATAAGTAAATTGATTGATAAGTAATTGATGTAAATGAGAAACCAGCTGAACAGTATATTGAAAGCTCATGTTTAGTGTTTATATAGCATTTATTTGTGTGAAATAAATCAGACTCAGACACGTTCTGGAGGAAAGCAGAGACGCATCGTGTCTTCCTTACTCCGCTCTTCACCTGCTTTTACAGGTAACATATTTGTCACCGTGGTCTTCATCCTTGGGACCCGTAACACATGCATACTGTTGCTATACCTCCAACCCGCAGCGGCTGAGTTCCTGGCACCAGTGAACAGGTGTTCGTTTTCACCCCGGAGTTTGATGAGCTCAGCCGTCTCGTCCTTACTCCCTGGAATGTGATGGGACAGTGGAGTACATTTTATAACATGTTACACTTCTGTGTTATCATTTTCCTGTTTGCCATCTGGTATCATACGTTTGCACATTCAGCTGTGTACAGCCTTCCAACTTCACTCTCAACCAAGCCGATTATCTCAGGAACAAATACAACACTGTCATGGGCCACGCAATAACATTTGTATGTTATTTGGGTGACTTCTGTGACATGTTTAACCTGAGTGGCGACTGTGCGCGGGCGGGTGCGCTGGAACGGAGAACGCTGTTCTCGCCGGCAGGATGGGTTACCAGTAACAGAGGTCTCCAACAACGTGGGCGCACTTGTGCTGATATGTGATGTGTTGCCACATTCGGGATATTACAGATATTCAGGGTTTACACGGCTACATTTTTGTGTTTTGTTATCTTCAGGTCGTTGTTGGTGCCCCTCACACGGTAATATAACAGACCGGCCAGTTACAACTCAGCGGGACTGTGTATTTACAGTCACCTACATGTGATGGCTGTGGATGAATTTACCGTGACATGTACAATTACACTGCCATTATCTTTTGCATCTTGACAATTGTGTCGGTACTTCCGACATAACGTACATTTATGGATGTAGGTGTCCTCTGCCGCTGTTTCTGCCGCGTCTGTACTTGCTGCCATCATTGCAAACTGAATTGGCCGGGCTGAGCTATGCATTCTGGGATATGTTGGGCCACGAAGTCTTCACTGCCACAGCCTTAAAATTCAGGGAAATGAAGGACGCATTTCAGGGCCGCATTTCGAGCAGCCTTTGAATTGGGACAGCCTTCGGGGCGCCGCTGTGACGTAATCAGCCTTAAAATGCGGCCTTTAAGGCTGCAGACCTTGAATTGGGATACAGCCTCTGTGTTTCATTCAGTCTGTGTCGTGTCATCTATGTATCTTCCCTCATGTTACGTCAGGTTTCAGGACTCTGTGCTGGTCATATTCATGTTGCTTATTCATGAATATGTTTCATAGTTCCTTCATGTTCCAGCACAGAGCCCTGTTCATAATTGTCACAGTCACCTTGTCGTAGCCTTCCTAGTTTTCTTAGTCAAGTCTCAGAACTGGAGGTCTACACAGGGGAACATTGAAAGACACAGACCTGCCTGGGACACCAAGAAACAAAAACGCAAACTAACGGTCTTGTAACCACTTAATAACCAGTGGAACACATCAGTAATCACTGGCATTTTCCATCATTACCTATCAGTGCCTTATTTATCAGTTCTGAGACCAGTGTAACTAACAGCATACTAACATTCAATGGTAACATTCAGTCCTATTCTTTGCAGATGTACTGATCAGGTATTATAACCTGCTCAGCTGAAACTTTGACTCCAGTGATTTTTCTCTTTAACTCCATCCACAACTTGTCCTGAATCCTCAGCCAACTATCAAACATTTCAGATCAGTGCTTTGTATTTTCTTCTATGAACTATATTTTTTTCCAGGACCTTATTTTATGCAGTTAAGTGTTATATGTGCCTTGACTGCATAAAATAAGGTCCTGGATAAATTATGGTGCTTTAAGTGGATTCCATACCTATGGCCAATTTAGAATTATAAGTTAACCTAATAAACATGACCTTGGACTGTAGAAGGAAACTGGAGCCAAGCAAAATCATGCAGGTGTGGTCAACCATGCAAGGGGGGGGGGGGGGGGGGGGGGGGGGGGGGTGTTTCTGTTTATTCATGCGCTGGGACCAAGATTTTGGCTGTGAATCCTTTAGAGCGTGTGGATTGCAGGTAAATTGAGATAACTCAAGTGGAGATCTGTGGAGTTTGAACACTATGATGAAATTACAGACAGACAAGGGATTACACTGCAATGGTTATCTCTCATTTTAAAATGTTTTGCTGAATCTATCAAATGTAAGTTCTGTTGATTCAAGGTCATAATGCTGTGTGTCCAGGAAATAAACTGTCTCTCTCTCCCTCTCTCTCTCTCATATATATATATATATATATATATATACATACACACACACACCAGACATACCAGACAAGTTAAAGTCTGCACCTCCTCGAAGACCTCACACCGATGGGCCTCTTTTCTTTTCTTCTACCCTCTATTCTTCATTATCTAATTCAAGTGTCAATTTTCAGCTGGCGCCTGCATTTACCCTTTCTTCTGCTATTGTCTCTGCTCAGCGGGGTGGGATGCCTCCCACTTAATCGTTGATCCAATTAATCTGAAAAACCTTTCTCTGCTTCTTTGCAAGAATGATGGCCGATGAATAAAAATGTGCAACAAAAGAAGCAAGTTAAAACAGAGCAGTGTCAGTGATTGACACCGGAGCCAAAATGCCTGTTCATTGCCATTATGCCAGATTGAGTTATGGAACCTTAGTAGAGAAAGGTGGCCTTGATGAAAGAGATGAACATATCTAATTAATTTGGGTTAAATAAAAGTTTCCAGCTCCACACAAGTGAGTCAACCACCCCACAGCTTTTCATCATTTTGCCTCCTGGTAGGGCTTTGGAAATTGTGGGAGCTTATTAAACTGATGTCATTTTATCTTCGTTCTGCAAAACACACCTGGCATTTCTATTTGCCATTATCTCTTGGGTACACAAAGGGAACACTGACTGCACTGCAGTACATTTCAGCAATCCAAGCAGGCCAGATGGGATTGGGGTGCAGAAGTCTGCAGTTACATACTTGTCAACATGTACAAGCCCAGTCCCCAAAACACTGGGAGTTTGTGTAATGTGTTTTTTAAAAAATAAACCCAAATGCAGTGCAGTGATTTCCAACTCATATTTTATTAACTGCAGAAGAACACAGAAAATGACAAAAAAAAAAAAAAAAACATCAAATTTTTAAACTAACAATATGTACTGTTTAAAGTGGGACATTTGGTCATTTTGAATTTGATGGCACCAACTTGTCTCAAACATAGCTGGGTACATGAATGAATACCACTGTGTATCATCCCCTCTTCTTTGCAATATGTAAACATCTGGGAATTGAACAAGTGCTGCTGGGCTTTTGAGAGCTGAATGTTGTCCAAATGTCCAATATTTGAACCAGCCCAAATCCACCATAGCACAATGTGTACCCCTTTGGCACTTTACCGACACACTGTACATCCCTCTCCGACCAGAGGAAGGTGCTGCAAGGCAAGCCACATGGATCACTTGTCCCAGTTCCAATTCAATTCAGTTTATTCCATTTTATTTATATACAGCCAATGCACAACAGTTGCTGTAAGCCACTTTATATTGTAAGATACAACAGAAAACAAAAACTAAAAGAGAGAAACCTCAACAATTATGCAGCACTTTCAGAGACTCCCTGCTCAGGCGAAAATTGGGCCTAGTGTCCTCATCATTGAAAAACTTGTTCAGGACTAGGATACTCAGGTTAATCCTGCAGTACAGGGGTCTGGTCTGGTGAAGGGAAATATGGAAAATGACAGGAACTGTTTTATTGTTGGCATCATTATGGATGTTCCTGTTGTTGTAGTTTAAAATATGACTTTACTTGTTGAAACATTGTTTTCATTATTGCACTTGAGGGAAATGTACTAAAATGTACTAGTTCACTGTAAAGGATAATGGCCCAAATACTCCTATGAGAAAATCATGTCTACAGTGGTAAATATTGGAGTTTTAAGCTAGTGAACCGTTACGCACACTTCAAATGTCAGTATCAGTATGTATTTTTCACTGTACCTGAACGTGGTTTTGTTTTAGTCGCTCTTCAAGTAGCAGACAGAGGAGAGTAGTGAGTACATTTTCCGCATCCATTTCTCTCATCAGGAGAAGTGGTAAGGGCGTGTACAGCTGGTGACACAAATTTGAGGGCTGGACCGTCCCATTTCACAAGCCTACAAGGCTTGAACTTCTGGCCTTTTCAGCCCACGAAGACCACATCCTCCAAGGCTCCAGACCTTGAATTGGAATACAGCCTGTATGTGTTGTAACTCAATACCATTCCAGCAGAACTGTTCAAATGTTTCAGTGTTTTACAAAGCCTTGCTTTGCCCATCACAAGTGAAATGCAGACAAGACAATGACACTGATTAAAGGAGAAAACTATCAAGCGTTTTACAAATAACAGAGCCTGATTACCACCAAAATAGTGAGGACAATCTGGCAGAGATATGCTGCTCATCGAGCCTTCAAATACTTCTGGGTTTGATTGTTCAAGATTCAGAGCAGGTGTGAGAAGGACAGACAAAGCAATACTCCCCAATGGCAGAGTTACAGCTTCATGTGAAAGATGACAGACTTATTAGAAAAAAAAGGCAACAAAGGCAAAATAACCCAGCCTGCCCCAATCATTGAAGCTATTTAAACTTGAGTGTAAAAATCTAATCCTTTGTTAGGATAAGATAAGATGACCTTTATTAGTCCCACATATGGGAAATTTGTTGCGTCACAGCAGAAAAGTAGACAGTGCAAAGTTACAGCAGCAAAAATAAAAAAACCACTGGAATAGGATAAGATAATAACAAGATACTATATACAATACAATAAAACACCATATGCAATAGAATAAAATACAATGTTGTCAGAAAAAGAGAATTACACTTAGTGTTATTGCACATGTGTGGATGTGTGTGTTTGGTCAGCTGTGAAGTCCATATTGTAGAGTCTGACAGCAGTGGGGAGGAAAGAACTGTGAAATCTCTGTCCCACATTGTGGGTGCCGCAGCCTGCCACTGAAGGAGCTGCTCAGTGCTGTCAGAGTCTCATGCATGGGGTGGAAGATGTTGTCCAACAGGGATGACAGCTTAGTCACCATTCTCCTGTCACTCACCACCTCCACTGCGTCCAGACAGCATCCTAATACAGAGCTGGCCCTTCTGATCAGCCTGTTCAGTCTCTTCCTGTCCCCAGCAGAGATGCTGCAGCCCCAGCAGACCACACCGTAAAAGATGGCTGAGGCCACCACAGAGTCATAGAAGGTCTTCAGGAGTGGGACCTTCACTCCAAAAGACCTTGTCTGTCATGGTCCCCGTGTCTCTCTGGTTGACTCTCTGTTAGGCAACATGTTTGTTTTTGTTTTCGCTCTCTCCCTCTTCCCTTTCCTCCCCCCTCTCTCTCTCTCTCTTTCGCCACGGCGATGCTCATTGCGGGCTCCCGCTGCTGGCCTACACACCTACTCTCATCACCACACTGGTCGCTGATCCCAGCTGATTGCTGCACTATTTAAGATGGCGGATCTACGCTAGTCTTCACTGGATCGTTGAGCTATCAGCATCAGTCAACCCGTGAACCTGCAAATCAGAATCTGTGTGTGACTCTTTCTTTAATCTTTTTGTGTGTGTAGATTTTCCCTGGACGTGATTACCGGACTACTTGAGGTGCGGCAGTGGAGAGGAGTTGGATTTTGGACAGAAAGTGTGGAGCACTTCTTCCCGACCCCTGTTTCCCCACGGACCCTTCTGACTAAGGATAACCCAGCCTTCACCTGAGTCCCTTTAAGAAATCTTATCATGAGCCTCCACAGCAGGTACAGCCTGCTCTGCCCTTTCCTGTAGAGGGCTTCTGAATTATGAGTCCAGTCCAGTTTATTGTTCAGATGAACACCAAGGTACCTGTAGCTGTCCACGGCCTCAATGTCCATATCTTGGATGTTTAGCAGTTGAAGAGGATGTCTGTGCCTGTGGAAGTCTATCATCAGCTCCTTGGTTTTCCTAGTGCTGATCTGGCAGTAGTTCTGCTGGTACCAGTCCACAAAGCCTTGAGTCAGTTCTCTGTCCTCCCTGTAAAGATATTTCATATTCTATTCTTTACAAACTTTTTCCCCAAGGCAATCCGACTGTTTTTCTTAGTAAGGTTAACTAATTAAAATGTTCAGTGTGGCATCAGACTCTGCAGTCCCTTATCCTTTGCATTCATTGTTATGTGCCGTTTTCTAATACATTGAAAGCAAATGTTGGAGTGTAATTGTACAAATTATTTAACTTTTTTTATCATATATTTTGCATGGGGTGGCTGTAGCTCAGGTGGCAGAGCAGGTCAGCCACTAACCAGAAGGTCGGTGGCTCGATCCCAGGCTGCTCCAGTCTGCATGCCAAATATCCTTGGGCAAGATACTAACCCCGCGTTGCTCTCCGATGCATCCATCGGAGTGTGAATGTGTATGAATGGTAGATTACTTAGCACTTAGGTCAGAAAAAAGTGCTTGTGTGAATGGGTGTGATTGGGTGAATGAATTAGTTGTATAAAGCGCTTTGAGTGCTCAGACAGAGTAGAAAAGCGCTATATAAGAACAAGTCCATTTACCATTTACCATTTGACTTGATATCAGCTTTGCAAATGACCTAACAGCATTGTAGGTCTTCATGCATATCCTCATAAATTGCATTTTTAAACAGCCTGAATAATGGATAAAATTTAAAACCACCCTGAGAGAAAAAGGTTATATGAAATGCATGGTCAAATATGTGGTTAAAGTTAAACAGTCTTCCAAGTTAGCTGAAAAGTATGTTAAATGTTGTCTTTTTAAAAATTATTAGTATTTTAGAAATAATACCATAGTTACCATTGACTACTTAGAAATTCAAATACCACACTTTTCAGATTGTCTGATGCACCTTGGTATTGATTCTCCTTTTGATGGTTTTTAGGGTACACCTATGTTGAGGGATTTCATTTTTAAGTATATTGAGGAGAAAATATCTAAACACAGGAGACAGTGTGTTGGTTGCCAAAAACAATGCTTGCTCGGCTCAAGATCTTTGATGCCTGTCTGACTTGCAGACTTTATAGAAAGAGCAAAGAAATAACAAGACTGCAGTGCCTGACAGCTAATTACCATACAGTACATAAGCTTTAATCACAGTTGTATTGATTAGTCCCAGAACTTGAAACATACAGTGAATATGCCCCTTTCACCAGCATTAAAAGATTTTCATGACAAAAGCTCAATTAAAAAAATGAGAGTATCCAAGGCTGATTTAAAGAGTGGGTTTCTTTGATGGGGATTTCTAGTGGCAGCAGCATCAATTTCATGTGCCAGTCTTTAAAATACCGTCTCACTCCTTAGATATCGCATTATCACTTTGTATCTCAGAAATTAGAGTCTCAGATTTAAAGAACCTGAAACAGGTATTTATGATTCTGTAACACACACAAAAAGATTCTAGGTCTGACCAACCGTCTCCGCCGTGGTCAAAATGATGACAGGTAATAAAATTCTACAAGGTAATTTATTAATACAATGCTCCAAAAATAAAACAGTCCAGTGTCCTATTTGCGTATAAAGTACAAACACACAGTCCAAGGCCAGAGCCAGCTATGCCACAAAGCCAGTTGCATTCCACATCACTTTAACAGGGGTAGCAGTTGTCCTCTGAGACCCACCACCCTGTAAGTAGACAGCCGGTGATCACTCCGGCCTCCGCAACTCAACTGCCCGAAGCTGCAGCGTGTACTAGGTCCTGGCCTGCACAGAGAGACAAAGTAACACAGCAGTGTTTGTAGTGTGGGCTGTAAGTAGACCAGTGTATCAGTGCAATCAATTACACCTGCCTCTAATTAGTCCAACCCCATTACAGCCATTAGCTCACCACAAATGTGACACACACAACCACTCCCAAACCAGAGCAACGTCACACAAAAATATGGACATGAATTAATACAGGCACATTAGTCTACCATGTTACAATTCCATAAGATAAATTTAAAATTCTACAGAGCCTTTTAGCTTATTTATGAACACTGCAAACCCTTTTCATGTGTCTATACTGAGCATATATGATCCCAACATTGTTCAAGTTCTTTGTTATATTAACATGACATCTGTGTGCGTCATGTTGTGTTTGCCCCTTTTCCCCGTCTCATTATTATTAGTAGTATTAGCTGTGTTCCCGGTGTGCTCCTACGTCCCTCGTTGGCCTTCTGTGTATTCATGTCAGAGTCTCCCTTAGTTCCATATCATGTCGTTCTTATTTTATACTGTGTGTTCCATGTGCTAGCTCGCCTGCCTGTTTAGTTCATTTTGCATTCTCAGTTTAGTTAGTTTTCTGTTCTGTTGCAATCCAGCAATAGATGTTTACACATACCTTTAAGGGATAGAGTTAGTTCCACTCTGGAGTTCCCACCTACCTGTCTGATCAAAGTATCAATGATCTTGAGTTACTAGACTTTACGACACTGACGCATTGGGCTACGATTTTAGTTTTAGTTTGTGGATGATACAGCCATCATGGGGTGTATTTGGGATGTTCAGGAAGAGGAGTACAGGAGTCTAGTCGTCACAGGGTTTGAAACTGACTCAAGCGCAGACCCAAAATCCTTGGTAAAGAAGACAGTGTGCTTATTTACACTGGAAACACCAGGTGACGATATATACACAGTGTGGCAGGGGACAAGGGTCCAAGGCTCCTGGGTCCAGGAAAAAGGGAAATTAGTCCAACACAAGCTCCTCTCCTCAGGAGTTTCTTTACACACATGCTCGCTTGGTTTCACAGGAAACAGATCCAGGGTGGATCTACAGACACGCACAGAAAAGTCTAATTAGAAAACTATCTCAAGAAACTCGCAGATTACAGAGAGACTGACACGGATGGCACAACGATCCAACGAAGAATAACACAGGTCCGCCATCTTAAATAGTGCTTCAATCTGCTGGAATCAGCCGCAGGTGTGACGGTGAGCACAGGTGCGTTGGCTAGGGGCGGGAGCCCATAATGAGCACTGCCCCGGCAGAGAGGAAAGAGAGAGAGGGAGAGGGAGAGAGAGCAAAAACAAAACATGTCGCCTAACACAGAGTCAGCCAACAAGGCACGGGGACCATGACAGCAGTGAGGAATTTTGTTACATGGAGTCACACGTACCACCTGCAACTCAATACCTCAAAGACCAAGGAACTGGTTGTGGACTTTGGGAGGTTCAGACCAGGTCCACTATCAGTTAAGGTAAAGGGAGAGGAGGTGGAGGTGGTCAACACCTCGCGCTGTGGGTGGACAACAAACTGAACTGGTCATACAACACACAGCACCTGTATAAAAAAAAAGGCCAAAGCAGACTATGTTTCCTCAGGAGGCTGAGGATGTTCAACATCTGCAGGAAGCTCCTGAGGATGTTTTACTAGTCGGTGGTTGCTGGAGTACTGTTCTATGCTGTTTTGTGCTGGGGGAGCAGCACAGCAAAGAAGGACTCATACAGGCTGGAAAAAACTAATCAAGAAGGCTGGCTCTGTGGTCGGCATGAAGCTGGACACTCTGGTTATTCATAATCATATGCAGAGCATATCAAACATTGTCCATAATGTCTAGCAGTTTTTTTTTGTGTGTCCTCCTCTGCCACTGTCACCAGGGGAGTCCACTCAGCAACAGCTTGCTTCTCCCCGAGTCTAGGACCAACAGATTTAAAAACTCATTTGTCCCACTTGCCATCAAACTGTTTAACTCCTCGCTGGAGGGGGAGGAGAGGACAAAGGAGGGCAGGGACGACTAAGCAGTAGCAATTTGGCTGCTACACTGCTTATTTATACATGTTTAGATATGAATATAAGCATAAATATAGCATATTTTCCTCTTTATTCTTTATTTCAACTTTTATTACTATGCAAATTTTTGTTGGTGTTCTGCTACTGGAAACTGAATTTCCCAGAGGAACCTACCTGAGGGATTAATGAAGTTCAATCTAGCTATCCATAATATGAGGTGGTATAACTTGGAGCAACAGCCTGCTAATTTGAACATAAGTGTTTACCATTGGGCTCATTTCTTGGTCACTCACTCAGCTCAACAACTTAAAAATGCCCATTAAGTTGCTCACTGCTCCCCTGTCTGTGTCAGCAATCAATAGTGAGATGTTACACTCACCATTGAGGGTTAGGAGACTGTTGAACCAGTTCAACTCATCAAAGATGGACTACAGCAGTGATCTGAAAAACTCACAACTAGTTATCACAAATGCTTGTGTGGCAGGTTGTGGTCTGTGGTTTGGCTACAGGTGGTTCAATGGGTTTAGAGGGCAGTGCCAGGGGGAGGCACTGAGAGCAGACAGCTGTGCAACATTCATTGGTGACAGAGGAACATTTAACATTTAAACATTTAACAGCTGTGTCTGTGTCTTCCTGGGCAAATTAACACTAACACATGTTACACTGATATTCTACTATTACACATTACATGATTGCTATCAGTGGACAACATTTGATTGACAGATAAGACTGGTACAGATAAGTGGATGGGTCAAAAACAAAACCCAAGAAGTACAAACTTACACTGTTCACACTGACTGGGTTAATCCACACAGCAGGGAAGATACAACAGGATGATACCTTGCAATTTCTGGACTGTGCTGTGCACATTGAAGAAAATGGAAACCTCAACATTGCAGTTTACCTGAAGCCCACACACACAGACCTACCTACTCTTTGACTCCCACCACCCTCTGGAACACAAACTTGGAGTAATCAGGACCATAAAACAATTGACCGAAAACATTCCCTCTAATGCAGAAGGCAAAGAAAAGGAACACACACGTAAAGGAACGTCTTGATGCATGCTCAGTCATCCAGGTAAGCAAATCCCCAAAAGTTTTCAGTGGGGGAAACGTTTCTCCCGCTCGCCCGCCTTCCGTCATGGGTGTCCCTCCTAAAACTTCTCCTTCTCCCTAAACAACCAAGTGCAACATGTTGCCATATCATTTTTTTATTGGCTGACATGGTAAACTTTAACACCAATAGGGAAGGGGTGTTTTTTCTTTTTCTTTTTTTACTCGCAAGCGGAGAGTGTTTGCTAGCGCTGTCCATAGAAAACGCTGTTTTTACCGTTCTTCCCGCTTTAAACACCACTGTTTTGTTCAGAAAAAAACATTGCGTGTATTTTTTATCATAACTCTGGTTTTACGTGGCCCATCGACACAATTCAAAAACTGGTATATAGTTTGAAGTCTGCACTTTCGACCCAAGTTGGAATGGAGACTCTGAGTCGCTGCATCTTGTTGCTGTGTCGTCTTAAATTGGTCATGTGATTTCGACCCCAGAGGCTTAAAGGATACGCTGTGGAATTCCTAGTACCAGTGTGATAGTGTATTCTTCCTACCATCCTGCTAAGGTTTCTACCGCCTCCTCTCAACCACTGAAAACAACCCAACGGCACACCAACCTAAGCAACCCAGTATGTGCTGTGCAGTGCAGCGAGGAGTGCTCGGACCTTCACATTGGAGAAACTAAACAGCCACTCCAGAAATAGATGGCACAACATGACACAAGAAGCACTTCAACGGGACAAGACTCAGCTGTACATCTGCATCTAAAGGATGAAGAGAGTATGGAGCAACAAGGCCCCCACACCTCCACGCAGCAGGAGCCGCAGCTGCAGCCACTCCAGCCCCCCTACCCCCACCGCAGCAGCCGCCGCCGCCGCAGCAGCCGCCGCCGCAGCAGCCGCCGCCGCAGCAGCCGCCGCCGCAGCAGCCGCCCCAGCCGCCCCAGCAGGGGACGAAGCAGCAGAAGCGGACCCGTCGGGTAAGAAGAAAAAAAGAGCTGCCATTTCAGATGATGCTGTGCCAACACCAGCAGCTGCTGCTGTGCCCCGATGCCGCAAAGAAGAAAAGAAATTGCCGATGTTTTAAAAAGAATAGCCAGCAACTTTGTGGAACTGGCAGAACTAATTAATGAATGACTCACTTGGAAAAAATAAAACTGTATGAAACTTTAAAAAAAAAAAAAAAAAGGATGAAGGTCACTTTTTCGAGGATGCCGATGTTCACATTTTGGACGGTTTGTCCACCAAACCTCTGCTGATAATGACCTATGCCTTTTTTAACACCTTGGCTGATGTGATGAGGCACATGATGTGATGAGGCACATGATCCTTCTTAGGGGACAACTCCCACTAGGGTTTAAATACCTGGGACACTCCACTATTTGGTTTTAGAACTGAAGTAGCTTCTTGGATGAGAGCTGAAACATCTTTAAGAAGTCCAGTCGCATCTTGTCTAGAGATGGGTACCGGTATCCGGTGCCATTATGGCATAAAACGGTAGTAACCAGACCGAAAAGCAGTGCACACTTCGGTGCTTCATTTCGGTGCTTTTTTTTCCTGAGATGTCATACACTTTGGATTCTAGCCAATCATTTTATCTTTCCAAGGATAGCAGGCGGGCCCAGGTACGTACGTTCTTTTAGAGTAGAGCTACAGATTAAAAATGCCCAAGGCAAAGCGGTCAAAAGTCTGGCTGTACTTCACAGCAAAAGATGCAAACTCAGCAGCCTGCAAAAAGTGCTTTAAGGTGATACTGTGCAAAAGAGTTAACACCTCAAATCTGATGAAACACCTGGCGACGCATAGCGGGGGTTTTTTAAAGCTGAGAAATGCGCCTTATTTGATAGCTTGCTGCGAGACCTCACACCGAGCACATCTACTGCGGGTGTGGTGCCTGTTATCGGACCCGGAGTTAGCAACATCCCCCAAAAACCCAAAGAGGAGAGTCCTGGCCCCTAGCCCTGCCAGTGTAGCAGAAATGATGACGGATGATGATGGCAGCAGCAGCCGTTCTTCTCTGCGTGAGTAGCTTAATGTTCATGTGTAATTTACGTTGAGTAGGCTAACCACGTTATTACATTAATGCATGTAAGGTGAACTAGCAAACACCGTCGTAGTTACATGCGGCTGTCTTCTTGTTTGATGGCAGATACTCCCTTCACCCTATCCAAAAAGGCTAAAATGACCAAAGAAAAAGTGGAAAACAGTTAAACATGAGAGGTTTTTGGACAAAGTTTGTGTTTTTTCCATTGTTTAAGCACTGCTTCCAGCCAAGAGTGATGCCATAAATCCCCTATAGCTGCAGAAAAGGCTAACATTGTTATCTTTTTTACAAAAAAACATGAGAGGTTTTTGGACCAATTTTGTGTTCTCCATTCTTTAAGCACCGGTTTGAGCACCGTTTAAGCACCGGCACCGTTTCAAAAGTACCGGTTTGGCACCGGTATCGGATAAAACCTAAACGATACCCATCCCTAGTCAACAATGTAAAAGAATCAAAATACAATACAAAATACAAAATTAAACCAAGACACGAGAAACTCAAAATACTGGGTCAAAGCTGACCCAGAACCCTGACAGCTATCTCAAAACTCTCTTACCTTGAATGACAGTAAAACTGAAGTTGTCTTTCACAGCCATATCCCTTTGAACCAACTAACTGATACCCTTGGCCCACTTGCTAGCTACCCTCTCCCATATTGTAAGAGATCTTGGGGTACTCTTGGATAGCTCCCTCAAATTACAGAAACAAGTGTCTACTGTGGTTAAATCTAGCTTCTATCAGCTACGTCAAATTCCTAAAGCTAAGCCTTTTCTCTCCCCCCAAGGACCTTGAAAAGCTTATTCATGCATTCATTACCTCTAAACTGGACTACTGTAACTCCCTCTATTTAGGCCTCCCTCACTCCTCTCTTTACCGTTTGCAATTAGTACATGATCATATTACTCCAGTTTTAGCTAACTTACACTGGCTTCCTGTGAAATTTCACATTGATTTTAAAATTCTTTTACTCACTTATAAAATCTTAAATAACACTGCCCCTAGCTATTTAACAGAACTTCTTCATTTGTATAATCCTAAAAAAGCACTAAGATCTTCTAACCAGATGCTCTTAATGCAACCTAAGTCTAGGCTGAAAACCAGAGGTGATCGTGCCTTTGCTATTGCAGCTCCTAGACTGTGGAACAACCTCCCTATTGCCATTCGCTCTTCTGAGACTGTTCAGTCTTTTAAATCTCATTTAAAGACCCATCTTTTTACTCTGGCTCTGACGTAAGATAGTTTAATTATCATTTGGTTGGTTTCTATGTTTGTCTTGTCTTGTGTTGTTGTTTGGTAAATTTGTCTTATTTTATTTATTTCCTAACTTGTAAAGCAATTTGATCAAAACTGTTGTTTTTAAATGTGCTATATAAATAAATTTTGATGTTTCACAATGAGCTCACCCGAAACCCTGGCTGATTGTGACCTACACCTATTTTCACACCTTGGCTCATGTGATTAGGTAGAGGATCATTAGGGGGTCCATTGTCCCTCTTGGTGGGTTACACCCACAGAGCTTAAATCTGGGATTCTCCACCATTTGATCCTAGAACTGAAGAAGCTTCTCAGATAAGAGGTGTCTTCAAGTGCTTTTTGTTCCAAGCTCCTTAGACTTTAAACTAAGTTGTTTCAGCTATTTTGACTATTAGCAGCTTCTCTGTTCTTCTGTTTATGCACATATGTTTTCAAACTAATTATACCACGTTTAAAAGTAAGATTGTTTGGACACGATTTTAATCACTTAAAAAATATGCAAAAATAAATTTTCAATTGTATATTTTGATATTATAAAAGGTATTGACTTAAATATTTAGTGACGAGAACCATGATGTTTAATTTTACATTACTTAGTAGAGCAAAATTGAGTATTTTGGTCTAAATAAACAAAATTGTGATGTCCACATATGTGGACGCCAGGTCCTAGGAGGTTACAATAAATACATATGTATAAAAAAAATGCAAAATCATACTTTTGTTGTATAAACATTGCCCTGGTTTGTCTTTTAGTCAGTTGGGTTAACACTTGTATTAATATTTTTAACCCCAAAATTGGGTTTTATCTGGCAGACATGTTTTACCCCTTATCTCAAGAATCACTGATATCATATATCATATGGTCCACCAGTAATCCCTGGCTGATTCCAATAAGTCCATTTTCTTTCTCTTGCTTCTTTGTTTTTTCTCACTGTTCTCTTTTCTATTTCTGTGCTTTATTTCTGTTTTTATGTGTGTGGGACTCATCTCTGGTTCCCGCCACTGCCCGAACACACCTGTGACAATCAACCAGCTGTTCCTGATGATCTCATGAGCGAACGTCATTCTTCACCTGATCGTTAAGCTACCTAGTTAGTGAAACCCTCACTCTTCCTGCTTTTGTGTATTCCGATCATGTCTCTGCCCAGTGCAGGTTCCCAGACTTCCTTCCCAGTGAGAGAGAGTGTTGCCTGTAGTTGTAGTTGGATGTTTGAATGCCCTTTTTCCCTGTACCACTATGCCCCTTTTTTGCATTGTGTCATTGTGTAAATATTTCCACTTTAAATAAACACATCTGAAGCTGTGCTTGAGTCCACCCTGCCTGCTGGCCTTGCTAATGTCAAAAGACATAAAGAAACACCTTAACCCCTTCATATGTATTATACACATTCCCAACATGAATACAGCACACTATGTGATGTATGCATGTGAGGATTTCAGGAATGGTATCAAATTATTTTGAAGCTTATGCGTAAGTTCAATAAGGAAGATCCAAATAACATCATAATCACTCATCTGCCTGCTTTCCTGTGTGTCCAGCTGTTTTTCTGTTCTTTAGATGACTGCCACTTTCCCACATTGTCAATCTCAATACTGAAATCATCATTTTAGTCCAATCATCTTCTTGGCCACCTTCTTTGAGCCAATCAGCCTCCACTTCATATGGTTTCAATCTGTGCTCTCCATCATTCCCCCTTTCAGACTCTCTTTTGTGCAACCCACCTCCTCATCATCCCCACCTGAGACACCTCAGCCAGAGCTCCATTCAAGGCTCAGTCTTCATCTTTACCACCATCAGCATCTAGACTCCGGTGGGATTGTGTCCTAAATCCTATAATCACTGAGATTCTTTTCTACCATGATGGGTCATCGGGATCTAATCGCCAAATACATCACTTTCTCTAATTCAATAAATCATGAACAATTCTTTCAAGTGATCTCTCCTCACTGAAGTTCTTTTAAATGCGTTTGGACATACATTAAACTGTCCCAGGTTAATAATACTGAAAGATGGCTATAGAAAGAGCATATAGTCAGAGTTTACTCTATCTTTTCTTTCTCATATGTTTAATGCAATACTCATTATAATTTAAAAAAGGTTACAAAATATTAACAACATTAGCACTGTTGTGATTATGTTGCTAGCAGTGTAATGTGCTCTAATGTGACCCTGACCAACACAAAGCATTGACGCATGATTGGCAGACCTAAGTAACAGAGTGCTTCTCTTGTAAGAATGTAAAACTTACTTTTGTCAGTGCATGAATTTCAACATTAATTTCTTTATTTGATAGAGACAGTAAAGCATGGAGAGAAAGAGAGAGGAAGACATGCAGCAATAGGCCTTGGGTCAGACTCAAACCCAAACCTGCTGCTCAAGAGACACTCGCTAGACTAGTTCCGCCAGCCCCGGCTAGTGCTCCCGCACTTCTGCCCTCTCGGTTTATCCCGCAGACTCCAGGTTGTGTCCTCTGCTGCCGTTCATGGGGGAGTTGGGCTGCTGTGGGAGTTTTCTGGCAGGACTCAAATGCAGGACTCAGAGTTGTGCAAGCAGAATGGGGTTTCTTTTTACAGCACCAGGTGAGATATGTACATATATATACAGTCAATGAAGGTTGAGGGTTCCAGGGGTCCAGAGGGAAGGTCCAGGTCTGGGCGGGAAAACACTCGCTCACACTCTTCTTCAACCAATCCATGCTAACCACTACACTCAGTCCAGAAATCCATGCTGTGCCTCACTCACACACCTCATTCATCCAGGCAGGGTCCAGGGAAACAGGTGGGAGAACAACAATTAGTAAACCATCCAGATCATCACGGGAAAGAAGCACCAGAAAAGAGCCGGGGCTACACTAACTGAAGTGAGTACAACAATCCAGCAAGGACCAACACTCCACTGAGACCTTAAATACTGCCAGGAGTAATCAGCTGGGATGAACAGCAGGTGTGTATGACGTGGGCGTTGAATCCAGGATGGCACAGAACCCCAGGTGTCACCCTGGCGGAGAAGGCGAGCACAACCACCAGAGCAGCATATGGCAGACCGTGACAGTTTCCTGCTATTCCAACATGCCCGTTTGGCAACATAAAAACCACGTTTCCCACACATGCATTAAAGAAAACATTATTTATGTGTCAACAATAAGTAATGCATTACTGTAATCTGATACTTTTTTGAAGTAACGAGTAAAGTAAGGGATTACTATTGCAAAAAAGTAATTTGATTACTGTTACTTTTCCATAAGCCTGCTGCGTTACTGCGTTACTAAACTGTGATTTTGTTTGTGAGAGTGTCTCATGACAATGATGTACGAGCGTGCGACGTCCGTGGCAGCAACAGACGTGTGCAGATCAGCAATGGATAATATGGTGTGCAGGAGAGAGTACGACCATGCAGTGTTTAAAGCGTGGAAGTACTCACATTACTTTGAGTTTGAATCTGTGAAAAGTGACACAAACATTAGCGTCTGCTATACACTCTGCGTGGGAAGAAAACTTTCTACAGTGAAAAATTAAACTTCAAATCTGCTACGGGAATGTGACACTCACAGAGAATTGTGTTTTACTTGCATCTATTTGAAAGGGTGAGTGTAAACACAAAACATGATTTTATTTTATATGCTGGAATATGAAAAACATAGGTTTAAATGTTAAACAAATTTCTTCAATAATTTCATATAATTAAATTTTTGCTTGATGCAAGTGCACAAAGTTAAAAGATTAAAACTAATAAAACAATTTTTAGAGACTTTTTCATTTGATTCAATTTTATATGATGGATTATGTTGAAAAAATAGAATTGGGCTGAAAGGTCTATGGCTTTATAATGTATTCAGGTTGTATATTTTTAAAAGTAACTAAGTAATAAGTAACTAAGTACTCATTAATCTGTAAAGTGCACCACCTCGTCACTAACATGATAACAGTATTTATAGGCGAAGGCCCCATTGGTTCAGGGATGCTCTGTGTAGATATCACTTTATCATTAGCTGTTTTTGAACAGCCAGGCAAAACCTTACTGTCAGTTCCCGAAATATAACAATCCATTTTACCATTGGTCAACTCGGAAAAAACAGACTCAGGACCTCTTTCTGGATTTTTCCGCCTCAGCCTTAGAACTTAAAACAGGGTTAAACACAAAACATGCACTTGTCTTTATTTCTTTTGACTTGGGAGAAGCATGAGGAGGAAAGTCTCTGTCACTGACCCCTGCAGTTAGCTCTGGATTCTGATGGCTGTGAGGAGTGCCGGTGGAGTGTAAGCCGATTCCTCTGGGGGGGGGGGCAGTGTTGACAGAGGTGGCTGAGGAGACTGTGGAGGCTGGCTCCTCATCCTCTGACCGTATTCCATTCAGGAAAGGGGAAGGTGAAGGTTGGCTAGGTCGAGGCAACATGGGCGATGTGGATTTGCTTGCCTGCTCTTCGAGCGACAGCATGGATGGCACAGGGAGTGCTAGTTCCTGGGCCTGCAATGCCTCCTTTATCTCCCTAAAGACACTGATGATTGCAGGTGAGTCTGGGGACTGGAGGAGGCGGCAATTCCTTCTCAGAAGTGCCTCAGCCATGTTGATTATTATTCCCATGCTACATAGATCAGGAGCCTTGACAGGACAACTAAAGATCTTGCGGACCCAAGTCATTTCCTCACAACACTCGAACAGGTTTGAGTCTGCTGGGTCCAAAGTGTGGTCACATTCTTCTGTCATGGTAAGCTGTGTGGCAGGCAGGGGTTGGACCAAAACGTAGGACTCTGAAATGAAGAACTGAACTTATAGCGACAGCTTTTAATTGCTGGCAAAAATGAACTCAGACTGAACTGAAGAGATGGGGAAGGAACATGAAACACGGAGACACTAGAAATTTGAAACACAGGGAACACACTGAGACAGAACCCTAAAGACAAAAACACTATACATAAGCACAAAACCCATAAAGAGAACAAAAACCATGACTGATACTGAAATATTAACAAAAACTCAAATACACCTGAACCCTGGGTCACCAGACCAAGGACCATAACAGAACCAGTCCATTTATTTCTAGCAGACTGTCATGTGAAGTTTGCATGTTTTTAGTCTTTCTGAACACTGATCCATAAAAGGATTGATGTTGAGGGGATCGTGCAAGAGGGTGTCTGTAACAATATTGTTTGCCTGGCCGATACCTGATTTCAAAGTGAAAGTCGGTGAGTTTCCTCACCCAATGATAACCCACAGCATTGAGCTTGGCTGTGCTCATAACATGAATCGGGGGTTGTCATCTCTGAAAACAGTGAAAGGGGCACTTAGTACTGGTAATTTGTCACATTCTGTTCATTTCAGGGCCAAAAACTCCAGGAAAAAGGAACACGAGAAGCTGGAAAAGGTCCAAGGGCTCAGAGAAGAGCTGGAGAAAATGTGAAGGGTGAAGGTAACAGTGGTCCCAGTGGTAATCAGAGCACTCGGTGCAGTGACTCAAGCTAGGCGAGTGGCTCCAGCAGATCCCGGGAACAACATCGGAGATTTCTGTGCAAAGGAGCGCAGTCCAAGAACAGCTAAGATACTGCGCGGGACCCTCAAGCTCCCAGGCCTCTGGCAGAGGACCCGAGCTTGAAGGATAGACCGTCCGTCTTTCTGTGTATTTCCCCGTACCTCCCTGCATCTTGGTTTCTGGTTAGTTCTGTTAGTTTTTCCAGTTTAGGTTTTCTTAGTTTCATGTTTCACCCGCGTCATCACTGTTGTATCCACTGCTGTTAAATAAACTCACTTGCACCAGAGCTGCCGCATCTTGGGTCCTATCTACTACTCCACAAGTCTGCCACGCCAGATGTGACAGTTAGTTGTCTCTGGTAGACTTATTTGGAATTTTCAGTCTATCTATGGCCTTCTTTACTTAGACTAATGTGTCTTTCAGCTGTGTTTGGATAGCTATTTTTTCCTTTGTAAATGTAATCATCATTTATATTTTTACATGTTTTATTCACTGAAACATGTAAATGTGATAAATATGCAAAACAAAACAAAAAGAAAATAAAATCAGGAAAGGGTTAAATAAATTTCTCCAAAAATATTAGGGAACACTGAGCAAACACATGCAAGCTCAATGGGGAAAAAACCTATGTTGGATATATATCTGTGTAGGTTCTCAATCATCCAGAGCACAGTAGTCTAAGGAGGTTGAAAAGAAGGTGACTTGACTTCTTTAAGTTTTTTAAAGATGTCTCACCTCTCATCCAAGAGGTTTCCTCAGTTGTATAAGCAAAAGGTGGAGAGTCCCAGGCATTTAAACCCTAGTGGAAGTTGATCGCTGACCCTCTATTAATCATGTTCCTCATCACATGGGGCCAAAGTGTGAAAAAAGGCATGGGTCATTACCAGTGTTGGGACTAATACGTTATTAAGTAACGCGTTACAGTAACTACGTTATTATTGTGGTAACGAGCACGGTAACTAGTTATTATGCCAAAATCAGGAACGCGTTAGTCGTTACTGGGATTTAGATAGGGTCGTTACTCGTTACTTCGTGTGGTGGCTATCGCGGAGCTTCCACAGATTCTGTAACATTAGCAAGTGGTGGAGGCAGCAGGTGGATGAGGGAAAGGGGACGCAGAAGGAAAAGAGACCCGAGGCGGCCGCCGGTCCAAGTGTGAACTGAACTTCAGGTAAGAAGTTATGACCTGCAGGCTATCCGAGTCAGATATAAACCAAGTTTAGGTGGAGTTTATTTTCGTTATTCTGACTTTTTCCGTACTGCGTACTAGCTAGCATGACAGAGTTTCTATACAGCTGGGTGGGTGCTATGAAGTTAATGATGTTGAACTTTATTTTGTTCATAAGTTATTAGAGTTGCCAACTGTCCCGTCTGGTATTCAGATAAAATATTACGCGTTTCTTATTGAGGTGAAAAGGATCAGTTTGTCCCGTAATTCAGCTACAATGAAAAAGACACAAAGCTGGAGTTATTCTGTCTTTACGCTGCACAGCTGCCTCTTCTTCTTTCATTCTCTCCCCTCTCTCTCCTGTTTCTACTTCAATCATGAAAACTGATCAATGATCAGCTGATCGGCTCTCTTGTTTGTTTATCGCCCACTTTGCGCCAGAAAGAGGAAACCAGCCAATGTTACGTTAAACAACAGCAGCACGTTTAAGCTTGATCAGCAGTTGTTAGAATGTATTTAATATTAATTTCTAGTATCAGCTGATGTTTGCTGGAGCCACAGCTGCAAAAAAGCTGCTGGTCATGATGTCGGTTTGGTTATCTGATGAGAGGGAAACATGAAGATGAAACCAGGAGACGTCCTTACTGAATCATCAGAGCTGAACAGGTGATGGAGAAACAGGTTTACCTTTTAGGTGACATGAATGAGTTGAAGGGAAGTTATGAACTGTTTCTGAGAGACAGATAACCCCAGGATCCTTTTTTATGTAGCTGACAGCTGGTAACTGTGCAGGTGTGGATCTAGCAAAGTTTTGCCAGGGGGGCCAGGTAGGGCATTAACAGGGAGAGGTGGGCACAAAGAAATACTTTTCTTTCTTATTCTCATTTAAAATGTCTAGCTTTTAAAAAATAATTATCTCAATCTTACAACAAACGATTGATAGATTGATGCATATATACCATCAAGACAGTGTACATCACTGTCACAACAGTGTTTGTTTTCATTCAAAGGCTTTATGATTTTTCCTATAATGGTGGGCCAGTCTCTAGTCAAAACGCCTGGGCCGATTTTTTGTCCCAGTCCAGCCCTGTATGCAGCTCATCTGCAGTCTGGTGTTACCTACATCTTCCTATTTAGAAGGCAGAATTTCCGAGTTCTGAGTACAATCAAAGCACCACGACTGCAGTTTTTATGTTGGATGTAAAAGGCGCACATGACGCTGTGACGTAGGCTAGAATCATGGCAGCGGTCAATGATGGTCCAGGCGTGGGATTTCTCTTGTGGAAATATGCACATTATCTTTTCCTTTCTATTGGTAGGTGGCACAGTGCACTTGTGGCAAGTAAGCAAGCTAGAAGACTGTCAAAGTTATGGAAGCAACACATTAATAAGAGAATTCTGAGTAAAACCAAAGTTACTTTCCCTAGTAACTAGTTACTTTGAAAGTAACGAGTAACTTGAAGTAACTGAGTTACTTTTGATAGAAGTAACTAGTAATGTAACTAAGTTACTATTTTAAAGTAACTTACCCAACACTGGTCATTACCACCAGAGGTTTTGGGTGAAACCACTGTGAGACCTTGCCCACCCTATCATGTCATCTATTGAGGTCGCCTGACAGGATATGTTGTGGATGTTGAGGCGCCTGGAAATGGATGTCAAAGTTTGTTTGTTTGTTTGTGTGCAACAAAAGAGATTTCAATTAAATACAGTACAACTTTGTTTTAATTACCAATTTACACAAACATTTACACACACTGTAATGCAACTCATTTTGACTTCACATTATAATGTAGAAGTAAATCTTTTGTTTAGCTAGAGTAAATTATTTATATTGTTGCTTTCACTTCATAAATACTAACGGACTAGGCTTTGTTAATTGGAAACATGCACGAGATGTCCTGGTGTACAATTATAAATCATCTCAGACAATCTGAAAGAAGTGACTTGACTCCTGTAGAGCTAGTTTGACCTTGTGGAAGATTTATAATGCAAGGTCAAATAAATTGAACTTGACTACAACACAGAAACAAAAATCATGCAGCAGACATTTATGTCCACTGAATCCCAGCTGCAGACAATGAAAGGGCAGATGCTGATTCACTTGTCACAGCTTTGAGTACCACGAGATGATGAGTTATTTTTCTGGGGGTTGGCACAGCATGACGTATTCAGTTCCCCAGATGGTCCTCACCATGATTCAGTTGTCTGTTGCTGGGCAGCATCCATGGGCCAATAAAACATCATACACACTTCAGAGTTTATTTTCGTATGGCAAAAACCAGCAGTCACCACACTGGACATGATTCTTTTTTCTTCCAAATGATTTTTGTGATTTTGTTTGCATTTCTGTTCTCACCAATCACCAAAGACAAAACTCCTATGTGGTGGGGAATGGACTACTAGAGTTGGTTTCGCCCAGCATGAAGCATCAGTTTAATCAGAAATACTGTAAGAAACAGAAATAAATTCCTGGATCTCCCTGATTCTTCACATCAGTTGGGACTCTCTTGTGTTCTTTCTTTAGTTCGCTCTGGTGTGCACACCAAACATGCATATAATATGTATATGCAGTTCTCTGTTACATCAAGACTATCTCCACTCTGTTATATATTCCATATGTACGGGGAATGGCCGCACTCCCAATAGTCAGGGTGTGTGTGTAAACAAGGCTATGGGCCAAGCACCATAGCTTAGCTATAAAAAAGCTCTGCAGACATGAAATCACTGATTGTTTGATCTCATCCTAGCACTCAGGTGCAGCATGTGTTGAGAAATTTGTTTATGATTGAGTTTGGATTACAACATTAGTCCCATTACCTGTGTGGCTAGAAGCTTGCCTGTTGGCAGCCTTCCTAGATTGCCATTTCCCTTAAGTAAGAACCCTTTTCCTGGATAATTGCACACAGTGTTGTGGGTTTGGAAAAAATGTATCTGAGGAGAACTTTTTCCTGTGCTGCAGCCTGACACCAGGGGGCTTCATTTTGGGGGAGCTGTTAAGTTGTCCGTGTTTTCAACAGCCACTGGTAATGCTGGTTGACTTACTACAGACTGAGACAATTAAAAAATCTGAATCAGTCATATCAGAGACAGTCAAAAAAGTGGCAACTGCTTGAAAACCAGAAAGAAGAAGAAAAGTGCAAGGTGGGACTATCTGTGATTTTAAATGCTCAAAGTCAGCAAAAGAGATTATTGCCTTGATTATTGTTTGGTGTTGTAGACCCTCAGCGTCTATTTAATCCTGGTAAAAACAAAAAACAAAAAAAACAACAATTCTTTTTTTCACGTATTCACCATGCCTATACTCGTATTGATTTATTTTTAGTGGATAAACTATGGATAACTATATAATTCTTACCTTTGCTTTAATGATGAACCTATCACACGGCAGTATTATTTACCCATCCAGATTGAAAATACACGTGTAAACACAGTGTAAGGTGAGCACTTCTATAAAAGATGCATGTAGACGTTACCAAACTGGAGCTCTGCGAGAGCTGTCTTCACTTTCAGGAATTTTAATAAAGATGTCAGGATTGAATATAGTTCACAAGTAGTTTCTCTTCATATCTTTGTTTTTTCATCCATGTGTCACGGGGTGGAAAGGGACAAGTTTTCTAGGGTTTTTTACTATGCATGTTTTGCTGTGTTTTACCTTTTTAATATTTTAATATTGTACACTGGTTTATTTTTATGAGTTTTACTGCATGTTTTTATGATATTTATTTGGTGACTTGTCCTGGAAAGACTCCGCCCCTACCTGATTATAACCCTGATCACACCTGGGAGGTCCCAGAGGCCAATAAGAGGGCCTGGCAGACCACAGAAGTAGAGGCTTGAGAAGGAGACTTGAGAGACAGGTAGGCGTGAGTGGTGTCAGGCGGTGGCACCTGCAAGCCCGGGGGGCTGGTGGAGCTTGGCGTTCGAGAGAGGAGGATACAGCGCCGGCAACCAGAGACGCGGAGTGAGTGGTCCGACTGCTGCAGCAACAGGAGGCCAGATTACGCGTCTGCAGGGAATTGGAGGCGACGAGACGGGCCGGTGCTGATTGGCGGTTACAAAGAAGCGGCGGGCAGAGTTAAGAGCTCTGCCCACCGGGGTAAGTCTTTTGACTTTCCCCTTTTAATGAATGAAAGCTGCCTAAAAGAGTATTAACTGCCGCTGCCTCCTTTCCTTTAGCGCAGAGTAGCGTAGAGTGGAGAGGTGCTATGCAAGAACCAGTCCATTTCCTTTTTTCTACTGACTGTCCACTATTGGACGTCATGATGAAGTAATGTTCTGCCCAGTAGCCACATGACTGAACATTTTGGATTGGCCTTTGAGTCCTGGCAAACGAAAAGGACCCATATTTAAAGTGGAACTGATCCAGGAAACCTGGAATAAAACACTTTCTGATAGTTTGAGAAAATAATTTTTTCAAACTATTTAAATGTTCAGGCTTTTTTTTTTTAACACTATTTTTATTGGTAGTTTTGTTTCTGTTTTGTACAAAACATTCAGACCCTTAACAAGTACAGAGCCTCTAGGCAAGCAGAGACGCATTAAAAAAAGATACATCCATTTAAGGTACAATCAAATCAAATAGGTGAATTAAGGCAATGATACATTTGGTACCAGAATTTATAATATTTTTCCATTCAGGTAAAGGTCCCATTCTTTCCAGGACTTTATTTATCAGCAGCAAGTCTTAATGAAAAAGTTAGTCTCTCCATTGTCTCCAAAAGTTTATTCTGTTCATCTGGACGTAGCGTTTTCTGGGAGAAACGTTTCGTCACTCATCAAAGTGACTTCTTCAGTCTCAGCTGACTGCAGGTTTCCCCAATCTTATAAACAGTACATTTGCATAATGACTGAAACCAGCCCACTGAAGGAACAATGGGCTGTGAGGTCAGTTCCTTAATCATAATTATGCAAATTCTCATGACCATTGATCAACAACCACTGACCAAAACCCACTGATCAAAGACCACTGATCAATGGCCATGAGTACCATTCACAGAGAGTTGGGGAATGGCTGCAATCACAGCATTGTAAGATGGCGAAAAATGTACCCTTAGGCCCCCTCCTCGATTCAGAGATGGTCTTTCCCTTTTCACGTAAATGGCCTCCTTGACTCCACGCTCAAACCAGTGTTCTTCCCTGTCCAGGATGTGTACATCCTCATCTTTGAAAGAGTGTCCACTAGCCTGTAGGTGTAAATAGACTGCAGAGTCCTGGCCTGACGAGGTAGCTCTTCTGTGTTGTGCCATCCGCTTCGCCAGAGGTTGTTTGGTTTCCCCGATGTATAAATCCTGGCAATCCTCCTGGCACTTAACAGCGTACACTATGTTACTCTGTTTGTGTCGGGGGCAGTGTTGGGAAGGTTACTTTTAAAATGTATTCCATTACAGATTACAGAATACATGCCCCAAAATGTATTCTGTAACGTATTCCGTTACGTTACTCAATGGGAGTAACGTATTCTGAATACTTTGGATTACTTAATATATTATCATGCTGTTTACAACTACGTGAATGTACTATTGCTGTGATTTATTACTGTTACTGAAGATCCGCGGCTCCGAACCGTAGTAAAGGGACCTCTGGCTAATACGGTGGGTTCTGTGTCGGGCTCGTAGCCGAAAAATAGCTTTACTTTGTTGTCTGGGTCAACTTTGCTAGCGAGAGACAGAGAGAGGCTGCTCCAACGGAACTTATTGTTTTTGGAGGAGAACACGAACACGGTGCACAGTCGAGTCTTAATAGCTTACTTACAACTGGGCTCGTCAGGCACTCTTCTTGGCTGCAGTGGTTATTATTATATTTACATGCTTCCAGCTCCCGTTTTTGCTCGATGACAGCTCGTACTTTTCCTTTTTCTCCCTCCCTCACTCACAGACACATAACGGGTATGGCAGTCCATTCTCCCTGTAGCACGGACTACACTGCCCATGATGCTACATTCTTTAGAGCTATACCTGTAGCATTCTGCCTGTTAGCTTAGCACAACAACAACAAAAAGGCCTCTCTCACACAGGAAACACGCAGAGAGAGAGCGTCACCGTGTAACCATGCCAACCATAACGCTGCCACCTGGAACAACAGAACGTAGCTGTCAAACAAAACCCAAACAGGCCTGACCCGCCACAATATGAAACAGGGAAGTACCACCGTGTAATTCATTTATTTCAACAAAGTAACTGTATTCTAAATACCACCTTTTTAAACGGTAACTGTAACGGAATACAGTTACTCATATTTTGTATTTTAAATACGTAATGGCAGTACATGTATTCCGTTACTCCCCAACACTGGTCGGGGGACCCGATCCTTGGGGTGGACCAATTTTTGGCGCGGCGTGTTTTGGGGTTTAAAAGCCACAGAGACCCGGTGTTTCGAAAAAATGCGTCTCAACTGTTCCGATACTCCTGACACATATGGGATCACTACAGGTTTTCGCTTGGGCAGCGGTTGTCCTTCTCTCCTGGATCGGCTGGAGCTTTCTTTAGGTGCCTTTCCAGCTTTGACAAAAGTCCAGCTGGCATAACCACATTTACTCAGGGCCTTTTTGATGTGCTGTTCTTCTGCCTCCCTGGCCGCTGTGTCAGTGGGGATGGTGTTCACTCTGTGTTGTAGCGTCCTGATGACACCCAGTTTGTGCTCCAGTGGATGATGAGAGTCAAACCTTAGATACTGATCCGTATGTGTAGGTTTATGGTACACGTCAGCTTTTAGATGTCCCCCATTACTGATGGAAATCTCACAGTCTAAGAAAGCTAACCTGCCACTTTTCATATCCTCCCTGGTGAATTTGATGTGTCGGTCCACCGAGTTAATGTGATCCGTGAAATGTAGTACGTCCTGAGATTTGATTTTCACCCAGGTGTCATCCACATATCTGAACCAATGGCTTGGTGGGTGTTCCAGGGTAGGATAGCAAAGCCCTCTTTTCCACTTCTTCCATGTACAAATTGGCCACGATGGGTGAAACTGGGGAGCCCATGGCACACCCATGTTTCTGCCTGTAGAACTGACCCTTGTATGTGAAGTAGGTGGAAAGAAGACACAGTTCCAAAAGCAAACACACTTGGTCAATGCTGAGAGTGGTCCTGTTGCTGAGGTTGGTGTCATCCTGTAATCTCTTACGGACTACCTCCAATGCTTCCGTGATTGGGATGCAAGTGAAGAGAGATGTAACGTCGTACGAGATCATGGTTTCATCTCCCTCCATAATGACATCTCTCACCCTCTCAACAAAATCCAGGGTGTTCTGGATGTGGTGTTCAGAGCTGCCCACCAGTGGGTTGAGGATCAAGTTCAAGTTCAAATTTTATTCGCTACATGCAGAGGTAGGTTGCCCTGCAGTGGAATGAACCCGCCCCCTGACCTTACACACACAACACAGACATCACATGGGGATACAAGTCAGAGAATGGTTGATACAGAAAAACCACTGAAATGGACATTACAATGGGAAAAAGTACAAGAGGAAAAAAAGAGACCTCTACTCATGCTGGGCTACAGGAGGACAGCATGAGAACAGGAAACAAAAAAACTCCTCTGCACAGAAAAGCACATAAATGTCCACAGTACAACATTATAGAGCACGTGACCAGCAACAGGGTTGGGTAGGGGATAAGGAGTAATCCCAGGCAACACAGCAGACATCCTGCCACTGCGCCGACTCGCCAGCGCGGGCCCAGACCCGCCTCGTGTTCCCAGGAGGTAACAAGCATCGAAGGCGTTGGAAAGGGAAGGGGAGATGAGTGAGTGCTTATCAGTGTAAGTGTGTGTGTGTGCGTGTCCATAGTTCAGCTGAGACAGTGTCCTTCGCCCTATCAGGCTAAGTAAACAGTCCTCCAGCCAATCCAGGTGACCTTGCATGGGATGGGGAGAATAGTCATCACACAGTCGTTATCAGGGAGTGTTTGTCCGGCTTCAGCCTTGGGCCTGCAGCTGGCGCCGTGGTGGTGTCTGCATTTTGATCCCGAATTTGTTGATTTTGTTGATTTTCTTTCCATACGAGCAGCTCACGAGAATTTTCAAAGCTGATCTTTAACACTCTGATGCTGGTCTCTCGATCTCCCGTTGGAGAGCCGCGAGCCTCCCCATGATGGTATCAAACTTCTGATCCGTGGTGTTATCATTCTTTTGATTCTGAGACCTCACAACTGCAGTGATCCGTTCTGTGATGTGATCCAACTTTCGCTCAAGGTTGTCATTTTGAGCAGGGCCCTCTCTGATGTATCCCACCATACGCTCAATGGTGTTGTTTTGAGCCTTCACAGCAGCTGTAAGCGTCTCCAAGGTGTTAACCATGCTGCGTTCGTTGTGAGAGGTCGCGCCGCGTCCCGTCGCTTCGATTCCAGCGGGCAGCCTTGGGGGGGTTTGAACAGCCGGTTCCGCTCTCTCAATTCTCCGATAAGTCAGGGCCATGCCAGCTCCGATCAGCAAGAACCCTGTTATCATGGTTCCGAATAGGTAGATATCTTCAGCGTCCTCGATCGACAGTCCCGCCAGGCACATGACTCTCCAGTTCTGCCACCCGTCCATCGTGTATCCGGCAGGGAAAGTCCCTCCAGGGCACTCGGGCTCTCCCGAGCCCAGACTTCTCGTTGAGAAGAGGGTGTCAATAGCATTCAGAGACCAGTTGATCAAATCCATAATTCTCTTTTAGGTTTTAGAGAATGACAGTGAGAGACTGTTCCAGGGAAAAGTAATGCACATGAGACAGACAAGGACACAGAGGCTAAGCAGGGAAGATAAGGGTAAGGAGGAGAGGAGAAAAGTGCGACCGCCTTCGCTGAGAGCCAAACGAGAATTCAAACGAGAAATCAAAGCCAGAAACTTGGAGATGTTATAGGTGACAGAGTTGATCATGCAGACAATCGGTCTTAAAGGTGCACCCTGTTTATGTATTTTCGGTAAACCATACAGACTTGGTGTAGATTCCCCTGGGTACAGCCTGTGGTATGAGGTCCAGTCAATAGCCTTGTCTTGTTCTAACTGCTTCAGACAGTCTATCACCCTCTTCCTGTAGCCACTTCCTGGGTCTCGTTTCAGGGGCTCATAAGTATTTCCATCACTGAGTAGTGACAAAATCTTCTCATGATAGTCTTTCTGGTTTAGCAATACTGTGCACCTACCCTTGTCTGCCGGAAGGATGATAATGTTGTTGTCATCACTAAGTGATGTGAGTGCCTTCCTCTCCTCCATGGTGATGTTGGATGCTGGGGGCTTTGCATTGCTGAGACAGGCCGAATCTTTCGTCCGTAGTTGCTCTGCTTCCACATCTGCAATATTGTTGTTACGGATTGCTGTTTCTGTGGCTGTGATCAGCTCCACTAGCGGGATTTGTCTCGGTGTGACAGCAAAATTCAACCCTTTAGCAAGGATGTTTTTCTCTGTTTGGGTGAGCTGTCTGCCAGACAAATTCTTCACCCACTTGTCCACATCCTCCGTGTCACATCCTTGTCTCTTTTGGCCACTGAGGACATTCTCTGTATTTTGCGGTGGTTTCCGACGTACAACAAGTAAGTCAAACTTCCTTTGTTGCCTGGTCTTAGACTTCTTGTGCTGGTCTAGACGAGCCTTCTCAGTAAAGTCAAACACCTTTTTAAGAGTATTCTCATCTAAAAGCATTGTCAGTCTCTGTCGGATCCGCTCCTCTTGAGATTTTAGCATGTCGATGGTAAAGTTTGTTTGCCTCACCCAATTATTAAGCAACTGATGCTGTGCCTTCTGGAGGATTTTTGTTGCCCGGAAGCCTTTAACTAAAGAGCTCATTTGCAGACTTTTAGGAGTAATCCTGTTTTGTCTGCATCTGAGGCTGAATCTCAGGTGGTTCCTGTAGTCCGCCATCTTACGTGCTGTCTGCTCATACTGACGTACAAGCTTTAGGCAGTCCTTGCCAAAGTGGGTTAAAATGTCTTGATGCATTCTCAATCATCCAGGAAAATAAATCTCCAAAAGTTGATTCTGTTCATCTGGACGTAGCGTTTTCTGGGAGAAACGTTTCGTCACTCATCAAAGTGACTTCTTCAGTCTCAGCTGACTGCAGGTTTCCCCAATCTTATAAACAGTACATTTGCATAATGACTGAAACCAGCCCACTGAAGGAACAATGGGCTGTGAGGTCAGTTCCTTAATCATAATTATGCAAATTCTCATGACCATTGATCAACAACCACTGACCAAAACCCACTGATCAAAGACCACTGATCAATGGCCATGAGTACCATTCACAGAGAGTTGGGGAATGGCTGCAATCACCGCATTGTAAGATGGCGAAAGACTGAAGAAGTCACTTGGATGAGTGACGAAATGTTTCTCCCAGAAAACGCTACGTCCAGATGAACAGAATCAACTTTTGGAGATTTATTTTTCTGGATGATTGAGAATGCATCAAGACGTTTCTCTCCATTGTGTAAATTTCCTTGATAGTGCCTGTCCAGTCCAAAAATGACTTGGCTTTCTTTGCACCAGCCAGTAGCATTAATAAAAGATATTTGTCTGATTTCCTCAGTCCTTGGGGCAAATCACATAGATAAAACACAGTGAATTCAGGGGCCAAGTTCAAGCCCATCATGGTATTGATTTCTGTAATCACTACTAGCCAGTAGGGGGACTATCTTAGCACATTCCCAAAAAATATGAAAATGTCCTGCAGATACACATCCACAGTTCGTCCAACACAGAGCCTTGTTGGGGTCTTTACTTTGTTTACTCTTAGCATTAGGCGTGACCAAAAAAAACGCACTGTGTCTTTCCATACAAATTCCCTCCATAGACCTGAGCTCAAGGTCATTACCACTGGGCCATATAGTATATGGTATATTGAGTATATTGATATTGAACCAGTTGTCGTCATGTATTATTATTTCGGCCTCTTTCCCATCTAGCTTTGATGTACGTTGTGTCATTATTCCTACATGTTTGTAAAACATTTGTATAATCTGGATGTCTGTTTCTTTGGCGCATTCCCCTTACATGAGTCAAGGAAGATTTTAACCAAGCCCGTTTCCTCCTCAAGTTTGACAAGTGATGACAAGTTTGAAAGCAGTGCCATTTCAGGGAAGTTAGAGTGGTAGTCAATGACCACTAAATAGTCTTTGCCTTTAACATGAAATAAATCCATCCCTACTTTGTACCATGGCGCTGTTGGTGTTTCATCAAAAACCATTGATTCTTTGGTCTGTTTGTTGCGATACTTCTGACATGTCTCACACCTTCTTATCATGTTCTCAATGTTTTTTGTTCATCCCAGGCCAAAAGACTCTCACTCTAGCCCTCCTTTTGCATTTCTCAATTCCGAGATGCCCTTCATGTATTCTGGTAAGCATCTCTGGCCTCATTTTCTGTGGAATGACGATTTTGTCCCGTTTCAATAGCATGCCCCTGACTACACTCAGTTCCCCTCTAATGTGGTAGAAAAGTGGACACGAACCAACAGACCATCCTCTTGACATGCTTTTTATAACATGTTGTAGTTCTATGTCTTGTGCAGTCTTTTCAGCTATTTGCTTGGATTTCATGTCTGACACAGGCAGTGGGATAAAGACCACGTTTATGTGAGTTTGAATGTCTTCTTCTGTTGTACTCACCATGCGCCCTGTGGGTGCTCTTGAGAGCGCATCTGCAATTATCAGGTGTTTTCCTGGTGTGTAAACTAGCTGACAGTCATATCTCTGCATTCTCATCATCAGACGCTGAATTCTGGGTGTCATTTCATTTAGGTTCTTCTTGATGATGGACACTAGTGGGCAATGATCTGTTTCTGCAGTGAAAGAGGGTAAGCCATACACAAAGCTGTGGAACCTCTCTAGGCCAAAACCCAATCCCAGGCATTATTTCTCAATTTGAGCATAGCGACACTCACTCTCCGTCATGGACCTGGATGCGTAGGCTATAGGTTTCCAGTGCTCACCTTCAGCTTGCAGAAGTACTGCACCAATTCCATCTTTTGAGGCATCAGTTGACAGTTTGATCCTCTTTGAAGAGTCATAGAATGCCAATACAGGTGCAGTTGTCAGCGTTCTTTTGAGATGTGCCCACTCACTTTCATGGTTGGCTGTCCACTCAAACTCGTGCTCTTTATGGAGGAGTTCACAAATACAGGATGTGTTTGCTGCCAGGTTAGGAATGAATTTGCTGATGAAGTTCACCATTCCCATTATGCGTGGCACTCCTGTCTTATCAGTGCGTCTTGGCATGTCCAGTATTGCCTTGAGTTTATCTTGGTCCGGCTGAACACCTTGTGCAGAGAGCTTGTCTCCAAGATATACAATTTCTTGCACTCCGAACTGGCATTTGTACTGTACTTTTGTACTCGCTCAAACACTCTGATTAGTCGTTCTTTGTGCTCTGGCATTGTCGAGCCCCAGATGATTATGTCATCCACATAAACTCGGACACCCTCCAGTCCTTCTATTGTGTGCCCCATTGCCCTGTGGAATATTTCAGATGCAGATATTATTCCAAAATAATAGTCTCAGGAAGTAGTATCTGCCAAATGGTGTGTTAAAGGTGTAGTATTTAGTGCTGCTTTCATCCAGCTTTAACTGCCAGAAACCTTGTGAAGCATCAAGTTTTGTGAAATACCTGGCGCCTGCCATTTCACTGGTAATGCTCCCGTTTGATGTTTTCATTTAGATCCTTCGGATCCATGCATATTCTCAGGTCACCACTCTTTTTCTTTACACGTACCATTGAGTTGACCCAGTCGGTTGGCTCTTCAACCTTTCTTATCACTCCCAGGGCTGTCATTCTGTCCAGTTCCTTCTTTAACTTATCTTTCAGTGGCACAGGAACTCTTCTAGCAGCATGCACAACTGGCTTTGCATTTTCCTTCAGTGCGATTTTGTATATGAACAGTAAGGTGCCCAGTCCTTTAAAAACATCTGCAAAGCTCTGAACTATGTCATCTATAGAGTCATTTGGTGAGTCCACATCTGTGTTGATGTAATACACGTGTCTCACCAATCCAAGATCTTCACAGGCTTTGTCGCCAAGCAGTGACTCATGTGCTTCAGCAACGACAGAGAAGCACAGATGGTGCACTTTATCCTTTACAGTTACTTTTAGTCTGCATGTGCCAAAACTCTCAACCTCCTGTCCATTGTAGTCCTTCAGGGCCGATGTTGTTTTTTGTATTTTGGGCTTTTCTTTCATTTCTTTGATGTCAGATAAACTGATCAGATTTGCTTTAGCACCAGTGTCTAGTTTCAATGTGACAAGCGTCTCATTAATTGCCAGTGGCACTGTCCATTTGTCTTCCACTACGGCATTTATCTCTGTGTCTGGCTCAGTTTCACAGTTAACCAGACCAACAAAAAATATGTGTCGCTGAGATCAGCATCTTCAACCGTGTTTATTGATAGTTTTGTCTTGTCCTCTTTACCTTTTGAGAAGCATTGCTTGGCAAAGTTTTTTTTTTTTCCGTGGCAGGCGGAGCATATTTTATGAGGTGCCGTAAGGGACATTATTACTGAAACGCTCTCACACACACACACACTACTGACACACACACACACACACTACTGACACACACACACACACACACACTACTGAAACACACACACACACTACTGAAACACACACACACACACTACTGAAACACACACACACACACACACACACACACACACACACACACACACACACACACTACTGAAACACACACACACACACTACTGAAACACACACACACACTACTGAAACACACACACACACACACACACACACTACTGAAACACACACACTACTGAAACACACACACACACACACACACACACACTACTGAAACACACACACACGCACTACTGAAATTTTAGCTCTCACGCACTCCACTGAAACCAGAGGCATTTCCACTGAACAGGAAGTTCAGTGACAAGGAAACTGATGGAAAAAGTGGTATATTTCAAAACACTACAAGGATGTCTACTCAGCAACCTGCTAGTACAGCGGTCCCCAACCTTTTTTTGCGTCACGTAAACAATATAAAAATTTAAAAAAAAAAAAAACTATAAATACCCTGAAAACCATAAATTTCAAACTCAAGCCTCAACTCTTGCGACCCGGTACCAAACGACTCACAGACCGGTACTGGTCCAGGACCTGGGGGTTGGGACAGCTGTGCTTGTAGCCTAAGTGAAACAGCCGCATTACTTAACAATATTTTAGCTTCCTTGAATCAAGGAATGGATTCAAGGTGCAACAGGGAATTCGGCAAGTATGTCCTGTTTCCCCTAAGCTTTTTATATTGGCAACTCAGTTGTTAACACTGTTAATCACAAATTCTAACGACATACAAGGAATATAAATTTTTAATAAAGACTTCAAAATAAGTCAATTCACAGGTGATACATCTATTTTTTTGAAAAATAAATACGTGGTAGAGAAAACTAAATTTTCTTTGAAGCTTCTCGTTTAGCTCTCAGTATCAAAAACTAAAAACCTCTCCTGATTCATACAAGCTCTGACTCCTCAATAGCTTTGGTTGGAGTTGAATCTAAAGTTAAATATATAGGGCTGATAATATCTAAAAAAAAAAAACCCAATTAGCAGAGAAGACACCAATATTTCTAACTGTATTATGGTGATGAAGAAATCACTTAGCCACTGGTTAATCAGAGACCTTGCTATTTTTGGCAGAAACATCCTATCTAAAGCTGAAGGCATCTCCAAATTGATTTATCCTTGTCACTCTCTATCTATCTCCTCTAAACGCATTAATAAGGCTAACACAGTTATTTTTGAATTTTTGTGGAGGAATAAAACCCATTAGATTGAAAGATCTCAGCTTGTGAAGGAATACAATAAAGGTGGTATCAAAACTCCAGAATTAGAATTTTTGGTTGGCACCCTTAGAATTAAATGGTTAAAATCTTGTCTGTCACAGCCAGACTCTACTTAGCTCCACATCCTATGATCCTTGTTTAATAAAATAGGAAGATTAGACTTTATTTTAAAATGTGATTTTGAGGTAAATAAAATCCCCATCAAGATATCAAACTTTCCAAAACAGACTTTGCATTTTTGGGAAAATGAGAGTTACCCACAACTTCTCCCCATAATTCAACCTTATGGAATAATAGGGTAATAACACTTAATCAAAAATCAATTTTCAAGAGTGACTGGTTTAAACAAAAAGATTATATTCATAACAGATTTGTTGGATGATAACGGTGTAATTCTAAGTTACAGACTTTTCAGAAAAATATTGTCTAAACTGTTCTCAAAGACAATATAACAAATTTTGTGAACTGGTCCCACTGCCTCTGCTTCATTTGATTAAAAATTTTATGATATACAATAATTTCTCATCAGTGCTCCCAAATTTATTGCTAGGGCAATGTCAGCTGTTTGATAGAAATGCAATAAGAAATTTATTAGTAGTTTCTTCAAAGACAAAATATTTCATAGTTACAACAGAATGGTTACATTGCATGGTTCTAATTTAGTTATTTCATATACACTGGATAAAGCACACTAAAAAATTATGAAATAGCCTATTCTACCTAAAGTTAAAGAAACAAACAAAATTAATCCTGTGGCAGAATTTCTAAAAAAAAAAAAAAAAAAGAGATTTGGCTTTGAGGTGGATCAGTGTTCTTTTTGTACTGATGAAAATGAAACCCTAGAACATCTTTTTTTTTTCTATGCCCTATCACACAATGCGGAATGCTAATCCTTCTCTCCCTGGTTTTATTGATGATTTTAAGATATTTTTTTCTTTGCTAAAAAAGACAAAAAGCACATATGCCAAAAAAATAACCAGGATAATGCCCGTCTCCTGCTATTCTAAATTTCGACTTATGCTGAGGCTAATATATTGTTAAGTAATGCAGCTGTTTCACTTAGGCTACTAGCAGGTTGCTGAGTAGACATCTGTGTAGTGGTTGGTTTGAAATCTACCACTTTTTCCTTCAGTTTCCTTGTCAAGAATTAACTTCCCGTTAAACTGAAATGCCTTGTGTGTGTGTGTGAGAGAGAGAGCTTTTCAGTAGTGTGTGTGAGAGCTAAAATTTCAGTAGTGTGTGTGAGAGCTAAAATTTCAGTAGTGTGTGTGAGAGCGTTTCAGTAGTGTGTGTGAGAGCGTTTCAGTAATGATGTCCCTTACGGCACCTCACAATATTCTACCATAGGCTGGACACTTTTTGGGCATGTACTTCATGCCACAGTACTTGCAATCCAACATCCTGCTGTCAGATCGCGGCAGTATGCGTTTTCCTCTCTGACTGGAAACTGCTCCCACAGTAGCGCTGTCACCAATGGCAGTGGCACCCGTTTCACTGAAAGTCTTAACATGCTGCTGTGACAACTCACATGCTTGGCAAATCTGTATAGCTAACTCTAGCGTCAGGTCGGTTTCTCTCAGCAGCCGTTCCCTGACTTTTCTGTCCACCACGCCAAAAACAATCTGGTCGCGGATCATCGAGTCACGTAGCGTAGCAAAGTTGCACGTTCACGCTTTGAGTTTCAGGTCTGTCAAAAAGCTGTCGAATGACTCGCATGACTGCTCAAACCTCGAGCGAAAAACGTATCTCTCATATAGGAGAGCAATGGGTATCAAACTTTCCCATTACAACATCAGACTTGTCTTTATCACCCGGCTCATCGTATACAAATGTGTTGTACACTTCAATAGCTTGAGGCCCTGCTACTGTAAGCAGTAACACTACCTTTCTTGCATCCGGCTTGCTCTCAAATCCCACGGCCACAATATATAGCTGGAATTGCTGCTTGAATGCACGCCAATTGCTGTTGACGTTTCCCGTCAAACTCTCCAGCGGCTTGATAGAATCCATTATCGTCGTCCACGATGCACTTCAGCCCAGATGTAGTTTTACTCCTGGTACCATGTTTTGTTTGTCTCCTTATTTATGAAGAAAGAGTCCTTTTGTGATCTGCGACCATTGACTGTAGAAAAGATGGACGACGCGACCCCGCCTCCTACCATTGTGCAAAAATGAAGCCAAAATACCCCGCTTGTGGAGGCTGCCATCTTGCAAATTTGGAGCCAGAGTCTGTGCAGTAGTGACTTGAGGTGGAGCGACTGTGTAACACTCCCGCCCACACACCCGCTGGATGTGACCGTAAACACGCCCCCCTACACTTTTTACGTAGCCCGGCTGCTCGAGTTTTTTTGCTGGTTTACCGCGACTGACGACTCGTTTATTTAAGGTAAATACAACCATGTCACTGTTATAAAAAAGACAAACAGCTTATCATCTTATAGTTCTAAAATCGCTCTGTTGTTAATTCGTTAGCTAGATTAGCCGCTAGCATATGCACTGTGTTAGAGGCTTGTTGCTAGCTAGTTAGCGATGCTACACACCTGCTACTCTTAATAGTCTGTGTTATTGAAGGATTCAGCACTTCTTGTGTTTTTTTTAATCCATTTTTAGACAGCGACGAGATCAGCTGCACACTCTACAGAGGGCCAGAGTTACTGTTAATATCAAAAATATAAAGCTGTCCTTTGAGATTTTAACATACGACTGAGTGTAATGGATCTAAAACTGTTTAAATCTCTACAGCCTGGTAACATGGAGACTTTAAAAACATCAGCAGAACATTTCAGTAGTGTAGTCTAATTTGTTCTTTTCATTTAATAGTAGAGTCCATATTATATCAACAGCTACATTCACCCCGGAGAGAAACTAGTGAGGGAGACCATCAGGACCAAGCTGGGTTTCCTGGGTCCAGAGGTTTGGAGAAACTTCTTCCCTTTCTTTCATCACAGCTGTCCTGTGCCATAAGTTCTGTTAACCCGCTGTAAGAGGCATCATTTAAGAAACAACAGGAAGACTGAAGCTCATGGCATTGATCAAGCAGGACTCATGATCTTCACCAGCAGCTCCCTCACAGGGAAATCTTCAGCACTCCTCCGTAGGCCCGCCCCAGGAGATGGATAAACCCAGCATTTCATCAACACTGTGATGAGACCTTTGGTTTGTGTAATGTAATAAATAATCAGATACTCCCCAGAGGCTCCGGACTTTTACATAAAGATATTATATTCAGTCCTGTAGAAAGTTATACATTTAAAAATATGTGATCCTCTCTGGTTACTCTGGTATGAATAACTCTGAATCACTTCATGGTAAATAACACACTATCTGCAAAAAACTGTGAAAGAATTCCAGATGACAAGTTTGTAGCTCAACATACAAGTGACGACCTTTGACCTTCATCAGGTTTTATTTAATTGTGTTAGAGAAAATCTCATATGCTCTTCGTGCAGCTGAGTACATCAAGTGTTTATAACGGAAGCTGTGCAGGTCTGAGATCAGCAGCGTTGTGAAACACCAAACTGAGGTCCTGTTAATGCTGATATATAGTGACACAGTTACATGAGTGATTAATCCTTTTATTGATAAGGTTAAAGACAAAAAAAACAAAACAGCTGCAGCTTTCACTACAGCACGTGTGGTACTTTAACCTTTGTACTGTTTCCATCAGTTCATTTTGCAGTTAACATGTGAACATGTTGGATGATTTGTCTGCTGTCACTGGGTGGTGCTGAGGACTGAATCGGAGGGCAGCTCCTGTAATCACAAAGACAACAGAACCATCAAACTCAGATATAAATTTTATCCCTCAATATTGAAATAAAGTCCCATGAAATCTCCCATTTTGCACCAGAAACAGGAAACCAGCGGAGGTCGCGCTAAACAACAGCAGCACATTTAAGCTTGATCAGCTGTTGTTAGAATTTATTTAATATTAATTTCTAGTATCAGCTGATGTTTGCTGGAGCCACAGCTGTAAAAGCTGCTGGCCATGATGTCGGTTTGGTTATCTGGTGAGAGGGAAACATGAAGATGAAACCAGGAGATATCCTTACTGGATCATCAGATCTGAACAGGTGATGGAGAAACAGGTGCAGGTCCAGGTGCGGGATTTCTCTCGTGGAAACACATTATTTTTTCCTTTCTATTGGTAGGTGGCACAGCGCACTTGTGGCAAGTAAGAAAGCTAGAAGACTGGCAATCTTGCTGAGCATCCATTTACGGAAGCAACACATTAACAAGAGAATTTTGAGTAAAACCCAAAGTTACTTTCCCTAGTAACTAGTTACTTTGAAAGTAATGAGTAACTTGAAGTAACTGAGTTACTTTTGATAGAACTAGTAATGTAACTAAGTTACTATTTTAAAGGCACTTACCCAACACTGGTTATACCCTTATGTGACCACTGTATAAATTTCTTATCCATGTTTGCAGGTGCAAAATCCAAATTTTTTTCAGTTTTCTCATATTTGAGTATCCTATGCCATATCTCTATGGGCACTTTTATTAGCACCGGGAACAGGTCTGCATCTATATAATAAGTGGTTGATCTCCAAGCAGTGATTGAACCAGTGTCTCACAGTAGGATTGACCCATCTCCTTTCATTTAGCCTCACACATTGGATCACACCACCCAATCATCACTCATAACCATGCAGCCCTGTAATAGTCCTCCAGACATGGCAGAGAGAATCCACCCTTGTCCTTTTGCAGTTGTAGTGGGTTCTAATGTTGTAATGAGGGTACGTGTATAGGCAGCCGTTGAAACAAATAGAGAAGCTTTGACAAAAGATTCATTTTTATTATATCTATCTGATTGTGCATATTCATTGGCAATAATGACCAGCGCTGTAGGTCTGCCTTAATTTCTGACATCAGTGGGATATAATTGCATTCATAGAGATGGGATAAATCCGTGGGTATATGGATTCCTAGATATTTTATAGAGGTGTTTCTCCAGTTAAACTTGGCTATCTTTTGAATGTCTTGTGATGGTCGGTAATTATATAATAGAATCTGAGTTTTCTGTAAATTTAATTTATATCCGGATTATATGCCAAATGTTTTCAATAATGAAAGAAGATTAGGCAGACTGATTTCAGGGTTAGTTAGCACTATGAGAACATCATCAGCATACAGACCAACCCTATACATTATATCATTAATTATTACACCTACCTTTAGATTCCCTGATAGGTTGCGCCAGAGGGTCAATGAATAGCGCAAAGAGAGTGGGAGTGAGAGGGCATCCCTGGCGGCAGCCTCTCTCTAGTTGTAGTGTATCTGTTAAATCACCATTAATTTTAATCCTGGCAGTGGGCAAGTTGTATAGAGACTGTAAGCATCTGATGATTTGGCTGTTAAAACCAAATCTCTCTAAAACCAAAAAGATAATTCTAGCAGACAGAGTCAAATGCCTTTTCAGCATCAAGACTGACAGCTACTGATTTGATATTTTTTCCATTTTGTTTACTAGATGGAGAGCCTGCCTCACATTATCGTGAGTTTGCCTATGTCGAACAAAGCCTGTGTGATCCGTGTCCGTTAGTTCCAAAGTTGTAAATTCCAACCGTTTAGCTAATATTGGTCTGTAGGAACCACAGTCTGTTTTATTTTTACCCGGTTTGGGAATTACTGAAATAACTGCTCGTTTCCAGGATGGTGGAATCTACCCCCCCGTAAGCACATGGTTAAAGCAATCCCTAAGCAGAGGGGTTACTAGATCTCTGAAGTGTTTGTACCCCTCTGCCGGGTAGCCATCCTCACCGGCCATCTTATTACCTTTCAATTTTGAAATGGCCTTGTTAATCTCCTCCACAGTTACTGTTTGTGTTAATCTTTTATTTTGTTCTGTTGCTATCAATAGTAAATCAAGGGAGGAAAGAAATGCATTAACAGAGGGCACATCTATCGTGGTTGGTTCTGCATACAGTTGGGTATAATAGGTCACAAATTATTTTATGCTTTTCATGTCATGACATATCTTATCATTTGCTGGGTTTTTAATTTTCTGAATAAATCTGACAGCCTGCTGTTTCCGTATCCTCCAAGCAAGTAGTTTCTTAGATTTTCTCACGGTGCGGCTGTGTGGCAGGCAGGATGTAGACCCAAAAGCAGGACTCGAACTCAAAGGGTTAACTGAGAGAGGCTACTTTATTGCAGTAGAAAGATTTCCACAAAAACTTGCCAAAAACAAAACCACACTAGGAACTAATAACAAAAACTCTGGGAAACCTGGAAACTCCAGGAGCACAGAAGGAGGCACACAGCATGGTGAGGGGACAACACGACAGAGAACTAAGGAGAACACAGGGCTTATATACACAAGGGAGTAATCAGGGAATGGAAAACAGGAGGGAGACACAGCTGGGAGAAATTAGACTAACGAGACAGGGGAGAAGTAAAACTGAACACACTGACATCAGACTGGGACTATCAAAATAAAACAGAAAACACGAAACAAATCACAAAGACGCAGACTTGACACTGAGAGGCAGACTGAAAGAATATAACACATGGAACAAAGGGACGACAGAGACTTAAAGAAGAATTAACATCAAACTAAACTCATGACCAGAACCAAACTGAAACATCGATTTATAATACAAAACTGTCAAAACAGGATAGCTAAAGAATCAGACATAAATCATAATACAGAAAAACCCCAAAAACAGAAAATGCTGGGTCAAAATGACCTGGAACCGTGACAGATTTGGGACCATTTTCATAATAATTCTGCTTAATTAATTTAGCCCTTTTCTCTATTTTGTCATCATATAACCTATTTAATATCTGTTGTGTTTCTTTAATTTGTGGTAAGGTGTCATCATTGTTACTTTTCATATGTTCTGTTTGTAGGTGTTTCAGTCTCGTAGTAAGGTCTTTTAGATACTTCTCTTTTTCCTTTTTTATATGAGAACCACAAAATTAGCTTCCCTCTAAGAACTGCCTTTGCTGCATCCCATAAATTAGTCCAAATAGTGTCAGCTACACCCCTGCATGGTCTGAAATATCTCTCACCCATATATCACAATTTACAATTCTATGCTTATCAAAGTGTGACATAAACAAATATTCCAGTCTTGAATACATATGGTGGGAATGTGGAAAAAAAAGTATATTTCTTTTCCTGTGAGTGTGAATCCCTCCATACGTCGACCAACACTAATTCCTTAAGCATTTCTTTTACATATACTGCTTCTGATTGTGACAATTTAGTTTTGCTGGACGTGTCCAAAAATGGATTCAAGTTAATATTCCAATCTCCACCGCATATTAATACGCCTGATGTTTCTGTTGCAATTAATTCAAAAAGGGTCCTGATCAAATGTTTATCAGTCCCTGGTGGTTTGTACACATTAAACAATGTAAGTTCCTTGTGATCTATGTACCCTTTAACCAGTATATAACGTCCCTTCTTATCTCTGAGGAGAGTTGGAAATGTACTTTGTCAGACAATAAGATGGCCACTCCTCTAGAATGTTTTTTTTTATATGTGAGGAATAATACACATTTTTAAACCCCATTTTACACTGTGACAGAAAGATGTGTTTCTTGCCAGAAAATTATATCTTGTTTTTCTTGTTTAATTTTAGTAAGAGCTTTGTTTGTGTAAGTGTAATTACCTTATCCAATCCAATACAACTTTATTTATATAGCACTTTAAAACAACAAAGTTGACCAGAGTGGGTGGCTGTAGCTCAGGAGGTAGAGCAGGTCACCTACTGATCGGAAGGTTGGGGGTTCGATCCCAGGCTCCTCCAGTCTGCATGCCAAGTATCCTTGGGCAAGATACTAACCCCAAGTTGCTCTCCGATGCGTCCATCGGAGTATGAATGTGTGTGAATGTAGTTAGAAAAAGCACTAAGTACAGATAAAGTGCTTGTGAGAATGGGTGTGACTGGGTGAATGTGGCATGTTGTATAGAGCGCTTTGAGTACTCCGGGAGAGTAGAAAAGCGCTATATAAGAATCAGTCCATTTACCAGAGTGCTTTCCAATAATAAAACAGATAAAAGTTAAAAACCATACACTAAGCAGACAAAGAAATAAATATAAATAAACAGTAAAATAAATATATAAATGAAAATGATAAAAATAAAATCAGTATATATATTAAATCTTAAAACATGAGTAAAATAGACAATAAAATATACAATGAAAAAAATTAACAAATTAAAAAAATTAAGAGCAACAGCTGATTAAAAACTGACTACAAACTGACTCTGGTACTACTCCTAAAAAGCCTTTGAAAAACAGTGCGTTTTTAAAAGTGATTTAAACATTTCAAGTGTTGGGGCCAACCTAATATGGAGGGGCAGTTTATTCCATATTTTGGGGGCAACAACAGCAAAAGCTCGGTCTCCCCGACGTTTCAGTCTCGACATGGGGACAGCAAGGAGTGACTGGTCAGTTGACCTGAGAGACCTTCTCAGGAGTGGAGTGTATCGGTGTAGAAGGTCTGACAGGTAAGAAGGAGCCAGGCCATTTAAAACTTTAAAAGCAAACAATAAAATTTTGAAATCAATTCTAAAATGGACAGGCAACCAGTGTAAAGAGGCAAGAACAGGGGGTAATGTGCTCATGTTTGCGTGTGCAGCAGCATTCTGGACCATTTGCAAGCGTGATAGTGAAGCCTGATCAATACCAATATAAAGTGCATTACAATAATCAAGGCGAGTGGTCACAAATGAGTGTAAAATTCTCTCCAAGTCATAAAAAGAAATAAAAGGTTTGACTTTAGAACGCTGCCTCAACTGAAAAATAAATACAGTATTTCTCACCACTGTATTTATTTGTTTATCTATTTTAAGAGCTGTGCCAATTTTTACTCCAAGGTTGGAAACAATTGGTTTGACACAGGAAGTGAGAGGACCCAAGTCAGATGGAGGGACACCAGGGCCACTTGGCCCAAATATAATGACCTCTGTCCTCTTTTCATTAAAATTTAAAACATTCAGAGCCAGCCATGCTCTGATATCTTTAAGACATTCTAAAATAGGCCTGAGGGGGTCATTGTGTTTCAAGGGTAAATAAATTTCACAGTCGTCCGCATAAAAATGAAATGGAACTTTATTTTTTTTAAATAATATGGCCAAGGGGAATATAAAATTTACCAAGTGAGACAGAGATACTTCTGTCAGATAGGTATGGCTTGAACCAGTGCCTCTAATTCCAACATGATGTTCTAGGCGAGAAATCAAAATGTTGTGATCTACTGTATCAAAAGCTGCTGTGAGATCCAAAAGCACAAGTAAAACAGAATTCCCAGAGTCAGCAGTTAGTATGATATCGTTAAAAACTCTCAAAAGTGCAGACTCTGTGCTGTGAAGTGCTTTAAAACCTGATTGAAATACCTCAAAAATGTTTTGACTCTTTAAAAACGTCTGCAGCTGTGAAGACACTACTTTTTCCAAAATTTTGGAAACAAAAAGAAGCTTTGAAATGGGTCTGAAATTACACAACAAAGAGGCATCCAGGCCAGGGCGTTTTAGCAGAGGCTGGACCACTGCCTGTTTAAAAGTTACAGGTACATTGCCTAAAGTCAGGCTGCTTTTTATAAGCCTTTGAATATAAGGTCCAATAGTGCCCCAAACTTCTTATAAAAATCGAGGGGGAAGGACATCACTGGGAGAGCCAGACTTGATTTGGGTGACAATTTTACCCAGATAAGACAGAGACACGGGTTCAAAGTGGCTAAAAACTGCAAAAGGTGTAAAAATAACAGAAGGGTCATAAGAAAGGGGTATGACATGTGCTCTAATAGTTAAAATCTTGTCAACAAAGAAATTTAAAATTTAAGCTTCACAAGTTTCAGCAGAAGCTTCTGTACAGTTGGATTGGGGAGGGTTAATAACAGAGTTTAAAATACTAAATAAGACACAGGGTTTATGGCAGTTGTCGTTAATAACACTTGCAAAATAGGCAGATTTCTGGTTCTTAACAGTTTTCTGATATTTATGCCAGCTATCCCTTAGAATATCTTAAGAAACTTGTAGCTTGTCTTTTTTCCATTTACGTTCTGCTTTTCTGCACTCTTTTCGAGCTGCCCGATGTCATTCAGCCATGGCTCAGGCTTTGATTTAGGCCTCCTGACCTTCGGGGGAGCAACAGTGTCCAGAATGTTTTGACAAGTAGAGAAAGACTTTGCAGTCAGCTCCTCAGTGTCAGCACAAGCTGAGAGCTCTGAATCAACATTAAGGGCCTTATTAAAGGCAGTAGAAAACTGAGCTGCACTTGATGATTTAAATATGTGAGAAGCAGTAGGAGGACCACAAGTAGTGATATTGCAGGGAAGAGAAGTTTCAAACAATACAGGCATATGATCAGAAAAGACAGCGTCATAAATCTGAAGGTTAAGAACAGGTAAACCATATGACAAAACCAGATCCAGAGTGTGTCCATGTTTATGTGTGGGACCAGTGACAGACTGCAAAACATTAAAAGCATCAAGTAGGTTTAAAAAGTCCTTTGCCAGCGTAATAGTTCTGAGAAAGTGCTTAACTCACCGTCACTTAGCCAGGTTTCTGTCACACAGAGGAAATCCAGATTATGAGAAGTGAAGAAATCGTTCAATATGAACATTTTATTTGCTAATGATCTAGCGTTAACCAGAGCAATCCTGGTAGGGTCCATCGAAGCGGTGACAGCCATCCAAGGAACCTGTTTCACTGGCCGGAGATTCTGCAGATTTACTCCACCGCTGCGAAGATGAGGTAAGAGAAGGTGGGGATGCAGGATCTCCTCAGCCGAGCCGACAACAGGTACCAGTCAGGTGGCAATAGGTTCCAGGAAGCGACGGGAGACGAAACGCCAGTGCAAAGGTCGGATTTCTGCCAGAGTGCATTGGGAAACTGTTCTGTCTCTGCCAGATGAAAGAGCTAAATATGATTTCAATTTCACTAACAGCCCGCTGCATTGTCCCCGACGTTTAAAGTGCTTCTTCTTATGAGATGGGGTAGGGGTGTAGCCCAGGTGAGCCAGTACTCCAGATAGTAGCGGAGGTGGAAAAAAGTCTTGTCCATCAGCGCTAGTCCTTACCAGTTTCTCTGTGGCAAGTCGAATATTTAAGAGAGTTTCACAATCGTAGGTCAGTAGAGAGTCAGCGTTGTTGACAAAAACAATATAAACACGCAGAGCAAAAGTGGATCCGACAGCCGTGGACGGCGAGCCATGCACCTTGGATATTCTAGAGTTATATTGTTCTCTTATCTCCATCAGCAAAAAGAAAATACACAATAATGTAAACCTCTAGGTGCTCTGAAAAGAAAATTTGGGTCTGCGGAACAAAGGAACAACATAACTGAACAAATAACATATATGACTTCCAATTATGAAGTGTACGTCCAACTTCGAAACAAAGAGGAGAGTCCCTAGAGTCCCCGAGAGCCCCTCGTAGTGCTGCTTGGTAGTGCCGCTCATCATAGCAGCGCTCTTGGAAAAAGCCAGTAACATCCCATAACTGCGGTCAAACCTATTACATCAGAGATGTGGTCATTTTAACTAATGATTTTAATTTTATTTTAAATTATTGTCTATTAATTGTAATTGTATTTATGATGTAATTCGGTTTTCTGAAAATGTATGTTTTATTGTAAAATGTACCTATTTTTATTGTAAGCCCAACAAGGGACAATTGTTGAAAATTAGCAATAGCTATAAACTTATGTGTGTTACATCAGTTTCATGTTTTGTACTTGAACTATGTTAAACTGCACTGTCCCTTTTAAATAAATAAATCCAAATAATTTTACAGAGGAAAACTGCAGTCTCAGGTGCGGAAAAAAAATTAGGTGTTACTATCCATACACTTGGATCCCTGGAGCTTTTCCTGGATGTATTTCATCCATTCCTTCCAGATCCGCCACGGCACCCCGCTCGCTCTTTCCCAGAGGGGCGTCCTCGGCTTGGGTGCGGGGATGCGTGGTATTGGATCGTCCGCTCCCTTTTCCATCAACTTCCTCTTCTCCAGGTTATCGGAAGCGTCTTCCGCGTTGTTGTAAACCACGGGCCCGTTTTCATAAAACACACGCAGTCTCGACGAATACAATGTTTGGAAGCGGAGCCCCTTCTCTTTTAAAATCTTCCTGATCAAGTTGTATGCTTTGAGTTTAGCTAAAATGACACTGGGGTAGTAGTCTTGGTCAAAATACACCCCACCAAGTCAATGCACCAAGTCCTTGGTCTTGTATTCCAAAAAATGAATCACGATAGACCTGGGGTGGGAGCCTGGTCGTGACCTGGGGCCGAGCGAGCGGCGGCACCGCTGTATGTCCAGATTAGTGTCCAAGAGGGACAGTTTCTTCTTTATAAAATTCTCCATGAATTCAAGCATGTTGTCCCCTTCTTCGCCCTCTGGTATCCCGTGAACCCGTATGTTATTGCTGCAAGAGCGGGCTTCCAAGTCGGACAGACGTGTCTGGAGGTCCTCTTGTAACTGGAGAGTATGGCTGAGCACGTCTTTAAGATCGACTGTGACCTCCTCTGCCTCGGTTACTCTCTGCTCAACCTCCTCGATTCTGCTTGTTACCTCTTTCATGTCCGTGACAATATCGTCAAGCCATTGCCCCACTTCTTTCCTAAACTCCGACATTTCTGTTTTCACAAGTCCAGTCTTTTCCATTATTTCTCTTTTCAAATTAGCCTGGACTTCTTTCAGCTCAGCAAGAATGTTAGCTTCAATTGCCTTCATAGCTCTGTGTAGCTTTTCCTTGCTAGCACCGTCAATTTCTTTCAGTGAAAAAACTCCTTCCTCCGCACTTTCTTGCCGAATTCTTCTTGTCTTTCTCTTGTTACCCCCTGGCATACTATTATGAATATTCTTAGTTGTGTTATAACATGTCAATTGTCAAGGGGTAACCAGACCACCCGGGAGCTGAAAGATTATGCTGCAACTAGTTTCCTCACATTCTGGAAGTCCTCAGCAGTCAGGCTTTTTGAGGAATATGTGTGTCTCAGACAAATACTTCTACCTTCCACACATTGGTGGCTGGATTGGAAAGCCATAATAGAAGTGACAAGCAACAGAAGCAAAAGGAGCTATGGTACTGTGGAAGGAAATCATGAGTGACCTTCCACTGTAGCAGACAAAGTGTCATGGTGGCTCAGTGGCTCAGGGAGTGTTCGGGTCGCTGTGGTGGCCACGGCCTTGGGCTGGGCCATCACCATCGCACCTGCATTCCATTCCAGGCAATTACCGGAGGACTACTTCTCCCAGTGCAGACGGCTGCTCCACACCAGTCCAGTAGTCACTCCTTACTAGTAACTTGGCTCCTTGAAGGTCTGTGCTTATTCTAGTATTCGTTAACGCGTGTTAATCCTACTCAGGTCACCGTCCGGCGTTTGAAGCCTGCCACCTGCCTGTCCTCCTGCCTGTTTGTATAATACCTTCAGTATCTGCCTCTGCCACGGACACACTCCCCTCCAAGTCCCACGGTCTGACTCTGATTGTAAGCCTTAATATTCTAACCCTTGGCTAGTTGTGACTCTCCACTCTCCTGCACACTAGTAATTGTTTCTTTTACAGCGTCCCACACCCACGATTACAGCTTCAAAGGGCATTTCTGTTCCCGATTTCCTCGGCTTTAAGTTAGATTTTTGTCTCCCCTGGTTGTTCCTGATATTTTATGGTAAATCAATAAATCTGTACGTAGTTCCAGAAGATCTGTATTGAGTCTGCTTTTGCGTCTCCACTGTGTGCGTGAACCTCGGTTCATGAAAGAAAGATAGCCAGATCATTTAAACCCACATGAGTAGATCTCTTTGGACCATATGAAGTGAATGTGTATGTTTCATATATATGAAGTAAGGCTTTCCTTTTAAAGACACCATAAAAAGCGTTCAATACATGAAAAATCTAATACAAGTTTTTCAGCTTGTGATGGGACTGATGAGAAATTATTATTGCAAGCAAATGGCTTTTGTATACGAATTCCAATATTAGTGATCATGTGTACTCCTGAATGTGTGCCTTCCCATGTTGCATTGCTAGAGGAAACAACAAGTCCTGGGGGTCACTTTAAAATCCCCCATCCCCCAGTCTCCAGGTTACTAGAGCACCACCTCTAATTTAATTACTCCCCTTGGTCTGTCAGGCCTACTGTCTGCTGCCCTGTAGTACATTACACATTCACAGAGATCCACTGGGGGAAAAGGCACGCACGAAAAATACTTGTGAGAAATAAAGCAGACAAGCATGAGTATGTGCGCACACACACCACCACGCAAACAGAAGCACAGTGCCTTGTGAGCAGGTGAGAGCTGTGCAGATGCTCTTTAGTTGACAGGAAAAATAAACCCTTAATTACCACCCAGTCTGGCCTTCTTTTCCTCCACTCCTCTGTCCCACTGCAGTGCGGTTGCAGCGCTTGCCTCAAGGCTGGTTATTGCGGTGCTGAGCTCCTCTGAGACTCTTCCCTTGTTATTATCCTTAAACAAGCAATTACAGCTGAGTTCCAGAGTGGAGCAAAATAGAGTGGCACACCCACAGAAAATCTCTGGGTTTCTCAGACAAATGAATAGCAAAGCTCTCCTGGGCAATTTTGTTTCTGGAATAGTGCTGTGATGATAGAAGAAATGTTATAGTGAGCATGAAAAACCAGCAAGTGGGAGAAAAGAAAGCAAAGTTTAAATAGCAGCAACAAAAAAAGCACAAGCACAGTGGTTATGTTTGACACTAGAAAGTTCTGAAATATGTTTTACTGTTTTTCCACAGGCATTGCAGTGTTTTTCATTTTGTCTGGGTTATTAGCAAGGCTTCAGGAGGGCCAGCTACATTTCAAATATTCGTTTACTTCTGGGTACATTTGGGTCTACAACAGGGGTGTCAAACTTGTGGCTCACCAGGTATGGCCCATGATACAATTATAATGATACAAGATAATTTCATCAATTATTAATGGCCTGTCGATATGTGGGAGCCGAATCTTCAGCCATGCTTAGAATCCATTGTGTGAAAGAAGGAAGGGGGCAAACGCTCCAAAGAAGGCAAGTGTAGTGGTACAGGCCAGGTACAGAGAGAGACAGAAAGCTGAATATATAAATGTCATGGCTGGGAGGCCTACCTACTTCTGTGGAGGTTTTAAAACGAAGTTGAAGACACATTTGTTCACCCTGTCCTACTTGTCTTAATTCTATGCCTTCTAATTTTTAAATTCTTACTGTTTTTAACTTGTATTGTGGTTTTTACTTGTTTTGCTATGTATTGGTTCTATTTATTTATCTTTTTAAATAGTTGTGCAGCACTTTGTTTGAAACTGCTTTATAAATAAAGTTATTATTATTCCATCCATTCGCTTCCGCTTCTCCTTTTTCAGGGTCGCGGGGGGCGCTGGAGCCTATCCCAGCTGTCATAGGGCGAGAGGCGGGGTACACCCTGGACAGGTCGCCAGTCTGTCGCAGGGCCAACACACAGAGACAGACAACCATTCGCGCTTACATTCACTCGCACATTCACACCTAGTGGCAATTTGGATTTTCCAATTAACCTGTCCCCACAAGCTGCATGTCTTTGGACGGTGGGAGGAAGCCGGAGTACCCGGAGGGAACCCATGCAAACACGGGGAGAACATGCAAACTCCACACAGAAAGACCCCGGCCTGATGTGGGAATTGAACTCAGGACCTTCTTGCTGTGCGGCAACAGTGCTAACCACCGTGCCACCGTGCTGCCCGTTATTATTATTATTATAATTTATTTATTTACAAAGTGGACAAAACGTTAAAGTGTGGACTATGAACTGTGAACTATGAGACAAAACCTGAAAAGTCCAAACGTGAAGCCTAATCTGTGAAATAGAGTTGAATTTAAAAGTCCATGAAACAGGTCCAAGGGGGAAGAAGGGGCTGTGGCACGGGCAGAGGTGTGCAGAGTCGCTGTAATAAAAAAAGGAGTCAGCTGGGTTCCACTGATTGACGGTATGATTGGAAATGTTGCTAATGGCTCACACGTTGCAGGCGGAGAACGTCGTGGAAGGAGGGCAGTCCAAAAGGTCTGGGTGAGGTTCCAATTCAGAGTCCAAAATGTACTGATCCAGAATCCGTGGCAGGGAGGCAAAAGGAGACAAATCACTGGTTTTTGACAGTAACTGGAGGGAGAGCACTTGTAAGTGGCAACTTGTCCACAAGTTATTTTACAATGTACCAACTATGCATGTATCCACTTCAAGAAGTACATAGCAGGAATGACTACTAAGTCATTGCGTCCATGTCCGCAACAGATGCCAAAGAGTTTCCTCTTTGGCCACAAGTAGAAAGATTGCATTTCTATTACACCCATTTTTAAATCCCATACTACATACAAAGCAGGAAACATTGCCAGAAGGTTTGATGCATTTCCCAGCATGTTCTCAAGAGCATGCAGGACATTCTGACAGACGAGCAAGCTGCTCTAGGAGAATTGGATAGGGCCATAATATAGTGGTATAATTCTCAAATGCACACTTTAAAGCAGATAACTCAAAAGCTGGAGAGGAAATGGCATGTCACAAACTTAAAAGATCATCATTTAGCCTGGAGAAATAGTTTGTTACTTTATAAGAAAACCCTCCGTAAAGACCGCTCCGGCTTTCGTTTTCAGTCTCCTCTGGAAGGTCTGAGGGGCCCGTCCAGCCTTCGTCTGCCTCCGCTGTAGGGTCCGAGGGGCCCATCCAGCCTTCATCGCCTGCAGTGCCACCACCTGGTCCTGCCTCGTCTGGTCCTGCGGTTGCTACGCCTCAACATCACCGGCCACTTTCCAGGCCACTGGCTGGGCGTCATCGCTGTCGTGGCTGGCCTCCGGACCTCCTTCGCCTGTGTCGCTGCCACTGCCTTCCACGGACGGACCTCCGGGCCGGTCCCCAGAACTGTTCTGTTTTGGACCTCCATGCTACTGGCCTCCTGGTCAGCCCCCTGAACTGGTTTTGGACTCTGTTTTCTTAGGCTCTAGTGTATTTGGTTTTGGACTTGTATTTTTTTTGGGGGGGGACCTTCTGGTGCTCCTGTTTTGTTTCCCAGAACATGAGTTTCGGGTTAGCCTTCGTCACCCTACTCAGGTTGCCTAGCAACCATGGTACTAATTGCGTGAAACGTTTCATACAGGATTCATTGTTTGACAGAAATGAAGGAGAAAAATGTTTTTTAGTTCATTCATTTTTTTATCAGATCACTTTGATGTATATATATAGATGTATTATATATTATATGAGACAAATATTGTTTGTTTAATATGTTGGCATTATTACATGTGTCTCAATGCTTACATATATGTGTAAAAAGAAAATGTACTAGCTGTGATAACTGTTGGTAATAGAATGAAGAGTAGACTGATATATTAAATATTCCTTTATTGGGTGAGAAAATCACACCATGTCATAACTGCTTTAAGTCATACAGAATAAATATCAGAGCCTTAAACAGGCTGACTTCTGCTAAATTGGTCAAACTGGGCAGAAAGTATACAAACACATAACATCCTTATAGAATATGATGTAACACTATAGATCAACTTACCTCAGAATATATAAAGTATATAAACAATTACAGCAATATGATGCAACAAACACAGCAGTGCTACTAATCCAAAATACTCAAAGCTTCATAGAACTGAAACAAACATTTATTTTTATGTCCATTCTGCTACTGATACATACTTTAGGTTTCTGAATATTAAACTTGGGCAAGTTACTTTGAAAAAGTAATTAATTATAGTTACTAATTACTTCTTCAAAAAAGTAACTGAGTTAGTAACTGAGTTACAAGATTCTAAAAGTAATTAATTACTTGAAAATAAACTATTGCGTTAATTTGAAATCCGAGTAGAAAAAGTTATATTTTTTACTGTAACAACCACAAACATGTTTAATGAATCATATTTCATAACTTCAAATGCAAATATAAATTGTCAATTATAAAATCATATGCACAAGTTTTGCAAACAACAAAGTTATTTGCAGCCATGTACCTCTTACCCTTTTTTAATAACCATTTCAAACTATTTACATAACAATCAGCTGTTCTGCATTCAATAAGATGCCACACAAATAATTTCTGTCCACTATAAAGGAGAACATCACAGCCTGATAGGTCTAACAGCAGCAGGTGTATCACTCCTTTTTCTACCTGGAGACAGCAGTCGCCTCATTGTTCTGACACAAAACACAAAATTATCCACAGCACTACACACTAACTACACAAGACAACACATTAACTACACACTCCAAACACGCTAAACGTCACAAATCTCTCACATCTCCAAACTCGCTCTCTCTCTTTTTCTGCTGTCTCTCTCTCTCTCTCTCGGTCACTCCTACATCTTCCCCCTCTTCCTAAACAACCAAATGTCATGTTGCCATATAATTTTTGATTGGTCGATGTGGTGCATTTTTCCACGAACACGAAAGGCCTGTTTTTTGTTCTTTTTTTTGGTCATAATCAGAGAGCGCTTGCTAGCGCTGTCCTTAGACAGTAAACGTGTCGAAACTATTGAGGAAAAACACACGTATATATTGTTTATCGTGACTCTGTTTTTACGTGGCCTATCAACACAATTTAAAAACTGGTAAATATCACCTTGTTGCTTTGTCATCTTGAAGTGGTCATGGTTTACCACGACTACTTTATTGTTCCTCAGTCAAACAGCAGCACTCATACGATTGTTTTGCCCCCTTAGCTCCAGGTGTTGTGCCAAAAAGTGATCGTCGGGCAGAAAGTGATTGCCGCCGCTAGTGCCCAGATTACTACTTCCATGCAACTGATATAAGATGCGGTAAGCTGAAGACAGCTTCAACTGACTATTTGTTGAAAAATAGTAACGTGACTGCACCGCATTTTCTTAATAGTAACAATAATGGCGTTGTAACGATAGAAATAGTAATGAGTTTACTCGTTACCTGTAACGCCGTTATTCCCATCACTGATTCTCTGTAAGATAACGGTCAACTATTAAACGGCGTATATTTTAAAGTAAAGGCTTTAAAACTGCTGCATTGACTGTTGCCAGAGCAAAGGACCTAAATTTGTGTCCGAGATGAGCGTGCGCCTTGTCATTTCAAAACATGTATCTCTCTGAATTTGTATCCTCCATGAGAGTTTGTGTTGTATTATGTCCATCCATCCATCCATCCATCCATTTTCTTCTGCTTATCCGTGGCAGCAGCCCAAGCAGAGAAGCCCAGACCTCCCTCTATCAGGGTCCTGGGTCTGAGTGAACCAGAGACAGCAGTTATGGACTTGTATTATAATATATGTATTTTTTGGTATTGTTGTCCCTCATTCTCCCTGCTTGTAGATATGTGTGTATGTAGGTGTGTGTGTGGCTGCAGGTGTTTCAGAGAGCACCTGTTTACAGGCACCTTCAGGCCTGGTGGGTGTGGACCTGGCAGGTGATTGGCCACACCTGAAGACCGTGACACACCTGCAGCTGATCAGGCCTCATTGGAGGAGCTACTTGAGAGTGTGGTGGAGCTCTCTCCGACGCTGGATCATTGCGTGGCTTCACGTTAGTCTCTTGACCAGTTAACAAGTGTAATCTGCTGCATTGTGGTGTGTCTGACGGCTGCCTCTTTGTTGTTTTCCCCAGGAGAAGCGTGGAGACGAGAGGGCAGCAAGCACGGGGTGCTCAGACACTGGGAAGCGGAGACAGGAAAACTAGCACTGGGAAGAAGACACATCACGGGGGCCGGGAATGCACTGAGGATTTATTGTTATGTTTGTTCATTCACTGTAAATAAACGCACTGCTCATATTCAGAGCTCCGCGCCTGGGTCCTCCTTCCTCACTTCCCCACGGTTGGCCATCGTCAACCATGACACCCTCTCCCCAACCACCACTTCCAGCTTGTCCGGGGGAACACCCAAGCGTTCCAGGGCCAGCCGAGTGCCTCCGGAGTCCCACAGGCTAACCAAGACCGATAGGACTCCTTCGTCAGCTTGGTGGCTCCCCTCACCGTTTGGTTCAGTGCAACGGCTTTGGCAATGGAGGTGCTGAACATGGTCCATTCGGATTCAAGGTCCCCAGTCTCCCTCAGAATGCTGTTGAAGCTCTGCCGGAGGTGTGAGTTGAAGATCTCACAGACCAGGGCCTCTGCTAGGCATTGCCAGCACACCCTCACTGTACGTTTAGGCGTGCCAGGTCTGTCCAGCGGCCTCCCCTGCCACCTGATCCAACTCACCACCAGGTGGTCATCAGTTGACAGTTCAGCCCCTCTCTTTTCCCAAGTGTCCAAAACATATGGCCTTAAGTCTGGTGATATGATTACAAAATCAATCATCAACCTGCGGCCTAGAGTGTCTGGGTCCCACGTGCACTTATGGACACTCTTATGTTCGAACATGGTGTTCATTATGGCCAAACTGTCATTTGCACAGAAGTCAAATAACAAAACACAGCTCGGGTTCAGATCTGGAAGACTGTTCCTTCCAATCACGCCCCTCCAGGTCTTGCTGTCATTGTCCAAGTGAGCACTGACGTCTCCCAGTAGGACAACAGAGTCCCCAGGAAGAGCACCTTCCATTACCCCACCCGGGGACTCCAAGAAGGCTGGGTACTCTGAACCACCACTCAGCGCATAAGCACAGATGACAGTTAGGACCCATTCCCCGACCCAGAGGCGAAGGAAACAAACCCTCTCGTCCCCTGGGAGAAACCCCAACATCTAGGCAACTAGTCAAGGGGATACCAAGCTACCCCAGCCCGCCACCTCTCACCAGGGGCAACTCCAGCCTGAGACAGAGTCCAGCCCCTCTCCAGGAGACTGGTTCCAGAGCCCAAGCCATGCGTTGAGGTGAGCCCGACTATATCTAGCCAGTACCTCTCGACCTCACATGCTAACTCAGGCTCCTTCCCCACCAGAGAGGTGACATTCCATGTCCCAATTGCAAGTCTTGGTATCTGGTGATCGGTTTCGCCAGGGCCTCTGCTCCGGGCCACCGCCCAGCTCACAATGCAAGCCGGGTTGTATTACGTTGAAGTCAAAGTAAACTTTATTGTCATCTCCGCTATACACAGTCCAGTATATAGAGAGACGAGACGGCGAGGCTCCAGTTACAGCAGTGGAAGTAAACAAACAGTAAATATAAGAAGAGTAAGAAAATAAATATACACTTTAGGACTAGGGGTAAAGGGATCAATAATAATTTAAAACTTATAATTTACAGTTTGATGATTTAAAGTCTCACACACAACCCGTCGAAAGGGGAGGGGGGGCTGCTTCCAAATAGAGCACATTTCATTCATAATGTTGTAAATCCAAACCCATTATGTATTCATGATTTGTTCCTGGATTGTGCGAAATCCCAGAAATAAACCTTAGACAAAGTGAATCTGTGAACTAAGGTGTAGGTCTATTAGGTTATGTTGTGGCGATCCTCAGGTTGGGGGATTTGTGTTCATGCTGGAGTGCAAAATTAAAACCAATGGAAGATGGACAAGAAAGGTTCAAAGCCATCAGGTGCTCAGTTTAGAAAAAAGAGAAAAGAAGAGGAAGAGAAACGAGCAAAAGATACAGGTAAGCAGATGTGTCATTGGATAATGGCAGGTCATGTATCCTGAAAACAATCAGAATCAGAATACTTTATTAATCCCTAAGGAAATTATGTGGGTTACAGTTGCTCCAAAAAGAAATGGTAAAAATAGTAACAGTAACAGACTAAACTCCAAACAATACATTATGTTACAGATTTTAATATTAATTAGTCATTGTCAATTGTTGATTTGTCCTGTTCTCATTGTATCACGAATTATGATGGCTGTTCGGTAGCTGTTTGCATACAATGCATATTGTCTCTCTCTTCATATGTGTGTGTGTCTGTGTTTCTCTGGCAAAATTCAGTATGGTTCCGACAACAGTTTTATGTTAATGTATAATCCTTAATATGTTTTATATATGTGTGTGTGGGAGGGGGGGCAGAAGGAGTGTTTGCCCAGGGCGCCAAACAGGCTAGGACCGCCACTGCACAGCGTGCATCAGTCAAAGTTCATGCTAGAGTACTCTTCGCTGGCACGCTTGTGCTGGTGGCTGCAATGTTACAGAGAATGCTAAGCTTCATCCTTCTTACAGAGGTCCTAACAACTCTTTTTTTTTTTCCATAGGTTGGCTGGGCTTCTCCTTAGAGAGAGGTTGAGGAGGTCAGCTATCTGGAAGGGGCTCAGAGCCATCGAAAAGAGCCATTTGAAGTTGTTAACAGATTTGACAAGAAAGCCCCCTGGGCGCTTCCTGGGATAGGTGTTCCAGGCATGCCCCACCAGGAAGAGGGCCGGGGGTAGACCTATGACACGCTGGAAATAGTATATCTCCTGGCTGGCCTTGGAACATCTCAGTGTTCCCCTGGATAAGCTGGAGGAGGTGGCTGGGGAGAGAGAGGTCTGGGCTTATTTGCTTATGCTGCTTCCTGTCGGTGGCGCTGTCACTTGGTGTTCGCTCGCTCGCTCTGTGGTATAGTATCGCTTCCTGTTCCTGCTCAAACACAGTGGTGTTTCTGAGTAGCTTATTTGCTTAGCAGTTTAATTAACAACTTTTAAATACATTCTTTTTTCACAGTATAATCTTCACGTGCTTCATCCGAAGCACACTTTCTGTGTACTCACTACCTAATTTATAGTATTCACTCACTGTCTCTGTACTGTTTCGCTAGCTTAGCTCGTAGCCGACCCGTTAGCACCATGGCTACTTCACCTGTCCCTTCTGCACTTTCTTGCTCATTGTGTCAGATGTTTAGTTACTCCTCGGCCTCCTTTAGCAGTAATGATATCTGTAACAAATGTAGCATATTTGCAGCTCTGGAGGCCAGGATTACTGAATTGGAGACTCGGCTTTGCACCCTGCTCTCACCCTTAGCTAGCCAGGCCCCTGTAGCTGGTGCAGCCGAAGATAGCGTAGGCCCCGCTAGCTGTTCCCCGGCAGACCCCAAGCAGCTGGGGAAAGGCTGGGTAACGGTGAGGAGGAAGCGTAGTCCTAAACAGAAGCCCCAGGTACACCACCAACCCGTTCATGTGTCTAACCGTTTTTCCCCACTCGGTGACACACCCGCCGGGGGTCAAACTCTGGTAATTGGTGATTCTGTTCTCAGACATGTGAAGCTAGAGACACCGGCAACCATAGTCAATTGTCTTCCAGGGGCCAGAGCAGGCGACATTGAAGGAAATTTAAAACTGCTGGCTAAGGGTAAACGTAAATTCAATAAAATCATAATTCACGTCGGCAGTAATGACACCCGGTTACGCCAATCGGAGGTCACTAAAATCAATATTGAATCGGTGTGTAACTTTGCCAAAACAATGTCGGACTCTGTAGTTTTCTCTGGTCCCCTCCCCAATCAGACCAGGAGTGACATGTTTAGCCGCATGTTCTCCTTAAATTGCTGGCTGTCTGAGTGGTGTCCCAGAAACGATGTGGGCTTCATAGATAATTGGCAAACCTTCTGGAGGAAACCTGGTCTTGTTAGGAGAGATGGCATCCATCCCACTTTGGATGGAGCAGCTCTCATTTCTAGAAATATCGACAAATTTATTAAACCCCTCAAAACATGACTATCCAGAGTTGGGACCAGGAAGCAGAGTTGCAGTCTTACACGCCTCTCTGCAGCTTCTCTCCTCCTGCTACCCCCCCAAAAACCCATCTCCATAGAGACTGTGTCTGCTTCCAAAAAGACAAAAAACAAACTAAAAACCAGCAACAAACAACTTAAACAATCACAAAGAAAGAACAATACAGTATCCACATCTGAACCAAAGAGTAAAACAGTGAAATGTGGATTATTAAATATTAGGTCTCTCTCCTCCAAGTCTCTGTTAGTACATGACTTAATAATTGATCAACAAATTGATTTACTCTGCCTTACAGAAACCTGGTTGCAGCAGGATGATTATGTTAGTTTAAATGAATCAACACCCCCGAGTCATTCTAACTACCAGAAATCTCGAAGCACAGGTCGAGGGGGCGGTGTGGCAGCAATTTTTCACACCAGTCTATTAATTAATGAAAGACCAAGACAGACTTTTAATTCATTTGAAAGCCTGATGCTTAACATTGTCCACCCCAGCTGTGAAACTCAGAAACCAGTCTTACTTGTTATCATCTATCGTCCACCTGGGCCTTACACAGAGTTTCTGTCTGATTTCTCAGACTTTATATCTAATTTAGTTCTGAGCTCAGATAAAATAATTATTGTGGGTGATTTTAACATCCATGTAGATGCTAAAAATGACAGCCTCAACATGGCATTTAATCTGTTGTTAGACTCAATTGGTTTCTCTCAAAATGTAAAAGAACCCACCCACCACTTTAATCACACTCTAGATCTTGTTTTAACATATGGCATAGAAACTGAACATTTAACAGTGTTTCCTGAAAACCCTCTCCTGTCTGATCATTTCTTGATAACATTTACATTTACAATAATTGATTACGCAGCAGTGGAGAGTGGACTTTATCAAAGTAGATGTCTTTCTGAAAGCGCTGTAACTAAGTTTAAGAATATAATCCAGCCACTGTTATCATCGTCAATGCCCTGTACCAACACAGAGCAGAGCAGCTATCTGAACGCTACCCCAACAGAGGTCGATTATCTTGTTAATAATTTCACCTCCTCACTACGTACGACTCTGGATACTGTAGCTCCAGTGAAAACTAAGGTCTCTAATCAGAAGTACCTGACCCCGTGGTATAATTCTCAAACACGTACCCTAAAGCAGATGACTCGTAATCTGGAGAGGAAATGGCGTGTCACAAATTTAGAGGATCATCATTTAGCCTGGAGAAATAGTTTGTTGCTTTATAAGAAAGCCCTCCGCAAAGCCAGAACAGCTTACTACTCATCACTGATTGAAGAAAATAAGAACAACCCCAGGTTTCTCTTCAGCACTGTAGCCAGGCTGACAAAAAGTCAGAGCTCTTTTGAGCCAACCATCCCTTTAACGTTAACTAGTGATGACTTCATGAACTTCTTCACAAATAAAATTTTTATCATTAGAGAAAAAATTACCAATAATCATCCCACAGATGTAATATTATCTACAGCTACTCTTAGTTCCATTGATGTTAAGTTAGACTCTTTTTTTCCAATCGATCTTTCTGAGTTATCTTCAATAATTACTTCCTCCAAACCATCAACGTGTCTTTTAGACCCCATTCCTACAAAACTGCTCAAAGAAGTCCTGCCATTGATTAATTCTTCGATCTTATATATGATCAACCTATCTCTAATAATCGGCTATGTACCACAGGCCTTCAAGGTGGCTGCAGTTAAACCTTTACTCAAAAAGCCATCTCTAGACCCAGCAGTCTTAGCTAATTATAGGCCAATCTCCAACCTTCCTTTCATATCAAAAATCCTTGAAAGAGTAGTTGTCAAACAGCTAACAGATCATCTGCAGAGGAATGGTTTATTTGAAGAGTTTCAGTCAGGTTTCAGAGTTCATCACAGCACAGAAACAGCTTTATTGAAGGTTACAAATGATCTTCTTATGGCCTCTGACAGTGGACTCATCTCTGTGCTTGTCCTTCTTGACCTTAGTGCAGCATTCGATACTGTTGACCATAATATCCTATTAGAGCGATTAGAACATGCTGTAGGTATTACAGGTATTGCACTGCAGTGGTTTGTATCATATCTATCTAATAGACTCCAATTTGTGCATGTAAATGGAGAGTCCTCTTCACACACTGAGGTTAATTATGGAGTTCCACAGGGTTCGGTGCTAGGACCAATTCTGTTTACATTATACATGCTTCCCCTAGGCAGCATCATTAGAAGACATAGCATACATTTTCACTGCTATGCAGATGACACCCAGCTCTATCTGTCCATGAAGCCAGATAACACACACCAATTAGTTAAACTGCAGGAATGTCTTAAAGACATAAAGACTTGGATGGCCACTAACTTTCTGCTTCTTAACTCAGATAAAACTGAGGTCATTGTACTCGGCGCTGAAAAGCTTAGAAATATGGTATCTAACCAGATTCTTACTCTGGATGGCATTACCTTGGCCTCCAGTAACACTGTGAGGAACCTTGGAGTCATTTTTGACCAGGATATGTCCTTCAACGCACATATTAAACAAATATGTAAGACTGCGTTCTTCCATTTGCGCAACATCTCTAAAATTAGAAATATCCTGTCTCAGAGTGACGCTGAAAAACTAGTTCATGCATTTATTACTTCCAGGCTAGACTACTGCAATTCATTATTATCAGGATGTCCAAAAAACTCACTGAAAAGCCTTCAGTTAATCCAAAATGCTGCAGCAAGAGTACTGACAGGGACTAGAAAGAGAGAGCATATTTCTCCTGTTTTGGCTTCCCTTCATTGGCTTCCTGTTAAATCCAGAATTGAATTCAAAATCCTGCTCCTCACATACAAGGTCTTAAATAATCAGGCCCCATCTTATCTTAATGACCTTGTAGTACCATATCACCCTATTAGAGCACTTCGCTCTCGCTCTGCAGGCCTACTTGTTGTTCCTAGAGTATTTAAAAGTAGAATGGGAGGGAGAGCCTTCAGTTTTCAGGCCCCTCTTCTGTGGAACCAGCTTCCAGTTTGGATTCAGGAGACAGACACTATCTCTACTTTTAAGATTAGGCTTAAAACCTTCCTTTTTGCTAAAGCATATAGTTAGGGCTGGACCAGGTGACCCTGAATCCTCCCTTAGTTATGCTGCAATAGATGTAGGCTGCCGGGGGATTCCCATAATGCATTGAGTTTTTCCTTTCCAGTCACCTTTCTCACTCACTATGTATTAACAGACCTCTCTGTATTGAATTGTATCTGTTATTAATCTCTGTCTCTCTTCCACAGCATGTCTTTATCCTGTCTTCCTTCTCTCACCCCAACCGGTCGCAGCAGATGGCCGCCCCTCCCTGAGCCTGGTTCTGCCGGAGGTTTCTTCCTGTTAAAAGGGAGTTTTTCCTTCCCACTGTCGCCAAAGTGCTTGCTCATAGGGGGTCATATGATTGTTGGGCTTTTCTCTGTATCTATGAAGCGCCTTGAGGCGACATTTGTTGTGATTTGGCGCTATATAAATAAAATTGAATTGAAATTGAATTGAATTATAACCCTAACCCTAATCCTCTAGAGTTAGGTTTATCAATTCAGACTTCAAATGTCATCCATAATACTCTTAATTATATTACAAATCCATTTGCAATCAAACTTCTGGTCTTCCACTGTAAAATTCTCATACTGTCCTCTTCCCTGGTCCTCCTGCTTTAACCTCTCCTCCAAAAAACCTTTCTGCTCCTTTCACAATTATTTTAATTTTCACCAATTTGCGTTTCACTTTATCTGTGTGTCATGGTCCTGGGTCATTTTGACCCAGCGCCCTTAGTTTTCTTGTGTTTTTGTATTTTGTTCTGTATACATTCCATGGTTCCTAGGTTGTTCGGTTTAGTTTATTAAAATTCCCCTCATGTCTTTGCCCCCTGTGTCCCCCTCCATGTATGTGTGAGTCCCCATGCCTCGTTTCTCCTCCATGTGTTTTATTCCATGTTTTCCCCAGCCCGTTATGTCTGTGCTCTCCCCATGTTCTCTTCTCCCCTCCTGTCTGCGCCTCTGTGTACTTCCTGTTTTACTTTGACAGTCTCCCGTCAGTATGCTGTGTGTTTGTGTTGTGTTTGCTCCTGCCCTGTCTCGTTATGATTATCTGCGTCAGCTGGGTTCCCCGTGTGTTCCCATGTCCCTGGTTATCCTTCTGTGTATCTATGTCCGCGTCTCCCTCATGGCTGTGTTTCCCTTTGTTTCCTCGCGTTTCAGTTAATCATTTCAGTTTTCACTTTACTCCTGCAATAAAGCAGTGCTTTTGAGTTTATTCCTCGTGTCTCTGTGAGTTTGCATTTGGGTCCTCACCTGCCGACATATCTTCTCCACTGTCAGTCCTGTATGGGTTCCATGTGTTTGTACTAATTTTGACGTTGACATTGGTTGAACCTTTCCCGCCTCGTCCTTTGCCTTCTGTGCACTCTTGACAGCCTCTGCGTAACTTATGTTGTGAGCTACTTTGACTTGCTCGACCTTCTTCCTTACTTCACAACCCCCATAACTCATCCCGTGCTGCCCCCGACATTAAATGCAACCTTACTGCATTTTTCACAGCCTTTTTAATTTGCTGACCTCACTACCATGAATACACCGCTTGAGCTTTTCTAGGTCCTCTTCTACAGGAATACCTGTAACCAGGTTACTTTGTTTTCTCCTAAGATCCTCTTGTCTCCTACGGTCTTCTTACAAATGCTTTCGTCATTCAACACCTTATTTTTCCAAACTTCTGTCGTAACCACTATCAATAAGTTGCCGTCCCTAAGAATTTTTGCCAGCTGAACTTCTCCAAATTTCTTTTTCAATTCTCTATTAAAGGCTATTGGGCTGGACTGCACATTCTCATCTTCCTTCCTGAACTTCAGGATTATTTTAAATTCTTCCCTCTCCGTCTTCCTCTGAACAACCCTGGAGTCTTCATCCAAACTGTTCCCTTCCAAACTCCAAACTTTACTTGTCTGTGTCCCAAACAAACTTGGCTCCTTTCTCCTGCTCCTCCCTCTTCCTGATCTTCCCACACTAGCAACCGGGGTACATTCACCAAAATCTATTTGGTCATAACCTGAGATGATGACAATGTCTCCAATCTCCCTCCTACCTCAGTTCCACCTGGTGCTTCCCCCTTGACTCCAATCTGTCCGTGACACCGAACTGAGGGAGACACTGACCTAAATGCCCATAACAGGATAACAGGGACGTGAGAAGACACGAGGAACAAAGCTGACACGAATAACCATAACGAGCAAACCTGAACTGGATGGTTTAATGTATAAATACGGCGCTATGAATATAATATTTTTATACATGTCATTTCTGAGCAATAGCATGCAACAATGCACAATTTTAAAAGACTCAGTTAACATTTTACCACAATTAATTAACAATTAATACACAATTACAACTTCTTCAAAAATAGAAAACAGGACACTGCACAATAAAGGAGAGGTGAGAAACACTGAACCAAAGCTGGATCAAAGCATTGCTAGACTGCCTAATGACCTCACCCTCTAGCAGCCATCCTGTTATGAACCAGTCAGTTATTTGCAATAAGTAAATGATTAACAGTTGCAGCAGTTTGGTCATTTGTTCTTCTGTATGTTTATTTAGCTCTATTCTAGTTGTGTGAACAATTTTTTTTAGATTATAGACAAACATAATTTTAAGGCATGCCTCCAGAAAGATTTACAACAGCACTCGCCTCAAGGCGCTTTATATTGTACAGTGGGTCGTACAATAATACATACAGAGAAAAACCCAACAATGTTATGACCCCCTATGAGCAAGCAATTGGAGTGAGAAAGGTGACTAGAAAGGAAACACCCAGTGCATTATGGGAGTCCCCCAGCAGCCTACATCTATTGCAGCATAACTAAGGGAGGATTCAGGGTCACCTGGTCCAGCCCTAACTATATGCTTTAGCAAAAAGGAAAGTTTGAAGCGTAATCTTAAAAGTAGAGATAGTGTCTGTTTCTCGAATCCAAACTGGAAGCTGGTTCCACAGAAGAGGGGCCTGAAAACTGAAGGCTCTGCCTCCCATTCTACTTTTAAATACTCTAGGAACAACAAGTAAAACTGCAGTGTGAGAGCGAAGTGCTCTAATAGGGTGATATGGTACTACAAGGTCATTAAGATAAGATGGGGCCTGATTATTTAAGACCTTTTATGTGAGGAGCAGGATTTTGAATTCTGGATTTAACAGGGAGCCAATGAAGGGAAGCCAAAACAGGAGAAATCTGCTCTCTCTTTCTAGTCCCTGTCAGTACTCTTGCTGCAGCATTTTGGATTAACTGAAGGCTTTTCAGGGAGTTTTTTGGACATCCTGATAATAATGAATTGCAGTAGTCCAGCCTGGAAGTAATAAATGCATGAACTAGCTTTTCAGCGTCACTCTGAGACAGGATATTTCTAATTTTATAGATGTTGCACGAATGGAAGAAAGCAGTCTTACATATTTGTTTAATATGTGTGTGACCAAGTGGTCGGTGGGGTTATAAAAGAAATAATAATAAAATGACAATGCCACCTAGGGGAATTTCACCCCCAGGAAATATATATTTAAGAAAAATAGATAAAAGGAATAAAAAGAGGCCGCACAGATTCAAGGATGCACACCGAGGCAGGTTGGCTCCAATATTAAAACAGTATTTATAGTAAAAATAAATAAAATATTAGAAAACCAAATGTAGCGTCGTTGTTGACAGTGTCCTAAAGTTAAAATAAAACAATCATGGAACTTGGACTTACCAGCAGCCGTGGACCCAAAAGAAAATCACACAAAAAGAAAATCACTACAGCCCACCCGGTGCTGTACAAAAGAAAGTGTGAAAACGACCCACCACCTCAGTCCTCCGTTCAATGAAATAAAACAGAGAAATACGTTAAGAGAATAAAAGGACACTGAGCGTCAGGCTCGCTACAGATCATAAAAAAACTAAAACCAACTTTAATAAAAGAAATCACACACGCGCACACACACACAACACTGGAAGGCTTATGTCCCACAAGTCAACTAAAACTCGTGCTGGTGGTAATTGTCCAAGCCTCAATCACAAGCCGGTCTGGCTCCCCACAGGCTGAGACTGGCAACTGAGGCGATTTAAAGTTCCCAGCATGACACTCGGGCAGAGGATCGCTTCAGCCCGATCTCAGAAGCGTGGTTACAAGCAACAAAATACAATAAAACCAGGTGAACCAGAAAAAGGTAGACCTACTATAATAATATAATATAATATAATATAATATAATAAAAACAGTCTCACGACAAGATAAGACAGGACAAGGCAAGACAAGACAGGACAAGACACGACACGACAAGACAAGACAGGACAAGACACGACACGACACGACACGACAAGACAAGACAGCAGGCTCCACCGAGGAGGAGCCCTCACAACAGCGGCTAAGCAGGCGTCTTGATTCTCCAATTAAGGTTGGGCGAGTTGCCATGGAGAGGTGAAGGCAGCGATCAAACCCCCAGGACCGGAGGCGCTATACTCTTACTGGTGGAGATAACTGAGCACCTCTCTCCACAACGCCGGAATAAAATAGAAACTGCCGCGCTGTAGCTGTCATATGATCTACTCGCTTGCTGATCAGTCCATCGCAGTGTGTCAGCATTTACTGCTGCGTTGCGCCGAATGCACGGGAGGAATGATCCAGAAAAACACTGGCTTAGCTTTATACGGGCTGACGCCAAACTGCAATCAATATGCAGGTGGGTTCACAATTAACCTAGTTGCGCAGCCGAGAGCGAGTGCAAGAGAGAGAGAGAGAGAGAAAAGAAAGGCAAATAGTCCATCCGGCTACATGTGCATTGAAGGACATGTCCTGGTCAAAAATGACTCCAAGTTTCCTCACAGTGTTACTGGGGGCCAAGGTAATGCCATCCAGAGTAAGAATCTGGTTAAATACCATATTTCTAAGATTTTCAGGGCCGAGTACAATAACCTCAGTTTGATCTGAATTAAGAAGCAGAAAGTTCCAGGTCTTTATGTCTTTAAGACATTCCTGCAGTTTAACTAATTATTGTGTGTTATCTGGCTTCATGGACAGATAGAGCTGGGTGTCATCTGCATAGCAGTGTAAATGTATGCTATGTATGTTCTAATGATGCTGCCTAGGGGAAGCATGTATAATGTAAACAAAATTGGTCCTAGCACCGAACCCTGTGGAACACCATAATTAACCTCAGTGTGTGAAGAGGACTCTCCATTTACATGCACAAATTGGAGTCTATTAGATAGATATGATACAAACCATTGCAGCGCAGTACCTGTAATACCTACAGCGTACTCTAATCGCTCTAATACACGTGTCAAAGTCAGGGCCCGCGGGCCACATCCGGCCCGGCGTACATTTATATCCGGCCCGCGAGATAATTTTATATAGATTTATTATTATTGTTATGTATGGCCCGGCGATATGAGGCGCTAATAACACACAAACTACAGATCCCATAATGCAGCGCTGCAGCCTTCTTGCCGAACACTTGGCTAGCTGGGAACATTCCCGCGTCAATCAAGTCAAACTTCTGTTATTGCGAAGCTAGCCGCTCACAATGGTGGAGAGAAAAGTTGATTCTGAAAGCAGAGCCTTTCAGCGCCAGTGGGAGACTGAATATATGTTACAGACATTGCCGGTAAACCCGTGTGTCTTATTAGTGGAGCTAATGTAGCTGTAATTAAGGAATTTAATTTAAGACGGCACTACGAGACAAAACATCAGGATTAGCTGAAAAACCTAAATGCACAAACTACAGAATGTAGAAGAGCTAAAGAAGAATCTAACATTTCAGCAGAGCAAAATCATAAAGTGAAGCTGTTGTGAAAGCAAGTTTTATTGTAGCAGAGGAGAAAGCCAAATCAGCCCGGTACCACTCTGAAGAGCTACGAAGAAGCTGTGCGACATCTTGTGTCCAGACAAAACGCAGATTTTGGCAAATGTGAGCCTGAGGAGAAATACGATTGCTGATCGGGTTTGTGAGATGGCCACTGATTTAAGAACACAGTTGTGTGAAAGAAGCAAAATCTTTATTGCATACTCTCTTGCTGTGGATGAAAGTACAGACATGATGGACATTGCATGGCTGGCCATCTTCATCCGTGGAGAGGAAATATTGGACATTAAATTGATGCACGGGACAACGACAGGAAAAGACATTTTTGAAAACGTATGTCAAAGTGTAACCGACTTGAAACTGCCCTGGGACAAACTTGTTGAACTTACAACAGATGGAGCGCCGGTGTTGTGCGGTGGAAAAAGCGGACTAGTCGGCAGGATGTGAGTAAAGTTGCAGGAGGAGAACTGTAGCTGTGAGTTAACAGCATATCACTGCATCATACACCAGGAAACGCTGTGTGGTAAAGTCCTAAAAATGGAGCATGTAGTGGTCAATTTCAGTCTTTTATGTGGGAAATAGATTCAGAGTTTGCCGACATTCCTTATCATACAGAGGTCCGTTGGCTGAGTCGGGGAAAAATTCTCAATAGGGTTTTTGAACTCGGCAAGGAAATCTGTCAGTTCATGGACATGACATGTATGATGCGGTGAAGGCATTTCAAGTGAAGCTGTCACAAATGCACCAGTGCAACTTGCCACACTTTCCCTGTTGCCAAGTAATGTTGATCCAAGTCGGCACACTTTGCTGATAAACTGAGCGCACTGAGTTCGCGGCGCTTTGGTGACTTTGAAGCACAAAAAGAGAATTTTGAGCTGCTTCGCAACCCATTTACATGGAAACTGTACCTGTGCAGATTCAGATGGAGCTGCAGTATAATGGTACAATCAAGGCAAAGTACGACACTGAATGGCCCGCACAGTTTATTAGTTCCATTCCTGAAGCAATGCCCCAGCTCCGTCTACATGCGGCTCCAACCTTGTGTATGCTTTCATTTATTTTTTCTGGGGTTTTTAAAGTTTATTTATTCTGGAATAATAGTCCTGTCTGTTTTTATTCACATTTATGTTTAAAAACATTGTTTTAGTGTGTTCAATAAATGTTTATCTTGTTTGGCCTGTGACCTAAAGTGTGCCTTGAGTTTTGGCCCTCTGTGGAATTGAGTTTGACACCCCTGCTCTAATAGGATATTATAGTCGATAGTATCAAACGCTGCACTGAGGTCTATCAGGACAAGCACAGAGATGAGTCCACTGTCAGAGGCCATAAGAAGATCATTTGTAACCTTCACTAAAGCTGTTTCTGTGCTGTGATGAGCTCTGAAACCTGACTGAAACTCTTCAAATAAGCCATTCCTCTGCAGATGATCTGTTAGCTGCTTGACAACTACTCTTTCAAGGATTTTTGATATGAATGGAATATCCTGTGTGTGCTTAGTCACAGGTCATGCTAGTGACTGTGAGGGCCACTTTTCAATGATGGACATACATGTCAGTAAATTTAATATCCATTATTTATGTTATGCATGATCTAATGATATAAGACAAGGTTTTTTATTATGGTCTAATTACATGAGTATTCCTCTTCATGCCTGAACATGTCAATTAGGTGTTGCACAATACAAGTATTATTTGCTATATACTTACCATTTAGCTCCATTACATAGGATATTTAATCTGCAAATAAAGTGATTACCGTAATTGTCGGGCTATAAGCCGCTACTTTTTGCACAAGCTTTGAACCCTGCGGCTTTTAGTCAGGTGCTGCTTTTCTAAGGATTGTCCATGATTTTTGTGATATCGTGAGAGGATTTGTTTTGTTTGTTCCGCTGTTCTCTGGCACTACGTTGCCTGGCGGAAGGATCGGGGTTCAAGAGTGGTATCTTGGTCACATGTCCGTCCGCCAGGCAACGTAGTGCCGTACGAAGTAGCGTGAAAAACAAACTTCAAAGTAGCGCTACACGTTCAGCGGGAGCTGTGGATGATGAGCGGCGATAAACTTGCGAAAAGCAAGTTATGCCCAACTCCACCAGTGGATTCTGACAGCGTGGAAAAGTGTGAAAACATCCATGATCACCAACGGATTTCGAAGGGCTGGACTGCCGCATGATGGAGAGCAGGACACCGCCACGGCCCTTCAGAGGGTGCTCGACTCTGACACTGACAACAAGGATTTGTTTGGTTTTGAAAGTGACAACGAAGGAGAGAAGCGGAGAGTGGATGACGAAGCCATCCTGAGCCTGTTCGTTTCCGACACTGGAGAAGAGGACTTTGGTGGTTTTAGTGCGCAGGAAGAAGAGAAAGATGGTGGTGAATGACTCACTTTTCTTCTTGTTAAAGCCATGTCACTGCACCTGAGCCTAAAAGGTAGTCCAAATCTATTTTTCTGGTGTGCTGTAGGTTATTGTTATGTACTACATTTGTTACTCGTTTATGAAGCACAGTACATGTTTCGTACTTGTATTTACCGGTACTTGTACATATACCTAAAAAGTTATGCAAATATGTACCGGTAACTTGTTTTTCAAAATATTAATAAAAGGGGTGTGTCTCCAAACAGCCATCTCTTTCCTGACAATTCCCTTTGTGCATATTCTCTTACATATGATAAGTCAACATTGAAACACCTGCGGCTTTTAGTCAGGTGCGGCTAATGTATGTACAAAACAGGATTTTCCCCTGATTTTAGCTTGTGTGGCTAATATTCAGGTGCGCTTTGTAGTCCGGGAAATGCGGTAAATCTTTATGTTTTGGTGTGTTTTACTGTTTTCAAATGAGCAGACAGCAGATGGCATCTGCAAAAGTTCATCTTTGACTCCCATCACCCTCTGGAACACAAACTTGGAGTAATTAGGACCCTACACCACTGGGCAGAACATGTTCCCTCTAAGCCTGAAGGGAAAAAGAAGGAACACACACATGTAAAGGAAGCACTCAAAACGTGCGGCTATCCTAAATGAGCGTTCTTAAAGTCAGCAAAGAGGCACAGAAAAGAAGATCAGACACCAGCGAGGGAGGATAAGAAGGACAGACGCAACAACATTGTCATCCCCTATGTATCTGGTGTATCAGAAAAACTCTGGAGAGTTTTCTCCAAGCATGACATCCCGGTGCATTTCAGACTCAGCAACACGCTCAGACAAAAACTGGTTCACCCGAAAGACAAAACTCCAAAACACAGACTTAACAATGTGGTGTATGCGGTACAGTGCAGCGAGGAATGCCCAGACCTCTACATTGGAGAGACCAAACAGCCACTTCACAAGCGCATGGCACAACATAGAAGAGCCACCTCCACAGGACAAGACTCAGCAGTCCATCTGCATCTTAAGGATACAGGACACTCTTTCGAGGATGCCAATGTTCACATTTTGGACAGAGGACAGATGGTTTGAAAGAGGAGTGAAAGAAGCCATCTATGTCCACGGTGAGCGACCATCTTTGAACAGAGGCGGTGGTTTACGACACCAACTCTCTGCCATCTATAATCCAGTTTTGAGATCTCTTCCCAGACGCCTTAACGCCCACTCACATCCTGGGCCATCTGACCTCAGGAATTCGCATGATAAGGTAGGGCCAGGTTTCACAATGAGCTCACCCAAAACACTGGCTGATTGGGACCCACACCCAGTTTCACACCTTGGCTCAGGCGATTAGAGGATCATCAGGGGGTCCTTTTGTCCCTCTGCGGGGGGATACTCCTACTAGGTTTAAATCTGGGACTCCCCACCATTTGACCTTAGAACTGAAGAAGCTTCTCGGATGAGAGGTGAAACGTCTTCAAGCAACTTAAAGAAGTCCAGACGCTTTTCTTTGCAAGCTCCTTTGACTACGATGACCTGGATGACTGAGAACCTTCACAGACATCTTTTGGTATGGTTTACATAAGTTCTTAGAAATCTATTGTTGACATTTGACAAAGAGAAAAACTCGCTTGTTCTAAAATTACAAATACAAGCTTTTAAAGTTGATAATAACGTTTCACTATGAATTAGCTGTTGTGTCATGGTCCGTGGTCCTGTGTCTGAGGTGTGTGTGTAATTTTTTGCCAAGGTTGCAAATGATTATCTTGTCAACACAAAGTTATTTATTTTGAGTACATGTCTACAAGAAAGATAAGTTACTGTATTTTTTTGGACCATAAGGCGCACAGGATTATAAGGCGCATTAAGCAAAACCAAACAGGTAAGTCAAACTTTACTCAACTCATTCTTCTTTCTTCCTCTACTTCCGTACCATTGATTCATTAATGTTGAATTCTCTCGCAGCTGCTCTATTCACATGTTCTACTGCATGACTTATACAGTGTTGGGACTAATGCGTTATTAAGTAACGCGTTACAGTAACTACGTTATTATTGTGGTAACGAGCACGGTAACTAGTTATTATGCCAAAATCAGGAACGCGTTAGTCGTTACTGGGATTTAGATAGGGTCGTTACTCGTTACTTCGTGTGGTGGCATCGCGGAGCTTCCACAGATTCAGTAACATTAGCAAGTGGTGGAGGCAGCAGGTGAATGAGGGAAAGGGGACGCAGAAGGAAAAGAGACCCGAGGCGGCCGCCGGTCCAAGTGTGAACTTCAGGTAAGAAGTTATGACCTGCAGTCTATCTGGGTCAGATATAAACCAAGTTTAGGTGGAGTTTATTTTCGTTATTCTGACTTTTTCCGTACTGCGTACTAGCTAGCATGACGGAGTTTCTATACAGCTGGGTGGGTGCTATGAAGTTAATGATGTTGAACTTTATTTTGTCCATAAGTTATTAGAGTTGCCAACCGTCCCGTCTGGTATTCAGAGAAAATATTACGCGTTCCTTATTGAGGTGAAAAGGATCAGTTTGTCCCGGACTTCAGCTACAATGAAAAAGACACAAAGCTGGAGTTATTCTGTGTCTTTGCTGCACAGCTGCCTCTTCTTCTTTCATTCTCTCCCCTCTCTCTCCCGTTTCTACTTCAATCATGAAAACTGATCAATGATCAGCTGATCGGCTCTCTTGTTTGTTTATCGCCCACTTTGCGCCAGAAAGAGGAAACCAGCCGATGTCGCGTTAAACAACAGCAGCACGTTTAAGCTTGATCAGCTGTTGTTAGAATTTATTTAATATTAATTTCTAGTATCAGCTGATGTTTGCTGGAGCCACAGCTGCAAAAAAACTGCTGGTCATGATATCGGTTTGGTTATCTGGTGAGAGGGAAACATGAAGATGAAACCAGGAGATGTCCTTACTGAATCATCAGAGCTGAACAGGTGATGGAGAAACAGGTTTACCTTTTAGGTGACATGAATGAGTTGAAGGGAAGTTATGAACTGTTTCTGAGAGACAGATAACCCCAGGATCCTTTTTTAGGTAGCTGACAGCTGGTAACTGTGCAGGTGCGGATCTAGCAAAGTTTTGCCAGGGGGGCCAGGTAGGGCATTAACAGGGAGAGGGGGGCACAAAGAAATACTTTTCTTTCTTATTCTCATTTAAAATGTCTAGCTTTTAAAAAAGAATTATCTGAATTTTACTACAAAGGATTGATAGATTGACGCATATATACCATCAAAACAGTGTACATCACTGTCACAACAGCGTTTGTTTTCATTCAAAGGCTTTATGATCTTTCCTATAATGGTGGGCCAGTCTCTAGTCAAAATGCCCAGGCCGATTTTTTGTCCCAGTCCAGCCCTGTATGCAGCTCATCTGCAGTCTGGTGTTGCTTACATCTTCCTATTCAGAAGGCAGAATTTCCGAGTTCTGAGTACAATCGAAAGCACCACGACTGCAGTTTTTGTGTTGGATGTAAAAGGCGCACATGACGCTGTGACGTAGGCTAGAATCATGGCAGCAGTCAATGACGGTCCAGGCGTGGGATTTCTCTCGTGGAAATATGCACATTATCTTTTCCTTTCTATTGGTAGGTGGCACAGTGCACTTGTGGCAAGTAAGCAAGCTAGAAGACTGTCAAAGTTGTGGAAGCAACACATTAACAAGAGAATTCTGAGTAAAACCAAAGTTACTTTCCCTAGTAACTAGTTACTTTGAAAGTAACGAGTAACTTGAAGTAACTGAGTTACTTTTGATAGAAGTAACTAGTAATGTAACTAAGTTACTATTTTAAAGTAACTTACCCAACACTGGACTTATAGAGTCTGAAATCCACTTATAGGGTAATATTATGTTGAAGCACAGTATGTACTCCGCGAGCCGTAATGCTCCAACAATCCATCAAGCGGTGCGGCTTCGTAGTCGTACTAAAACATTTTGACAGATTTTCGAGCGCCGTGTACCACATAAAATCAGTTCGAGCTCAGTAAGCACAGCCAGACTCCATACATAAGATACACTTTTGAGAAAATGAAAGGATTTCAAGTGTGCCTTATTGTCCAAAAAAATACAGTACTAAAAAAGTTCTTGTGCTTAAAGCGCTTACCTGAGCAGAAATTTAAACTTAAAATATCTCAAGATATATAAAATACAGAGGAAGCCTAAATTAAAAATGCTTCAAAGGCTTCAAACTGAACATCTCAATATCTGAACATCTTACCTTGGGCATGGGCATCTGAGAGGTTGCACTCTTGACTATTTCTGACTGGTTTAGACCATGATATGGGCTTGAAGTGTGTCTGTTGTTGACCACACAGAGACTTTCAGATTTGCGGAGACCTTTTTTTTTCTTTTGACTCAAACAACTGGTCGACCTAGGATTTTTTGGTCCCTCATTGAGTAATGGGGGACCAAATTGGTCGCACTCTAGAGCCCTATGAGGGGAGCTAGGACCCAGCCGAGTTTTGTACCCATACCTCTTCCTCGGGAGGGAGCAGCTGGTGTCTGGCCTGTAGCCCCCACCCATCCCTGTCTCCAGCATGAAGGTGGCTAAGGCCTAGGCTGCATCAGGCCCGGTCCCTGGAGTGAGAGCGGCTAAGCAACAATGGCAGCCCCAGTCTTCAGAGCAGGCAGCTCGTGGTCCCCACAGTCTTGGGCATCTGCACAGCCCCACTGGCCAGTTATGAATCCATCCAGTGATTCCTGTTCTTCTTGTAAATCTTGTTCATCCTGACTCAGCCCCAGACTGATGGGCCCAAACAGGTTGTGACCCCTGCACAGCCCCAGCTTCTACAGCATCCATTGTAACTGGGTCCCATCAGAATGTGTGTGTGTGTGTGTGTGTGTGTGTGTGTGTGTGTGTGTGTGTGTGTGTGTGTGTGATTACTCAGGCCACTCACACACAGACTCTATACTCAGACCAAGTCCTTTACACATATGAATGTGTGTACACTACAAAACTCCTGTTCTGTATATATTTTTCTTGTTGTATATAATCCTCTTGTCTGTTATTTATTGTTTCTGTTCTACTATGTATATTTTGATTCCATGCACAGTTGGCGTGGGGCATCCACAATTTTGTTGCACATCTACAATGACAATAAACGGCTATTCAATTCTATTCCACTGCATTCTACTTTACGAATATCACAGAAATGTAGTGAAGTGATTTTAAAGTTCAAACTCTGTTTTAAATCATGTGTGTGGAAAAGTCAGATAGCGAGCTGATGATAAGGTTTGCTGGACATCATGTGATTAGATGTTAACAACGTGATTGGATGTCACAGTAGGTAGGTGAGGCCATATGTCATTCATGAAGATGTGACATCCAGTCAGAGATGAAGGAGAAAGGGTGACCGGGTTTAAAAGAAAAAATAGAGGGTTACTTCATCTTGTTATTGCGATGAGCAAAAACTCATCTGAAGATTCAGCCCAGGGAATCCACAGCTAGAAATGATAGAAAGTAACCCCAGACGAGCAGAAAACTGGTCGAGTCATTTCTGGCCTTTTCTCTGCTCATTTTTGCCATGTTACATTATTAGTTCAGAAGGATTTGGATATTCTTTTTTTCCTGGATTCCAACTTTCAAGATTTACTCAAGATTTACTTTCATGTGGTTTGTAACTTTGAGAAAATTTGGATTGAAGAACCAAGGGCTGCTGCTTTCCTCTTGGAATATATATTGTCAACACAGAACACAGAGCGTGCATCATCAGATCCAGTTGTGTTTGTCCTCTCCGATCTCTCTCCTCCCAAAGATTGGAGCAAAATAAGTATTAGCCCAGAGTGGTCATGGTTCTGGCTCTTTGTCAGGATAATGAGATGCTAATGTTCAGTCTGGAGAGACTCTCGGTTTTATGTTTCTAGTTCTTAGTTCTTGTTTATTTTGTTGTTGCCAAAAATAAAACCAGACCAGCCTGAGAATCCTGAATTTGGGTCCTAACCTGCCTGCCACACACAGCATTATGACAAGAGTAGGTTAATTAGATAAGTATAATTCAGGTTCAAGGTTCTTTATTTGTCACATGCATAGTTATACAAGTATAACACACAGTGAAATGTAGCCTGACACGCTCCTCAACATGTGCAAAAATGGGGGGGGGGGGGGGGGGGTAGAGGAAGAACATTATATATATATAGAGAGAGAGTATATACATTGGGTGAATGTGCAGTAGTAGCAGCAAGCAGGTGAAATCTGTACATTAATATGAATAGACATTGACTATTTTACACAATAGACAATATAAACATATTTAAAATTAAAGGAATTTGGAATGTACATTGTGCCTGGGTTTAGAGTGTCTGGAACAGAGTCCTGTCTCAGTCAATTATAGATGATGTGAGAGGGTGGGTGTGTGTGTTTAGGGCCCGGATGGCTTGGGGATAGAAGCTCCTCTTGAGTCTCTCTGTCCTTGCCCGGATGATGCGGAACCTTCTGCCGGATTGCAGAAGTTGGAACAGTTTGTTGCCAGGATGGGACGGGTCCTTCAGTATCTGCTCTGCTCTAGTCTGGCATCTCCTGGTGTAGGTGTCCTGAAGGTGATTTGATTATTATTTTGTTACAATTATTAGATTCAGTTTTTGCCTTGCTCTCACTAAATTGCTTCATTAAGACATCCTGCAATCAAAGTCTAAATTGTGGACATTTGCTTTTAAAGTCTTTGTGAAACAGTAAAAATCTAAGTATGAATCCTCACTCTTACTCCAGCCCTTTAAAAGCAGACCCTTGGGGCTTTAAAACAACTTACATTTCCATCTGAACATCTTTTTTTGGGAAGGCCTTTGGGAAGGCCTTGCATATAGGCAAGATCATCTTCTTCTTCCGTTGCTCCAGCAACCGTTGAGCAACTGCTGCTGAACTGGCCTTCCTGCAGTCCAGGCCTCTGACCAATTGAAAATACACCAATTCCATATTTGTAGACGGGTTGCCTGTGTCTTAGTGGATGTTAAGGATTTAAATATCGTGTATGATGAATCTGTATACAATTTGTAGGCATATCACCTTTCACCTCCAGCTGAAAAACTATACATTTAAATATGACGGAAAAATCAAAAGAAAGGAAAAATGCACCCGACAGACTAGTGTGATTGACCAGTGTGATACAGATGGATGGTATTAAATCCAGTTCTTTGTATTCTTTAGCGGCCAAGAAAGACACGGCTCAAAGTGGTCTAACTCAAGAAATGATCTTTAATTTTACATATTCCGGAATATGGAGACTGAGCAGACACACAGACACGCCAGCCGAAGTCTCAAGCAACAACAGGAAGCCTGATTATTTATATACTTCCTCTAGACGTCACACACACACTTTAAGTTTCGATCAATACTGCATAAACATGCTCTAGTGACAACTTTGCAACTAAAGAAAAACAACATAGGCCCAAGCAGAAATGTACCATCTTCTGAATCAGGGTTTTAATAGTTTTGCAATTTTCATTAGTTTTTATTTTTATTTAGTTTTGACTTCAGATTTTCAATTTTATATCAGTTTTAATTAGTTTTTACCAATTGTTTGCTAGTTTAGTTTAGTTTTTATTTTTTTGAAAATCCTTAGTTTCAGTTTAGTTTTGATTAGTTTCAGTTATAGTTTTAGTTGTGTTTGCAATAATTAAGTGTAACAAGTTTTAACAGTTTCATCATATCAGTCATTCTCTTCTGCTTATCCTTGGGTATGTTGCTATTCCAGCTACCATACCCTGCACCCTGGACAGGTCGCCTGTCTGTCGCAGGGCTAACATGCAGAGACAGACAACTCACATTCCCACCTATGGGTTCTTTAAATAAATAAATAAAGGCAGATGAACAACCATTGATACCAGGCAACTATAAAATGTATATCTTGGCCCCAATGAGACTATTAACTCTTGCAGCACCGGGTGTTCGTAATTTTGGTTCAAGTGAATTGATAAACTTTTTGAAGGTAATTGACTCACACAGTTGTGTAGATATCCCCGTCCTGTTGTCTCGGGATGCATCACGCTGCCTTGCCTGGGGTTAGCTTCTGTTTTCTGGGGATGAGGGTTGAGTGTGCTCCCTTACCTTCTCAAGGTAAGCTAGGTTAGCCTTCTTGTGTGAGCTTTTCAAGTGCACTTTAAGGTTTGTGGGATTTTTTTCCCTTTAGAAATGTCCCTCATAATTTGTCTTTTCACTACACTGTTTCCACTACAAGACACTTGCTTTATCCAAAACACAGTCATATTCAAAGTAATCCCAAATTGGACTCTGGCGCTTTCTTCCGACTTTTCCTGACATGATTCTGCGCGTGGACGGAGCAGCAACACAGACGACTCGACTAACGTACTTGACACCTGCTGGCATAATGAGACACAGCAAGAAAAAAATCTGGAAACTAAACTTCATTTTAACCCTTGACTATTGTATGACACGTACACATCAACGAAAACTTAACACATTTTTGCTATAAATTCAGTTAATTTTAGTTAGTTTTGTGAACACTCATTCCAGTTTTAGTTAGTTTTCCTTTTTTTGTTTTTGTTTTTATTTTTATTTCCGTTAACGAAAATGTTTTTTCACTTCTAGTTTTCGTTATTTCGTTAGTTTTTGTTAACGATAATAACCTTGTTCTGAATGTATAATTAATTTCTGTCTCTGTTGCTGGTTTCTATTGTAGTGATCAAAGTCACAGAGCCTAACATCCCTTTTATTCATCACTGTATCATTTGCTTCCAGTGTTGCTCTCTCTCTATCTTCTGTCTCTCCCCCTCACCCAAACTGTTCTCTTTCTGTCTATGGAGATGCAATCCTTGCAGCTCTAATTCTCTCTTCTCTTCCTTTTGTGTGGGAACACCATCCAACTATTTAACCACAGCCCTGAAACAAACGAGCATCTGTTTGGATGCCAGCCCAGACCTAGCCACTGCCTTCCTGCTACGAGAATACCAACTGCCTCCGGTTTAACCCCTTGCTGCCAGGCCAAGGCACAGGCAGATGCCACGCCAGCACTGCAGTCAGAATCGCATGTTATCTATCAGGTGTTAGCTCAGGTTGTGAAAAGTATTTTTAAGGTTTGGTGTCTCCCTTTTATAAGTGCTACTTTGGTCTGTACCCATTAAGTACTTGTCAGTCAAATGTTGCTGGTAGTACTGTGCCATCTGATTAAGTCTAATCTTTTGAGTTGCCATTTATCATATTATTTATTCATTTTTTTTGCTGCATATTCAACATGATCAGTAAGGGCCTGGCTAGCTGAATAGTCCTGTTATTAGTCATCTTAAGAGTTTAAAAAGCAGTTTGCTATTGTACAATAAGGACATAACCACTATTTACAGGAGGGTGCTCTCCTTGCCATATTTTATTTGAAATATGGTTTTACTCTGTCCAATTTTTCCAGTCTTTGTAAATCTTCTTTCTTGGTGGAAGCCAGTGTTGGGACTAACGCGTTATTAAGTAACGCGTTACAGTAACTACGTTATTTTTGTGGTAACGAGCACGGTAACTAGTTATTATGCCAAAATCAGGAACGCGTTAGTCGTTACTGGGATTTAGATAGGGTCGTTACTCGTTACTTCGTGTGGTGGCTATCGCGGAGCTTCCACAGATTCAGTAACATTAGCAAGTGGTGGAGGCAGCAGGTGGATGAGGGAAAGGGGACGCAGAAGGAAAAGAGACCCGAGGCGGCCGCCGGTCCAAGTGTGAACTGAACTTCAGGTAAGAAGTTATGACCTGCAGTCTATCTGGGTCAGATATAAACCAAGTTTAGGTGGAGTTTATTTTCGTTATTCTGACTTTTTCCGTACTGCGTACTAGCTAGCATGACGGAGTTTCTATACAGCTGGGTGGGTGCTATGATGTTAAAGATGTTGAACTTTATTTTGTTCATAAGTTATTAGAGTTGCCAACCGTCCCGTCTGGTATTCAGAGAAAATATTACGCGTTTTGAGGTGAAAAGGAACAGTTTGTCCCGTAATTCAGCTACAATGAAAAAGACACAAAGCTGGAGTTATTCTGTGTCTTTGCTGCACAGCTGCCTCTTCTTCTTTCATTCTCCCCCCTCCCTCTCCTGTTTCTACTTCAATCATGAAAACTGATCAATGATCAGCTGATCGGCTTTTCTCTCTTGTTTGTTTATTGGTCACTTTGCGCCAGAAAGAGGAAACCAGCCGATGTCGCCTTAAACAACAGCAGCACGTTTAAGCTTGATCAGGTGTTGTTAGAATTTATTTAATATTAATTTCTAGTATCAGCTGATGTTTGCTGGAGCCACAGCTGCAAAAAAGCTGCTGGTCATGATGTCGGTTTGGTTATCTGGTGAGAGGGAAACATGAAGATGAAACCAGGAGATGTCCTTACTGAATCATCAGAGCTGAACAGGTGATGGAGAAACAGGTTTACCTTTTAGGTGACATGAATGAGTTGAAGGGAAGTTATGAACTGTTTCTGAGAGACAAATAACACCAGAATCCTTTTTTTTTATGTAGCTGACAGCTGGTAACTGTGCAGGGGCGGGTCTAGCAAAGTTTTTGCCAGGGGGGCCAGGTAGGGCATTAACAGGGATAGGTGGGCACAAGGAAATACTTTTCTTTCTTATTCTCATTTAAAATATCTAGCTTTTAAAAAATAATTATCTGAATCTTACAACAAACGATTGATAGATTGATGCATATATACCATCAAGACAGTGTACATCACTGTCACAACAGCGTTTGTTTTCATTCAAAGGCTTTATGATTTTTCCTATAATGGTGGGCCAGTCTCTAGTCAAAATGCCCGGGTCAATTTTTTGTCCCAGTCCAGCCCTGTATGCAGCTCATCTGCAGTCTGGTGTTACCTACATCTTCCTATTCAGAAGACAGAATTTCCGAGTTCTGAGTACAATCAAAGCACCGCGACTGCAGTTTTTGTGTTGGATGTAAAAAGCGCACATGACGCTGTGACGTAGGCTAGAATCATGGCAGCAGTCAATGACGGTCCAGGCGTGGGATTTCTCTCGTGGAAATATGCACATTATCTTTTCCTTTCTATTGGTAGGTGGCACAGTGCACTTGTGGCAAGTAAGCAAGCTAGAAGACTGGCAAAGTTATGGAAGCAACACATTAACAAGAGAATTCTGAGTAAAACCAAAGTTACTTTCCCTAGTAACTAGTTACTTTGAAAGTAACGAGTAACTTGAAGTAACTGAGTTACTTTTGATAGAAGTAACTAGTAATGTAACTAAGTTACAATTTAAAGTAACTTACCCAACACTGGTGGAAGCACAGTGTGCTTGGTGCTTTGGTGGTCCATCCTTTGAGGAATTGTTGTTTCACTTGTATTCTTCTGTCTGGCCTGTGTGATCTGGCCAAAGTTATTTCTTCGCCATGTTGTCTCACCTGCATCATTTGTGTATTTGTTATACTGGCTGATGTACTGATTTACTCGAGTCGTTTTATTAGAGTTCTGTGCACCGTATTACAACCAACAACAATAACCAAAATAGTGTGCGCGCACAGATACCACAAAAAGAAAAGAGAAGAATGTCACACACAGGTCTTTTAATTGTTAATGTTATCCAGTTCAGGCCTCTTGGCTGATCTGGGCAGTTTATTGGTGTGAATTCAGTCCAACAATTGATGTATGGTTTTCACAGTTTGTCCTAAGATTCAGTTCCATATGGGTTGTGGCTCGCCATCTGTTGCAATGGAAGATCATTCTTCTATGGATTTCCAAAAGGGCTGCAACTCAATGCTCTCTGCAGACTTTCAGTTCTTTGATCTCCAGAAAGCCTGACCTAAGAGCAAGGTCAGAGTTACTTCAAATGCACATTATCCACAGTTAACAAACAGTTACCCACAAACATCTGTGCTTAAAGCATGAACAAAATTAGTTTCAAATCCAAGTTCTGTTTCTAGTGTGTTGTACAGCTATCAAATCTAAAATTGTTTTCCATCAAATGGCAATCTTGCCATCAGCAATCATGAAACCAAAATGTTAAATGAGATATTCTGATTTATGCTGTGATCCTTTAGCCACGAGTGTTTTAAGTTATGGAAATGTGAATTAATTTGTCCTTATTTTATCCATACCATCACACCACCTCCTCCATGCTTCACAGTGGGAACCATGCAGGTAGACACCATCTGTTCACCTTTTCTCCTCTGAACAGCTGATGTAGAGATGTGTCTGCTACTGGAGCTCTGTGTGGCATCTATCTGGGCTCTAATCTGAGCTGCTGTTAACTTGTGATTTCTGAGGCTGGTGACTCGGATGAATGTATCCTCAGCAGCAGAGGGGACTCTGGGTCTTCCTTTCCTGGGGCGGTCCTCATGTGAGACAGTTTCGTCAGAGCGTTTGATGGTTTTTGCGACTGCATCTTGAAGCTCACTGAGAGAAGGCCGAGGGTTTGCAGCACTCTCAAAAAAGCACAGGGTGGAATCTAAAAAATAAACATACTTAGAGTTATTTATCAGTTTTTCTCTGCTACACAATTCCATATATATTGCTTAATATATATGATGTCTTTAGTTTGCACCTTTAATATAAAGTAATAATTGGTAGTCAACTGTAAGTTGTAGGTTGTATAATTAAATATTATGAGACACTGTTTAATCAGGAAATAGAACCAATTATATACCAAAGAATTTCAGTTTAACTCAGTTCAGTTTTATTTAAATAGCCCCAAATCACAACAGTCATCTGCTTTGTATTGTAACATACCCTACAGAAATAAACCTTACAATGATACACAACAACCAAAGACAAAGGACCCATTTTACAATCCATAGACACATATAACATGTAAAAAATTAACGTGTATGAAAATATACATGTACTGATGTGTACTCAGACATAAAAACTGCAGTATTCTCATTAAAGGCCCAGGCACTGTAAATAAACCCAACAGAAAAGCATAGAGTGTGCATAATTTCTATTCTTATGTAGGCTTAGCTTTGGCTAAGTGACAATTTCTGTCTCACAAAAATCTGTCTCACAAACCATGGATGCCACCTATTGACCAAACAGAATTCAGAAAAAGACTTGAGATCTCATTTTGTTCTCTTCATTAGGCGAAGATTTCAGCACCTTTCCAGTTCTGTTTCTTTGTTCGGGAAGGAGTACAGCAGACTGCTGGAGATAAGTCTTTCAAGAACAAAAGCAGTCGCTCAAACATGGGCAGAGAAGGCTTGGATGACTGTTATCACTCCCTTTTATCTTGATTTGCCCTCTTTCCATCTGCCATGCTTCTTTCCACCTCTAGTTCACTGTTATTCACATGGATAGAGTAAGGGAAATAATTTGGCTATGTCTCTATGCATCATGCAGATCAATAAATCCATCCATCAATCAATCAATCATTCAGTGATCATGAGAAATGTGGTCAGGCCAAAAGTAGCCCAAAAACGGGAGGAGGGTGTTAATGATCTGACGCCAGTTGGGACAACAGTCACCAAGAGCACCACCGGTAGATAACACGCTGTAATGGACTGAAACCTTGTAGTGCCCACAATGTCCACTTCTCAAGAAGGCACATGTACAGGCCTGCCTCAACCTGCAACATGGTGAGACATCTTCTATACAACTATGACATGTTTTTAAGAGCCAATATGTGTGTGGCACTATAGATTAGGTTGTATTGCATAGACCATGCCAGATTAGGTGGATAAGTGTGGTTAATGCTAGCAGGGCTAACTGTAGATATAGCATCTTAGCAGTTAGCTGAAAAAAAAATGGTTTCTGTTCCTGACTAACAAGGGAAGCGGTGTTTAATCCTTCAGCTGACTAGTTGCACACAAAATTAATTTTTATTCATGAGCTGATAAACAGTGTGCTTCATAGATGTCAAAAGTGTTGTTATCAAAAATGTGAGCAGCGTTAAATCCAAATGCATCCTTACAATCAGCGTCACCATTCAAACTCTAAATATTGTTACTGTGGACTGAAACTCTCAGTGACATTCCCTACAGGCAAAGGGCCTCACGATGCCTGCAGGCTCACTGATGTGAGGTAACTTGCCTTTTTTGTGCTGATACGCCTACCACACAAATTGGTTCCCTCTGTGCACATGTATCCGGCCACAGGACACAAATAACTAGATGCAGCTCCCTGTAATGACATATAGTGGACAAAAAAGGCTAGAATTATGGAGGGAGGGGGGGGGAAAAATCACTGCTTTCATCTTGCCTGCTGGGGCTGTCATGCTCTTAAAAAGTCTCTGGTCGGGAATTCCAAACTGTAGCAACGCCAGACAAGGGGAGGCACAATACAAGAGCACAGGAACATATATGCACACACACATCAGACCCCCATGGATGCTCACAGGGGGTTGCTTTTCAAAGACTGCAGTTTGGAGGGGTTTCAGCATCAAGGCCCTTGCACTATTTCATGTCATTAATACTGAATGACTCTGGGTCAGTAAAATAAAAGAGCATGTTAAGTAAGACACTGAAGGCCTGCTTACCCCTCAAGCTATCTGCACTTCTTTCTATATCTTAGATGTGCAGCTGCAGAAAGACAATACTTTGAGCAACAAAATCAGCTGGTGAATCATTTTAAAAAGTCAGTAATTGGGTAGAATTCATGATGACTTACATCGATAAAACTCCTTGGAAAAAGGGTAAAAATAGGCTTTTTTTCTTCTCTATACATTCAGTTGTGGTTTTTATTGTCACGGGGCTGGCACTGTGACCTAGCATTTTGAGATATTTTGTATTTTTTGATTACTTATGAAATAATTATAAGTTCTGGGGTTATTATTAGTCCATCCTACTGGAGTGTTATCATCCTTGTTTATGAGGGTTTTTTTTACTGTTTGTCATGTGTTATCTCCTTTTCTATGTATGTTCCCCTTGTGTGTCTCTCCTCTGTGTCCCTCTCCCACTCTCGCTCCATCTCGCTGTCTCTTGTGTCAAGCTTGCGTGTCCCAGTTAATGTCTCTCCATGTTTCCTGTTTTATTTTGAAAGTCTTTTCTCCATGTTCAGTGTGTTTAGCTTTGCTTCCCCTGTGGCGTGATGTTCATTTGTGTCAGCTGTGTTTCCCTGGTGTTTCTACTTCCCTCATTACCCTCCTGTGTATCTGAGTCTTCTGTTTCCCTCTGTTCAGTGTGGGGTTGTCTGTTTGTATTGCCTAATGTCAGGTCAGGTTTTTTTATGCTCCTGCTCAGATTCATGTTCATGTTCTCAAGTCATAGTTTTCTTAGTCTTAGCTGTTCCCAGTTTAGTTTCTAGTTTAGTTTTGCACCAGTTGGCCTTGCCTTTGTTTTGTGTTTTTTTCCTATCAGCCAAATAAATGGCTTGCTCGCTTTTTGTTAAACCTTACTTTTCTCTATCCCTTGTATGCGTTTTGGTCCACACCTGAAACACAATGGATGCTCCTTTATGTCAAAAGTGGAAGAAACCAGAAGATTAAACTCTTTAATTAGGGGTCTAAATGTAATCTTGTAGTTAGCTTCCAGTTGTTAAGCTTTGCATTCTTTTTGCAGAAAAGACAGGAGGGAGAATGGCAAGATTACTTCTGTCTCTGCATCATCTGAAATGAAACAGACCTGAGACGCGATGAAACTTTGGCCTAAGCTCAGGCCTGCGGCTGGTCACGTAGTTTAAGGTTAAACAGGAAATGAAGTTTGGGGCTGTGTAAGGGTTTGTTTGTTATGACTGTGGTTGGTTCTATTTGGTCTAAGTAAATAGCTTGGGTAAGTGCATGTAATTCATGTTAACAGTAAAGGACTGCAGCTTTATTTAGGCAAGGCAAGGCAAGGCAAGTTTATTTGTATAGCACAATTCAACAACAAGGTGATTCAAAGTGCTTTACAGAGACATTAGAAACAAAAACAAATAAAAAGCATGATTTAAAATTGATTAAAACAAGCAAACAAACAAACGAACTAATTAACAAACAAACAAACGAACAAACAAAACAGTATATAAAATCAAAGCAGATAAAATCAGAACAGTAGATAAAATCAGTAGTTAAAATGTAAGTTTTGAAATTTAAGCTTAAGTGCAGATCTAGTTTATGTACTTAAAGTCTTTTAAAAAAGGCTGGCTATTGTCATGTGAGTTTGGGGAGATTTTCCTTATTAGACGGGTTACACGGTACACCATGAAGTCACTGCTAGTAAGGTAGTAGTAAGTACTTAATTCATCATTTATAAAGCATTACAACTCTCAGTATGTAATTTATAAATAAATGTTTATTCTTAATTAATAAGCTAATATTTATGTGTTCAGCTTATTTTATAGTGTAATCTTCACGTGCTTTATCCAAAGCATATTCTCTGTTGACTCACCCACTAATTATATTCACAGTATTCAATACCTGTGTCTTTAGGGACACAGGTAGTGTTAGTGTCTTTCGCTAGCTTAGCGTAGCTCGTAGCTGACTGGCTAGCAGTATGGCCTCAAAGGTTACTCCTCAGCCTTCTTTAGCAGTAATGATACTTGTAATAAATGTAGTACATTTGCAGCTCTGGAGACCAGGATCACTGAATTGGAGATATGGCTTTGCACCCTTGAAAAACCTGTTGCTAGCCAGGCCTCTGTAGTTGGTGCAGCTGAAGGTAGCGTGGGCCCCATTAGTTCTGCCCCGGCAGATTGCACTGAGCAGCCAGGAACTCAGGATCACTGAGTGATGGTGAGAAGGAAGTATAGCCTTAAACAGAAGCTTTCAGTACACCACTGAAACTAACTATTTTTCCCCAACTGGTGACACACCTGCCTGGGATCAAACTGATAATTGGCGATTCTGGTGCCAGCAACCATAGTCAATTGTCTTCCAGTGGCCAGAGCAACACTGAGGAAAATTTAAAAGTGACTCCTGGTTACACCAATCGGAGGTCACTAAAATCAATATTGAATCGGCGTGTGGCTTTGCCAAAACAATGTTGGACTCTGTAGTTTTCTCTGGTCCCCTCCCCAGTCAGACCAGGAGTGACATGTTTAGCCGCATGTTCTCCTTAAATTGCTGGCTGTCTGTGTGGTGTCCCAGAAACGATGTGGGCTTCATAGATAATTGGCAAACCTTCTGGAGGAAACCTGGTCTTGTTAGGAGAGACTGCATCCATCCCACTTTGGATGGAGCAGCTCTCATTTCTAGAAATATGGACAAATTTATTAAACCCCCCAAAATATGACTATCCAGAGTTGGGACCAGGAAGCAGAGTTGCAGTCTTACACGCCTTTCTGCAGCTCCTCTCCTCCTGCTATCCCCCCAAAACCCATCTCCACTGAGACTGTGTCAGCTCCCAAAAAGACAAAAAAAAACCAAGCTAAAAACCAGCAACAAACAATTTAAAGATAAAAAATCAAAAAGAAAGAACAATACAGTATCCACATCTGAACCAAAGAGTAAAACAGTGAAATGTGGATTATTAAATATTAGGTCTCTCTCCTCCAAGTCTCTGTCCTTAATAATGACTTAATAATTGATCAACAAATCGATTTACTCTGCCTTACAGAAACCTGGTTGCAGCAGGATGATTATGTTAGTTTAAATGACTCAACACCCCCGAGTCATTCTAACTACCAGAAACCTCGAAGCACAGGCCCAGGGGGCGGTGTGGCAGCAATTTTTCACACCAGCCTATTAATCAACAAAAGACCCAGACAGACTTTTAATTCATTTGAAAGCCGTGTCCAACCTTGAAACCGACCATTTAACAGTATTCACCCAAAACGTTCTCTTTTCTGATTATTTCCTAATAACATTTACATTTACAGTAATTGATTAAACAGCACTGAGGAGTAGATTTCATCACAGTTGATGTCTCTCTGAAAGTGCTGTAAATATGTTTAAGGATATAATTGTCACCGAGTGTTTTGTGTTTAATTTATATTTTTGAGTAATTCATGGTTCATTTTCTAGCTTAAGAGCTGTTAAAACGGATCCATAGATCATAGATTTGATTGATTACTCTGCAGCCGGAAAAATTTTTGCCGTCGCTTTTTTACTTTGGACAGTTGTTATGATGCGTAACCGTACACTGAAAAAAAGACCATGTTGAATTTACTTAATTCAGTAGTGGACATTGGCTGCACACAATTGTTTTGCTTTGGCAGAAACTTAAGCAACTGAGCTAAATCAACACAACTTATTCATATTCAATAAACCTGTGCATTTTGAGTTGATAAAATGTGATTGGAACATGTTTCGATGACATAAGTTGAGCTCTTGGAATATTTTTATCCTTCACAATTTTGTCATTTTATTCCAACACTATTCAATAACTTTTACCCCAGTACTACTTGGTCACTTAAATACTACATGTTGTCTTCATGTTACATAGAGTCTGGCTAACATAAAAGTTAAATTGATCCATCCTACTATCTTTATCCGGGGTGCAGGGCTGGGGCGTAACCCGGAAGTGATAGGTTAAGAGGCAGGGTACACCCTGGACAGCTCACCAGTCTATCACATAGAGACAAAGGACCATTTTAACTCACATTCACAGGTAATTTGGAATCACCAATTTGCCCAGAGAATACCCAGAGAGAACCCACTACAAACTAGCCAGATTGTGGATTTGAACCCAGGACTTTCTTGCTGTGAGGAAACATCGCTAATCACCATGCTACCAATCCAGGTGTATGGGCAGAAATCTGTGCCATCAGAAACTGAATTTGAATAAGTTAAATTTGAATTTGAATTGCTAGGATTGAATCTGAATTGTAACTTGAATAAATGCTTTTACAAACTGAATAAGAATTAGCCTAATTTGAAATTCAATTTATTGGTTTGGAAATGATCATCACTAAATTGAAATTGAATTTTATATTTTGAAAATGAATTCATTTGCTTTGAAACTGTATTTTATCCTTTAAAAATTTAGCTCTCAAATAATTTCAGATTCACTTCTCACCATTCAGTTTCAGTTCTATAATTTTTTTTTTTTTTTTTTGGGACTTACATCCTGTTCCGGTTCAAGCGCAGATTAATAGAACTACGTTTTACTAGCGGACCGAAAGTGTTACTGACGGGAATCTACAACATCTTGAGCTAAATTAAGACTTCAGAAGTCATTCGTCATGTCGAATGACCAGCGGATAAACTCAGGTTGGTTATAAATGTATTACATGTATAAGAACAAGCGTCATTACCGTGACGGGTAAGGTAAGCGACCCATGTTGTAGGTGACGTCAGACGCCGGAGATTTGGTGGGGAAAAAAAAGCGAATGGTAGCTTAGAGTTTAACAAAGTTCCCTTAAGCTTCAGTATTGCCAAATAAACTAACCAACTGTCATATAACTAACAACATCTGTCTTATCATCTCTAACACCCTGGAGGACAACGGGGAGAGTTTAGACGCTCTCCAAGAATACATCGACTGCTGCTTCCAAGATTTAGTAATGAAGAAGGCCCAGAGTGCATCTTCCCCGGCCAAAACCGAGACGCCGTCATCAAAGAGATGTCGCCCGGCAGACTCCCCTGGCACAACATTGCCTGCCGGCAAAGACATCGCAGATATCCTGGAGTCAATCGACAAGCGATTGTCCAGTTTCGATGCGAGGCTGTCCCTGGTGGAGATTTTACACCGGGAATTTAAATCTCTGAGAGAATCCCTGGAATTCAGCCAGCAGCAGGTGGAAACGCTTGCCGCTGAAAATGCCACGCTACGGGAGTCGGTCAAATCTCTCACCGATAACGTGACCCAGCTAAACATTGAAAATAAAAAAATAAAAGAGTCCGTTATCGATCTACAAGCCCGTAGCATGAGAGATAATCTTGTTTTTTCTGGTATTCCAGAATCTACCAGAGAGGACGCGGAGGCAACGGTGAAAAGCTTCATTAAAATCCACCTGAAGCTGCCGGAGGACACCGTAAAGAACATCGCCTTCGATAGAGTGCATCGCTTGGGGGGCGTGAGGTCGCGGACCGGGAGACCACGTCCTATTGTGGCCAAATTTGGTCAATTCAAACAGAAGGAACAGGTAAAGAGTCGCAGCAGGGAACTGAAAGGAATGGACTTCAGCGTGAACGACCAGTTCCCCAAAGAGATCCTGGAACGACGCAAGGTCCTGTTCCCAGTTCGACGTAGCTTCATCCAGAAAGGCTCCCGCGCTGTCATCGCCCTGGACCGGCTCTACGTGGACGGACAGCTCTACCGCGACCCCGGCACCACACCGTGGTTATATTGACTGCACTCCAGATAAGAACCCGCTACACTCTTTTCTTATTCATTCACACTTTCTCCTTTAACATGGGTTTAACCTAGTAATATCAGTATGATGTCATAGCAGATATAACACCGTCACCCTCCGTCATTACTTTAATTGGAATGTTTCCGTTTCTTTTCTTTTTTTTGTTGTCGCTCACAGTTTATGTGGTTTCTTTCTTTCTCTTGTCTTTCACTGCTGTGATCACCTACTTCCCCACTCACCTACAAACAACACCCTCTATTTCTCCATATTTTCACACCACGAACACGCAAATACATGCGCTCAACGGCAGCACATTTACAACAGCCTCACAGCAAGCACAGACTTACAGGACACATACGCAAGCCACGCTTGTTCATATTAATGAATATTCACACACATAGTCAGACTTATGGAGCCTATCACCACACTTTTTTCTCTTTCTATTTATAAACAAGTGATGTATCCACATTCTCTCCACCCGTCTAAACGAAACACCCAGCTTACATCATTAGACATACACACAATTATGGGCACGCTGAGGTTTGTCACATGGAATGTAAATGGGGCTGGCACCAGAGCAAAGAGGTTAAAGATATTTAACCAGCTTAAAAAACTACAGGCAGATGTTGTTTTATTACAAATAATAAAACAAGAAACTCACAGACCTGTTACAGGTTTAAACGGACATTAGGAGTTTCCTAATGTGTTTGCAGCTTGTTATAATTCTAGACAAAGAGGAGTAGCAATTTTAATACATAAAAATGTTAATTTTACAGTACTCGATACAGTTATAGATCCAGTAGATTTCTAATTATGAAACTATCAATATTGAACAAAAAACTATGTATTGTAAGTATATATGGTCCAAATGTTGATGAACCCTCATTCTTCCACGGATTTTTTAGTGCACTCTCTGAACACCTTGATTGCACACTCATTCTTGGAGGCAACCTCAACCTTGGACTAAATGAAGAAATGGATAGGCTCAACACAACAGGAACTCAGCGCAATTGGCAATCCACAAATATAATCAAACAGTATATGAGCGACTATGGCCTTTGCGATGCATGGCGCTCCCTTCACCCCAACAGTAAGGAATATTCTTTCTTCTCACATGTTCATCACTCCTACTCTCGTCTGGATTATTTTTTGGTCAGCAGCTCACTGCTGAGTGACATTTCAGACACTGAGATTCACCCTATAGCTGTCAGCGATCACGCTCCTGTATCTTTAACACTAATGCACAAGAATAATACTACGCCAAGTAAAAACTGGAGATTTAACACATCACTACTTAAAGATGAAGACTTTATTAAATATTTTAAAAAGGAATGGATTTCATATTTAGACTTTAATGACACTCCCGGAACATCTGCTTCTGTTCTATGGGAAGCAGGAAAAGCTGTGATGAGAGGTAAAATAATTTCTTTCTCATCACACAAAAAGAAAGAAGAAAACAAAAATATTCAGGAATTAGAAAAAACCATCAAATCCTTAGAAGAAGCCTACGCGTTCCACCAAGATCAAGAAATAATGAACAAAATATGCAAAACAAAACTAGAATTAAATGAAATTATTAATAGAAAAACACAATTCCTTGTACAAAGACTTCGCTTGCAGAATTTTGAACACAGTAACAAATCAGGTCGATTTCTAGCAAACCAGTTAAAAATAAATAAAGAAAAAACAACTATATGTGCTACTAAAGATTTATCGGGGAACACAATATATGACCCTGGAAGAATAAACAACATTTTTAGGGATTTCTATGAAACTTTATATTCACCACAAATAAACCCGTCTAAAAATGAAATTGATTTGTTTCTTGACAACGTAACTCTTCCAAAATTACTAGACAGTCAAGCAATGGCACTGGATTCGCCACTGACGCCAGGTGAACTCCAGGAAGCCCTGATACAGTGGGGCAAAAAAGTATTTAGTCAGCCACCGATTGTGCAAGTTCCCCCACTTAAAATGATGACAGAGGTCAGTAATTTGCACCAGAGGTACACTTCAACTGTGAGAGACAGAATGTGAAAAAAAAATCCATGAATTCACATGGTAGGATTTGTAAAGAATTTATTCGTAAATCAGGGTGGAAAATAAGTATTTGGTCACCTCAAACAAGGAAAATCCCTGGCTCTCACAGACCTGTAACGTCTTCTGTAAGAAGCTTTTCTGTCCCCCACTCGTTACCTGTATGAATGGCACCTGTTTGACCTCATCATCTGTATAAAAGACACCTGTCCACAGCCTCAACCAGTCAGACTCCAAACTCCGCCATGGCCAAGACCAAAGAGCTTTCGAAGGACACCAGGAAAAGAATTGTAGACCTGCACCAGACTGGGAAGAGTGAATCTACAATAGGCAAGCAGCTTGGTGTGAAAAAATCAACTGTGGGAGCAATCATCAGAAAATGGAAGACATACAAGACCACTGATAATCTCCCTTGATCTGGGGCTCCACGCAAGATCTCATCCCGTGGGGTCAAAATGATCATGAGAACGGTGAGCAAAGATCCCAGAACCACACGGGGGGACCTGGTGAATGACCTGCAGAGAGCTGGGACCAAAGTAACAAAGGTCACCATCAGTAACACACTACAACGGCAGGGAATCAAATCCCGCAGTGCCAGACGTGTTCCGCTGCTGAAGCCAGTGCATGTCCAGGCCCGTCTGAAGTTTGCCAGAGAGCACATGGATGATACAGCAGAGGATTGGGAGAATGTCATGTGGTCAGATGAAACCAAAGTAGAACTTTTTGGTATAAACTCAACTCGTCGTGTTTGGAGGAAGAAGAATACTGAGTTGCATCCCAAGAACACCATACCTACTGTGAAGCATGGGGGTGGAAACATCATGCTATGGGGCTGTTTTTCTGCCAAGGGGACAGGACGACTGATCCGTGTTAAGGACAGAATGAATGGGGCCAAGTATCGTGAGATTTTGAGCCAAAACCTCCTTCCATCAGTGAGAACTTTGAAGATGAAACGAGGCTGGGTCTTCCAACATGACAATGATCCAAAACACACCGCCCGGGCAACAAAGGAGTGGCTCCGTAAGAAGCATTTGAAAGTCCTGGAGTGGCCTAGCCAGTCTCCAGACCTCAACCCCATAGAAAATCTGTGGCGGGAGTTGAAAGTCCGTGTTGCTCGGCGACAGCCCCAAAACATCACTGCTCTTGAGAAGATCTGCATGGAGGAATGGGCCAAAATACCAGCTACTGTGTGTGCAAACCTGGTAAAGACCTATAGTAAACGTTTGACCTCTGTTATTGCCAACAAAGGTTATGTTACAAAGTATTGAGTTGTATTTTTGTTATTGACCAAATACTTATTTTCCACCCTGATTTACGAATAAATTCTTTACAAATCCTACCATGTGAATTCATGGATTTTTTTTTCACATTCTGTCTCTCACAGTTGAAGTGTACCTCTGGTGCAAATTACTGACCTCTGTCATCATTTTAAGTGGGGGAACTTGCACAATCGGTGGCTGACTAAATACTTTTTTGCCCCACTGTAAGTATGCCCAATAATAAGGCTCCAGGTCCAGACGGCTTTCCTGCAGAATTCTACAAAGAATTCTGGACAATTTTGGCACCAGTATTCCATGGAATGTTGCAGGAAATCGAGAAAAATGGCAGACTACCACCAAATATGAATTCTGCCAACATTAGTCTCCTGCTAAAACCAGGAAAAGACCCTTTATTTCCCTCAAGTTATCGTCCAATATCCCTTATAAATGTAGACCTTAAAATAATGCAAAACTCTCTCAAAGAGATTAGAGAAAATAACCCCCCTCTTAATTCATCCTGACCAAACTGGTTTCATAAAAGGTTGGCACCCCTCAACAAACACTCGTAGATTACTTAATTTAATAGACTACTCATACAATAAAAACATTGAAACCATAATATTATCTCTAGATGCAGAAAAAGCATTTGACAGAGTTAACTGGAAAGTTTTATTTGCAACTTTACACAAATTTGGTTTTGGAAACTCTTTCATAAACTGGATAAGAATATTATACAATTCCCCAACAGCTCGTATCAGAACAAATGACCAGACATCCTCCAGCTTTTGTCTCCTTAGGGGCACCAGACAGGGATGCCCACTCTCCCCTTCACTTTTTGCAATTTTTATTGAACCACTAGCAGCAGCATTTAGACAGGCTACAACAATTAAGGGCATAAAATGTAAGAATGTAGAACATAAAATCAGTCTCTATGCGGATGATGTGTTGCTTTTTCTGCAAAACTCACAAATCAACCTCTCTGAGGTAATTACTCTAATAAACTGGTTTTCAAGAGTTTCAGATTATTCAATTAACTGGCCAAAATCTACAGTTCTTCCCATTAACTGCTCCTTCCATAATTCTTCTTCTGCCCCACTACAATCTGGAAATATTAAATATTTAGGTATTAATGTTTCTCCTAAGCTTTCAGACTTAACTAAATTAAACCACATCCCACTTCTAAAGAAAGTAGAAGGCGATCTGACTAGATGGAAATCTCTACCCATGTCACTCATGGGAAGGGTCGCCACTATAAAAATGATGATCTTGCCAAAAATAAATTACTTATTTTTAATGATCCCTAACAAACCATCACAAGATTGGTTCAGATCTCTGGATTCACATATTTCTAAATTCCTTTGGAAAGATAAACCCCCACGTATCAGCTTAAAAACGCTACAAAGAACCAAGGATAGAGGAGGATTAGATCTGCCTAATTTTCACCAATACTTCTTAGCCAACAGGCTTCAGTTCATCTCAGAATGGTTAAAATGTACCCTCTTAGATGAGCCCTGGCTAGATGTTGAACAGGCACTATGTAATGACTAGAGATTTCAGACCTACCATTTATTAGCTCAAACATCAAAAGACATGAATGTTTTAAAAGCATCAACATCAGCTTTTCTCTAAAAGCATGGTGGGAGTTTCTAAAAATAACGGAATCTTCATTAATCCCATGCAAACGTACACCTATCTGGAATAACCCTGACATATTACAAAACAATAATATGATTAATTTCCCAGAATGGAGTTGTAAAGGAATTAAATACTTAGAACATATATTAGAGGGAACAGAATTTATTCCATTTGACAGACTAGTTACACAATATGGGATCAACAAGAAAAGATTTTTAGAATATCAACAAATTAAATCCATAGTAAAAAAGAAATTTAACCTCAGTCAAGTTGAATTACAAACACCACCAAGTGCGGTACATTTTCTTACTCTTAAATCCCCCAAATTATTATCTAAAATATACAGAACACTTTCTAAAATAGATGAATCAATATCCCAATATAAAAGTGGGAAGCACATTTATCAGTCAGCTTAGACCAAAACGTCTGGTCTCAGATTTGCTTAAAAACCTTTAAATTGATTAAAAATCCCAGTCTGCAATTAATACAATACAAAATACTACATAGAGTGCACTATACAGGTCATCGAATGTTCAAGATGGGCTTTACATCCGCCAACAACTGCTCACACTGTCAAGGCAATACACCAGACAATTACATCCACGCTCTTTGGTTCTGTCCACCAGTGCAGAAGTTTTGGCACGAGATATGTGAAGACTTATCAAAGTGTCTGAAATGTAAAATTCCAACCTCCCCTTTAGTATGCTTGTTGGGAAATTTGGATGATGTCACTACAGAAACTAATACAGTCCACATGGTTTTTACTGCCCTATGCATCGCCAAGAAAACGGTCCTCATGAACTGGAAAAATAAAAATAATCTTAATTCTAGCCAATATAGAAACTATCTAATAGATCACATTAGTCTCGATATAGCCTCTGCCACCACATTAGAGCAATCCCTCTGGGCTCCTGTAATCGGATCCATCACCTAGCGGGGGTAGGGGTCGTGGTTTGGTCCCGCCTTGGCTATTGTGGTTGATGTGGAGGTTGGGACGGGCTTAGGGCACCTGGAGGACCCCTAGAGACGTTATCCCTGGAGGGCTTAACCCGGGGGCTGTGTTCATAACCTGGTTAGTGGCTCTGGTCGCTCTTAGAGATTGTTCTCCTCGTGGCTGCGTGCAGCGGGGCTGGAGGATCGGTCTGTGCTGGCGGACGTAGGTTACTGGCCTGGTGGCCTGGCTGCCCCGGAGTGGATCCGGGGCAGGCGTGGGGGTTTGGGGTTCGGGGGTGCTTCGCCTCCGTACTGGGGCTCTGGCTGGGCCTTGGGGGCTTCGGTCCCCGTCGGTGTGTCGCCGAGGTTGTGGGCGGGTGGGTGCACGGGGGCTCAGCCCTGGCGCAGGGGGCCTCTTGTGCATCGGCCTAACCGGGGGGCTCTTCAACTGGCAGGGAGGTCGTTCCATCCTTGCAGGGGTCCAGAAACCTGGGTGTCTGTTGTCTTGTGTAGTCTGGGAGATGATTGAATGTTGGGGTGGGTACAGTTTCCTCTGCGGTGGGGTAGGGTGGGCTGCCCCGGGTCCTGTGGGGCTTGGCGGTGCTGCTGCCGTAGGCCCCGGTCTGGATGGGCCTGGGCTCCCTTGCCCTGGTGGATACCAGAGGATGGGGGTGCCTACTGGGGTCAGCGGGTGAGCTGGCCCTAGGGAGGGGCATCCTCCCCTCCCTTCTTTTCCTCCCCATCCCCGGCTACCTCCCTCTTCCCGCACCACCACACCCTTGGGCCTTGGGGTGCGGGTGTGTCACCAGGGTGCAGGGGTGACACACCCGCACCCCCCCCCCCCTGTCCTCTTCTGGCCACCTGTGCCTCAATTTTATCTCACAACTTAGACATCCTCATAACACACAAATATACAGTGGGGCAAAAAAGTATTTAGTCAGCCACCGATTGTGCAAGTTCCCCCACTTAAAATGATGACAGAGGTCAGTAATTTGCACCAGAGGTACACTTCAACTGTGAGAGACAGAATGTGAAAAAAAAAAATCCATGAATTCACATGGTAGGATTTGTAAAGAATTTATTCGTAAATCAGGGTGGAAAATAAGTATTTGGTCAATAACAAAAATACAACTCAATACTTTGTAACATAACCTTTGTTGGCAATAACAGAGGTCAAACGTTTACTATAGGTCTTTACCAGGTTTGCACACACAGTAGCTGGTATTTTGGCCCATTCCTCCATGCAGATCTTCTCAAGAGCAGTGATGTTTTGGGGCTGTCGCCGAGCAACACGGACTTTCAACTCCCGGCACAGATTTTCTATGGGGTTGAGGTCTGGAGACTGGCTAGGCCACTCCAGGACTTTCAAATGCTTCTTACGGAGCCACTCCTTTGTTGCCCGGGCGGTGTGTTTTGGATCATTGTCATGTTGGAAGACCCAGCCTCGTTTCATCTTCAAAGTTCTCACTGATGGAAGGAGGTTTTGGCTCAAAATCTCACGATACTTGGCCCCATTCATTCTGTCCTTAACACGGATCAGTCGTCCTGTCCCCTTGGCAGAAAAACAGCCCCATAGCATGATGTTTCCACCCCCATGCTTCACAGTAGGTATGGTGTTCTTGGGATGCAACTCAGTATTCTTCTTCCTCCAAACACGACGAGTTGAGTTTATACCAAAAAGTTCTACTTTGGTTTCATCTGACCACATGACATTCTCCCAATCCTCTGCTGTATCATCCATGTGCTCTCTGGCAAACTTCAGACGGGCCTGGACATGCACTGGCTTCAGCAGCGGAACACGTCTGGCACTGCGGGATTTGATTCCCTGCCGTTGTAGTGTGTTACTGATGGTGACCTTTGTTACTTTGGTCCCAGCTCTCTGCAGGTCATTCACCAGGTCCCCCCGTGTGGTTCTGGGATCTTTGCTCACCGTTCTCATGATCATTTTGACCCCATGGGATGAGATCTTGCGTGGAGCCCCAGATCAAGGGAGATTATCAGTGGTCTTGTATGTCTTCCATTTTCTGATGATTGCTCCCACAGTTGATTTTTTCACACCAAGCTGCTTGCCTATTGTAGATTCACTCTTCCCAGTCTGGTGCAGGTCTACAATTCTTTTCCTGGTGTCCTTCGAAAGCTCTTTGGTCTTGGCCATGGCGGAGTTTGGAGTCTGACTGGTTGAGGCTGTGGACAGGTGTCTTTTATACAGATGATGAGGTCAAACAGGTGCCATTCATACAGGTAACGAGTGGGGGACAGAAAAGCTTCTTACAGAAGACGTTACAGGTCTGTGAGAGCCAGGGATTTTCCTTGTTTGAGGTGACCAAATACTTATTTTCCACCCTGATTTACGAATAAATTCTTTACAAATCCTACCATGTGAATTCATGGATTTTTTTTTCACATTCTGTCTCTCACAGTTGAAGTGTACCTCTGGTGCAAATTACTGACCTCTGTCATCATTTTAAGTGGGGGAACTTGCACAATCGGTGGCTGACTAAATACTTTTTTGCCCCACTGTATATAGGGCCTTGGAGGTGGGCACGTTAACGGCGTCCAGTAGACGGTCTGTGTATTCAAACCTACCTCTGGCGCCGGTGCCCACCTCTCAATTTTAAATCCATGTAGACATTGAGGGTTCTCGGGAGGGGCCGTGCTAACATCTGCTGCTCTCTGGCAGCAGCACCATGATCTCCCTTGTTTTAAATGCACTTTAGAGCAACACGCAGCAACACTACACTTGAGCGGGAGGAGGGAGGTATGGGGTCTTAACACACCCCCGTTCTCTGCTAGCCATCGGGGCGGAGGGGCTGGGAAGAGATGCTGGCTGTCCGATTGGCCTCCCTGCTGCTGCGGAGCCTGGGGCGGTCTGCTTGCCTCCACCCCGGAAGGAAGGGTAACATCTCTTGGGTCTGGGTGCCATTTACAGAGTATGTTTGAGGAGTGTGATTGTGTGTACATGTCCATTTACGTTTATTCCTTCGTTGGGTGAGTGCTGAGTGTTTGTATACGTGTGCATGAGGGTGGGAATGCATGTCTGTGTCTGTGTGTGCCTGTTCGTCTGTGTCTATATGTCAGGTCGGGTCTTAGACTCCACCTCTCTGGGAACTCCCAGGCCCTCCAAGTGTGGAGGCCTATCTCCCCTCACCACACTCCCTGCCGGTGACTGATGTCCTCAGGGGTCGGTGCATTGTTGGTTCTTGGTGTCCGGGGCTGGGCACTCAGGTATGTACCAGCTCACTCCCGGTGGCTACTTGGCGGGGCCTGGCGCCTGTTGCTCGGTCAGGCCTCTTCCGGGGCGCGGAGGGCCCTCGGGCCTCCGGCCTCTGTGCCTGCGGCTCAGTTCACTCTGGCACAGCTGGCTGCCGGCAGAGCCGGCGGGCACGCCGGTGCAGCCCCCTCTAGCTTCTGCCCGGTGGCTACTGGGTGACCCCTCGTCTGGGGATCCTCAGCCCTTCCCATGAAGGTGGCACGGATGCCCCTCCGGTGGTCCTCCTTCGGCTCTTGCACTCTGGGGCCTCTGGATGTCTGGGGCCTGGATCTCCTCCATGCCTGCTTCATGCCCTGGGGGACAGGGCTATGGCTCTCTACATCCTCTTGCAGACCATTACATGGGGAAACCATTTGAATACAAGAAAACCACACAGGTGTGCACACGGGTGTTCACTGTTCGTAGACTTAAATCACACCTTTCTTGGCTGCTACTTCAAAGCACATTGTGCGCTGTCTGTCCTGCGTGCTGCACAACAACATTCAATATTTAGTATTTACTGCTGTTTACACTTAGCTAGATTAATGCGATGGTGTTGTTTAGTATGTTGCTTTGTTTTGCTTTTTTTGCTTGTTTTCCATTCTTTTTCTCTCAACAGGTGATCCCGGAGATATTTTTTCCCCCCCTTTCTCACTGTCCCTCTCCCCTTCTGTTTTTCTTTTCCTTCCTCTTTCTTTCTCCCTTTCCTATCCCTCACTCATGTCTATCCCGTCTGTAACAACTGAAAATGAAATAAAATAAATAATAAAAACAAAGGTCGATCAAATGGACCAATACGGCAATGCCATGATGATCCATTTGGCAAAATAAATCCATTGGGTATCCTTGTTGGTCTTCAGACAACAATTCTGATGGCTAAAGAACCAAATGGGACAGGCAAAAAAAAAAAAAAAAAAGAACAAGCGTCATGTTAACAAATGATAGCCGTACAATAATTTTTATGCTTTTATAGCTGTTAGCTGAAAACGCTAATTTACCGTAGTTTGCCCTGGATTCAACTTTGACAAACAAATATGATCGACTGTTTCTAGTAGAAATCCAAAGTTGTCATCTTGTACCCTCTCACAGCCCTGTATGCTTGCAGAGACTCCTACAGTAGGGAAACATTCAAAACGGTGTCCAAACCTTTGTATTTTAGCTTTATTTATGTCTTACACAGCATTCCAACTCTTTAGCTAACTTAATAACTTTAGCTAAAGTGAATAGTTAGTCCAATTCATTAGTGCATTAGTGTCATCTCAACAAGAACAAATTAAGTTGTTGAATTTCATATAGATCCTACATGATTTAATTACGTTCACCATAGAAACATGAATTATTTTGTTCAATTGACAAGTTAGACTTTTCTAAATGTAACAACCACCCAGTGTCCTTTTTTTGGTATACCAAAAAAAGTAGAGGTGGTTGCTCGACTTGACTGAGATGTATGCCTTCCTCAAACCACGATCCAAAGCGCACGAGATTAAATCACGTGCAGTGTTGCGAGATTTAACATTGCTATATTATTTACTTACTTCACTCGAACATGATATGAACAATTTAATATACCCTCTCTGCATATCATGTAGTTTCTACACCATATAGTTACACTTAACTTTTAAGCACGAGGCAATTGTGTTGAATACACAGGAGATGGCCAATCCCTTTTTTTCAGTGTAGCAACAATGCAGCTGAACAGGGAGCATCTGACCAGCATCTCAAAAGCTAATAATAATAATAACTGACCCTAAATCCCACATGAGTAAAAGAGAAGACATCATGGATGCAGAGAAGGAGAAAAGCAGAGAGAGAAGGAGGAAGTTGTAACCAGTCCGTCAGAGGCTTCTTCACATCTGCTGTGAGACACACGGCTACAAGAGAGCTTTCCTACTATCATCAACAACCACTTTTTGAAGAAATGATTTATGACAACATTTCATTTCTCATTGGCATTAACAAAGGATTTTTGAACTTGAAGTGAAGAAAACAAACAGTTGCCATTGCTATTGCTTTGGTCCTGCTAAATCCCTTCAACAATGTTTCCTATTATTAAAGTCTAAATTATGAATATTTACTTTTCAACTTTTGTACAACAGTCTGAGTATTATTCCTTATAAGTGCAAATAGCTCTTACAGATTACCCTAGCACAGGGGTCGGCAACCTGCGGCTCCGGAGCCGCATGCAGCTCTTTAGTCCGCGTGGTTAATAAATTAGAAGTATTTAGCTGAAGTGTATTTTATTTATGTTAGCTCCTTTTTAACTTCCATCCATCCATTCGCTTCCGCTTCTCCTTTTCAGGGTCGCGGGGGGCGCTGGAGCCTATCCCAGCTGTCATAGGGCGAGAGGCGGGGTACACCCTGGACAGGTCGCCAGTCTGTCGCAGGGCCAACACACAGGGACAGACAACCATTCACACTCACATTCACTCGCACATTCACACCTAGTGGCAATTTGGATTATCCAATTAACCTATCCCCACAAGCTGCATGTCTTTGGACGGTGGGAGGAAGGCGGAGTACCCGGAGAGAACCCACGCAAACACGGGGAGAACATGCAAACTCCACACAGAAAGACCCCGGCCTGATGTTGGAATTGAACTCAGGACCTTCTTGCTGTGCGGCAACAGTGCTAACCACCGTGCCACCGTGCTGCCCCTTTTTAACTTGTAGATCTAAATTGGAAGATTATTGTGATTTTGAAATATAAAAATAAAATTATATTCTATTATTTTTTTCAACGCTCAAAATAAGCTTCACACTCGCGGAAGCCGGTGTACCTGCCGAAACGCCGTGCATTTATCGAGACTTTCAACCCCAGGTAGGCCAATTATGGATCTTCGGATCCACATTATGTCAGCAGCTGTTCTCCACTGTGAACTATGTTAAAAACAAACACCGCTCACGCCTCACAGATGACAGCTTACAGTCCTGCGTAAAGACGAAAGTGACTTTGTACAGCCCCGATCTGCAGACGCTGTGCGCAGAGGTTCAGGAGCAGAAGTCCCATTGTAAACATACCACGGCAGACCCGACGATGTTTGCATGAACACGGTTTTCAGCATCTCTTTATTGACCACTTTTCACACACGGTTGCTGTACGCATACAGCCGGCTGTAGCGACAGACACATACCAACATAACAGCACAGACATTAAGGCGGCGAGACGTGATTGCGGGTGCAGCTCAGGGGCGTCCGCCTCCGCCCCGCCACACACATTAACCAGGTAAAATACATATTTAGGCTGAATTTTGCAAATATCTATTTTTCATTTTTTTAGCAGAAGAGTGCTTTTTTTCCCAATTATTTTTTAAAAGTCAGGTCAAGGTCAAGGAGATATAACAGTTTTTGTTTGCTACATCAATCATTTTAGTTCAGCTGGGTGTCTTTCCTTTTGTTATATTTCTTTAAGAGTTCAAAAAGTGTTAATTACATAAATAAAATGTAATTTTCTCTGTAGCACTTCATGGATTTCATAAGCAACACACCTTAGTTGTTCACACAAAGCATAAAGGTAAAAAACAGTATATACAGTGCTATCTTCAGTGCTACTTTAGATGTCAAAAAGTATTTGCGGCTCCCAGTGTTTTCTTTTGCGTGGAAAAATGGCTCTTTGAGTGTTAAAGGTTGCTGACCCCTGCCCTAGCATAACAAAAGTACTGTTTCCAAAATCCACATATGTCTGGTTGACCTTGGATTTTTGACTGTATGCTTCAAGCATACAACACCATGGCCTTAACCATATTATGAAGCTTACATGTAAGTTTAATAAGGAAGATCTATGGTCTCACATCTGCCTGCTCCCAGGTGCAGCCAGTTAAATCTAAGCCTTATTGTTCCTACTTTCCCACGCTGTCAAGCTGTTCGTGCCATCACGGGTCTAGTCCAATCACCTTCTCCAGGCCAATCAGCATTCATGAAGCATACTTTAAATCTCACTGTGCATCTTTCATCCTTCTTTGCAGATGCCTTTGTGCAAAGAAGACTAGGGATCATTAGAACCAGGATATGGAGGTTTACCCCGCAGACTAGACTTCTGCAGACCCAGAGTTCACCCTTAGCCACTCAGAAGGGACTACAGCTGACCACTCCCAGCCAAGTAATGGAATTGATCAGGGAAAAATACATTTATCCAACATTTTCTGCAAACTAATTTAATCTAAAATAGTTTCTTGACTTCCACTTCATGAAGATGTAAGTCTAGCCCATCTGCTGTACAAGTGCTGCTGATGTTCCTGAATTTTTCCGTGACAATCTCTCCAACATCTGCAGCTTTACTCTCCTTTCCAGAACGTACTGAATCTCATTTTTGCTTGGCTTGGACCTTCCTCCAGGTTTTCTTTAATCCAACACCCCCCGCGGGTTCCACAAAAAATAATGAACTACCACATAATATTTAGAGTATGTTTTTTGAGAAAAGGAAGTTATCATTTAAGGGGTTTTTGTAACTTCAAAGCTGTGAAGGTACGTACTACCAGAAAGAGCTTTTGTGCATTCAGTGAAGCTGTGGAATACGCAGTTGAAGCCAAACATAAAGCAGTTCAAAAAGAGTTATAAAGATATGATGTTCATAAATTAATTAGAAAGGGAAAATGTTGGAATTCAGTGAATTTAGTAGATTTTATGATGTGATGTATATATTATATCTGAAATCTGTTTGTTATTATTACTGCAGATTATGTCAGTAAGGAATCTGACTGAATATTGACCAATAGCTTATGCAAAGGGGTGGGATTAAATAAGTGTGCACTTCTTCCCACTCCTTTTTGATTTGTAACTGAATCAGAATAGTTGAAGCAATGTTGAAATGTATTACCTTTATTTTGTATACCATTTTTTTCTCTTCTTTTCTTTGGTAAATGAACTTTGTATATTGTTTACATGATCGAAATAAATTAACAAATAAACAAACAAACAATACAGCCTATCTTTAATCAACACAAAATGTGGTCAGCACTGTGTCACGGTGAACCAAGTGAACATCAGTATTTATCACTTGATCAAGCCTGAGCGTTGAGTTTCATTACGAGGCTGCTCCGCCCGTGCCATCTCCTCCTCCCCAGAGTCATCATTGAATAATCTCACGTCACCACTGAGCGCAGCACAAACGTTACATACCACTCAAAGTCGACCGGCCAATCTGAACCCATAATTAAGGGCTCCATCAGGCGTGAGCTAAGTGCAGCCTTTACACAGTGCTTTTTACCCTTGTATTTAATATGCAGCGGTAAAAATAATATATTTGTATATGTCCCCATGCACATACATAATTTCCACCCACTCTGCCTCCGCCCACACCGCCAACGCACGTGTCTCAGCATTTGCATTGCAGTCTGTGAGTTGGCCTCCTCTGGGCTGGGTACCAGTGTCAGGAGTGCCAGTTGTCGGTGCATCTATTTTGTGGTCGCTCCAGTGGTTAAACTGGCTGAGCTGCCAGGTGGTTTTCAGCCAGTGACACAGACATGTCAAGGCTTGCTGGCCAGTGGCAGCGGACCCACTCCGCCATTCCTGCTGGGAGCGCTTCCACAAACCGCTTGAAGAGGATCACATCTAGCAGCCGAGCCTCCCCAATTGGAGCCACCTGGCCTCTACGTCACTCAGCCGCCTGGCCCCAATTGGCCCTCCTGGAAGCATCTGCGTATTCCACAGACCCTGATAATCACCTGGCGGGCATCCTCAAATGGCCTCCTTGGCCCCACAGACAAGTATTGTTGCCAGTACTCCCAGCACCCAGATCCCAGTAGCGGATCTGTCATCCCGCGACTGGGTTTAGGCACCACTGAGACACGAAGAACCCACACGTATACACTCTTATCACGCTGGTTACACTTTATTTAGCACTTTAAGTCGATCTGTGCAGCTTTTCAACAGACTAGTTCCTGGCGCAACCTTCCTTTCTTCAGTCCCAGGTAGCAACTGAAATGGCAGGGCTGATCACAACCAATCAGTCCATATTGTAAGGTAGACCCTACAATAATACATACAGATAAAAACCCAACAATCATATGACCCCCTATGAGCAAGCACTTTGGCGACAGTGGGAAGGAAAAACTCCCTTTTAACAGGAAGAAACCTCCAGCAGAACCAGGCTCAGAGAGGGGCGGGGCCATCTGCTGCGACCGGTTGGGGTGAGAGAAGGAAGACAGGATAAAGACATGCTGTGGAAGAGAGACAGAGATTAATAACAAGTATGATTCGATGCAGAGAGGTCTATTAACACATAGTGAGTGAGAAAGGTGACTAGAAAGGAAAAACTCAATGCATCATGGGAATCCCCCGGCAGCCTACATCTAAGGGAGGGAGGATTCAGGGTCACCTGGTCCAGCCCTAACTATATGCTTTAGCAAAAAGGAAAGTTTTAAGCCTAATCTTAAAAGTAGAGATAGTGTCTGTCTCCTGAATCCAAACTGGAAGCTGGTTCCACAGAAGAGGGGCCTGAAAACTGAAGGCTCTCCCTCCCATTCTACTTTTAAATACTCTACGAACAATAAGTAGGCCTGCAGTGTGAGAGCGAAGTGCTCTAATAGGGAGATATGGTACTACAAGGTCATTAAGATAAGATGGGGTCTGATTGTTTAAGACCTTGTAAGTGAGGAGCAGGATTTTGAATTCTGGATTTAACAGGAAGCCAATGAAGGGAAGCCAAAACAGGAGAAATCTGTTCTCTCTTTCTAGTCCCTGTCAGTACTCTTGCTGCAGCATTTTGGATTAACTGAAGGCTTTTCAGGGAGTTTTTAGGACTTCCTGATAATAATGAATTACAGTAGTCCAGCCTGGAAGTAATAAATGCATGAACTAGTTTTTCAGTGTCACTCTGAGACAGGATATTTCTAATTTTAGAGATGTTGCACAAATGGAAGAACGCAGTCTTAGATATTTGTTTAATATGTGCGTTGAAGGATATGTCCTGGTCAAAAATGACTCCAAGGTTCCTCACAGTGTTACTGGAGGCCAAGGTAATGCCATCCAGAGTAAGAATCTGGTTAGATACCATATTTCTAAGCTTTTCAGCGCCGAGTACAATAACCTCAGTTTGATCTGAATTAAGAAGCAGAAAGTTAGCGGCCATCCAGGTCTTTATGTCTTTAAGACATTCCTGCAGTTTAACTAAATGGTGTGTGTTATCTGGCTTCATGGACAGATAGAGCTGGGTGTCATCTGCATAGCAGTGAAAATGTATGCTATGTCTTCTAATGATGCTGCCTAGGGGAAGCATGTATAATGTAAACAGAATTGGTCCTAGCACTGAACCCTGTGGAACTCCATAATTAACCTCAGTGTGTGAAGAGGACTCTCCATTTACATGAAGCCGATTATTACAGATAGGTTGATCATATTTAAGATTGAAGCATTAATTAATGGCAGGACTTCTTTGAGCAGTTTTGTAGGAATGGGGTCTAAAAGACACGTTGATGGTTTGGAGGAAGTAATTATTGAAGTTAACTCAGAAAGATCGATTAGAGAAAGAGTCTAAAGGTAGCTGTAGATAATATTACATCTGTGGGATGATTATTGGTAACTTGTTCTCTAATGATTAAAATCTTATTTGTGAACAAGTTCATGAAGTCATTACTAGTTAACATTAAAGGGATGGTTGGCTCAAAAGAGCTCTGACTTTTTGTCAGCCTGGCTACAGTGCTGAAGAGAAACCTGGGGTTGTTCTTATTTTCTTCAATCAGTGATGAATAGTAAGATGTTCTGGCTTTGCGGAGGGCTTTCTTATAAAGCAACAAACTATTTCTCCAGGCTAAATGATGATCTTCTAAATTTGTGACACACCATTTCCTCTCCAGCTTACGAGTCATCTGCTTAGGCTACGTGTTTGAGAATTATACCACGGAGTCAGGTACTTCTGATTTGAGGCCTTAGGTTTCACCGGAGCTACAGTATCCAGAGTCGTACGTAGTGAGGAGGTAAAATTATTAACAAGATGATCGACCTCTGTTGGGGTAGTAGATTATTAATCATTAATATTTAATCGGTGATGATTATTGATTCTGGTACATATTTCAATGTAGAAATCAACTGAACTAAAGGTATGACATCTTTAACACTCAGGCTCCTCCTCCTCATTTTCAATAATAATAATAATAATAATAATAATAATAATAATAATAATAATGGATTGCATTTATATAGCACTTTTCTAGGCACTTCCAGGCAATTCCACTATTCATTCACTCTCGCATTCACACACTGGTGGAGAAAAACCATAGTTGTAGCCACAGCTGCCCTGGGGCAGACTGACAGAAGCAAAGCTGCCATATCGCGCCATCGGCCCCTCTGGCAGGGTAAAGTGTCTTGCCCAAGGACACAACAACCAGGACAGAGAGAGCTGGGGGATCGAACCGGCAACCTTCCAGTTACAGATGAGCTTCCCAACCCCCTGAACCACGGTCGCCCCAACCAGCAGCTTTAAGAGTTTCTGTATATTTCGCTATCAAAAGGTAATTCTGAATCTGCTATTTAACGGCACCTGTGTAACAGTATTTACTAATACTAACACTATTTAAAACTATTTATAATTAAAGTAAAGATGTCCTCATAATGGGATGTAAATATAAATATTAATTTAATTTTAATGTAATAATATAAATTAATAAATTAATAATTTATATTATTTAATAATTAATTAATTAATTAATTTAATAATATAAAATTAATACAGGCTTTTAAAAGTTACATATTTTATATTAAAAAATAGTTCACAACATTAATCATCATTAATCAAGTCATCTCACTTTAGTCTTTAACATTGAAAATACTGAAATATTAAACTCCAACAATCAGATGTTTACCTATGCTTGGAAATAGAAAAAAGAACTTCATTCTAACAGGAGAGATCTCTGGGAGAGCAAGGCTCTCTTTATTTATCTTTTATGAAATATTTAGGAATTTAATGGGGCTAAATGAAAGAAATGCAAAACGGTTAAGTAAAATATTTTTAAAGAAACTGTAAAAGCATGCAGCCTGTTTCACTTGCTCCAGCTACCCTTATAAATGAATGCCCACGAAAGGAAAATCCTGAAAAGGATTTCAGAAAATCCTTGGTCCTGCATGCATACAAAATTCAAACAGGACACAGTGTATGCAGCCTTCTTCAGAAGAGAAAGGGGGTGGGGAGAATGCTGACAGGACAATAGGCACACATGCCCCAACCACCTTAGGCACACCAGCACCAGAGCACATTCCCCTCTTACCAATATTATCCATGCACCATGATACACAGGGAGAGAAGCCACCCAGTGCTGAAAATGCCTCATAAACAGCCGGCCAAGCTGGACCACCAGATCCAGTGGCCAAAGGGATAATCTGAAGGAAAGTGCTTTGTGTGGGCAAAAAAGGCAGAGGCAAGCTCTGAACTTTTTCACTCTCTCTGTAAATGGCTGTAAATGAGATCGAGTCCAGAGATAACCTGAAGAATGATATATGTTGTACTGGAGACAACACACTCTTCTCAGTGTTTATTATGAAGCCCAAGTCAGCCAAATGCTTCATGACAACAGAAGTCTGTGTGGAAGCCTCGCCTCCATAGCCTCAATAGCCCCGCTGCCTCAGCGGCTCAATTGCCACTCCTGTCCAGCGAACAAATACTTTGGGGCTCTGCGACAGCCCGAAAGGCAGCACTGTGTATTTGTAACAGAAGCCCCGAAAAACTAACCTCAGATACCTCCTGTGTGGAGGGTAAATGGGAATGTGGATATATGCGTCCTTCAGGTGGACTGAAGTGAACCAGTCGCCTTGGCGCACTAAACATATCAGAGATGCATGTGTGAGCATCCTGAATTTGTATTTTCTGAGAAATCCATGCAGAGCCCGCATTTCCAGGATGGAGCGAAGACTGTTTCACCCCCGTTTAGGGACCAGAAAATACCAAGAGTAAAAGCCGCTTCGACTCTGATCGGGGGCACTATACATATTGCTCTAGAATACGAGCAGACTGCCTGTGCTCTGGAATGTGTTACGCCCTGAAAAGGAGGTGGAGTCACGGCGAACTGAAGCCTGTAGCCCCATAATATTGTCTTCCCAGGCTGAAGTTGTGAGCGTTGCCCATCTCACTCTCCTCCGGGATAGAGAAGAAGCAGCCTCTTGTGTCTCCCCTGCCCTGCCTGCCCCTAACACTAGTGGCAGACTACGGCTGAAACATCTGGTTAACACTGAGCATGCCCAGGGTGTTAGGCTTTTTACAACATTGGCCATGGCGTGGCTGGAGCTTCATCCGTTTTGGGATCCTGAACTGAATGGAAGGCCGGGCAACTGCCCGTGCAAAGGTCTGTCGTGGTGCAGGAGGTGTTGGCTCGATTTTCCGGGGGAGGCAGGACTTGAGAGCCTCATTCTCTCTCTTCCTCGCCTCACATTTCTGCTGCATGGAAGCCAGAGCAGTCCCAAAAATGCAGTCAGGCACAATCGGCATGTCCAAAATGTCCTCCTTCTCCCTCTCTGACAGGTTTGTCAGGTTGAGCTATCTGGCTCGCTTCTGCAACACTATCTTCCCCATAGATTTCCCTGTGGCTTCGACTATGCAGCGCCGCATGTGGAGGCAAATGCCCGTGATCACAGTATTCTCGCCCCGCACATTTGGAGTCTTCATGGCTTCACATAGCTCTGCCTGGTAGCAGCTAGGATGGAGGAAACATTCAGTGCATTTACCGCTAAAGCCACCACTTTGTAGGGCCTTTCAGTCATGGCGGATTGAAAGCGGTCTACCTTTTACGGGAGTGTTGGGCTCCTGGAGGCTGTAGGCAGCTGCGGATAGAGGTGGACTGCAACTACCAGCTCCATGGGGGGCTTACTGAGTAGACCTTGCTTCTCCATGCCCTCAAAAGAAGAAGTGCCCTGTATGGGGTTTCTGCTGCTAAACGGGTGGTTCTTCCAAGAGACGGTTACCTCTTCCAGCAGCTCCGGGAAGACTGGGAGTAATTGCTTCGCCGCTCTGGTAGACTGGGGCAATTTCTTCCCCTCATAACATCATCTGGCAGTCTCAGTTACTCCGTTATGCCACAGGATATTAAGTGCATTTGCACACATTTTGCATATCCATGCTAGGACCATGAGAGGTTGGTCTGCTTGCAGTGTCGGGCGAAGTCTGAGAGGAGTGTATGAAGATTTCATCTTTATACTTGTCATCGGATAAGAGGATTTCTGAGGCATCCTCATCATTATCCTCGTAATCCAACTCCAACATGTCTTGCATTGGTGGAGCCACCCCTGCTAGGTCCAGCTGAGAGCCCCAGCTGCTGCCAGCCCGCTGTTCAGCTTCTGTGACACCACCATCGGCCATGGTGTTGGCTGTGGGCAAGAAGGGGTCTGTTCCTGACAGGCTAGCTTGGTGCACTAGCCATCGTCAGAGATTCTTCATGGTGAACCGGGCACGATGTGCACATGAACCGGAGGCCTTGGTTGCGAGCTGGGCATGTTCCAGCCCAAGGCAACACAAGCAGACCTGGTGAGACTAGTCCATATAGAGAAGAGAAGAGGTTTTTGAATAACAACTATGTAATAGCGCAAGCTATTAAAGGGTGGGTGGCTGTGCCTGACATGGTCATCACGATCACCACCCAATCAGGTTTGCCACAATGAGAAAAAAGCTTCTCAGGAATACGCAGGGAGGCGCATCCCATAATGAGACATTGAAATGAAAGTAAGGAATGAGAACGACAGAATTTCCTTAGGGATTAAGTACTTTGATTCTGATGATTCTGATTCTGAAATTAAAACAAAATAGAATAAAAACCTAACAAATACTTTAAAAAGTAAATGTGCCATGCAGTTTTGCTTCTTAGGATATCCTCATGATCATCACAATACTTTGTTGGTACAAAACAGGAAGGAGCTTGTTGTGATTCTTATTAAGAGCTGATTTTATAAGCTGAAGGATGTTTCAGTATTACGTGTTGCTAAAATCACTCACTAACAGATAGGCTAAAGACGACAGTGACTCGTGCCGTTCATTCACTGAGTATGTAGAACTGATCAATGCAGAGGAAACATGGTTGCAGTTTTCTGAACTGGTAAACTGTGGCTCCTGATTTCCAGGAGGATGTTTACTCAACCAGAACACAAATACAAAATCAATAAAATCTTCAACTTAATTTCATCTCGTGTGCTCTAGAAGCAGCTGTTGATGGGAGAGTGGGCAGAGCTGACTGATCTATGAATTCAATTGTATCCTATTCATTTCAGAATGAATCATTATTGTAATACTACAGGAACTAAGATGTGAAAGTATGACCCTCTATTTATCTGCATCATATCATGTTCATTTGGTTTAATAGAATGGGACTTTCATGTGTGCCTTTCTTTAAAATAGAGTTCATATTGTGTATGTGTGGGGGGGGAACCGCCCGACTGCACGTGAATCTCAATTATCCAGCCAATTGGGCAGTAAGGAATATGATTTGTTACTGATCCTAAGAGGGCTTACTTAATGCTTATAATACAGTGTGTGCAAATCAGCACAGTGGAATAACTTATTATTCAGATGGTCATTAAGTATGAAACAAGGTCTGTACTATGAAAGCTGTTTTACCCATAGGAGCTTCAGACAGACATGAATCATGTAAATATGAATTATATTTACAGGGAACTACTTTTACACAGTGCATTCTAGGTAGAAACTACTCATAGTTTTTTACCCATCAAGCCCCAAGTTGCTTATCTCAGCATGGTTAGGTTTCCAGTCTACCAAACTCACTGACAATTGAGAAGACCAGGGGTCTCAAAGTTGTTTTAGCTGTAAAGAATTTATCACACAGAGATGAATTAGTTATATAGAATCATATATTACATTAGCTGAGGACAGAATTATCAGCCCCACTATGAAAACTGCTTTTTTAAAAGTATTTTTGCAAGTGCTGTTAAAGAGCGCAATGGCTTCTGCAAAAATCCTGATTTTATTTTGGATGTTAAATTATTTTACTTTAATTGTTTTCTTTATCTTTTTTTTGCCTGCTCTGAGATTTATTTATTATCCAAACTGGAGCAATCAGAATTATTGTCTGACGGCCAAGAAAAACAGCCAGCAGATTTATTTTCCCCAAGTGGACCTTTTGCTATACTGGTACACTTGATTTTCATAGTTTATTAGTTTATTCGTTATTACAAGCAGAACGGACAGGACCGGGAGATGAGAAAGAGACTGAAGAAGGAAAGAGAAGTTGGGAAAAGAGTTAACTGAAGGAGATGGGAAAGATAAATAGAGGAAGAGCGACAGAGAGACAGAAGACACTGAAAATCTGTTTTACCACCTGTTGAGAAAAACAAGCAAAAAGAATATGAGACAGCAAGGAAACGACAGCATCAACCAATATAAACATAAGTAACAATAAATAATACATGTTGAATTTTCAGTTAATAGCTCTTGGAAACCAACTTGTTGGTAGAAAAATACTTTTTATGCCTTAAAAAATGGTGTTATCTTTAGCGTTTTTTCCTATATTTTGGAAACTATTGCTCAAGACCACTTAAAAAAATTACAAAAAAGTCGGCTCCTTGAAGCAAAATGTAAAGAAATTTTGCACAGTACTTTACGTATAGAAGACTAGGTTGTCCTTTTGCTCAATAAACTTGCACATTTGAAATACAGGATGCATGCAAGCACAAGATGAGCTAAAATAATAAAAGTTTAATGCCTGGAGCCTATCCCAACTGTCATAGGTCGAAAGGCAGGTACACCCTGGACCGGTCGGCAGTCTGTCAAAGAGCTAATCCAAAGAGACACACAACGATTTACAACTGTCGGCAATTTAGAATCAACAAATAGCCCAAACCCTCCAACTGAATGTCTTTGATTGTGGGAGGAAGCTGGAGTATCTGGAGAGATGGGGCACGACATGCAAAATGTTCTCCACACAATAAGTCCCCGGCCAGATGGTGGATTTGAACTGACTGTTGTGAGACAGCAGTGCTAACCAGCATGTAACCCAGCTAATCTTCTAATGTTTGCTAATTCTTGCTCATTTTAGCAATCAATTAACCTATAAGGCTTTTGCTTTCCTTTCTTTACCACACTGTTTATTTATGAATCCTTTTTTATTGCTGTAAATGTGATTTACATGATTTATCTTTGCTATGATTACATTTTTACAATATGGCATATCACTGAAACAGCATAGGTGAAAGCTACAGACAATGCACAGACCATATAGCTTCAGACAACAGACTGATTTCATAGTTAGATTGTTGTATCTCACTGCTGCATTTGACCAAATCTAGAACCCAATCTTACCACTTGGGGACCATCTACAAAGGGATTCAGAGCACTTATCTGGATTAATGTGGAACACTATATATACATGAAACTGAATTTCAGTATTCAGAAAGTGAGCAGGCGTCCATATGGAGCAGTAGGCTCTCTCTCCCTCTCCACTCTCTCCGGTCTATAAACACAATCTATATCCGATAAACACTAGAAAAATCAATTTCAATCTAATTTTAGATTGAATTAGAGTAGATTAATAATTTTTTTTAATTTTAGATGATGTAACGAATAAGACTGGTTTCTGAGTTTTACAGCTGGGGTGGACAAGGCTAAGCATAAGTCTGTTTGGGTCTTTGGTTGATTAATAGGCTGGTGTGAAAAATTGCTTCCACACCGCCCCCTTAGCCTGTGCTTCGAGGTTTCTGATAGTTAGAATGACTCGGGGGTGTTGATTCATTTAAACTAACATAATCATCCTGCTGCAACTGTTATGGAACGGCTGTGTGCAGGCAGGAATAGGACCCAAAATGCAGACTCACGGAAATCAAAGGTGAACTTAAATACAGCTTTAATGCTAAACTCAAATGTAACATAACTGAAAATATCAAAATAAACTTACACCGGAAGACTGACAGAACACACAGCTAGATAAACAGTAGATCGCAACACGGACACAGAGAAACACAGGGCTTAAATACACAGAGGGAGCAATCAGGGAATAGGTAACAGGAGGGAAACACAGCTGGGGCAAATCAGGCCTAACGAGACAAGGGGAAGCAAAACCAGATACATTAACATCAGACATGGACCTTCAAAATAAAACAAGAAACATGACACAGACTGAACTAAAGACACAGATTAACATGCACGCACTGCAACAGAGGGAACAGAGACGTGGGACCAGGGCAGACACAGACACAGACTGGACACGGGGATATAGCAGACAGGGGAGACAGCAACTAAGGATTACACAGAGACAAACCATAAGACATAACTCTAACGAAGAAACCAAAGAATAGAAAAGATAAATAATACAATAAACTCAAAACCCTGGGTCAACGACCCAGGCATCCTAACAGCAACCAGGTTTCTGTAAGGCAGAGTACTGTACTTAAATAATGTCTCATATTTTGCGCAATTATTTGTTGTTGTGCTATCATCCTTCATCTTTTTAATAAATATGTTTTCTGTTCTTAAGCAGGGGTGGTGTTAATTGTGAGCTGGGAAGTCTTGGTTGTAGCATCAACTGCCAATCTCTTTTAAGAATCTAAGATCTGATGAGACATTTGGACCCGTTTACAAACTGAAACTGTGTGATTCTGGGCCTGAACATTGTAGGCCCAGAATCACACAGATTATGACCTGAGATTATAGATGATTAGTATACTGCCCAGGGTCAGCAGCCCAGATTCCCAACCATTAAAGCTTGGTGTAAGTACCGATGCATTGCAATTATTTGGATGATTATATGTATTACATTTGAATTATAATGTTTTTGATGCAAATTCCCAGAAAAATAACTCATGGATTCTCATTTCAAGTCAGAATGTTTATATACAAATGTTCTCATCGTGTCACAAAAAAATAATAATATAAATGTAACAATATCTTTACAAATTTCACAAATGTTTTAGTTCTGCAGATATTTTGGACTTCTGCAGTTTAGTCATTATATTCCCCTTTTGTCCATCTCCTGTCAGATGTGAGTTTATTCCTGTGACTCAGTTCTTTTTCTCAGTAGCAAAAGCGATTGACTACCTCATCAAGAATCACTGATCCTCCCACACTGCCACAGAGTTTGCTGGTCCCCATCCTCCAACTGCTCATCAAAGGGCCTGTGCCTCTCTGTAGCCCACAGTATCCTGCTGTCACAGCCTGCACAGAGACTATGTGATAAAACCTTCTGTCACTCTAATTATACAGCCATTTACTCAATGACTGGAAACTCAGTCTCACAGTGAGTCTTGAGTTTACAGGTTTACAGTCAGAGAATTGCACAAAGAAGAAGAAAGGAATATGATGTAATGTCATAGAGGAAATAAAATCAGCATATTTAATCTGTTTAATATGCTGGTTTACACACACTGCCTTTAAAAACATAATAGAATATTATCACATATTTCACTTTGAGTGATCTTTTTACTTTGTAACTATACCATGTTAGGTCACAACAAAGATAAGTAGCAATTGTTTATCTTTGCAAAGTTACAATTGACTCATAGATAACAGCATTTATGTATGTGTATTCTTATGAGTGTATGCACATGCACGTGGTCCTTGTCTGAGCAGCACCCAACCAAAATGAATGTTAGTCAAATCTGAGTGGATGTACTAGTTTAACAGGTCTTGGTTATTCTGGATACACTTACACCAAATGTAATTTTCAGTGTACTTTGTCCGTTTGTTGCCTTTGAAAACCAAATTTGTGACATTATTAATTTGCACAACACTGAGATTTGAATTGAACAGTAACAATATTTTTGAATGGTTTAATGGTTTTGATCATCATCATCAGATCCTCAACAAAAAAATTACAAACAGTTCAGGGCAGCCGACCCAGAGGCCGACAGCACAGACACGGTTCAGGAGGCCGGCTGCATGGAAAGCACCAGTGCAGACATAGTTCTGGAGGCCGACTGCGGAGACAGTGGTGGCAACGGAGCAGTTCTGGAGGCCGGCCATGTGCAAAGAGGCAGTGGCGTAGGTGAAGCAAATCCAGAGGTTGACCGCGCAGAAAGCAGTGGTGGCGTAGAAGCAGTTCAAGAAGCCACCCATGATGGCCAAGATCCTCAGCCATTGGCCTGGAAAGTGGCCAGCGATGGTGTGGTGCTGGACGTGGACGTGGCCGTGACAGCACAGGACCAGATGGCAGCATGACAGCTGCAGGAGAGGACGTAGGACCAGGCGAGGCAAGGCCAGACAAGGGCATGGACGCCGGCACCATGGCTGTTGCAGGTGGTGGAATTGACGGTGGCATGGCTGCCGCACACAGTTGATCTAAAGGTGGCGTGGCCGCTGCAAACAATTGATCTGACGGTTGAATAGCTGGTGGAGCTGATGTCTGGACAGACTCTCCAGAGCCTTCAGCAGAGACAGAAGACAGCATCGAAACCATGGACAGCTGGATTGACTCTCCAGAGCCACCAACGGAAACAGATGGCTGCATGGAAGCCGCGGAGTGCTGGAGCAGCTCACCAAGGCCCCCAGTGGGAACAGACAGTAGGTGTGCAGATCCCTGGCTGAGGCGACACAGGACCAGCAGGTGCAGAGACCTCTGGCTGGACAGGTGGCTGAGCAGGTGACTGAGCCTGTAACAGAGCTGATGACTGAGCTAGTGACTGAAGTAGAGGTTGTAATGGTTGTTGCAATGGTGGTTGTAGTGGTGGTTGAATTGGTGATTAAAGTGAGGGAAACTGCTGGACAGGCTCACCTCCAACTGAGACAGGAACGGGTACAGGCACCTGCCAGACACTAGCCGCTCCCACCCGAGGAGCAGGTACGCTTGCAGGAGAGAGCTGGTTCACGGCCGCCCTCACCCTGGGAGCCGGGACGTGCAACAGCAAGGCAGCTGCTGTTCCCACCTGACGAGCTGGTACAGGTGCAGAGACTAGTAGAGCCTCAGCTGGCCTGGAAACCAGAGCAAGGACCAACCGAGCCCCAGGCCTCCTCACCCGGGAAACTGATAGGGGTGCAGGGGATGGCTGGACCACAGCCACCCTGGGAACAGGACCACGGAGAGGCTGAGGAGCAGGCTCAGAAAAACTGATTCATCAGAAATTGGCTTTGAACTTCTTCCACCAAGGTGGGCATTCTTTGGAACTATCAGTCTTTGAATTGACAGAATCTGAACTCACAGTCTTTGACTCAGGAACATGGCTTACAGACTTTAATTTAACAGCGTTAACAGTCTTTGAAAAATGATTGTCTTTTACCTGCTGGAGAGGAGCAGAACAAAACAGTTCTCCCAGTCAAACTCTTCATCCAAGAAAGAAATTTCCAAGGTTTCTGGAGTGAGAGTATAGTTATTTGTGTTTGTGGGTTTGGGAGGTGTCTGAAAAAAAAACAGTCATTGTCACCCACGATCATAGGTTGCTCAGCAGGGTTAGTATGACGGCGGTGTGAGCGCCGCTTCCTGAAGCCAGCGCGGTGAACAGCTGAGTCTCTGGTGTGCAGAACGGCAACGCCGAGGCTGGTGCTTGTGCGTCTGAAGAAATGCTGAGGATTCCCGCCTGAAGTGGCCGCGGCTTAGGTGCAGGCGGAGCAAATGGTGGGGGCTTTCAGCAGCTTCTGGGATCTCTGAGAGCCAGCCGAGTCCCGTGGAAAATGCGCTCATAGTCAGGGACGCACCATGGCTTCCAGCGGAGCTCTTCCTCCAGCTGGGCTAAAGCTGCCTCCAGCCGCTCAAACAGTTCGAAGTCTGCTGGGTCCATGTTGTGGCCGGATCGTACTGTCACAGTTTGTGAGGTAAAGCATGTGGAGATGATGGAGAGTGGACCCAAGTGCAGAAAAACAGAGGTGTAGATGGAGGTTAAACTGTAAGTGGGTGTTTATTTAAAGGAAGAACAAAAAACACTACAAAGCAACAACGAAGGGAGGAACTGAAAACAATAACAAAACCTAGTGTGGGAACAGCTAAATAAGGGAATAAGTAATATGTAATAATTCAAAAATACAAAGCAGTGTGTCACTGACCTCGGACCGTGACACTTGTACTATTTCTTCTGGACTAAACACAAATTTCATTGTGTAATGTTTCCTAAAAAGCACTTAGGTATAGAAATAACTGCATGAGTGAATGAGGCGTGTTATATGAAGAGCAGAGTAGAAAAGTGCTATTTAAGATCAAGTCCATTTCCCATATATGATAGAAATAAATAGTTATAAAACAAAATTTGGCTTCTCTAATTAATACATATAATCGACAACATTACACATATAGAAGATGTTTGTGATTTTTCTCAAAGAACTGTTACATTTGACACGCAGGAGAAAGAAAAGCACACGCTGACCTAATATATGTTTGCCACAAAACATTTTACAAAAATTTCAGTTTCAAGAGACTCCGGTGTGCCATCTCATTAACAGAGATTGGCAATGACAAGTTAGGTGGTAAATATGGACAATCTGGAGCACAAACACAAGACGGTCACCATAAGAAAACTTGTAAAATGATGGCTAGTGGTGTATGTATACTGCAGGCAGTGTTGGGAAGGTTACTTTTAAAATGTATTCCATTACAGATTACAGAATACATGCCCTAAAATGTATTCTGTAACGTATTCCGTTACGTTACTCAATGAGAGTAACATATTCTGAATACTTTGGATTACTTAACATATTACCATGCATTTTACAACTACGTGAATGTACTATTGCTGTGATTTATTACTATTACTGAAAGTCCGCGGCTCCGAACCGTAGTAAAGGGACCTCTGGCTAATACGGTGGGTTCCATGTTGGGCTCGTAGCCGAAAAATAGCTTTACTTTGTTGTCTGGGTCAACTTTGCTAGCGAGAGACAGACAGAGGCGTTGAAAGGCTGCTCCAACGGAACTTATTGTTTCGGAGGAAAACACGAACAAAGCGTACAGTCGAGTTTTAATAGCTTACTTACAGCTGGCTTGTCAGGCACTCTTCTTGGCTACAGTGGTTATTATTATATTTACATGCTTCCAGCTCCCGCTCTCGATAACAACTCGTACTTTTTCCACTCTCTTTTTTCTCCCTCCCTTGCTCACAGACACATAACGAGTATGGCAGTCCATTCTCCCTGCAGCACGGACTACACTGCCCATGATGCTACATTCTGCCTATTAGCTTAGCACAACAACAACAACAAAAAGGCGCTCTCTCACCCAGGAAACACACAGAGCGAGAGCATCACCCTGTAACCATGGCAACCGCAACGCTGCCGCCTGGAACAACAGAACATAGCTGTCAAACAAAACCGAAACAGTCCTGACCCGCCACAATATGAAACAGGAAAGTACCGCTGTGTAATCCATTTATTTCAACAAAGTAACTGTATTCTAAATACCACCTTTTTAAACGGTACCTGTAACGGAATACAGTTACTCATATTTTGTATTTTAAATACATAACGGCGGTACATGTATTCCGTTACTCCCCAACACTGACTGCAGGTAATGCCAAACATGTGGCAGCCAGGGTAAAGACAATGCAGTTTAATCCAAGATCTCATTACAATTTAATTCAATACGTTTTTGTTTCTATAAAGCACCAAATCACAACAAAAGTCACATAAAGCCACTTTATATTGTAAGACAATAATGAGAAAAGCCCACCATGCCAGCCCTAAAATTATAAGACTGTGCAGACATATGTCAATATTCTGCTTATATCAATGCTTTTTTTTTTCTATTTCGTGCAAGATTGATTAGATATGTGCAACCCTTTTTTTGTTTTTTTACATTTTAATATTTTGAAAAATAACCTTATTCTTTTTTTTCTTGTGCATTGATTGGGGCCCTGCACCAAATACTAATTAAATATACCTTCATGTTATGGACGGAAGTCAGTTTAAATTCTCCTCTATAAAATGGTGTAAACATATTTGTTACTGTAGTTTTATTTATAATAAAAAGTATTGGCAAATATGACTTAATGCTTTGGATATCAATTTTTACAAATATGTTTTAATCTGTTTTAGCTTACTGAAAGCTCTGAATTATAATGTATAATATAATGTATTATTATTACAAAATCAAAAGTGTGTAGACAAGAACTACATTTCCCAAGGGCCATCCTGCAATTAAAGTTCTTTTGACATAAGAGAACTCAGGAATGTCAGTACGGGGAGATGGGAGTGGGACAGCTAAGCCTGAGCTAGAGGTTTGATCTGTTTGAGCTGGCAGCAGGTCGACACATGCAGGAAAAAGTTATTTAGTATACCTATGTAAAAAGGGTTTGCCTGCACCACTTACATATTGGCTAAAATAACACAAACACATTGTTTTCTCTTAGAAATGAAGTAAGCTAAGTAAGCTGGCTTTGAGTTTCATAGCAAAGAGAGTTGGGTTACTGATACATCTGTTTGATGTTTATGAATGCTTATTCTTGCAGTGGTTTTAAATTAAGGTAGTACTAAATTGCACATAGGTGTGAATGGGAGTGCGTTAGCCCTGTCACCTGTCCAGGGTTTACCCTACATCTCGCCCTGTGGTAACTGACCCACCCAACAACCTTGATACGGGTAAGTGGAAGAGAATGTACGGATGGTTCAAATTACTATTTAAAGTTGACTCAACATTTCTAAGCGCCAGGGCTAGGCATGAGCAGGAGAGCAGGAAGGTAAGGAAACAGAGGCACAAGGGGATTAGCATTAACACAAGGAGTAACAAAGCATAAGCAAAACATGGAAGGCAATTTACCACCGTGAGGTAGCAGACAATCTGGGAGAGAGTGGAAGTCTGAGCTGGTGTTAAAAACTGGCTAATGATTGCTGCTGATGAGTCACACATGTGATGAGGCTAAATGAAGATCTTATATTAATGAGATGACAGTTCCTATCCACATGTCCAATATAGATCTGAACACACAAAAACATCTAATGCAATTAAATTTATTTAATTTAATTTATTTATTTAAATCTCTGTGTTATTACTGTTGTGGTGAAGCAAGAGCTAAGCATGAAAACAAAGCTGTCGGTTTACCAGTCCAGTCCATTCAAGAGCAACTCAGAGTAGAGCTGCTGCTTGGGATGGTGCTACGATGGTACTAGGATGCTTCTGGATGCCTCCTAGGTGTTGTATTCCAGCCATATCCTAACCAGAGGAGGCCTCGGGGCAGATCCAGGACCTTCTGGGGAGATTATATCTCTCAGCTGGCTTGGAAACGTCTCGGGCCCACCCTCCAATGACCTGAAGAAGGTGGCTAGGGGAGAGTACAAAGCTAAGTCTGGGTCAGCTCAGAATGTTTTAAACTCTGATCCTATGTGTGTCACCCAGCAGGCAATGAGTTTAGATGGAGCCAATGTGGGTGAGGTGACTCGCCCTGCACTACCTACCGTGAAGGCCGGGTGTCTTGCCTGCTTCCACTGATAAGATGAGCAAAACCTTGAGTAGCCCTGCAGGTAAAATTCTCACCTGTTGACAGAAGCTCCCCCCTCGATTGGTGCACTTGTCAATTAACTGGATCATTTTAGGGGCCTGGACAGTAGGCCTCAAGGGCCTTTTATTTTTAAAGGGCTGGATCAACCTGTAGGAGCTATATACATTCATTAAGAGTAATACTCAGATTTTTTCCTTCTCTATTTACTAAAGGTTAAAAAATGAATCCCACTATTTTAAACTTTAATTGTGATCATTTCTATGAAAACAGTTTAGCAGGACCAAAACAAAAGCAAAATCAAATAATATTAGAAAACATCACCATATAATAATCTAATAACCTGAATTATACGTTCTCATGAGCTCTTATGTTGAAAAATCTCTGAGCTAATGCTAATTTTGTTCTGATCTGTTGTAGAATAGAATAGAATAGAATAGAATAGAATAGAATAGCCCTTTATTCTCATTGTACATGTGCAACAAAATTGTGGGTGCTCCACAGCAACTGTGCAGGTATAAAATACAAATAAGACAGCAGGAATAAATAAGAAACATGAGAGCTATATACACACAGGAAGAAGGCAGAATAGAAAGGCATGCGTTAGAAGCACAGGTTGCAAAGTGCTTGAAGTAGTGCAATGATGTTTGAAGGGGCGAGTGCTCAGAGTTAAAAAGAAAAAAAAAGGGCACAGGCTGAATAACAACAACCCACATTCATCAAGAGTCTAACATGGAATCACATCATACTATATCACTGTCATCAGGTGGGGACAAAGCAAAGCAGACGTGGCCTGTTTTACCTGATGGGTACATTGTTGCTGCTGATAGTGCTGGAGGGCAGGGCTGTGTTCATCTAAGACTTACACATTAAAAGGTTCACAAGAGAGGTGGTAGCTGATTAAACAAGTGTTATGGGATAATAATAAAATGCAAAGATTGGTGAGAACATTTGGAACCATAAGGAAACAGATTTAAAAAAAACTGTGGGAAATAAACTGAAACTGGTAGAGCAAAAGAAAGGGGCGGGTAGGGTAAGAATGTAACAAAAAATCTATACAGATGAAACACGCACACAGTGTGTTTTTTTTATATCAACTACAATAATAATTATAGTTATGTGGATATGCATATCACATAGTTTTTAGTGAAATATAAGCCCTTCAGTAAGGCGGGGAAACACCTGTTACTTACTTTAAATATGTTCCCTAAGCACACCGAGCTACAGACCCATGACAACATTACCCAGACAGCTAGCAGCTATGACCTCCAAATTTACTCATATAAACATTGTGCAAAGTAAGAAAAATAGAACACTGGGCTGATTTAACTGCATTAACACTTTTATTTTCATATAGAAAAAAGTACTTGATACTGCTCGGCTGAACAAGAAAACAAGTATACTGCCACTGTTGAAGCTGGTGTTATTTCATAATATTTTTAAATATATGAAATAACGTTTTATGCTTTATTTTTGTACGATTTAAAACTTTAATAACCTTACAATAAAACAAGCCTATAAAACATCTTGCCTCACATTTAATATTCATCTTGAAATGAAGTTTTAAGTTTCCCATAATTTTGTAATGTATGATGTGAAATGTATTTATTATTCGTATATCTGGTGCTGAATCACAAGAAGGAACAAAAACAGTTTGCATAACAGTAAACTGTCTACTTACCAAATCAATGTGCCAAGTACAAGAATCACAATGATGCCAACAATAACCACTTAAGTTGAAGAGTTGTCCATCAGCAGTAAGTGCTGGATGCAGATTTATCTGCACGAGAGGAGGAAACTATCCTCATCATTATATCCTTCTCCTAAGAAGAGTTTGCCTTTTGAATGTTTCTTTGCAAAGTCACACAGAAATATATATGTATCGTATATATATAAAGTATGACCTAGGTTGCACACTCTCGATCTAGTTCTTCTCTTTTTTTCTAGAAACAAACAATAAAAAACAAACAAACAAAAAACCCAGACAAAGTAAAAATTGATTAACTAAATATAAATCAGTAATTTTACTTATATTCATGTACACAGCTGTCATATACAACATTACATGCATATAAATAAAACATCTAATATAGTGAAGGAGAGACAGAACCACACAACCTCTAAGTTGTAGCTTTCTGAAGTAGAATAGAAAGTACATGCACTTAATTATATTCCACCACTGAAAAGCAACATTTCAAAGTATAGGTTTCTGATTTAAACAAAGTCACATAAGTGAATACTGAATATGTTTAAATAATCACCACATTAGTATCTACAGATATGGACCTATACAACACACACAGTCAGAGCAAACCCACTGCACCACCCCTCCTCTGCAACACTGCGTCACAACAGTGTCAATTAAAGGGTTTGAGAGATTATTTCATGTTTTTACTGTTTTTAGGAAACAACTGCTATAAATCTGTATAATTTGTTCAAATGAACAGACTGGAGAATCCATCTGTCTAAGCTGCATTTCAGAAGCATTTTCACTACTGAAATAGCAGCAGATAGAAAGTACTGGATACAAATGACTCTCAAACGCCCGACCAGTATCTAGACTGGTGTAGACCGTTCTGGTTAACTCAGTCGACTATTACAGACACTGTGTGGCGGAGCTGACTGTAAAATCAGTGTGGTCTCACTGATACAGATGTAATCTTAGTTATGGTACATGTATTTATTTTGCTGGCCATGTTTAATTTGTGTAGATTAGTATAAATTGATGTTGCATACTAGGTTTTGCTAAATTATTTTATGATTTTACACATTTGAGTTTATTATCTATTTAATTACTTTATTATCACTTATCTCTCTTTATAATTTTCTTTAAAACATTTAAGTTATTTCTTATGGCATTTTGTTGGGTAATTTGGGTTCCTACCCAGTGTTTATGGTGGGACTGTTTATGGTGTGACGTGCCCTGTGCCCTGTGCCGTGTGCGTGGAGGAGTCAATAAACCTTTAAGATAAACTGTAGCCCACATCACACCCACTGCCCAATGAGACTGGAGAACACTACCACAACCAGAAATCAGAGTTACGCAGATGTTTACATTTCCACAATCCACAGTCCAGGTGAGTCCACGTTCTCCTGTGCCTGTGCCAGGGCGGAGGTGTCATCACCTCACCTGGAGCTAATCTGGAACAATGTGCTGCAGATGTTAAGGACCAGCGTTGCCGTCTCTTCACCGCCAGTTCACTGCGTTGGTAACAGGCTCCCATGCTCCATGCTTTTGTCGCTAGTCTGTGTACTTACCTCGTTCTCATGTGCTTCAGTTCTCTGGTCACGTCACGGCTCCACTCCTCGGCTCAGCTCGCTATTCAGACACCCACCCACACTCACTGCTGTTCATGCTCCATCACCTGGAAGGTTTCCAATCTTACACCTGCCTGCCTTCTTGCAAGAAGGCCTGCACATGGCTGACCTGAACTCAGGGCAGCCATCATCTCTCCACTCGGCTCACCGGGAATATCGCCTTCTCCCCTCAAAGCATCGCTGACTCCACCTGCAAAGTAAGCCATACCCCTCTGTTAAACATATGTACACCTGGAGGAGTTCTCTTTTGGTCCCCTCTCCTCAGTGCGACCACTTGTTACAAGCCACGCCCTGTGCCTGTCTTAAACCTGAATACTAGTTTTCCTAGACATGAACCTCACAGCAAGCATACTTGTACTTCATGTTCACTCAACCGTCTCTGCACTTGGTCCAACAGGTGAGCCTCTGGCCCTCTGTGACAACGGCTCTTCTTCGTAATGGTCACGGCCACAGTGCATGTGTCAAACTGGCTATGAAGTGACGCGGACAATACCTGAATGATTCACCAGAGTAATCACTAACCAGATTCATTCTTCTGTTTTGTTGCATCCAAAGATCAAGTTGGTTTACATCTTCAGTTTCATTTAGCCATGGTGACATCAGGTTTAGGCCAAACTTTTTCAGGAGAGCTTGTCTTTGTGTGAAAACTGTAAAATTCGGTGTGTTCTGAGTAACATGACCCTAACCCATCCAGGGAAAAAATATTAGAGCCATGGCTTTTAAATCTGAGGCCATATTTCAAAACCAGAGGAGTGCAGCATCTGTCGTGTTATTGTACTGGTGTGTTGTGACAGAGAGAAATAAACATGACCGTGAACCTGTCATTTTATTGGTTGATCTATGTTCCTGTCCTTGCATGTGACCTCAAGCTATCCGTGACCAAAGAATAAGATCTGAGTGGATAAAAAGAGCCGTCTCTGAAGGGTGTCTGGACTCAGCTGTTCCCACTGTGAGCCGACTGTGGTTCAGGGTGTGAACCATGGCCACCATGGCCATTTACCAACTGAGCCAAGTTACAGCAACCAGCTCCACAAATCTCAGTTCTTTAAATTGCAAAAGTAACATACAATTAATTGTAATTATATGTTACAATTATATCTTAATTATTATATCTTAGTTATATTTAACTAAGTTGTAGGGCTGCAACTATTGATTATTTATGTCAATTATTCCACTGATTAATACTGTGAGTAATGCTTTTATCAAGTACAAGTATTCAAAAGAGAAAAAACACAGTCTTTCAAAATGAACTATTCATTAGTTTTCATTTTAGCAAGTGCAATGTTTTGAAGTTTAATTCTGTACAACCTCTGTAACAATAAATAAACCCTTTAATTGTATTTACGTGCCTTATACAGACTCCTGCGCCACATTAAACCATGATGACATCATTGTCACTGCTGCTGTTGTGTTATCAGTCTTTTGTTGAAAAACTGGGGCCTGTGTGAGTTGTCAAACCTTTTAATTCACACACTGCTCATGTTTTTATTGCATTTGTGTGTTAAACAGTCACGTTTACATGATGACAATAAAGTAAGTAAAATTTATTTATACCACGCTTTCACAGATAAAAGTCACAAAGTGCTTCACAATACAAAGAATAAAAATAATATATAACAATGTAAAAGACTAAAATTCAACATGAAAACAACAAATTAGTTGAAAGCTTGTCTATATAAAAATGTATTTTTAAAAGAATCAGTGGAGTCAGCGTAAAAACAGTGGGAGAGAATTTCACAGCCAGAAAGGGCCGATCACCTACAGTTTTAAATCGTGTGTGGGGCCACCAGCACACTCTGACCTGATGACCTCAGAGCTTGGGAAGATGAGGCACTACAAGGCATCAGAACAACAACATTGTGTTGAATCTGCTGACAACAGGTTCAGTTAAGTTGACATGATAAAGTTGCAAAACACAAATGTTCATTATTAATGTTGTGAGGTTATGTTCGTTGTGGGCTGTATCTTCTCTATTTAAATATTCACTCCAGTAATTAATTTGCCCAGCTCTATTAATCTCAGGTTTAAACATTTTATTCATGGTGCGTTACATTAACTGGGATGTTCATTTAAGAAACAGAGCTGTTACTGTTCATGCTATGTTTAGCGACTGAAATCCAAAAACTAAAACTTCCTAATGTGTCCTTTAATTAAAGTCCCACACTGCATCCCTTCAAACTAGTAAAACTGTTTTTTAAATAACTGGAAAGGTTTATGGTCATACCCTGCTACTCTAAATATGACAAAAGACTCTTCTGTCACACCCTCTGGTTCTTGTTTGTTACACCAACAAATGGTAGCCTTACATCAGTGATCTTATTGTTTTCTTATTAACAATAAGAATTAAAATGTTTCAGCTGACAGTAATGTGAACATACAACAGCAAAACAAACATGAAGATAGTTATAGTTGGCATTAACAAGGGAGCAGCAGAAGACAGTAACTCCTGTACCTGTTTATAGAACCACAGGGTGAACAATTAGAAAAAGAGCATGTTAGCATTTACAGTTGGGACATCTTCAAAAGTGTGACTCTTTTTTAAATTGTTTTTGTTCCCCAGAATTTTCAGAAAACTGTTTGTGGTAATAACCGTTCACAGGTGAAACTTGAAACAGCTCACTCATAACAGTTAACCTAAATCCTTGAGGTTACTCATTGTTTTGTCCAGATTCCAAACAGAGTTTTTTACTCTGCCCGATTAAGATTTAACTTAAGCCCGACTCCAGGTCCATGTCATCTGCTGTAGATGACTTAACTCATGTAGTCTGTTGCTGAGGACGTGGACCTTAGTGGAGGGCTTGTTTTGTCCAATCCAGTTATCTCTTTCAAATGTGTATGGCAGGTCTTTAGGACAAGTCAAACTTTTACTGTAGATCACAGGTGTCAAACTCCAGGCCTCGAGGGCCAGTGTCCTGCAGGTTTTAGATGTGTCCTTGATCCATCACAGCTGATTGAAATGGCTAAATGACCTCCTCAACATGTCTTGAAGTTCTCCAGAGGCCTGGTAATGAACTAATCATTTGATTCAGGTGTGCTGACCCAGGGTGAGATCTAAAACCTGCTGGACACCGGCCCTCGAGGCATGGGGTTCGACGCCCCTGCTGTAGATCAAGCCCCACAGGACTGCACACCCATTTGCCACCTCAGATTTTATAGTACTGTGCATCTTTCAGTGATGATGCCAACATCTCGAAAAGTCTTGAATTCTTGAAAATGTGATGCTCCATTATCAGCATCGACAGTTAACAACAGCATGCCAATAACAGTTCCACCTTAGTCAAAAAGTTATGACATTTACAGGATGAACAATACAGATAAACAACATAATGTCTAAAAAAAAAAAATTCCTTTATCAGTTGGGCTGTAACAGTGCTGCAGCTTAGCAGGAACTTTTTAATAAGGCTGACAGCATCTTGATTTAAGTATACACGTAATGCTTTCAGTATGAATTCCTGTAGCAATAACCCTTTTTTAAACTCTATCCAATTATATGAAGAAGCACATTAAAAAGATTCTTCATCATCTCCAGTTACAAATGTGTCATTTTGCCAAATGTGATGGATAATTATTGCTTTTCCCAAAGGCACATAAATCCAAATTTGAGTGATGGAAGGTCCCTGCTCTTCTTTCTTTAGTACTGCGCATGTGCAAATGTGCTAAAGAAAGCGTTAGTTAGTCCCTCAGAAGTGAGATGTTTATATTAATTTGAATCTGGTGGACTTTGTAGCCTTACCATCTCATATGATCATTTAATAGGAAGAAACCTTATTATTTTGACCATAACAAATAACATTTGACCATAACGTTGTTATGATTTTACCACAGAAATATGTAAACAGTGCACTGAATGCATGAAACAGCTCATGCTTTCCTTGTAAAGTGAGTGAATAATTTCATTTTGCTGGGTCTGTTTCGTTCATATGAATGTTAATGCATGTATGAATATCTACCTTAACATGAATTCAATTCAGTTTTGTTCAGTTTTATTTTTAAGGTGACAATTAATACTGTCTATCACCTCAAGACTTTTTACATAATAAGGTGGACCCATTCATAATGATCATGAAATCCCCTATGAGCCAGCGCTTCATGACAGTGAGAAGAACTCTCTGTTAACAGGAAACAATCAACAGCATGGTAAAAGCACTTCCTAACAACAACAGCACACACTACCACAGCTGGAAAACAATGTCATCAATTTTATGTAGAAACTGTTTCATGATCTAATGATCATTTTTGGGGCTCTTTGTGGGGGTTTTCTTGCTTTTCTGAAGTATGGAAAATCTCATGTCTTGCATGACTTTCATTGGCTTTCATTATTCTTAACAAATACATGAGCAAAAAAAATTTTCATTTCATGAGCGTAATCAAGTTAATCAGCCCGAACACGTAGACATCAGCAGCCGCGCACACAAAGAATCCACTGCACAAGCAAGAGTGTCTGCTTTGCATGCGCTGCTACAGTTTCGTGCTCTGGCGCGTATAAACGTACTTTTGACTGTCTGGAGGCGGAGCTCAAAGGAGGGTGTGTACTGTTGAATTTAGGCGTGAAGAATTCAGTTGCACCCATGAAATAAAATTATTTGCTTGGATTATGTTTTATGACATAAACATAATTCCATATGCTAGCTCAAACCTAACATCAGATGATTTTATATCGAGACTGTATTTTTTTAATTTGCAGTAAATAGCACTGCTTCCATTATAAGAACTGACAGGGTTTGACAACAAAGTTAGTAGTGGCAAAAGAGATTTAAAAGTCAATGATGTATTTGGAGAATGTATTTTTAAATCAGAAGGTCAAAGATTGCAAACGCAGCTGGAGAACATAATTATGTGAATACAACTCACTAACCTCCACATAAACTGGATCTTTGATTACTGAACGTTACCTGCCTTTCAGGCCTGTTAGCAAAGCCAACTACTGTTGAACAAGGCAAAATAGTATTTTTCATTTTATGATGGTGTAAATTATTTAAACAGTTTCTAAAACTGACAGGCTATATTTCACATGGCTTGGTAGTATTCATCCACCTGGCAAGACAATACAAAGAGCTGCAATCACTCTGATGATTTCTGCTCCAGTGAATGTGTGTGGGCAGAAGCCACGGACTGTGGGTTGTGAAACTAGGTGTTGGCAGCATTCCAGGTGGATGGAGGCTGAGAGACGCCTCAACACGCTGAAATATTGATTCAAAAAGCTGAAGGCAACTGCAGGCCATGGGTTACATTTGGACAATACATGCAGCAGTGTGTAAAAGTTCAATCCATGCATCTGCTCAAAGTCTTACAGGGTTATATCATTTGAGTGAAAAAGGTTTCGCTGAGTGCCACCACAAGACTGCATTTACATAGATCCATTGATTTTACATATTGCAAACAGGTCAGGTCATATTTATCTATATATCTATGTGCACATAGAATTATATACATATAGAGATCTACTGTCAGCCATTTTATATCTAGCTGGATGCCTGTACTACTTTAAGTCATTATAAAAACAATAAACAAGAACTTGGAGGTTCTTTTTTCATTCCACCACTATGTCATCTGTATCTTTTGCATTGTATTGACTTTCCCAGCCAGTTTCACAATAGAGATTGACAGACCACGTGACTTTCGCGCATTGCATGCCGGTAACTCGTGGCAAAACAATCCAAGTACCGCATCAAATGCAAGCATTTGCAGCACCGCAAAACGTTCATTCTCCGGTTCCAAAACCTTCTTGCTTTTTCTTTGCCCCCCAAAAGAGGTATGTACAAAACAAAGGAGAACAATGCCGGACCGTACAAAGACAGACTTGATGAAAAGTCAAAGAAAAGATACGAGGAAAAAATCAAAGGAGTGAAAGGTTTATACCCTCACGAGCACACAGAGTGGACAAAAGATGTTAGCATGCTGCCCAACTTTCAATACGCTCATATTTATAATTATACGGTTCTTGGAGTGAGTGCATACACTCATGAAGTTTAGTAACTTCAGGTCACTGCAACAAGTCCAGGTACAGTTTACTGACGGATGGGTACAGGACCATGAAATGCATCGTGTAGAACGAAAGACCATCATACGTATCATAAGTTTACCAGTCTCACAAATCGTCTTCATAAATACACATTTGTTAACCGTTTATTAATAGGATCTTTGAGCTCAACGGTAATTAATTAGTAGTGGAAATAATTTCTGGTTCGCATTACAGAAATGTAGCAGTGACAATAATATTGTATGCTGTAATTGTACTGGGCAATTAGTGATACAAAAAAAACTGTTTTATCCTGTGAATAAAAGTATACGTTTTTGTCAATGTACCATGGTAATAAATGAAGCGAAACACAATATTGTGTCAGGACAACTCATTATTTATGCACAATAAACAAAGGAGCATAGCGCGACAATTTCTGTTCAGCGCCAGACTTGCTTGTAACCTATATCACCAATTATGTTATGAAAAAAAAATAAATTAACTACTACAAAACACTGACCTTTGTGGAAATGTTTGGAGCAGACTAACCTGTGAGCTGGAGTGTTCTGGGACGTTATATTTTGTCTTTGAATGGCTGTAATCCAGGCCATCCGTCGGCTCTTTGTTACTTCGGAAACATGGCTCGAACAATTTCTCTTCAACGACGTAATCCGATAACAACTGATCTCTTTACCCGTCGGCTTCCCGTGGCTGTCATGCAACCGGCTATTGCAGTTAATAATACAACCGCTTCTTGCCAGTTTTTTGTGTTTCTTTTTATCGCTGTGTAACTGATTTCAATTGAAAGCCTGCGTGCTCTAGTACCTCTTGCCATGAGTTCCCAGAATTCTTTGCGGTTTTACCCTTGAATGATGTCACATTTTCAATCTCTATAATTGAGATGTGTATTTGTCTGATTTGAATAATGATAAATAAATAAACATACATTTTCCTGTCTCTTGGGTTGAAACTGAATCACATTTTCATTTAAATGACCTCCAGGTTATACCCAGCATAGATGTTTCTGTACACTATGTCGGCCACTTGGTTATGGCGTTCCATGTATGCCCTGCCTGCTAGCATCTGGCACCCTGCTGTTATGTGCTGGATTGTCTCAGGGGCATCTTTACACAGACTGCACCTGGGGTCTTGCCTGGTGTGATAGACCCCAGCCTCTATGGATCTTGTACTTAGAGCTTGTTCCTGTGCTGCCATGATTAGTGCCTCTGTGCTGTCTTTCAGTCCAGCTTTGTCCAGCCACTGGTAGGATTTCTGGATATCAGCCACCTCCAAAATCTGCCGGTGGTACATACCGTGCAGGGGCCTTTCCTTCCATGATGGTTCCTCCTCTTTCTTGGGTTTCTGCTGCCTGAGGTATTCACTGAGCACGCAGTCAGTTGGGGCCATCTTCGTGGATGTTCGTTGTCTCATCCTGGACTGTGGTGCTGACACTCACCAGTCCCCGGCCTCCTTCCTTTTGATTAGCATACAGCCTCAAGGTGCTGGATATGGGGTGAAACCCTCCATGCATGGTCAGGAGCTTCCTGGTCTTGATTTCAGTGGCTTCTATCTCCTCCTTTGGCCGCCTTATTATCCCAGCAGGGTACCTGATCACGGGCAGGGCGTAGGTGTTGATAGCCTGGATCTTGTTCTTACCGTTCAGCTGACTCCTAAGGACTTGCCTGACCCTCTAAGGGTACCTGGTGGTTGCAGTTTTCCTAGCGGCCTCTTCATGGTTCCCATTTGCCTGTGGGATCCCCAGGTACTTGTAGCTGTCCTCTATGTCTGCAATGTTGCCTTCTAGTAGTTTGATCCCCTCAGTTCTGACTACCTTTCCTCTCTTTGTTATAATCCGACTACATTTCTCCAGTCCGAACGACATTCCAATGTCATTGCTGTAGATCCTGGTGGTGATCAGTGAATCAATGTCTCGTTCACGCTTGGCATAGAGCTTGATGTCATCCATATACAGGAGGTGGCTGACAACTGCTCCACTCCGTAGTCGGTATCCGTGTCAATGATCTCACTGAGGGGGTTCAGGCCTATGCGGAACAGCAGTGGTGACAGAGCATCTCCTTGGTAGATCCCGCACTTGATGGTGACTTGTGCTATGGGCTTGGAGTTGGCCTCTAGTGTTGTACGCCACATCCCCATTGAGTTCCTGAGGAAAGCATTTAGGGTCCTGTTGATTTTGTATCGGTCTAGGCATTCCAGGATCAAGGTGTGGGGAGTCATAGGCCTTCTTGTAATCAATCCAGGCAGTGCGCAGGTTGGTCAGCCTAGTCTTGCAGTCTCGGCTGATTGGTCTGTCTACCAATAGCTGGTGTTTCACTCCTCTGGTATTCTTGCCAATCCCTTTCTGTGCTCCGCTCATGTATTGACCCATGTGCCTGTTCATCTTAGCCTCTATGATGCCTGACAGGAGCTTCCATGTGGTGCTGAGGCAGGTTATTGGCCGGTTGTTGGAGGGGACCGGTTTCTTCTGGGGGTATTTGAGGATCAGGACTGTCCGGCCTTTGGTTAGCCATTCTGGGTGTCTCTCGTCAACTAGCAACTGGTTCATTTGTGCTGCCTGACGCTTGTGGAGTGCAGTCAGCTTCTTTAGCCAGTAGGCGTGAACTATGTCGAGGCCTGGTGCTGTCAAACTCTTCATATTGGAGACCCTTTCTTGGATGTCTGCCACTGTGATGGTTACTGGACCCTGTTCAGGGAGGTTGCTGTGGTCTGCTCTTAGATCCACTAGCCACTAAGCATTGCTGCTATGTGTTCGTCCTTATGAATTCAATTCAATTCAATTCAATTCAATTTTATTTATATAGCGCCAAATCACAACAAAAGTCGCCTCAAGGCGCTTCATAGGTACAGAGAAAAACCCAACAATCATATGACCCCCTATGAGCAAGCACTTTGGCGACAGTGGGAAGGAAAAACTCCCTTTTAACAGGAAGAAACCTCCGGCAGAACCAGGCTCAGGGAGGGGCGGGGCCATCTGCTGCGACCGGTTGGGGTGAGAGAAGGAAGACAGGATAAAGACATGCTGTGGAAGAGAGACAGAGATTAATAACAGGTATGACTCAATGCAGAAAGGTCTATTAACACATTGTGAGTGAGAAAGGTGACTGGAAAGGAAAAACTCAATGCATCATGGGAATCCCCGGCAGCCTACGTCTATCGCAGCATAACTAAGGGAGGATTCAGGGTCACCTGATCCAGCCCTAACTTTAGCAAAAAGGAAAGTTTTAAGCCTAATCTTGAAAGTAGAGATAGTGTCTGTCTCCCAAATCCAAACTGGAAGCTGGTTCAACAGAAGAGGGGCCTGAAAACTGAAGGCTCTCCCTCCCATTCTACTTTTAAATACTATAGGAACAACAAGTAGGCCTACAGTGCGAGAGCAAAGTGCTCTAATAGGGTAATATGGTACTACAAGGTCATTAAGATAAGATGGGGCCTGATTATTTAAGACCTTTTATGTGAGGAGCAGGATTTTGAATTCTGGATTTAACAGGGAGCCAATGAAGGGAAGCCAAAACAGGAGAAATATGCTCTCTCTTTCTAGTCCCTGTCAGTACTCTTGCTGCAGCATTTTAGATTTACTGAAGGCTTTTCAGTGAGTTTTTTGGACATCCTGATAATAATGAATTGCAGTAGTCCAGCCTGGAAGTAATAAATGCATGAACTAGTTTTTCAGCATCACTCTGAGACAGGATATTTCTAATTTTAGAGATGTTGCACAAATGGAAGAAAGCAGTCTTACATATGTGTTTATTATGTGCATTGAAGGACATGTCCTGGTCAAAAATGACTCCAAGGTTCCTCACAGCGTTACTGGAGGCCAAGGTAATGCCATCCAGAGTAAGAGTCTGGTTAGATACCATATTTCTAAGATTTTCAGGACCAAGTACAATAACCTCAGTTTTATCTGAATTAAGAAGCAGAAAGTTAGCGGCCATCCAGGTCTTTATGTCTTTAAGACATTCCTGCAATTTAGCTAATTGGTGTGTGTTATCTGGCTTCATGGACAGATAGAGCTGGGTGTCATCAGCATAGCAGTGAAAATGTATGGTATGTCTTCTAATGATACTGCCTAAGGAAAGCATGTATAATGTAAACAGAATTGGTCCTAGCACTGAACCCTGTGGAACTCCATAATTGACCTCAGTGTGTGAAGAGGACTCTCCATTTACATGCACAAATTGGAGTCTATTAGATAGATATGATACAAACCACTGCAGTGCAGTACCTGTAATACCTACAACGTGCTCTAATCGCTCTAATAGGATATTATGGTCAACAGTATCGAATGCTGCACTAAGGTCTAGCAGGACAAGCACAGAGATGAGTCCACTGTCAGAGGCCATAAGAAGATCATTTGTAGCCTTCACTAAAGCTGTTTCTGTGCTGTGATGAGCTCTGAAACCTGACTGAAACTCTTCAAATAAACCATTCCTCTGCAGATGATCTGTTAGCTGTTTGACAACTACTCTTTCAAGGATTTTTGATATGAAAGGAAGGTTGGAGATTGGCCTGTAATTAGCTAAGACTGCTGGGTCTAGAGATGCTTTTTAAGTAAAGGTTTAACTACAGCCACCTTGAAGGCCTGTGGTGCATAGCCGATTATTAGAGATAGGTTGATCATATTTAAGATTGAAGCATTAATTAATGGCAGGACTTCTTTGAGCAGTTTTGTAGGAATGGGGTCTAAGAGGCACGTTGATGGTTTGGAGGAAGTAATTGTTGAAGTTAACTCAGAAAGATCAATTGGAGAAAAAGAGTCTAACTTAACATCAATGGTACTGAAAGTAGCTGTAGATCTGTGGATGATTATTGGTAATTTGTTCTCTAATGATAAAAATTTTATTTGTGAAGAAGTTCATGAAGTTATTACTAGTTAACATTAAAGGGATGGTTGGCTCAATGGTGCTCTGGCTTTTTGTCAGCCTGGCTACAGTGCTGAAGAGAAACCTGGGGTTGTTCTTATTTTCTTCAATCAGTGATGAATAGTAAGATGTTCTGGCTTGGCGGAGGGCTTTCTTATAAAGCAGCAAACTATTTCTCCAGGCTAAATGATGATCTTCTAAATTTGTGACACGCCATTTCCTCTCCAGCTTACGAGTTATCTGCTTTAGGCAACGTGTTTGAGAATTATACCACGGAGTCAGGTACTTCTGATTTGAGGCCTTAGGTTTCACCGGAGCTACAGTATCCAGAGTCCCATATGCTCTTCCAGTATTGTTCCATCTCCAGCCTTGGTGGTGCTGTTTTCATGTTGTTCCCCTGACACTGAGAGTACACCTTGGCTGGTTCCATGGAGAACAGCTGGTTTATTGTCCTTCCTTCTATCTCCCTGGTGTACCCCTTCAAGTGGCTGGCCAAAACTGTGAGTATTTGCTGGGCAGTTTCCAAGGACTCAGGTATGGACAGGTTGTTGTACTTGTTGTACTTCTTAGGCACCTTCTTTGTTGCATCTTTCTGCAGCTTTGATACTTGGCTAACCTCCCTCCGTGCTACCTTGATCTTGACCTCTAGTCTCCTTCTCCATGGAGGGTACTGCCCCTTGTGGTTGTTCAGCTTGTAGCCAAGCACCTGATCACTGCTGCCGTGGTGTAGATCAGCTTGTTAGTCTCGGTAATGGTGGCAGAAGGTATTGTCCATAGTGCTGCATTCACATCATCCAGTAGATCTTTAGAGTTTACTTCATGTAATTTTGGTAACCGGTTACAGAGGATCCAGGTTTCAAGCTTCACCATGATTCTATCTTTCAGGCAACAATCCTTCTTCTGTCGCACTCGGGGCTTGGTACCCAATCTCAGGTGGGGGTGATGATATCTCCGCCCTGACCTGTTGTCCTGGCTCCCCCCTTGTCGTAGCATCTACGTTGTACCTCGTCAATCTCTAGCTGTGAGAGCAGAATGTTGGAACCCTGAGCTAATAGTTGTTTCACCGTTATTGTGGATGTTGGGTATCAAATATTCCATAGCTCCCTCATCTTATTCATGAATCTTTGTGCATGGGGTTTTGGGGGTTTTATGATTGTTAAGGGTGAAATGTAAAATATTTAATCACATGAAAATGGTTAATAGTATATATATTTATTTATTAAAATTGTGTATTGTACAATGGTGGTGGAAGGTTAAAATCTGAAAACTCACCTGACACTAAAATAACGATTTAGTCCTTAACAGCTGAGAGTATTTAAGGCTGCCGGGTGTTATTAGATGTGAGTGATTGTTTGTGCTGTGAGAAGGCGTGACATGCCAGTAATTGTCATAGCCTTAGAGCTATAAGGGCAAATAAATGCCTCTTGTTTCCACTATACTCTGTCTTGGTCTTCCTCACTGTAAATCCAGCTGCAAAAGGCTGCCCTGTTAAATCTAGTAAGGGAGTCCTCTTCCTTATGGTGCCAAAAAACAAAACAAAAGGTACTGGCACACTTTAACCTCTGACACACATAGTTTTGCCTCGTTCCTCTCTTTTTGGATGTGATATCCACCAGTAATTAATACACAAACAGGACTGCCTTTCGTGTATTACTGTTTAGGCTAAAATCAGATTGACTGGAGGTTTAAAGTGACATAAATAAAATACCTCACCTCAAACGTGTTAAATGTTAAATTGAAAATGAAAGGAGTAGAAAGTAGAGATATTTGTTTAAAAATGTAGTAAGTAAAAAGCTGTCTATTATACTACCAGTCAAAAGTTTGTTTTTTCTTTATTTTGTACTACTTTCTAAATTGTAGATACAAACTGAAGACATCAGATGTATGAAGCAAGATATATGGAATTATGTAGCAAAGAAAAAAATAATAAATAACTCTAAATATTTTTTATATTTTTCCTCAGTATCTCCTCAAAGTAGCCACCCTTTTGCTTTTTTGACAGCGCTGCAAACCCTTGGCCTTCTCTCAATGAGCTTCATGATGTAGTCGCCTAGCATGAGAACCGCCCCAGGAAAGCAAGACCAAGAGTCCCCTCTGCTGCTGAGAATAAATTTGTCCAAGTCACCAGCCTCAGAAATCACAAGTTAACAGCAGCTCAGATTAGAGCCCAGATAAATGCCACACAGAGCTCCAGTAGCAGACACATCTCTACATGTTCAGAGGAGACTGTGTGAATCAGGCCTTTATGGTCAAACAGCTGCTAAGAAACCACGACTAAGGAAAAGCCAAAAAGTAGATTCTGTTCATCTGGATGTAGCGTTTTCACTCATCCAAGACAAAATGTTTCTCCCACTGAAAACGTTACGTCCAGATGAACAGAATCACCTTTTGGGGATTTCCTTACCTGGTTGATTGAGCATGCATCAATATATTAAGGAAAAGCAACAAGCAGAAGAGATTTGTTTTGTCCAAGAAACACAAGGAATGGATGTTAGACCAGTGGAAATCTGTGCTTTGGTCTGATAAGTTCAAATTTGAGCTCTTTAGTTCCACCTGCTGTGTCTTTGTGTGACACAGAAAAGGTGAGGGGATGGTCTCTACATGCATGGTTCCCACTGTGATGGTGTGGGGGGGCTTTGCTGGTGACACAGTTGGGGATTTATTCCAAACTGAAGGCACACTGAACCAGCATGGTCATCCTGCAGCCACATGCCATCCCATAATTGATTTTCCAAAAAGACAATAACCCCAAATTTTTGACCAAGAAGGAGAGTGATGGAGTGCTGCACCAGATGGCCTGGCCTCCACAGTCACCCGACTTAAACCCAATGGAGATGGTTTGAGAGGAATGAACCGCTGTGGCAACTTCATTGCATGAAGCATGCCAGCGCACGGTATCTGGTGTGATCTTATGGCAGTTTAGACATTTACTCTTGCTCTTGCATTTAGTTTTCAGCAAATTCCCTTGTTGCGCTGATTGTGACTTTACTGCAGTTTCCCTGCTATTAGCCACAGCTCTGCTCATATCTCCACATTCCTTGGTCCCAGTGTCATACTGTTTCTGATGCTCATCCAGTTTAGGGTCATAGGGAGGCTGGAGGCTATCTCTGCTGCTACAGGGCAAGAAGATAGGTGGATAGTCTGTTGCAGAATATTCATGTTTTCAAATAAGAAGGCATAATTAGGTGATGGCAGGCAACTGTCAGCCAGCCTCCCATGCCACTGTTCTTGAACCTGCTTATAATATTCAATGAATCAAGTATATTTTACTTGATTTGGCCAAGAACTAAATTTCATTATATTCTTTTTAATTCTCAAAAAGAAACCTTCTGCTCTTAGCAGAAGGAGCCAGTATCTATTTTGTGCAGAAGAGTCAAATGATCCCAGGTTTAGGTTTTGTCAAACCAGCTAACACAAAGAAATCCCTGCTGTGTTGAACTTTCTTCATAGTATACCCCTCTGGTAGCTGCTTGTGTTCTGTTATGATAAGCTAGGCTAACTATATCCTGACTCATGTAACTCAGCATCTTACATTTATCTTGACAATCATTAATGTAATGTACAAATGCTGCATCATAATTTGTCTCATTCTGTGACATAAATATGCACCAAATTATGTTTGTTTGTTGAGGCTGTGTGGGGAACACAAATATATTCAGATGTAATATGTCCACTGTGGTGTCTCGCAGTTCACCAGTACTTCTCAGTGAGTCCAAACGTTCTAAATAGAAAATGCTTCAGAATCTGAATAAACCACACAGGACAGGCCCACTCTGAAGGAGCTGTGGGTCTCTCACTTATGATTCATTACTCCAACAGCTCAAAGTACTCAAGGATGTGTTCAAAGAGTTGTGCAGCTGAAGCTTTGAGGATACTGATTGGGGTGTGTCCTCAAAGAGCATGACTTAACCAACAGGGCGCCACCAGTAGTAGGCAGCTTTCATCAGAGCCCGTGTGGGCATCGTTTCATCAATACTATGTGCACCTGTGGATGAGTCATGCATGCCCTGCTGCATGCCACAATTTCTCACAGTGGTTAGTCAACTTATTATGCTTGAGAAGCTAATGGCAGGGTTAGTATGAAGGATGACCATTGATACACAGCTGGTGTAGGCATCCAAATCAAGCCTGTAACAAAGAGACTTTAAAAAAAAGAAGCAACAACAAAGCATGCCACATGTGGGTACTTCAGGAGAGTTGTGAACAAGAGAAAGGCAAACAGCAAAAAACCTTTTCAAAAAGAGTAAAGCTTGATGCATATTTCCTGCAGAAAGGTTAGTCTCAGGAGAGGCTGGTTGAATCAGGGGCTCTACCAAGGCAATATGACTAGTATAACACCCAGAAAGGCAAGGAAGGGGTTGGTGGTTGTGCTGGGCGCTACATCTCTTCCATTGTGTGCATAGCGGGAGCTGACAACAAGTTGAGGGAGGGGAGTCGATACCACTCTGATGAAGCTAAGCTGGTGTGCCCCCCAGCATCACTCTGCATGGCTTTGTTTCTTTCATTTGTACAATTAGTGTATTCAATAAAAATAATTTGGATTTGTGCATTTGTGTACATACAGAAACATTGAGGATTGAATGCACTAAGACACAACACACTGTTGGCGTAGGCGTAAGACATGAGGGGAAGAAAAATAACTGAAGGATGGGGGGAAGGGTGATCAAAGAAGAAGTAGGGCGAGTGGAGAAAGATGAGCTGGTTCCCTCACTTCCTCCCTCCTCCTCCTGTCTCTGCTTTTTCAAGGGAGATTGAGAAATACAAGGGCAGTCTTCACATCTTCCTCTCACCTGCAATTGAAGCTCCAGTGAATGCAGGCTTTTCTGTTCTGAGACATGTGAAGCTAGAGACACTGGCAACCATAGTCAATTGTCTTCCAGGGACCAGAGCAGGCGACATTGAGGGAGATTTAAAACTGCTGGATAAGGGTAAACGTAAATTCAGTAAAATTATAATTCACATCGGCAGTAATGACACCCGATTACGCCAATCGGAGGTCACTAAAATCAATATTGAATTGGTGTGTAACTTTGCCAAAACAATGTCAGCAAAGTCCGATTGCTGTCTGTCTGAGTGGTGTCCAAAAAACGATGGGCTTCATAGATAATTGGGAAACTTTCTGGAGGAAAGCTGGTCTTGTTAGGAGAGACAGCATCCATCCCACTTTGGATGGAGCAGCTCTAATTTCTAGAAATATGGACAAATTTATTAAACCCCCCAAAATATGACTATTCAGAGTTGGGACCAGGAAGCAGAGTTGCAGTCTTACACGCCTCTCTGCAGCTTCTCTCCTCCTGTTACCCCCCAAAACCCCATCTCCATAGAGACTGTGTCTGCTCCCAAACAGACAAAAATCAAACTAAAAACCAGCAAAAAATGACCTAAACCTAAAAAGTCACAAAGAAAGACTCCAAGTCTCTGTTGGTACATGACTTAATAGTTGATTGATTTACTCTGCCTTACAGAAACCTGGTTACAGCAGGATGATTATGTTAGATTAAATGAATCAACACCCTCGAGTTATTCTAATCATCAGAAACCTCGAAGCACAGGCCGAGGGGGCGGTGTCATGGCTCTGTGTCTCAGGAGTGCGATGGATGCCCTGGATGGATGACATCACACCTGCATATCATCTCAAGAGTTTTGGTGGAGGACTATTTAACCCCGCACAGACGGCTGCTCCATGCCAGTCCGTCAGTCACTTCACAGTGGTAACTTGGCTCCCCGCTGAACCTTTATATGCTTAGTGTCGCATGAGCTGTGCTACTTTTACCTCCGTGTTCTCAGGTTCCTATCGGACGTGCTGTGTTAATCACCTGCCTGTCCTCCTGCCCACCTGTTCTCATCTCTGCCTCCTTGGACTTACCCTCCACGGACGTACTCCCCTCTCTGGGTTCCAAGGTCCGGCTCAGATTGTAAGCCAGATTCCCTGCCTAATAGTGTCTTCCCATTCTACTGCACTCTAGTAACCTTTTCCCCTTTCTGTTGCAACCTTTGACAGCCCCGATCATGGCTCCCCTGTGCTCCTTTGCTTTCCTGGTTTTCTTTGCTGTCCCAGGTCGCTTTTCGTTATATGAATAAAACTCGAACTTGCCCACATTAAAGCGTATTGTGTGTACTTTTGGGTCCTGCTTGTGTGCAAACCACGATTCATGACAGGTAGTGTGGCAGCAATCTTCCAGACCAGCCTATTAATCAACCAAAGACCCAGACAGACTTTTAACTCATTTGAAAGCCTGATGCTTAGCCTTGTCCAGCCCAAATGGGAAACTCAGAAACAGTGTTGGGTGTAACGCGTTACTAAGTTACTAAGTAACGCGTTACTGTAATTAAATTACTTTTCCGCTGAAAAAGTAGAGTAACTGATTACTGTTCATTTTTATGTATTTTAATTACAGTTACTTACAATGTACTTGCGTTACATTGTAAAATAATTAAACTCGTTGAATATCATTATTTAATTTCAATCATTTATCTTCTAAAGGTAAAAGTAAACTCTGCCGCTTTAACATCGCTGTAGTGCAGGTGCACATCATTTCGCGCCAGTTTGCTGCATAGTCGTATTCTAAAGAGGAAGATGTCGGACTCAGCTGAAGCGTGTGGCTGTTTTCTGAAATGGACATATATATATATATATATATATATATATATATATATATATATATATATATATATATATGTATATGTATATAATAAAATATAAGAATCAGACCATTTACCATCTCAATTTATGGAGAATAAAGTGTGTGTATATTTTTATATTGTATTTGCATACATTTCTAAATTTGAAAGGTAGTGATATTCCTGATTGTTTTTAGACCTCTACCTGAATGTTGAATTTTAGGCATTTAATCTATTTATCATTAATAGGTACGTTTTCAGCTGTTAGAACTACTATAGTTCAATTTTGTTTTTTTACTGGGTAAGACAAAGAGTATGAAGTTTTCCCCTATTCTGTGAATCAGATATGACTGTAAGCAGAGGATCCGCCCTGACTGGGTATACCTTCCTTTTGTACAATTCATACCCACTCTCAATATAAAGTAGCATGTGGAGAGCAGCTCACTTTCACCGGTGAATTCAGGGCAACACAATAACTCACAAGACATTGTTTTTAATATGGATTTCAGAAATGATGAGAAACACAAGGATAGCATTATTTATAAACGTCTGACTTTATGGTTTATTCAGTTTGCCTTTCTTTGTTTTTTAAAACAAGTCTGATTTATCGATCACCCTGAGAACAAGCTTACTGCGTGTTTGCTGGAGGGAGGTTAGTGTTTTCACATCTTATCTTCTAAAGGTTTTTCTTAGTATTGTCGCTGGCTCATAACACCCCCGTTTTTGTGACAGCTGAATATCTGTTCAGATGTGTTTGGGTTTGTGCATGCGTGTGTGTGTGTGTGTGTGTGTGTGTGTGTGTGTGTGTGTGTGTGTGTGTGTGTGTGTGTGTGTGTGTGTGTGTTAGCAGGTTCAGAGACTGAGAGTACTGCAAACCAAAGACCAAACCAAATCCACAATCAGAGATCACTTAACAGTGGACATATAGTATGTAATAATAATAATGGATTGCATTTATATAGCGCTTTTCAAGGCCCTCAAAGCGCTTTACAATTCCACTATTCATTCACACACTGGTGGAGGCAAGCTACATTTGCAGCCACAGCTGCCCTGGGGAAGACTGACAGAAGCGAGGCTGCCATATCGCGGCATCGGCCACTCTGGCCACCACCAGTAGGGGAAGTGTCTTGCCCAAGAACACAAAGACCAAGAAAAAGAGAGCAGGGGATCGAACCGGTTACAAGATGAGCTTCCCAACCTGCTGAACCACAGTTGCCCCAAAAATGGACAACAATCATGGACGTTTATTTTAGCAATAATAATATAAATAAATATTATTACTTATTATTACTTTGTGCTATGCAGAAGGCTGATCCCCACGCCCCATTATGGCAGGACTTCCAGGGTGCCAGTGGCCCTGGGACTCCTGCACCTTGACGCGGTGACACTTTGTCATCCTCCTTCAGAGCTACTGCTACCTAGCAGACTGATGCCTCCGCCTGCAGCTCGGCCTTTGCATCTGGCAGGGCCTTGACCGGGGTTGCGTGTGTATATGTACAATTGTAAATAGTTCATTTGGAACACTTTCACACTGAGCTTTCAGTTGCATTGTCTCCTGATGGGGTGTATTACAGAATTACCTGGTACATATGGAATATGTAATGGTAATGGAGGTTACACTGTAACCTTGTTTCTCTAAGTGAGAACCAAGGTTACACCTTCAGGCCGCTCGGAGACACGTTCCGATCAAAAGACCACCGGTTTCATGTCTGCACAGTTGTTTTATATGTAAGTTGTGGGGCGTGGCCAGGTCATAAAGACTTATCCACACACCACGACCAAGACTCAGAGAACCAAGGTTACAGTGTAACCATACAAAATGCTGTAGAGTTGGTGAGTGAAGGATGTTTGTTTTTCTGGGAGTCATGACTACAGCTCATGTTAGAATGATGCTGTACAATTTGCTAGACAAACTGCAGCAACATGTAATACACACTGATACTGAATCCATCATAGTTACCTCATTAACACGTGAGTGGATTCCTCCTTTAGGACCCTTTATGGGCGATCAGTGAATTATATTGTGGAGAGGGAGAGGATTAGGTCACAGAGTTTGTGTCAGGGGGGTCCAAAATGCTATCTGTATCACACAAAGCAGAGCAAAACTTATTTTGTAGTAAACCAGAAAACAGACACACATGTGGTTGTTGTCTCTGATACTTTTTAGCACGATGAAAAAAAGTTTTCATCTAAAGAATGATTCAATTGTAAAAATAAAAGTTCAAGTGGTTTACAACAAATGTAGCGTGTTGCCTGATTATCTGCTCCACATCTACTCCTGCTGGCCAGTAGAACGATTTCTGTGAACGATTTCGTTTAATAACCCCAGAGAAATCGCACAAATGTTTCCTGATAACACTAAATATTTTATAGAAGCATTTAACGATGTGGTAAGCACCCTTTATGTTCTTATACAAAATAAAGCCAAGACACCTGACTATTTAAGACTCAGAACAAACCTGCTGTCAGACCAGCCAATTGTTAATATCACTAAAAAAGGACGAAAGAAAAAAAGAAAGATGTGAAAGGATGGAAACTGGCACTGTTGGATTTGATATACAAATCATCACCCTGTGTGAGGAGGATTATTATTGGTAATGCAAACATCGATTTTATTAATGCACTGTGTGCGATACAACAACAACAATTAGACCAGTAAAAAAAAAGGTCAAAATTTTGAAAAAGAGGAAAACCATCAACACAATATGGTGGATTTTTATTTCTGTTATTAGTTGCTGCAGTCCCTTTCATAGCCAGTATGACAGCAAACAGGTGAAACATACACACAAAAAATGTTTGTAGTCTCTCAGCACCAAAAACACCAAAATACAGAAACCATCGGACAAACAGCTCAAAATGAGCTGGACAAAGCTATGGTTGAGGTACTGCAAAGAAATGACATAGATGTGTATGAAAAAGCTACAAAGTACTCCAGTATTCTTCAGAGATACCTATCGCTAACACTGCCACAGGAATGTGATATTCACAGAGAAACCCCCCCACTGACATGACCTCTGTGGCACCGGGCAAACCTCCACCCGGCCCACTCTAAAAAGGTGACAGTAGACTTAAGAGCCACAGGACTCAGTGCCGCTGAATCTTTGATTTTATTTATTTTTTGTTGTGTTTTACTTGCATCTATTTGAAAGGGTGAGTCTAAACACAAAACATTATAATTAAAAATGAAACCTAATAAAACAAGTTTTAGAAAGAGACTTTTTTTTAATTGATTCAATTTTATATGATGGATTATGCAGAAATAACTGAATTGGGCTGAAAAGTCTGTTGCTTTTTTACATATTCAAGTTGTGTATCATGTTTTTAACCCTCTCGAGGCAGGCGTTGCCGATTTGCAACAGTTAAAAACTAACAACCTGATTACCCCACATACATATTTTATGAGGTTTTTTTACTCAGAAGTACCACTGCAGGACTTGGTTGTGCATTAGCAACACAAAGTTTAATTTGAGCCTGAGAGGGTTAAAAAGTAACTAATTATTTTTGAAAATAAGTAATCAGTTAAGTAACGGGATTACTTTCTTGGAGAAGTAATCAGTAATTAGTAACTAATTACTGTTTTCAAGTAACTTGATCAACTGGTCAAATAAATGCTGTCAGTAAATACTGACTCAACCCAAGAGATTGTGAAGGCATACCGTGCATGTTATTAACAGTTTTTTGGTGAGTTACTGAGATATTGTGTATTATTCTTGTGTTGTCCGTGCATTTGCGTTTCATAAACATGTATCTTTCCATTTTTTAAAACATGTATATGCTAAGGACATCCCAGTATGTGTCCTGTACCTGTCTGTTTCATTTAAAAAATACTCAAAATGTACCTAATAAATTAAACATGACTCCTTGATTGACTGTACATTTTAAAATAGCAGGAAACAGGGAGGCAGAATAAGAGTGAGAAAGCTGCAGAGATGCTCCAGAGACTAATGAGCTAACTGCGGGGTGTTCTTCCTCGGGTGACTGCTGTATTTGGGTCAGTCAATAGTCCCGTGTAGTGATAGCGCTGCTGGTTTAAAGGAGTTTAGAGCTGTCCGACAGCCCACATCACTCTGAAGATACGGGCCACGGCAGAAGCAGCATCCAGAAAACTGCCTCCAAGCAGTCTGATGTCTCACTGTACAGAGAGGGAGGAGTCTGAGGCTTGTGTGAGCTATGTGGAGTATTTGGGTTTTGCTCTAAGAACTATTTAGTTTTTGATTTTTCAGGTCAGTAATTTGTCATTATTCATGAATGCTAAATGCTTCAGTTGAAGCTAAATGTTCCTGATTGACAACAAGCTCCCTCATATAGAAATATGCTTACAGGATGTTATTTCTTTTGCTCAAGGTTGGCATCCTTTGTGCATAACAAAGAGGCGACATTTGTTGTGATTTGGCGCTATATAAATAAAATTGAATTGAAATTGAATTGAATAACAACAGGATGATATCTAAATTGTGTTTTTTCACAAAAAAGCACCTTGAAAAGTTTTTCAGTGACGAAAAAAACATATTCTCTCTCAAAATCAAACAGGTGAAGCACAATATCTGCTTTTATTAAAGTCTAAATGGCATTATTGATGGAAAAAAAATACTGAGCTGCTCTATTTCTTCATGTGTAAAAGACATTTGTCAGTTAATCACACAACTTTGGGAACTATTATATTACTTATTTGTCAATTCTGTAAGTTTCAAATTATTTGTTATCCAGAAGGCAGTGTTTCCACTTTACTGGGTCTTACTCTTTGTTCACAGTTTACAAAGGAGTTCCCCGGGGCTCTACTAGGACCACTACTCCGTATAAATACCCATAGTACTTAGCTGTACTCCAAAGCAGATCACACGGTCATTTACTGTCCATCTCCTTCTGTAATAAACCTTTGAATCCCATTTAACACAAGGTAAGTTTATGTTAAATGCAGGTAAATCGAGTTCATGTTATTTTGAAATGGTAAAAATGTGTCCTCAAACCCACTCAAAGGGCTGAGACTGTAATGGTCACAACTTGTAAATATCTCGGTGTCCTTATAGATCAGACGTTATTCAAATTTTAGGTTTGAAACAAGTGTTTCAATGTGCATTGTGAATAATAAAGTTTGTTTCCGAGGAATAAATCTCTCTTTTCTCTGTAACTTTTTTACCTTTGTTGGATTATGGAGATAAAGTACCCCATAATCTTGAGTTACTTGAAAAAAGTAATTAGTAACTAATTACTGATAACTTCTCCAAAAAAGTCATGCGGTTACTTTACCAATTACTTATTTTCAAAAGTAATTAGTTACTTGGTTACTTAGTTACTTTTTTAAAACATGATACACAATCTGAATACGTTATAAAGCAACAGACCTTTCAGCCCAATTCTACTTTTTCTGCATAATCCATCATATCAAATCGAATCAAATAAAAAAGTCTTTTTAATTGTTTTATTAAATTTAATCTTTTAACTTTATGCATCAAGCAAAAATTAAATTATATGCAACAGTCTTTGACTTGAAGAAATGTGTTTAACATTTAAACTTATTTCCTGCATATTCAGCATATAAAACAAAACCATGTTTTGTGTTTACACTCTTTCAAATAGATGCAAGTAAAACATAGCAGAAAATAAATATAATCAAAGACTCAGCAGCTCTTTAATCTATTGTTACCTGTTTAGCAGGAGTGGGGCAGGTGGAGGTTTGCCCACAGCGGTCATGTAGGAGTGTATATCCACCAGTGAGGCCTTTGCTTTCACGCTCTCTTTACCACAACAAACCAGTGTAACATCTGTATCAGTGCAGCTGCAGCTCCAGTCCATCTGTCAGTCTGCTGCTCCTGATAGAAAGCATCAGAATAATAAAAACTCTTTCAGTCTGAGTTTAAAATGATCCTACTGGAGAGTCATTCTCCACATCCTGAGCCTTTAAAACAAAAAACTGTTTTACCAGAGAACTGACGGCACAGTTCCCACAAGCTACACAAGAAGTTCATATGACAACATCTTTTTTTTTTAAGTAAAAAAGTGGGGGAAGGTTGAGTGTACTAGTTTAAGATGTGTTTTGTTTCTTTGGATACTCAGTTCTCAGTTAACCTGCAGACATGTCCACATGCATTTGTATTCAAATTCAGGGTCTCAGAGGGCTCCTGGCTGTCTGGACTCTTAGGGTGAGGTCACTTATCAGCTTCTGCTAGTGTGATTGGTTAACAAGCTGCGTTACCACAGTGATGCAACATACTGACATGTCTGCTCATTATTGACAGACATTATATCACCGAAACAAGAGTCCAAACTTGTACAGGCTGTAAAAGTCTCCACACAACAAACCGTACTATTTGTCAGATAATTCCATTAACAATGTTCTACAACACACACACACACACACACACACACACACACACACAGAGAGAGATCCACTTTAGTGAATGCAGTAAGCAGAGGAGTGGAGGTGAGACCAAGCAGCAGGCTCTCAGCCACAGCTGCCTGCATCAGTGCGCCTGTTAGACTCAACCACAGGAGGGCAGAGCAGCCAGAAAATGTACTCAAGTAATAGTACCACTACCTCAACATAGTTTTACTCAAGTAAAAGTAAAAAGTATTTAGTAAAAAAGGCTGCTTGAGTACTGAGTAACTGATCATAACATCTGATTTAATGTTTCAAAATGAGAAAATCAGACAGACAAAAATATAAAGTTTTGTGCAAATTTTGGTATTTGAAAGACTGAAAAGCAAAAAGGATACTACATATAAATAACACTTTTCCAAATCAGTTTTCACACACACAAAAACATGTGCACACACACACACACACACACACACACATATATATATATATATATATATATATATATATATATATATATATATATATATATATATATATATATATATATATATATATGAAAGATTGCGGGGCTGACTGATTTTTGCCCCCTGCCCCAAGTGGTCATTAGAAATACTGCGGGCCAACGTGGAGTTTGATGAAGTACAGCAGCTTTGTTTGGAAGTAGCAGACGACTTCAGTTTCATCACTGCTTTGCTTGAGTCTGTGTTTGCGTCTATTGTCTTGATTTCGTCACAGAATGAAGTTAAAAGCAACATTTGAAGGTTGAATATGTCGTAAACCTCATCAAATCTCCACTGAGCAGAGAGAGAGGAGTCTGCGGCTAACATATACTGTATACACACATCTGTGTAACGCCGCTGTGTGCACACACTAATGAATGTTTAGATCAAATGCTGTAAGACTGAGTGGGCGTTAAGTGCACATTCCTGTGTAGTTCAGTGCTTGTAGCTCATCTTTTCCTTTTTAAGGTTTTCATAGTAATTACGGAGGCATCTCCAAAGCTGCCCTGAAACCACATCAGCACACACAAAGAAAAGAGAAGGTGAAACTAGAAGAACGCCGTGTTTCAGTGATGCTGAAAGCGTCCTCTGCACTGGAAGAGCTCAGCTTTGTTTTACCTGACAGGAGCTCTGTGTGTATTATTTGTTTCATCATCATTATGGCCACGGTACACTTTTAATTAACTTGTTCTGGTTGGAGCGCGCTGAGCTGCTTCTTTTGCTCATTTGATTCTGTCAATCCTGTAATTAGAGATTAGAAGGATGAAACCAACGAGTCTCACGTTTGTTTATTTTGTCTTTCCAGCACATAAACAGCAGAAGCTTCTAGTTTCACATCCAACTCATACTCATATCTTTTACATCACTCGAGTCATACTGAAAGCGAGGCACATGCCAGACGACGCTTTGTTGTAGTGATCAATCCCCAGCTTTGGACTACTTTCTTTATTTGCTTTATCTAGAGTTTTTGGATACCATGGGGGCAAAGGAAGGGCAACAGGGAAGTAGGGTGGCACATCATACTTCAGTAAAGATCCCCAACATGTAAATCCAGCAACCTATTATTCACAAAAACAAAGCCGGGGCATGGGGAAGGGGCGGATCTACAGCAAGGGGTTGCCCCCCCCCCCCCCATAGCTCCGCCCCACCAAAAGTCCAGGTTTCTAGGTGGAGTCTTTTACAGTAGCTTTAAATTCACAGATAAAAAAAAAATTCTTATATATCTTTGGACTGTTCAGTGGTTCAGAAGCACTTTATCCTTGAATGTTTAAACCAGCTTCACAATCATCAATTCAAATTTCATTAGAGAATCCACACAAACATGCAGACCACAGGGTGAAGCACGTCTCTGAACAATACAAATCAGAGGTCTTATGGAGCGTCACGGTTTAAAACTACAGCTCAGTTGGCGGTGCTGAGTATGTTGCCAAACAACACGGTAGAAGCACACATGTAAGATTGTTGTAGTCTGCATTGAGGACATTATAGTTTTAACGGTAAAGACATGGACAGCCACGTTATTAAGCAGCCCATCTTAACTGCAGTTTGATTCTCCACAGTCTCTTTTTCCTTCACAACTTTCTTTGATGGTAAAAGGACACTTTACTTTTCTTCTCTACTGGAACACACAGATAGTAGGAACTATCAACACATGAATCCAGATAAAGACCAACATATGTGTATTTCCACTTTACAACACCAAGGTTTAGACCGAGGTATTCTTGCAGTCTCTTTGTGAACTGCACTGAATCCATCGGTCAGAAGTGAAAACAAAAAAGGCACTGAGTGCAAATAACAGCTGTTTGCTAACAAGGCACCAAAAACAGGAAGCGAGGTCGTTCTATCTGGACAAACAACTTTATTTGTGGTAATGCATCTATACACTGTACATTCAGTCACTGTAGTATATAAGCATAGCTATTTTCAAACATAATCTCATAAAGTCCTTTCCTTTACAATATATCTGTATCGTTAGAGAAGGGAACAGTGGCGCTGGAAGAGAAAGGCATGAAGAATCAAGAAAATAAAGGAAATAGATGAATAAGCCAAGCCTCTTTTCATACTGTATGTGTGGCATTAATACATGGGAGCGCTCGCCTCTTACATAAAAATATTTCTAGTACTGTATATAGTATTAGCAGCAGCACAGGGCTAAAAAGATACATGAGGATGAAGGGAAAAGAATCAGCACGGTGATATAGTAGGTGTAGCTGTGTGCGACCTGTACTGCAGGTCAGCTGATCCCAAGCACACTGTTAAAAATTCATGAGTGGTGAAAAAAGTAATGTCATATAAAGACTACAGTAAAAAAAAAAGAAAAAAAAAAAAGATTAAATTCTCTTATGCATGAACTGTTTTTGAAACATCTCAGTTAAAACACAAAGTTAAAAAAAACAAACTCCCCACCAGCTATTGTAAGAAAAGAGTTTTTGAAAAAGGAAACACCATGTACATATATTATTACAATATCGTAAATGAAAAAATATTTACATTTGTAAATTCTTATTCAACTCTTCACACTGGCTAGTATACTAATGTGGACTGTTATTGCTGCTTTGCTGCCGTCGTTTAGCAAAATGGTTCTTTAGAAAATAAAATGTGTTTTTAAACGTCAGGAGGACAAAAAGCCAAATGTCATTATTGTCTCCTTCTTTTGTAGAAAACCACAAGCACTGTAAGGCCATTAGCTATTTCGTAAAAACAACTACAAAATGTACCAATTTCAGCTCTGCCAAACCCAGAGTAACAATTTGCCAAAGCAGGTGGCTTTTTTGCCACAGCGTGCACATAATTGATTTCAAGTACGGGGCGAGGAAAGCAATCGCTCAGAAAAACGCCCAAAGCTTTTTAGGATTGTGAAGTTTGTTCGTTGCGCTGAAAGGGAAACATGAGTAAACTGGTGGATTCTCAGAATACTGATATAAAGCGCTGCAGAGCGAGGGCGGGGCTTAATGTGACGCCCCTCCCTCTGACAGCTTCAGCATCACCTGTCCTGCTCTGGAAACCTTTGGCCCTCCTCAGGCACTTTAGGTTTTCCAGCATTGATTAGTTTTTTCTTTGTGTGAAGTTTGATTTTCTCTTAAGAACAACATACACGTGTTGCTTTTTTTTAATAACATTTCTAAATAAGACAAATTGCTTGATATTGCATAACACAATAAAACCCTTACATGTACAGTATCAATGCCCAATAACTGACTATAAGTATGGCAAACGCTGTCAAATTTCATGCATAAAGAAAATTAGTTTTCTATTAAAAATGTGAACAGAACTGTTAGTTTGAAGTATTCTTCTTTAGAAAGTAAAAACTTCAACACAACAGACAAATAATAAAATATTTTCACATTTAAAACAACATCAATAATTAAAGGAAAACTAGCATCAACACAATGTACATTCTGATTGTATTGCATCCACAGTGTGGCGGCTGATTCACAGCCTCCGGCTTCTGAATACAACGTTTGTTCGTGCTCCTGTTGTCAGACTGGAGAGTGTGCTGCTGCCCAACACCGGCTTCCTGCTTATTTACAATACTTGCCTAATGAAAACAGAGCAGCAATATTCTTTTGAAAATGCATATAATCAACAAAATGCTATATGGTAGTCGCGTATAAGACGATGCTTTCAAAGAAAGATTGCTGAAAATAGTGGGAGTACGATGGGGGAGGGGCTGTTTTCACCTCATGACAAAGTGCGATTCATTATTGTAAAGTTTAAAAAAAGAAAGGTATATTTATATGTACATACTTTAATTCAAATGAACACTTTGTGGTTACGGACAAGACCAACCACCCAGCCCACTGCGACGGCACGAAAACATCTGGAGTGTGTTACAGACTTCAGGACTCAAACACTCAAATAAAATGCGACTTGTATGTGAGTGTATGCAGAGCATCCAATAAAAGAGCTCGTTTAAAAACTCGTCACCAAGTGACTGGTAGGGATCAGTTTTGAGACTTCATTTGAAATGGAAAATGTGCCTGTTGATCACAAAGCCAAACCTAATCTTTCATGTTAAAATCATTTGCCATGTTTTCATATCCAATCGTGTTTGGAGAGTCGCCCCAATGGGCTGCGATGGCTCCCTGACAAACCCCCGCAGCACAGTGGGAAGTCCATTTGTTCATTTTTCACTCCAATAGCACAGAAAAACAGAAAAACGCTCTTTGTGTACTCTACATATCGCTATGTAATCTCTTAAATAGCTTATAATGTCTTCAGACTCCTATGGTTCATCGTGGCAGGAGGCGCTGGTGGAGGCCTTCCCTCCTGGCCACGTCACTGTAACACCTCCCAGCAGGTGCACACATGTTATATCGTTGTGAGTTTATATCACAGTCCTACAGCCTCTCCTTGTGTCCTTGTGAAGGAAAATCCAGGCACTGCCGCACTCAGCACTACAGAGCAGTTCACTGTGCTCCAGTTTTCAGTTCTACGAGTTCAGAGGTGCAAAAGTCAGTGCTTCAGAAAATGCATGCTTCCAGTCATTCCTCTACGGTACCACTAGACTTTTCATGCACAAGGACGACGCTCCTCCATTCTTCTCTGTGTCTCCATTTGAAGTCTTACGTTTTGTGTTCAGTAGACTGAGGGGCAAGCACAGGAACAGTGGTGTGATGCGGGTGATCTGTGGGACTCGTGGAGTGGAGATCATGGTGGCAAATGGAAAAGGTTCAGCTGTAAGGCTGGCTGCTTGGTTAGTTGTCACCAGTGGGAATGTCCTTGGGTGTCCCGTCTCTCTTACTGCCTGATTTGCTGCTGTAGCTCCTTCACCATCCTCTCCAGGTGCTCCCGAGCTTCTCGCTCGTGCAGCAAGTCGGCTCGAAGCTGCTCACGGTCGGCCTCGGCATGCTGCAGCTTCATCTGGAGGTCCTCGATCTGGAAAACGCAAGGCACAAATCAGCTGGGACTGTACAGCAGAAGAGAGCAGGACGGTCTGGAGTCAAAAGCACTGACCTCACTCTACACAACTCAGACTAACTGGGCTCACACTCGGGGCACACGTACTCAAAAAAAACTATAAGAATATACTGTAAAAATTTTGGTTCAGGGCTAAAGAATGAACGACCTGGAAGTTTCCTGCGTTTCCTCAAACAGCCACTTGGCAGTGGCTCCAAGTGGGAGTCAATGTTAAAACGAGCGAGGCTTACAGCCAATGCTTTAACAAGTTTGTTCAAACTGTAACAAAACTAAAAGTGATGCAGAATAAAGGGTGGCTTCATTTTGACACACAGGTGTGTAGCGTTGGTACTCAAAGACACCCAAAGGAGTCCATTGGTTTGAATCTTGCTTTTCACAAGCAGAGCTGACGTCGCCTCCCTGGAATATTGATCCTATATTCAGGAAGTTTCTCTCAGCAGGTTACATCCTGTCACCAGGTGCTTGCTCATAGAATACGAATGCAGTGAACTGCCAATCTCTGAAAGCTGAACTGAAACAACAACAGTGGCTGTCCCTCTTTTATCTGTGCTCTTTAAAGCAGACCAACACGCACGCACACACACACACAGCCTCTGCTCTCCTGTGGAAATCAGTGTTTCCAAGCTCCTACTGCAGCACACTGTTTATATCAAGCAAGAGTTACTATGTCGATCAGTGGCCTCTGAACTCCTACAACGAATGACGTTTTATTTTCTCTGAGATCATTAGAGTCATTATTAACTGATGTGTCCACATTTGTATCAAGCTGATGTCTCCAGACTGTTGGGTTTGAGTTTTTCTCATTGAGAAAGTTCATGATCATCATGTTCATGTTCATCCTGTCTTAATGACAGCCTCTCACAGACGACTACAGTGTCTGCAGGGAGGTACACAGACACAGCTGTCTAATCTGTATTTCCATGGTGCCTGGGGGACGTCTCGTTTCCTTTTGGAGGGTGAATATCGTACGTCTTAGGGATACATCCCTTTCTTTTTGACTGGGGAAAAGGAATCGTGGCTTTTTTGTTCTTGGCTTCTCTGCTGGACTTGAGAATATCTGGGACAGTGAAACATTCACATTGAGGACACTGTCTAGAGCTTCTACCATCACAACTGGTCTCACATCTCACTGTTAGTTAAGGGGATCACAGAGATATGATATGGTTTTTAAATAACAGATTCTCTACAGCAGCGGTGTCCAGGTCCAGGCCTCAAGGGCCGGTGTCCTGCAGGTTTTAGATCTCACCCTGGGTCAGCACAACTGAATCCCATGGTGTGTTACCAGGCCACTGGAGAACTTCAAGACATGTCTCAACATGTCCTCGAGGGCTGCAGGCCTGGAGTTGGACACCCCTGCTCTACTACAGTTTCTATCCTGATCTTTTGGCTCACAGGGATTACACACGGTATTTGAAAGCTGAATTATCACCTGTGCAGAATACTTTGCACGGAGTCGCCCAGCCTCACAGCCTTTATCACAGACCCTCAGCTGTCGGGCCTGCTCTAGCTCCCGCTTCAGGCGGATCCTTGACTCGTTGGCTTCCTTCATCTTCTTCTCACTCTCAGCTCGCAGACGCTCAATTTCCTTCCTGAGGTTCCGCTTTGCCTCAGTCGCCTCCCGCAGCTTCTCCTTCTTGGCCACCCGCAAGAACTCCAACTCCTTCAAAGTAGAGAACACAACAGCCGGGGGTTAGCAGCCTCTTACCATCCATGCTCAAACTCAGAGTTACGGCTGGTCCTGGGTCTGCTTAGCGTTCTGTCCTAAAGCAGAATATGTTGTCTTTGAAATGAATGTCTCAAATGTTACAGTCTTTCTGTTTGTCTTCCAAACAGGCACGTTTTTCAATAGAAGGAATGAACTAAACTATGTCCATAGACATGGATGTGTCACTGAGAGAAACTCGGAGTGCCCACAGAGCTTAAACAACATCTTAAATGAGCATCGTAGGAACGTGACCCACCCCGCTGCCTGTCACAGTCCTGTCTCTGAACTGCTCACACTTCAGTGTAAGTGTTTACACTAAGCCAGTTCAGCTGACAGAGTCTGGGTTTACTTCCTGTAAATCTCTAAGAGAGAGTCGGTCTGTGCCATGGCAACACGCCCATCGCCTTCTCATTGGAAACGAGCAGCTGGGACTAACTTATCTGTCATCAAGCTTTGTTGGTTCCTACAGTGACAGCTAAAAGTCCATCCCCATCACAGCCTGCATTTCACAGAGACTTGAAATGAAAACAAAGCTATGAGGATGAACTGAGCTGAACACAGGAGAAAGGAGAGCAGAGGCTCTGCTGCTGGTTTAGCTTGTGGGGGACATGGATATGCACTAAGCTCTAATGGAAAGTGAAAGTAGACTTGCATCTGGCTGCTTTTCTTTCTCTGCATGCATCTTGTGTTGCTCACCCACACCGACTCTGTTCTGCCAAAAATGGTTCAAAAATAAAAATGGAAGTCTGGCCTTTCCCTTTGCAGCAGCATCCGCTGCCATTGTTATCATTTGCCAACTCATGCTAAGCTTTGCGAGGAACGACAGCGACTTATACTAAAGCTCAGTGAATCTCCTGTGTGTGCACACTCTGTGGAGTGTAGAGTTTTTGTTAAGGACAGCTAAAACAAGCCAAAACACAAGTCGTTAGTGATAAATCTAAATCTACGGCCCCTGTAGGGTAGTCCGCTTCATGTCACACAATGCAAATGTGTTAGTTCCCATTTACCTCTGCTTCCACTCTTTACCTTGCACTTTGTATTTAATGCAAATACACAAAAGTTAGGATAATACTCCTGTTGCCTTCCAACAAGGATTACCTGCTGAAGGCTTCGTTTTGCCTGCAGGGCCGATCCCAACTTCTCCTCCTGCTTCACCCTCATCTTAACAATTTCGTGCAGAAACCTCTCCTTCGACTCCTTGGAATCCAGCCCACTGTCCAGCGCCTGCCTCAGGCTCTCCAGCTCTGACTCCAGGCCCGACTCTGAAGAGGTGACAGGGGCTGGTGCTGCCACCGATGTGGCTGCGGGTGCCGTGCTTTCGGCTGACGCGATAGTGCAGATGGGACCTTGGACACCGGGCGAGCTCAAGTCTTTGGCTGAGCTGCTGGATGAGGTAAAAGATGGCGACGAGAGGGAGGACATGGACGAAACAGCTGTTGGAAAAGGCCACGGAGATGAGAGAAGATGAAACGATCACCTGACCGGGGCTACATGTATTTAGCCAAACAATGAAACAACCTTTACACATCTGATTATCGTTAAAGCGTTCTTTTCTTACCTTCGTCACGGCTCTCCACCTCGATCTCCACCTCAGAGTCCTTGTCATCCTGAGGCAGCGGAGGTTTGCAGGCTGCTGAGGAAGCAGGCCCAGAGATTTCATGTGCTGCGGACTGGAGCTCCTCGGTAGCTCTCTTCTTGCGAGGCCTGGTGTTGGGGTGCGCGCCCTCACCTGGAGGTTCGCTTCCACTTGGGTAGGAAGTGCTGGGTATCGATGGGGACAGAGGCCCTACCTTGCCTAGTGGTAGCGGAGTGAGGGCGACGTTGGGGGCCACTGCATTCTCTAGGGTCTTGTAATTGTAGAAGCTAAAACGAAACCAGACCAGCATGACGCGTGTTGTTTTACATACAATAACCTAAATCAAGGTTACGCGATTATCAAGACAGAGATCCAATAGTACGGATTGCTACTGCTGTGTTACACGGTCCAATCTGAACAGCCTCAGCAGCCAAACGCGTTGGGAAACAGTCAAAGCGCCCGCAGCTCTTTCCTCCCACTTCAGGAGAAACTGGGCCAGATCATCTGTGATATTTTGCAGACTGCGCTGGCAGCACCGTGCCAAGTGAGTGCCCACGGCATGAGTGTGTCAAATGTGTGTGAATGGTAGAGTGTGGGAAGCTGTGGAACAGTCAGACTTGACCCCTGTGACACCAGCCCACCCAGACAAGTGAGAGAGCACTCCTCTGGGTGGGAGCTCCACATACCCAGCTGAGTGAAGCAACTGCCATCCTCATGAGCAGCAGCTTCCCTTAGACCGCACATCTACTGAACCCAGGTTTATAATGGACTTGGTGCTGTTCTCACCTGTCTCTCAGCAGAGCCAGCGGGTTACTGGAGGGCTCCTTATCACCCGCAGAGATGTGGGGGGACCAGGGTCTGAAAGCTGAGGGCCTCTGTCTGGACTGAATGCAGTTCAGCCCCTGGAGAACAAAAGTGATTCAAGTTAGTGAGGAAATTACACCGAGCCACAGAGTTTAGGGTTAACAAGGACAGAGATGGCTAATCCGATTACTTTTTTCAAGTAATGAGTAAAGTAAGGGATTACTATTGCAAAAACTGTAATTAGATTACCGTTACTTTCTCGTAAGCACACTGCGTTACTGCATTACTAAAACTGTTTTTTGCGAGAATGTCTCATGACAGTGACATAAGCGAGTGCGACGTTCGTGACAACAGCTGTGTGCAGATCAACAATGGATAATATATCGAGTGCAGGAGAGAGTATGAGCGTGCAGCGTTTAAAGCGTGGAAGTACTGACCTTACTTTGAGTTTGATTCCATAAAAAGTGACAAAAACATTAACGTCCGTTGTGCGTGGAAAGAAAACTTCTTTTTACAGCGAAAAAACCCCCTAAACTTCCAAGCAAGCACCGAGTAGCTACGACGTAATGGGTAATTCACAGAGAAACTCGCGGATTCTTCAACTGACCGCTGCGGCACACCTGTACCAGGGTAAACCTCCGCCTACGCCACTCCTGCTTTACAGGTGAAAATAGAGCAACAGGACCGCTAGTCTTTGATTTTATTTATTTTCTGTTGTTTTTTACTTGCATCTATTTGAAAGACTGAGTGTAAACAGAAAAAAAAAAATTATTTTATGTGTTGAAATGTGCAGAAAATAGGTTTAAATGTTAAACAAATTTCTTCTAGTCAGAGAATGTTGCATATAATTACATTTTTTAAAAGATTAAAACTAATAAAACAAGTTTTAAAAAGAGACTTTTCCATTTGATTACATTTTGTATGATGGATTATGTAGAAAAAGTAGAATTGGGCTGAAAGATCTATCACTTTATCACCTATTCAGGTTGTAAATCGTGTTTTTAAAAAGTAACTAAGTAACTAATACTTGCAATCAGTAAAGTAACAGGATTACTTTTAGGGGGAAGTAATCAGTAATTAGTTACTGATTACTTTTTTCAAGTAACTTGACCAACACTGAACAAGGACATTCCCATTGGTCACAACTACTAACCATTAAAAAACTACATAAAATGTATTCATTTTTACTATCAGCTCACAGGAAAAGTCAATAAGCGTGTGAATATTAACATAAACATCTTTATAACTTGGCCATAACAACAATATGCAGTGAAGAAACTGTTCCCTGTTGTGATCATGGGAACTCCTGCTCACAGTCACAGATCCACTGCTACAACAAGAACAGGAGCCCACTTACACTATGAACCTTCTCTGGCTGTGGGTGAGGACGACGACTTTTTGTTTCTACTTCATGGTATTTAATATGATTTTTTCTTACTAGTATTGGTTTACTATAATAATGGACTCTGATATGTTGGGGAAGAGAAAGAAAAGACAAACGCACAAAGAAAAATCGGTCGCAGTGTTGACAGGTTTGTGTCGCAGCGATCTCTGCTCTCTGAGAATCTCCATGAACCTCCAAACTGGGAGGTGAAATTACACCAGTGGACTGTTCAGCAGTCTTGACAGCAGTTTGGCACACGCCACCGTGGTTAAACACAACAATGACAAAGTGCCTGTTTGGGTTATATATGTATCATTTGTTTTTTGAAGACCTCTATTATGTGATTATATTTATATTTCTGAGGATTACTTGATGAGATTTTGTTTACTTCTGAAAAATCATAACTTTATTAGGACTTATTAACTTTACCATGTTACAGCTGCAAATTACTGTAAATGTTTTAGGATGTTCAAAGAAAAAGAACAAATATTAGTTTGCACAAGGTTAATATTCCCAATATTTCATTTTGACATAATGTAAATATGAAACATGTATATTAGACAGGTGTCACTGGTATCAGAACATTTTCCTCCTGTTCTTATGGTGAAAGCTGCCGTTTATTCTGGGTACAAAGAGTAGAATGAGTTACTTCAGTTGTTGGTGTAAATGTGTTACTGTGTTGGACACACTGGACATGGGTCAGCACAACCAAGCGTCACTCAGCATGTGGCCTCCATTAGCACTGCATGCCAAATCTAAAGATAGTGCTGTGTGTCCTGATTTCACATGTTTTTGCATATTTGTCAGTTACATGTTTCACATCGTCACACAAATGTCAGTAGTAGAAAAAGACGACTGAGGTGAATACAACATTTTGTCTTTTGATTTGATTCATTAAGAGAAAAACGGCTATCCAACCCTGAACTCTCAGTTCTTTCTTTAGGTTGTGGCACAAAGTCATTTCTGAGGCTCCACAGTGAGAGCCTGCATCCACACATGTGGAAAACTTGGAAGAGTACTGGACCTTCCGAGGAGAGGAAAGAGCACATCATCGACTCACAAAAGAAAGGGAAACAACATCTGAACAAGTGCAGGCCTAATTTGCCTCAGCTAAGGCTGCATTCATGATTCAACAATGAGAAAGAGACCTGTGGAAAACTGTCACCAGTGGGAGCGCTGTGAGGCAAAGCCACGCCTGAATAAAAAGAACAAAAAGGCCAGTTTCAGGTGAGCCTCAAGCACACTGAAGTCGTGCAGCAGGACAATACTACACAAGACACCAGCAGGTCGAGGCCCCTAAAATGAATGAATAAAGTGTGGATCTGAAGTCAAAGAGCACACTTCACTCTGAATTTAAACTTCATACTCGAAAACTGTCCGATGTGGCTGACTTAAAGCACTTCTGCACAGTTACTGCAAACATTTGAGGTTTCAGGGATCAATACTTTGTCACATAGACCAGGAAGTTTGGAGAGCAGAATGAAAACTGGACTTTCTCTCCACTCTGGTTATGTGTCTGATATAAAAATGAGCTTGATGATCTGAAACAGATAAATGACAAATCTGCGAAAGAAAGAAAACCGTTCATCTTCACATGACATCACGTGTCATGTCGTGCATCATGATCACCAACACATTCTCCTGATTTGACACTAACCTTGTTGGGAGTTGGCAGGGACTGCAGCCAGTCATGCTGCTTCGCTCTGTTGGCCAGCGGAGTTTGTGATGAGAGGTCGTCATGTTTAGACCTTTTCATCGGGATGGGATCGGACACCTGAGAACAGAAGAAGGTGTGTTTAAAGGATCAATCAGACTATGCCGATGTCTGCATCACTCCAGTGTCAGTGAACTGAGCAGCCTGTACTGGGGAGTGCCAGCAGGGGTCTCCGATGGCTGAAGTTAAATGTAGGTGTGCCGCTTACTCTTCGTGTGTCATTCTATTTCTGGCAAAGTTCACACACACACCTCACAGTCCGCTTTATGGCAATGTGTCACAGAGTAACCAATGTGAGGGCATATGCTCAGAGGCAGCCAAGAGAGGGTGTGTGTGTGTGTGTGTGTGTGTGTGTGTGTGTGTGTCTCACAAGGGCTGTTTGTCCCCACAAGTATAGCAAACTACCAATTTTTGGTCCCCGTGAAGATGTTAATACCCGTCCACTCACACACTCGTTGGTATGAGTGTGAGTGTGTGCCATCGATATACCCGTACAGACAGACAAGCAGGGGTTTGTTTCTTTTCCTCTCCGTTATGCTGACTTTGTGGCTATGACCTCAGCCTCTCTAGGCTGTGACTGTCACTAGTTGCCACACACACACACACACACACACACACACACACACACACACACACACACCAACTACGAGTGATTACAGTGACTGAACAGATTGCATTCAGCTATACTTTAAATATGATAAAGACTGTTTTGATTGTAGAGTATTTACTCAGTAGCAGCCATAGCTCCAGAAGCCACAGACTGCCCGGCCCTGTGGCCCTGTGGCCTCGGGGTTCCTGACACTCTGAGGTTGGTGAAACCTTTTTCATGACTGACCTACTGTCACACTAAAGTAGGGGTCACGGACAGTGTGCTCCACTTCATGGCTCTGCACAGGACATGGAGGAAGCCTATTTTATTCTTAGTGACTGCTGAACTTAGTCCTGGACTTTGTTGAGGTCACGGCTTGGACTGGAGGTCACATGTAACCAGGTTTGCCTCGGCTCCGTCAAACCATTAACATTTATGCATAGCTTAAATGTTTTGGCAGGCACCTAAAATAAAATGTATGGATCTCAAAATCCTTATCATCGGAGATAGATGCACTCTCTCGCTGTGGTTTTCTCTGTGAGGACTTCTCTTGAGAATCAGCGATGTGTGCAGGAGTAGCACTATCTTTACACCATCACACAGAGCAGCCCTGCGTGATGTCAACAGGTGGTCATTTGTAATGGGCTGGACGCTGCTTCTGTCGACTGTTGGCAGTGTGTCACGTCTGCCACATGTCTGTGTAATAAGAGCTGCTCTCGTAGGAAAGTGGCCAGATGATCAAATACCACTGAGGTATTTGAGGTATGTGACAGCTGGCCTCGATTTGCCTGACGTAAGACTTCATGACTTTCCATAGCAGCGTCACAGCATTGAAGCAGCCTTCATTATCTGGTCTGCTGGTGTAAGGGAACCGTTATCTGGAGGCTCGGGTCTCAGAGGAACACAGCTGTGGTTCCTTTAAATGTGAAACCACGCTCAGCGCTCAGCTTGTTTAAAGACGTCTTTTCTATAAGTGTCTCAAAGGTACAGCAAGCACCAACGTACAGTCAGGTTTTGTATTCCTATTGTTTGCTAAGCTCTTTGATAGAGAACCTTAAACTATCTAACAGAGTGATTCATGGCATCATTACACTGACTGTTAATATGTCAACTGCAAATTTAACCATTTTTAATTAAAAAAATGGGTCCAAATAGCTTTTTTTTTTTTTAAACTAGGCTTTGCTCTGGTGTAAAAAACAAATATATTCACACACATTTATCACCTTTTTACCGCCTTAGCACTTCAATCAGCACAATTATAGCTTCAATTTTTCCATTAATTCTAACTAATATTTTTATCTGCTGTCATTTATAGTTGTAAACCTGCCCTTCCATGTGCTTCTATGGAGAGCATCGAGTAGGAGCCCAGAACAGAGCTCCAAGAGAACAAACACAGCACGAGGAGGAGATACAAGAACCTGTGGCCAGGTGAAGGTAGTTAAAGTAGCAGAGATGAGCAAGTGTTGGACGTAGGCTGGGACTGATGTCATTAAATATGGCGCGAGTCAGCAAACGTGGGTAAGCACCCCGAACCAGCTATGACACTTTGTGTCCACTCATATATTTTCATACTATGTTACCTTTCAAACAGGCTTCCACAGTATACTGGAGTCCCACACTCACACAATAATAAAGACATTACCATTTTTCATAGAAAGTAAACAAACACACAAACCCCTATAATAGCACACAAGAGTCTTGGTCGCTATGATTGTGGGTTATCAAGAGATCAAGACGTGTCCTAGATTTGACTGCAGCCGAGCGGGCCAGAGGCAAGTAGCTAGAGCCTGCAGCTGAGAGGGAGAGGGGGAGAGGGGGGTGGCAGACAGCTCTGGCTCTGGGCAAAGTCTCCGTGCCACGTGCCAGTCCTTGTCTCGTGGATTAACAGTTGCCAACACCACGGTCTCCATATGGTCCCGGTAATCACGGGCACACGGGAGGAACAGGGTCAACAAAGCCGGCAGCTGAGCCTGCGCGCTTCAGCGACGCAGAAATCTGAATGTCTCGTTGATTGAACAATGGGAGGCAAAGAGTCAGGAAATTCCTGTTTGAGGCATGTCAGTGGGACTGGTTCTCAGTCCAAAAGTGAGCACTGGTGTAATCTCTACTACTGTGTCTGACGTCACGGTGTGTGTCATTGTCTTGCTTTCTTCATGAGGAATAAGTCTCTAAACCAGCGATGCCTGTCGAAGCGCAGACCCAACAACTACACCAACCCTACCCCCCTAACCCTATTATAGTTTGATTTCTGACATCATCTTTATACGTGAGAGTAAACGTTATCGAAACGCTTGTGTGGGATGAATGACGAGTCTTTGAGCAAACACCGAGACCTTGACCGAGATGTGAGCGACACACATCTTGTTTATTGGAAACTTCACAGTCCTCTCCAGATAAGACGCTGCGCTCAACAGGGCTGCTGTAAGTCAGAGTTCAAAGACGTGCCAAAGTATGCAAGCGTGCACACACACTTGTGCACTTTGCAGCAAACCCACTCCCTTTATGATCCGGCGTGGATTCCACAGCAGACAGGATGTCACACTTCTAAGATAAGACTTTGTGATTAAGCAGGGCGTGTTAGATGTGTCGAAAGTGCACCGTCTATGTACTGCTTTCCAGTGCTTGTATTATCTAGGCACAGGCCTTACTGCGATATCGAGAGGGTGGCAGTGGCTCTTCTTGAAAGTCGCATGGGAATCGCACAAAGGATCGAGTCACGGAGGAGCATATGTTGAAAAGGTCTGTCCGTAGCATGTGTCTGGCAGAGCGGTGGTGGGTGTGTATCTCTGTTAGGAGTGTTTGCGGCAGAGACAGGAAGGGTGGAGTGAGAGCAGTCTTCTCAGTTTAAGACTGTCTGAAAATCCTCACAGTTTCACTTCCTGTGTCTGCAGGCCATCGCCGTTTGTCTCTATGAATAGAATCTTTTTGTCAGACTTTTGTGTCTAAACCATTTTTACACATATGTGGAGAAGAAAATCCTGAAAAGAGCATGACCCCGAGGTTACCACGGAATCCCCCGCACCACGAGTGCTGTGCAAAGACATTCAGTTCTTTAAAAACTTATATAAGTCTTGCAAAGACAAACGGGGAAGTGAAACTTTTAACAAGACTGACACTGCTACACTCTCACTGCGCTGACCTTTAAACGGTTAAATAACATATATACTTGTGAGGCTGGGCACAATCTGAGATGGAAAAGGAACGCTAGAGCAAGATCCCAATGTTGATGAAAGCTGTGCTTTCTTATAGTGTTGTACTCACAAACACAGAATCAGTCTGACTACAGAAACATGTTCAGTTTGTCTTAATCATTCCCTGCATGCTCCGATACATCGATGAGACGAGCAACACTAGCTGATCCTGTCTGCTGACGTCTGCTGAAAACCATGACTGAACACGGCGGACGCACACGCTCTTTCTTGACAGCCCACTGTCACCACCACATTGTTTCCTTTGCTGCCACTCCCTCCTCTTGCTCGTCTTCCCCTGAACCTCCACCCACCTACCCAGCTCTTTTCGTCTATCTGTCTGAGAGCGTTTCCTGTGTCATAGATTACAGGATGTCCTCTACAAACAAGCTAGATTCCAGCTGCAGAGAAAAGCGAGCCAAACAGAGCCTCGTAGAAGCATACTCACAGCACAGCCTCACAGAACACGACAGCTGGCTTCAACTAAACGGTTACATTAAAAAGAAAACGTCACTGAGTGTTTTTTTTGACTCATACACAAACATTAGTGCAGGCATTAAAGTGTGCTGAATGTTGTGCGTTTCCTTGGAAAATCAATTTCCTTTTGTGATTTCTGTTTTGACTGTGTATCAGGTGGTCAGACCGCAGATGAATTAGAGGCAAACAGCTTGCACGAGTAAGGAACCAAAACAGGTCACCTAACCCAAAATCCACCACATGCCAGGCTGACATGAAAGGGGCAAATAACTCTGCTTCTCCTTCGCTCAGGAGCCGCACCCTGCCTGTGACCTGACTTTGGCCTTGCTGCATGTCTTGCTAAGGGGCCCACTGCAGTGGAAAGGGAGGGGCTCTTCCTGAAGACAAAGCAGGAGCTTAGCTGCCTTTGTACATGAGAAGCCACAAAACCCAACATATGCTGGGGAAATAAACAGGTGTGAGACAACATGCTCCATTTTTGATGCAAAAGAAAAAGGACGGACCCTGATGCTCTGGGATCAGTTCATTGGCTCTGGATGAACAAACAATCTCACTAAGTGGCTTTTATTCAAGAGATATGTGAAGGTGAACTCCTCTGTGTGCAGACTGTGTGTGTGTGTGTGTGTGTTTCAGTGTGCGCGTGTGTGTGGTGTGCATGTGCGTGTGTTTCAGTGTACATGTGTGTGTGTGGTGTGCATGTGCGTGTGTTTCAGTGTACATGTGTGTGTGTGGTGTGCATGTGCGTGTGTGCGCACACGCTGAGCTTCAGTTGTGGTTGGTAGTTCGACCCACCATCACCTCCTTGGCCGACAGGTCACAGAGAACAATCGTGCCTCTGTCCTCTATGGAGTAAACAGAAACACACTTTACATAATTACAGCACTGCATCAGATCACTCTTATTATTCAAGACTTCCCAGTGTGCTGAGGTGCAGTTTTCAACATGAACTGGTTTGCTGACTCCACTTGAAATGGCCTCATCTAATATTCACTTTGATGTGGTGCAAAGTCATTTCTCCTGCACTCAGCACATAAGTAACTGAGTTTTTCTTTTTTTGGGAAGTTTTGAGTTAGAAGGAACAAGTAATAAGTTGTTAAGTTCACTGGGTAACAGACAACTACCAGCTGTATACAGAGAGGAGGCCCACGCACGCTGGATATAAACAGAGACTAGGACAACTGACACCGACAGCCAAGGACTCCCTCCTGTTATCCTTCTATGAAGTCTGCTCGAGCCTACCATCATGTGCAGTTGCTCCAATGTAAACTGGCAACAGTGCAGTCAAACCAGGCTAAACAGGACATCGGTGCAGATGGAGTTTATAAAGTCTAATCCCCACCTCCATCCATTCTCTTCCAATCAACAGGGTCGCCTATCCCAGCTACCATGGAGCAGCACCCTGGACAGGTCACCAGTGTGCCCCAGGGAGTGACCAATTAACCTGACCCCACTAACTGCATGCCGGGGCCTTTGCATGCCGTACAAAGGCCCCGGCCAGACAGGCCTCACAGCCTTGTTGCTGTGAGGCAACATTGTGCGACATGTTGCCCTAATCCCCATCTGAGACATCATTTACCCCACCAGCTGCAAAATTTCTACACTGGCAGTTTCCCCTTCTTCCTGGAACTTTGACCCAATGTTAGATCTGACGATTCTGTTTATTTGAACTGGACATGTTTTTCCCAGGAAAGATGTGGCAGCAGGTCTGTAGTTGTTTTTAGGCCTTTTCCAGGAAGACTCCTGAGAGGCTAGTAGACAAAACAGAGGTCCAACTTCCCAGAGCCGGTCTAAAGTTCAAACACTTGTAGCAACTAACCAATACAACCCCTGTACAACACTAACAGGCCAAATATAATGGTTAAATTACATACTTACATCCCTCCCACATCCTTTGTAGACATGAACTATACTATTTCAGGAGTCTCAAAATCACCTGACCCTCTAAAGGGAACGCGACGCCTCCGTCTCAAACACACATCAGTAAAATTAAAACCACCAAGTCTTTTTAATAGGTCATAGAAACCTATAAACTGACAGATTTGTGACACCTCATGGAGGGTAAGCTTTCATTTAGAGCACCAAAACTGTCAGTTTCACATGACAAGACTGATAACTGTGAGAGGAAGCATAACGAGAGGGAGGACAACACACGTATTGTGTTGTATGCAGGCCTTTCCCACTGGCGCCCTGGAGGCCGTGCAGATCCGCAGATCCACACACACACACACACACACACACACACACACGGTTTAGGAAGGGAGAGGGGTCTCCATTTCCTGTCGCCAAATTTGCTTTGGCAACTCTCTCCGTGGGAATGGTGAGAGACCAGCTCCGCTGAGCCACAGAGTGCTGCAGATTAGCTTTCCATCCTCTCAGTGGGGCCAAACCCCCCAAAACACAGAGAGAGAAAGAAAAACTAAGATGGAGATAGAAGAGAAAAGGTGGGGGTCAGGGTAAGCACAGACATATGGGTATTTCCATAGCTGTGCTTTATTATTCTCTCCTTAGTTTTGCAGTTCAGAGGGAACTGCTACTGCTAACGTTAGCAGATGCATTGACGGTGCATGTTGGATTTGAAGGACTGACAGTGAACTGTTATATAATACAAAAGTGTTTTATCTCTTTCTTTTCTTGACCGTGCACATGAATTCCTTTGTGTGTGACGGTGCCACATCGAGCTCTTTCAGAATAAAGAAACCAAAAAATGCCTAAAATATCGCTGTGATGCAGAGAGGCAGAACCACAAATTATGGGCATTATGTGCTGGCAAGCACAAAGACTTGTAGAACTACTTATATATTTTTCCTCTAAATGTATTTAAAGTATGGTCCATTGCTATGCTACATTTGCCTTTAGCAGCGTGTCCATAACAGCCTACATTATGTATGTATATGTATGCTTAGCCAGTCCATCCATTTATTAATGTCACAAAATGTGAATCAAAAGATGCAAAATTAATTCAAGTCATGTTTTATACAACAGTGACTCTGACTGGCATTTAGTAACTTATCAAGGCTCCTGTTAACAAAGTGAGAAAAGAACCCTACAGCACGGCTACATGATCTCACACAGTGGGCGTTTCCTCGGTTGTGTGAGTGTTTGCATGTATGCACTTCATGTTTTGTGACCAGTTTCACACAAAGACGTCTAAATGTTTATTATGCTCTGATATTAGGTGACAAATTTAAACCTGTACAAGCTGCACACTGTTCAGCTGGAGGATGTTTCAGGTAAAGTATCAGCTGTTTTCATATCTCAGCTTGATTGTCAAAGGCGATGATGAGCCAGACTTGTGTTTGGAGAACTGTGGGATAGCACGGAAGAGAAGGTTGAAGAGCAAGGAGGAATGTGCTGATGAAACAGCTGTCCCATTTTAAAGACGGCCAGATGTGAATTATGGGTAATGAGGGCAGGAGTGTGTCTGTGTGTAGGCTGCAGAAATGGGAAATGCAGAGCATACATCATATTTCTTCTTGGTGTGTAGTGTGCCTCAGGGCTGAGGTCGCTAGTGAAAAGGTCACATGGCTGAGCAAATACATAAGTAGCACTGTGTGTGTGTGTGTGTGTGTGTGTGTGTGTGTGTGTGTGTGTGTGTGTGTGTGTGTGTGTGTGTGTGTGTGTGAAGGAACAACTTCTTGCACACCAGTCCAGTTAGCAGCAGTATCCACACACACAGTCGTTTTCCAAATTACTGGCACTGGAACAGCAACAGGCATTCTGGGTGCCTTCGTCCAGACTGTAGCACATGCCTTAACATGTGACAGCCACACACATGTTAAAGCCCTCACATAAGATAAGATAAGATAACTCTTTATTGTCATTGCACAGTCATACATAGTACAGTAGTACAATGAAATTGGAAAACTGTCCTATGTCGGCACTACATATAACACAACACGACACGATACGATATGACACATCACAACGCAACACAAACAACACAACACAACACAGTATAATAACTTAGTAATAAAAAATAAGAATAAGTGTATTTGTATTGCACACTGTTATTATTGCACATTAATTATTATTGCACCTTGTTATAAATATAAATATTATTATTGTTATTGTTTTAAACATTGTTACCTCCCCCCTAAAAAGGTCCAGGGAGGTAGCCAATCAGGTCAGCTATTTGCATTGATCAGGGCTATTGCCCTGTTGTAAAAGCTGTCCTTGAGTCTATTTGTTCGGGACCTCAGCAGCCTGAACCTTCTGCCGGACGGCAGCAGCTTAAACACCCGGTGTCCTGGGTGTGTACCGTCCCGTAGAATGCTGCGTGCCCTCTTGAGACAGCGAGTGCTGTACAGGTCCTTCAGGGAGGGAAGAAGATGTCCAATGATTTTTTGGGCCATATTGATGACCCTCTGGAGTGCCTTTCTGTGTGCTGTGGTGCAGCTGGAGAACCACACACCGATGCAATATGTCAGCACACTTTCAATGGAGCAGCGGTAGAAGACGGTCAGCAGCTCCTTCTTCAGGTCCATTTTTCTGAGGATTCTCAGAAAGTGGAGACGCTGTTGGGCCTTCTTTAAGACCGCAGAGGTGTTAGAGCTCCATTGGAGGTCTGTGTCTATGTGCACACCCAGAAACTTGAAACTGGAGACCCTTTCCACGCACTCCCCATTGATGCTGACAGGCTGCAGCTCGGACTTCCTCCTTCTGAAGTCAACTACCAGTTCTTTTGTCTTGGTGGTATTAAGGTCCAGGTTGTTATCTACACACCAATCTGACAGCCTCTGAACTTCAGCTCTGTACGCCGTCTCATCTCCCCCTGAGATGAGCCCCACCACGGTGGTATCATCTGCAAACTTGATGACTGTGTTGTCTGGGTGGGAACTAACACAGTCATGTGTGTACAGAGTGTACAGTAGAGGACTCAGTACACAGCCTTGTGGAGAGTCGGTGTTGAGGAAAGATGAGGCCCCACTCTAACTCTCTGTACACGGTCTGAGAGGAAGTCTCTGATCCAGCGGCAGGTGGTAGAAGGAAGTCCGATTTCCAGCAGTTTAACTATTAGTCTGTCTGGGAGTATCGTGTTGAAAGCAGAGCTAAAGTCAACAAAGAGCAGCCTGGCGTAACGGCCCTGCACTTCCAGGTGAGAGATGGTGGTGTGGAGCGTTGTAGCAATGGCATCTTCAGTTGATCTGTTAGCTCTGTATGCGAACTGGAGCGGGTCGAGTGTGGGTGGCAAGCAGGACATGATGTGACGTCGGACCAGTTTCTCAAAGCACTTCATTATAACAGGAGTTAGAGCAACTGGTCGGTAGTCGTTGAGGCTGCTAATTTTAGTACGCTTTGGCAGTGGGACAATTGTGGCTGACTTTAGCCACGGCGGGATGCAGGACTGGGACAGTGAAGTGTTGAAGATCTTAGTGAAGACCCCAGCCAGCTGGTCTGCACACTCTTTTAGGACCTTTGCAGTTACCCCATCTGGTCCGGCGGCCTTCCTGGGGTTCACTGCCCTCAGTGTGCGCCTCACCTCATATTCCTGCACTATGAGGCTTGGGCTGCTGCTGCTGTCCGATGTTTTTGCTGCTGCTACCTCTGGTCCCTTCACCTCAAAGCGTGCGAAGAAGTGGTTCAGCTCCTCCGCAAGCTCCGCGTTATCCTCAGTCAACGTGGTATTGCAAGGTTTGTAGTTGGTTAAGTGCTGAACATGAATATGAGAGCACTGATGTTGTGTGCTCTTCAAGGTCCTGATGTTCGAACACGCTCCAGTCCGTGTTTTCAAAACAGTCCTGCAGCTGATGTGATGCACCTTCTGGCCAGGTTTTCACAGTTTTTGTGACTGGGGTGGCTCTTCTCCTAATGGGAGTGTATGCAGGGATCAGCAGCATGGACATGTGGTCTGACAAACCTAGATGTGGTAGAGGGGTTGCTCTGTAGCCTTTTTGGATGTTGCTGTAGGCTTTATCCAATGTGTTTTTCCCCCTCGTTGCACATGTAACATGCTGTTCAAATCTGGGGAATACTGACCTTAAATCAGCATGGTTGAAGTCCCCAGCTATAATGTGCACTGCGTTTGGATGGGAGTTCTGCTGGTTGCTTATTGTCTTGTGCAGCTCCTCCATGGCCGAGTTACCATTAGCATTGGGTGGTACATACAGGGCCGTTACCATGACAACAGTAAACATGCACCGCCATCTTGATAGCAGACATGCACACACATATATATAATAAATTGCACACTCCTAAATACACACAGTGTGCACAGGTTTATGAATAAGTAAAAACACACCCACTCTCAAGCATCAACAGAGCTGGCAGCTTTGTTGTAATAATGTGAGAGTCACCGTGAATCTCTGCAGCACTGAGCATGGCAGCATGCAGCTGACTGAAAACACACTTATGTCACACTCTGTGGAACGGGCTTCTCCACAGACCAGAGATGATATCGTGGACATTTTTGGGGTCCATAGATAAAAAAAAACGTCCAGCTTTGACACTGGCCTGGCACATCTGGTCCCCACTCATTGATTCCATTACTTAGTTGGGGGTAGTCAGCTGCAGTCACCCTCTGGTCCTTGCAGGTGGCCGGGGTGGTCTCTGGGGCTATGGCAGTCTGGTGCCTTCCTGGGGGCTGGAGAGCTGCCGTTTTGGGGCATCTGTGCGTCTGCCTCGGCTGGTGGTGGTTGGTGGCTGGGGTGGGTGCTGCCTTGCAGTTTTGGGATGTGGGGCCTGGGGGGCTTGTGGTAACGGGTGCTGGCACAGGGCCAGGTGGCTGGCCTCCTCTATGCGGGTGCAGGTGCAGGGCAAGGGGCCCTGGTGCCCGAGGTTACCTGATTTTCTGGCTGTGCGGGAGCGATCTGCAACCTTTGGCTGCTCGGGGAACAGTCGGAGAGGGAGCCGTTGAGATGGCGGTTTGGGGAAGTGGCTTGTCTTGGACTGGGGCCAGTCTGCATTTTTGGTCTTCAGTGTTGGTTGAATTGGTTACTGGTGTTGGAGCTCTGCGTCCGGTGGAGTCCCCAGAACTGGGGCCTGTCTGCATCAACTACACTACCCATTGCAGTGGGGGCGATGGGTTCAGGTGATCCGGGGTGTTGACATAGGTCCCCACAATTTTAATAGGAAAGTTATTGTTTACACCTCAAAGAGGTCACCTTCAACACTGACAAGCAGGGAGAGGAGCAGGCAGGTCTTTCCACAGTATTTAGTTTGCTCTAGTGTTGACAGCAGAGCAGCAACAGAGGGACTCACTGCTCAAAGAAAGAACCTGGCCCCCACTGTACCTGTCGGGGGAGGGGGGGGGGGAGGAGGAGCTTGCAGCAGCAGAGTGAAGCTGCTGAGACAAGACATACTGATAAATCATAACCAACATCTAAAACAAAGCCTCTGGTCTTCTAAAGGGAGATCCAAGATGAACAGCCAGAACAAACCTGGTGCTCCCAAACTCTGTACCACAGTGTTCCTGCAGGAAGTTTTCCCTCATCTGAAGGACTTGGCAAAGCTTTGTGTTGTCTGGATCTATGTCACGTTAAAATTCGACATCACTGTGAGTCCAGCACGTGTCCTTGAGCTGGCAGTTTGCTGTCTGTAGATCCTCCTGTCAGAGAGGAGCATGGGTGGGGGCTCGCAGTTAGTCTCCCATCATCTTGCAGGCATCATTAGGCCTGATAAAGTCTTTGTCCCTGGAGCATTGCACTACCAGGACAGACGCCAATTACAGTCTTAACCTTTCTCTTGCACTTCCTGTCTCTACTTCACTGACTCCTCTAGCTGCAGGGAGGCGGGGCCGATACAGATGCCACCTCACTGGAGACACTGAAAGCTGCCATCACTGCACACATGTAACACGCAGTGCTTCTGCTACATGGACACAGCCATCAATGGGCCGCCTTCACAGGTTCACTGTATCTACAATGCATAATTTTCATTTGACATGTTCAACCTGTCAGAAATGACACATGTGCTGTTATAGCAGACGGTAACCAAGAGGAAAAACAACCTTCTTTTAGTGAACTGCAGAACTGGTCGTGCCTCGGTCTCGAGTCTAGCCTCAAACATGTTGGACAGAGGACCAAATCTCTTCATCGAAACTGTGAGACTGTGCTGTGAGGCCTGAAATGAACCCTAATAAAGTTACATCAAAAACGTTCAGGCCAGATTCATTATTAAACATGATGTAATAGTTAACAAGAGTTACAATGTTCACAAATGTGCTTGTTTCTGGTTCTAGTTCACTTTTAATTGCAACAAGGAGGATATGGAAGAAAAAGCAATGTCTGATCACATATAAAGCAAATGCTGAATGAGCTGAATAACCAACAGCTACACAGGCTGAACTGGTGAGACCTGGTGTGTAGTCGGCTCGATGCTTACACTGCACAGCTCTAATATAAATAAAACGTCTCACGGGGAGATAATTTGCAGATGGAGTGGTCTGCTGTGACTCAGTAGCTGTAAATGAATTGTTGATCGCATAAACAAGCCTCTGGCACTTGAGACAGCAAAGCTGATATGCTGAGTTGGAGGATAATGAAAGGTGTGAATGTAACGATGTGCGAGCCGTAACCACACTCAGGTCGGAGAGCCGGAGGAAACTCAGCGGCTTTGAAGAAATGACAAGAAATGTATGTGTAATGATGACACAGACTATGGGTACATGTTATACTGCAATCATGTTTCTCATTCAACAGCAGTGACGAGCTGCAGTAACAGACGACACAAAGATCCAGCCCTCGTCACGGACGGGCTGACCTTTCCCTTAAGAGTGACCTGGTGAGAGTCAAACGTGGCGATGTGATTAGGAGTGTGTGAGGGGTGGACATCAGACGAGGTCAGCAGTGAGTCCAGTGCTAGTCAAACATCGGATTAAAAAAAGCTGCCACAGAGATGAGGTTCAAACGAATGAGCGAGAAACAAAGTAATCTAGCCTCAGCGTTTACATTACCGAGAGGATGTGGATGTGACTCCAACTTAACTTTACAGTTATCCCCACCTCATCGAGTATCAGCAGGATGGGCTCAAACAAAGCCACAGTCCACAGCACACACGCCCTGTGTCAGATGATCTTTGCCGCCTCACAATATCATTCAGGTTGTTATGGTGCAGCTATGACACAGTTTGCATGTCCATCAGTCATCTATAGCAGCTACAGCTTGCTTATAACATCATCATAACTAGTAGAATATTTAGAATACAATAAATCAAAACGGGTTGAAATTCAGATATCAAAGACTGTGTCCATAGAAGAACCTTGTAATGCTCTCACACAGTCTGAGAGCAACTAATAATTCATGTTGAAGTGTAATGAATGTGTCATATTTGTCTGTTTGACCCTTCAGCGGTTCTTTGTGCTAATCCAAATATTAAGGGTCCAGGCTGCGAGGGACCCGGGTCGCCGCTCTAAATAGTCTGACCCAAAAGTATCAGAACTGATTGCATCAGTCACAGATGAACACAAGCAAAGCTCGCCAAATCCCCTTTAGCCATGCTGGTTCTTAGATAATCTTGCTGTTTGCCCACTGACTGAACCCTCGTGTTACTCAAAAATCAGATGGGTAGAAGCTACACTCGTTCCCTCGCTTCCTGTGTGCGTGGTAGGATGAGGTACAGCCTCCAGTTTCAGACACCGCGACTAGCCGCTCTCCTAACCAGGCTGCTGTCTGAGAGGCCCTGCTTTTTAGACAAACCGCCCTCACAGGCAGACAGCAGCTCACTGTGCGCTGCGTAAAAAGGCGGCTATATTTATTGATGGCAGTGTTTGTTGTAGTTGGGCATTAAGTGGGCCCGAGTACAGTCGCACTAATGGATCTGCAGACATGCTGGGTCAATACGAGCGCTACACTGAGCCAATCATCTGATGTGGAGAAACAAGCTTTTACACATGCTGGCTGCTGAAATGCAAGCTGTGGTCCTCAAGTGTCATTATGTAGAGAGACAGAGCACAGTTAGGGTGTGGTAGGGTTAAGTGAATGAAGCGTGCTGTGTAAAATGCAACTGCCTACATGCACAATATAAATATGAAGCTATACAGGCTGCAGAAAATGTTTGCCAGGAACTTTAGAGACTAATTACTTTGTGTGGTATACACACAATCCTCACTGCTGCTCTCATGCATTATTTCCAACCCGACCCCTCCCTCTCCACACAGCAATGTAACGTGTCAAGATTACACCAGGAACATGCTCCATCCCACTGTTAGCCACGCAGATGATTCCTCTCCTCTCTGAGACGCAGAGGACAGACGATGCCTCTCCTCTCTGAGACGCAGACAATGTCTTTCCTCTCTGAGACACTGTCTCTGCCAGCACACCTCTATTGCTGGTCCACGGTTAAGACAGCCCTCCTGCTTCTATTCCCACCACAGTGCAGTCATGTACCTGTGACAGCAGACAGTGCTTACCACTGATCTCCTGTGACAGTCGGCCATCACACAGTAAATGCTGCAGCACAGCACTCTTCTCCATACAGTTCAGTTTGGTTTATATAGCACCAAATAAAAACAGCTGTCTCACTGTGCTCTACACTGTAAGACCTTACAGTAACACACAGTCTGCATTAATACATCAGTTCCATGAGTTACAAACTTACAAACTGCGAAAAGGGCAGAGGCGATGAACCAGGCCAAAGAGACATCTATGTAAGCGGAAGTGTGCCAGACGAGAAGTTAACAGTTGCAAGGTGAGAAACGAGAAGTGTTTCAGCAAGAGACATTAGGTCACGTCCTCCTAGAGCGAAGTGAGTGTCTCGGGGGCAGGAGAGACAGCCGCCATGTTCCTGCAGTGCTACAGCAGGAAACGGTGCCTGTTACACGTTATGAGCTGAGTTCAAGCCAAGATTTATGTCCAGATTCATCCTACAGTGTGAAAGACTTCCATCTGCAGCTGTAACACTAGTTTGGTTTTAAAGAGTCAAACTCTGACAGTTATAGCATGGCTATGGTCACAGACTCTCCACTGAGCCTCTTTGACTCAGCTGAGAGGAAATGTGTGCAGCTGGACGTGTGCTTAACATGCCAACATCACACCTCAGTGCGAGGCCCGGTGACTGCTGGCCCAGTCAGGGAGTGCAGGCGTAATGGTCCGGCTTGTTAGCGAGCACTCCAGTTGTGCAGTGATGGCAACGCTCGCGACAGCACACTCATCAGTAATGACGTTGTGCCTGTGGAAGCAAACTGGGAGCTTTCTTTTTCCTCTTCCTAATCAGCAAGTCCAACCGTCGTACCTGCAGCTAACTCCACTGCACTGCTGTAGGCACTGTTAAAGTTTTACTGTCCAGCCATGTTTAGTTTAAAGTTAAAACAGACAAATGACAAAATAATCATGTTTGTGTGTTTACAGATCAAACTGGTCTCTGATGAACAAGAATGAAATGAAATCTTTAGACAGGTATAGTTTGGTAAGGCAACACTGAGGACTAACAATGTTGTTGGTATCTAATTCTCTAATTGTTTAAATGAGAAGAGCCACAGTGGAGCTATGTCCTGTCGGAGGAGCACCACCCTCCTCTGTAGGCTAATATCTATGCAAACAGACAGAACCTCTGGACCACAGAGCAGGAATGACTTCCCCCCTTGTTTTCTTTCATTCCTATCACAAAGAGACACAGGTGCTTCCATCCAACCAACGCAGTGGAAAACGTAGCGACACTTAAACAGCTGGTCTACTCTTCCCTACAAGGGCTCTATGAGCAGGTAGTGTTTGAATTAGCTGACATCCAGTTCACAGTTCAAGATGCTCACTCGGACGAGTCAAATACTTCTTAATAAGCATCAAGTCAGCAAAACCTCTGTGATATTGATGTGGTCATTAAGGGAGCAGAGGGCCTGATTATCAGTTTGAGCTGCTTTGTGATTAATGAACAGGTGAGCAACAACAACACAATCGCCAAAGCAATAATGGATTCACAGACATTTTTCCTCTTTTCTGTTTTTCACTAGTTTTACACTTGGCTAGGGCCAGTGTCACTACTGGTAAAATGAATACTAGGTTTAAACTGGTAGTCCAACTCCTCCAGAGCAGCACATTCAAAAGTCTGCTGTGTCTCAGGAGTATGGAGGGGACTCCTGTAGACATTCATTTAGTGTAGGAGAGCCAGACAGAGCAACACATTGGTATCTATAGTATCTCTGGGGCCACAGAGTACCAGATCTGGTAGGTCCAACACTGGTACCCTGTGCCTTTCACAGATGATTCACCCTGAGCTCGTGTGACAGACACTAAAGGGCCCGTATCAGAAAGCAGCAGTGACATGTTGACGTAGTGTAGCCTGGGTTAATGTTAGACCCCGTCAGACACAGGAAGCACAAATCAATGAGCACCAGAGGCTCCCTGAGGCTCAGCATGGGAGGGGTGGGGGGTTACTGTAAATCAATTGTTGGCCAATTCATTTTCCATCGATAGCATCAGAATAATGCCATGCTTTAATAATCAGGGCCTGGACAGTCAGCTGCTGGGACACAGGGCAGTGGCCCACATTTCCCCTTCTCCACTGCATTGCTGAACACGTGTGCACCTATTCATGTGTGCACAGGGGCATTAGCATGAATTATTCAATACAATGTGTCATTTGTTTTTATTATGGCTGGATAAGAGTGTGTGTTGTGTGTCCTTGGCTGGTGTGTAGCTTGCAGAGCTGCAGCTATCAATTAATCAGGCAAGTAGTTAGACATGTGTTTGCTATTAATGGGCAAAGAGAACAGACTGATCATTGGTTTCCATTTAGGAAAGTGTTTTCCTTCTGTCAGTGGACGTTACACTGCTTCTGTATTTTAACATGTTGCAGTTTGTTGAACAGGTGGTTTCAGTGAGCTTTTTCCCAGTACAGGTTTCTGTGTTTCCTCTCTGCTTTACACATCAGGTCACATTTTGGTTGCACACATGGGTGAAATGCTAATGAGGTAATAACTGGGCACTACAGAGTTTCAATGAAGCGTTGAAGCTAAAATCTTTCCTGGAGGAGTTTTTCTTTAAGAATAGTCACTGGAGTTACTCGATGAATAGTTGTAGCGTATATGTTGCCTCATGTGCTGCGCTGCATCCAGTTTAGTCCCAGAGACGAGCGACAGATGGGCTGTGATCGCATTCAAAGCTAAGCTCAAACCTCATGCTGATCCAAACAGACAGAAAACTGAGACAAATACTGTCACATCTATAATATATGAGTGTAAGGAGAAAAGAAGACAAAAGATTACTTGGCTCAACAGAAATCAGAGTTACCCTAAACTGGCTTCAATCAATGAGTGAGGGAAACGATGCTCAGGTCAAACCAATGAGCTGGGTGTTATAAGAAGAGAGGGACCACATGAGCAGAACGTCAGTGTCAAGGCAGAAACTGAGGATAAAGTTAGTGACCACGGCTGTCACGATGACCAACAGGTCATTTCTATAAAAAGTTGAGTTAACTTCATTTTAAAAAGTAACAATTTTAGATGAAGTTTAGAGGTTTAATTCAGTTTACAGATGATGATTTTGTTTCAGATTGTTAAAGTAAAACACATCTGAGAACCTACGAATGAACCAAGGTTACAACAAACAATTCCTCACATGTAAATAAAATTAATTTAATGAACTATTAAGTGTGAATTATGTGTGCTATTAGTTATGTTGAATTAAAGGACGTATTAAATAAACAGTGCTCCTGCTGCTGAGTGTCAGAGATGTTAGCTACTTGATCTTTTAGTGAGGGGAGAAGCTGTGTGTCTGCAGCACTGCCTTCTGAAGTGTTTCCAATGATGATAACCATTCAATATTAATCTTAGTATTGACTAATATCTGTGTACTGATGGTTTTTTGACATCCCTACTAGTGACTGTTGTACTGCAGGACCAGCCCAAGCTTTAAATAACAGGGCCGGTATTTCAGCAGAGAGTCTGGAAACCACAGAGTTCAAATGTGAGCTCTATGTGACGTCATGTTTGTGTCCTATTGGGTGGGTGAGTAAAGTTTTTGGTGCAGGACCAGTAAAAACATACATGTACAGGCTCATTTGCTGAAACACACACTCTTACTCCTAAAAGGAAATCTGACTTCGACCTGCACTGGCAGTAAAAGCCGAGTAAAACTAAAGAACAGGACCGAACGCAGTTTTGTCTCCTTATTCTGTCAGGAAACACTGTGTGTTGGTGAGAACACTAACTGCCACTCTGCTGTTAGCCTCAGTGCCCTACTTCCACCCGTAACACACAAATCACACAATGAATGTGCCAGCCTCAACAGAGCCAGCGCCACAACCTTGGAAGTAATTTCAGGGTACTAAGACTAAACGATGGCCATCCCTGGTGTTTGAGTCAAGCTCCAGTGTGGACCATCAAACACACACTCAGCTGACAACATGTATTTATACATGACTCTGTCTAAATACAGTGTTTGACAAGAGCAGCAGGAAAAAGGAACAAAGGTAAGAAAAGCAAATATGGCTGTGATTACTCACAGGTCTCAGGGAATTGCCATGGTTACTGGACTTCCACATACTGGAAACTTGGACAAAACTTGTTAGAGGCTAAGTTACTTTACATTATCTGTTGGGAAACCTAGATCCAAAGCTGTACTGAACCACAGGGAACAGAGACAGTGTCTCTCTAAACGCTGGACAGAAGCGTGAAGACACTGAAGTCATCCAGAGGGCAGAGTGGACAGGGTGAAGTTGGGGTCATGTTGTTCTGTGCTCCAACGAGAGGGAAGAGTGGTGTCTGTTGGTGGAGTTCACCGAGAGGTGAGCAAACAGACCTGCGTCATAAACAAGTCTGAAGTTTATAGCCACTATTTGGGTTTGTTGTTCTGCCACATTCTGGGGGGTTGGGGACGGCAAAGACACAACAAGAGACGGGCCGAGCAGGGACGCCGTAAAAAACAAAGGGACGTTTGGAAATAAAACCAAATGGCTCACAGCGAGGCCAACTGGCCACTAAATGTTGGGGTCATTCAGAGAGCAGCTTCTCCAGGTCAACCTGCCATCCCAGGTTTGGCTCTCATTCTGACTCCGGGTCAGTGCTTCAGCCACATACGTCCCCACAGCAGGAAACAACGTGCAAGCTTCCAGAAATAAACAAGAGAAATAACTGACAGGATGTAATGGTTGTGTGTGTGGGCAGCGGCGTCTCTTCTTCCCTCACTGGAATCTGTCTCCATTAAATGGTTTAGCATCAAGTGTGAGAGTCTGGGGGAGTCACTATAAACGTGGCCGTGCAGCCATGCTTTGAGTTTCGAACACTCACTTAAAGAAGAGCTCAGCGAGGAGACTGGCTGAAGCAGGAGTTCTCTCTGGATCCTACAAACCCACACATGCTTTTGGGATTTGTCTCTACAACCTTGAAGAAGCATGTTTATATCCAGGTGTGAGGCTGTGCCAGCAGGTGATGAAAGTTAAATGAAGTGCATTAGCAAACCTGGAAACAACTAGCTGCACGCTGCTGTTGCCATAGCAAACAGGAAACCCCGGCGTGGACGCACACACACCAGGAATGTCAGACTGGCTGCTGTCTCACCAGTTTGTTTAGTGGGATGTGTTAACTGCCATGCTTTCAGATGCTCCACACTTGCACCTGGATTAGGGCCATGCCCTTATGACTAGCAAACAGGCCTGAAGTCACAGGAGTTTTAGATCTGGAAATACCACACGACTAACCATCTGGCTGGTGTGCTGAATGACAGCAGGGCTGCAGCTAAGAAATGAATCGACTTCAGGGTTAGGTTCACGTCAGTGAGGCCTGCTGCTCCCACTGGGCATAAGGGTTTTTTAGTTTATTTTATTCAGCGCGTTACCTGCCACCAGGTTGGCTACTGTGTCTCACTGACCTACCTTTGCTGCCATCCAACATACCTAAAAAAAGCTTGAAGAAGGTGAAGAAGTAGCTCAGTACTGCTGTAACATCCATCCAGAGATTAGGCCACAATAACAGGATGGTGTAAGAGTAGTTCTTAAGCTCACAGGTAGTATTCCCCCAAACGTGTCCCAGTGAGGGGGACCTGCCAACAACGTTAACAGTATAAATAGATCCATCATTATCAATGTGGGTTACCAGAGTCAAGCACAGTTCACTGTTTACTGGCAGTGAGCGATGGAGGAAGCTAATCAGGCAGCAGAGGACCAGAGCCGTCACCATGGCAACCAGCTAACCCACAGCTTTGCCAGAGAAGCGTAGACTAAACTGTTAATACTGAGCCAAAGCAGATTCTGATGTGAATGACCTCAGAGAGTGGACACACAGACACACTGCCCACAGCAGGAAGCACAGGGGGCGGGGCCACCTCAGCCCTGGATTAAAGTGTGTCTACACACCAACCATGTGTGAGCGCTGGCACGTTTGGTGTGTGGGAGTGCTTTTACTGCAGGTGAGCTGCATACCACAAGCTCCACTGGCAATGGATGAACTGATAACAGACAGAGACATGACGTGTGCACGCACGCACACACACACACACGCGCGCGCGCACGCGCACACACACACACACACACACACACACACACACACACACCAAGGAATCAGCAGAGCTGTATCCGCAGCCAGACGCTCACAGCTGACCTTTAACTCACTTCACTCTAATTAATAAAAAGCACCCCATCAATCCAGCTTTGACACAGCAAACCTCAGCTCTGTTTCTCTCACACACAAACACACGCACACACACTTATTCACTCACTATCAATCTCATGTCACCACGCACTAATGCGCCTCATCATTCATTCATGGAGGGGAAATGGCATGCACAAGCAGCAGCTTTGTTCAGAGCAAACAGTGGGATTAGTGCTGTTGGACTCAAGTGAAGCTCACACTGGATCGAAAGTGACTCACAACAGTTTACACTGAGTGGAAGTGTCTTGCATGATGTTTATATTTTCCTCTGTTATATCAAAGTGACCGGTCGACCCATCGTTGTTAGTCTGAGCACAGATGGTTCTTCTCTGTGGAAGGCAGCAGAGATTGCTGCTATACAGGAGACTGAAACTACAACACGCAGGAGGTCGTGAGCACTGACCACTCCCCTTCCTGTTCAGGCTCACCTTTCATCCATCCAGCATTTGATACAGGTCATGTTAGCCCATTGGGCCATGTTGGCAAGCCTCGTATTCACTGAACATGGTGCTTCAGATTACCTCACTGACCCCATCTTTAAAAGTTAATATATAGTCAACAGTTAACAGTAAAAAAACCCACCCAGTTAAGTGGAGACAGGGGTGTGTGGGAGGCCTGGGATTTATGCAACACTTTCACATATACTCCATGCACTGTAAGTGCTTCAGGCGTGACGCAACAACGCCTGAGTGCGTGAGCACGGCAGAGAGCAGCAGAGTCAGGAGAACACGTTTTACATGCTGTTCATGGCTCGTTGATACATGCTGTCAGTGCGCTGCAATCATTTTGTATGGTTATGTTAAGTTTACGTGTTGACTTCCTGACCTGCCACGAGGCTGAGCTCTCTTATTTTGAAAAGAAATCAAAGCCACCAACTTTTTCCCTTCATCGATTTGCATAAAACAAGCAAATGATTATAGAAATCCTCCAGACAGTGATTGTATTCATTGACAGCTCATTATACACGCTTGCTTCTTAGCTTCAGTGAGGGCAGACATATGAACCCGATTCGCCGTCTTCATTGGTGGAATAACGCACGACGTACAGCCGACAGCTTCAGTTTGTTGACAGCGTTCAGAGGTCTTGGTTTGCTGCGGTGGTTCAAAGAAGGAGCAGCTGAAACACTGGCTTTGTGCAACAGCAGAGCAGCTTCTTTGCTGCTGTTTTTCAGTCTGCTGCAAATATACTTTCTATCTGTCGCGTCATCCTCGCCATGAATCCACACCCTCTGAATTCTTGGACTCAAATTTCCCTCGCCCCCCCGCCCGCCCGCCCGTCCTTGCACATGCTTTTCTCCCTTTTTTTCACTCCTTGTACTGCTCAGAGTCTGGCATGGCCTGTGTTTTTCACCATAGAAACCGACATAACACACCAGCACAGCCAAGCCTGGGCTCAACAAACAGACCAAATAAAATCAATCATTCAGTCGGTGTGTGCAAAAGCCTTTTCTCTTCACTTCACAGCACTTCCAACAGGATGAGGAGGGTCAGGGCCAGGCTGCGCACATTTTTGACATCATTCTGGTGTTGAAGCCAGACGCAGTTTGACATAAAACAAAAGCAGTCACATACATCTGCCCCAAACATTTCTGCAGATGGAGACTTTATATTTGTATTTAATATGACTTGTTCTGACTGTCCCAGGCCCATCCACATAACCTGCTGAGATAGGACACTATTATGTCTATGACGTAATCTGATGATTCGACGAGTCAAAACACGCTGCTACGAGATCAATCTGTTCTTTTAACAACAATCTTGTTCTAAAAACACAGTCTGGCACCTTCTTGGCACCGAGGCAAAACTAAAATCTAACCAATTTGCTCCCATTCCTATGATGTAATCCCCGAAAATGTCAGATATTTGTTTTAGTTATGTAAGCCTTCCTCAGCCCTCTCCAAACCCTCCACCGTGTCTGCCAGATGGAACAAATGACGAATCTCAAGACGTTTGGCGTTTCCTGGCCAGAGCAGTGCATGTGTGTGTGTGCGTGTGGAAAAAACAGCAGTGAAGTGTTGGTGCTCCTGCCTCCATGTCTTTCTCGGTGTACGTGGAGATGCACCATCAGTGATGCCAGAAAACTGTTCACATTATTATAAACCACCAACAGCAAAGAGTATCAGTCATGTCCATGTGACTGGATTTAGGAGGACTAAATCCAGTGTGTTCTTAGGAGGACACACAGGCTCAGCTGACAGTGGCCAGCGCCAGGCCACCCGGTCATCCTATCACTGAGGACAACCAGCTTCTCTGCCTGGAGCCAACCCTGCAACCAACCGGTGTATCCATGCTAGGAGAGAGGAAGGAAAGGGAGGGAGGACTCCTGCCGAAGGTGCCTATGGGAAAAGTGTACATGACTCTCAGACGAAAGGCAGAGAGGTCGGTGGCAGAAGATCTCGTGGACCATCAGCTGTCTGTTAACACGTCTCCTTCTCTTCCTTATCCTTAAACACCATGTGCCATCCCCTCGTCCCATCTGTCCCTAACAATTGAATATTACTACATGGGGTATGAGACTTTAGCTTGAGGCTAATCTTTCGTTTCAAACCAATTCCTTCAAATGAAAGACTGACAGAGCTCCAAGCTGCATTTACTGACTATGAAACCTAGATCTAGTAGATCTAGAAAATATAAATTTGGGGGAATAAAATGCAGAATGACACTATTTTTATAGCTAATGAGTCCTTGTTCAGCTTCTTTATGTTTCTTTGTGGAGTCTGTCTCCTTCTGCATACACATTTATGTGAACTACCAGATCTTTTCTGTTGTCCTTTCCACCCTTCTTATTTCCCCAACGTCTGCAGCCATGATAGTTACATAATTGCTTTGGTAAACTGTGTGACAACCCCCCCCCTCCCCCCTCCAATCTCAAATCACACTGATCTGTTATGTCTGAGGCCGAGGAGACCAGATTCCCAGACACACATATCACAGTGGGTGTTTTTAGGGCAACAGTTACTTTCATGTGTCGCTTTGAAGAACAAAAATAGAAACTAATTCCTTCAAATCAAAGATTGAATGTTGCAGGGCTGTCGTTTCTATGGTGAGAAACTCAGTGAGATAAAGTCTCCTGGGCTGTAATCTCCATTCTATCAGGTAAGCACGATGCACCGCAGCTCCTCGTGCGTTTCTGTGCGCCCTCCCCTTGGTGAGCTCATTGTGTTTGGCTGTGTGGACTTTACTGGTACTGGTGGACCCAGCTGTCTTTCTCATGCTCACACTGGTTCCACAATGTAAGGCCTGACCAACAGCTCTGGATCGCCTAAGGAAATAAACATGTTGTGTCCATAGTTACCTTTATGGTAAGGTAGGCTGGTGATTGTTTTGTAGGATGATCACTTTAACCTGTAAAAACATGAACTCTTTCATGTCATCGATTTTTAATTTCTCTTTGCTATTTGGGCTGATTGGGACCTGATGAATGTAAAAACAAAGAACTACCAGTTTTGTTTTGTTTTTTTACCTGATTTTTGTTTCTGAGAGAAATGAGATCCACATATGAGGACATATTTCGATAGAGCAGTGGCAGTAAAATGTCCTCGTAAGTGGATATCAGGCCCTTGTGGAGCAAAATTTTGTATTTTGGTCTAAGCAACCCCAAATGTGATGTCCACATATGTGGACGCCAGGTCCTAGGAGGCTAAAAATCTCACCCTGACATCAATCAGCTCTGCTTTGAGATTTCCAATTAAACAAAAAGTAAAGTAAACATTCTCCTTTTTAAATTAGTCATTAGAACAAAATGTTACAAATGTAAGGTTGGCGGCTCCTTCTCATCCTGCCAGAAGGTCTAATGCACCAACTATATGTTGTTTGGTACAAACAGTGTGACACATGGTGGGATTAATGGACTTTTCCATACAGACACTTCCTGCTTGTCAACTCCTAATGCAAATAGTCCTTTTTACCACATTTGTTCAGTTTGACACGAGGCCTGGTGGCTGCAGCACTGGCTCCAAAAATCCAAACTCATTTTCCCACTGGGAGACTGCGAAAGGTCACGAGCAGAGGGGAAAAGCCTAAGCTAAGAGTAAAAAGATGGAACATCTGTCTTTCTCTTAAAGGACAAAGGAAATAAATGTGTTGTGTCCAGAGTGTACCAGCTGGAACTGGTGGACATTTTCCACTCACTGTGCTTCCCCAGAGGTGTCTCTCTTTCCTCTCTCAGGCTCTCTCCTGAACTCTCCTTTACTTATCATTGTACAGTCTGCTAATTTTTTCTTCACAAATACAACACGGAGCGATAAGCCCCCTACACATGAACACCAAACAAAGCCGAGTGTGTGTGTGTGTGTGTGTGGGGGGGGGGGGGCAATGAAGTCAGTGTGGTCGGAGGGGGGGGGAGGGGGGAGGGAAAGGGGGCAAAAGCAAACAGTCCTTTCCTCCACTTCTTCATTCCTTCCTCCCAACATGAGGGAGTGAGATTACAGCTGCAGAGCACACATGCAGCCAACAGCAGCTCGTTCATCACAAACACAGTGCTGTGGAAAAGTCTTTGTCTCCTTCTTCATTTCTTGTTTTTTGTCTAATCGTCAAACTTTAATGTGTCAGACAACCAAACACACTGACTGAGATGCTTTAAATAAGCTGTTCCTGCTCCAAACACGAGTCTGAAAAGAGGAGTGGGCCAAAATTCATTAGCAGTTATGCTTGATTGCAACACTCGCTGCCAAGGGTGGTGCAAGCAGTTATTAGGTTTAGTAATGACTTCTTCACAGAGGGGCAGGTGATCCTCAATAAATGAAATCATCTTTGAAAAACTGCATTCTGTACTTTGTACGTAATATAACATTAAAACTGGTCTGAAACATTTAAGTGTGACACATATTTTTTTAAAAAGCTCTAATAACATTATAAAGTCAACCTACACATTAAACTATTTAAACTATAATCTGTCCCACAAATATTGAAATATTATTACATGCTGCCTACAGGTGCGTGCAGATTCACAGCACACTGTCCACAGTGCTGCGAGCACAGAGATCAGGACAGTGCATCAGTGGCCCAGCATTAGAAAAACAGAAACAAATATGCTGTGAAGTTTAAACCGCACATGAGTCTTCAGATGAGATGTAACTGCAGGGGCAGAGTTTACAAGCAGGAAGCAGGATGGACTCAGATAGCTGTGGTCAGTTTAAAGGAAGCTGAGGTGTTAATGGACCCAGACTGATAAGAGTGCTTAAGCCAATTAAGGGAGGAGTACAACCATCATTGCTTATCTGGCTTCATGTGTCTTTTTATGCAGTCGCCTACAAAGCCAACAGTTCTGTGTTATTTAACTGCATTAGTCATGTGAAATGACTTGCAGCACTGGAGCGTGTGGGCCTGTGTTGCACTGATAAATAACAAACAGGTGCCGGGATGTTTCACGGCTTTATCGTTGCAGCCGCCGCTCGCAGCTATCGGGGCCGAAAACTGGCCGAACATACGCGTTTTTACAGCCACAGCTGCATGTGAGCCCCACCTAAGCACCGGGGAGGGATCAAGCAGGCAGCACAGCACTGGCAGGTCTGCACTGGCTGCACTAAGCAGTGACGCTGATCGATTTCATTGTGCAGATTAGATTTGGGGAATGCAATGGGATGGAGCTGATGGTGCACTGAGTGGAGGTGGGTGGGTTCATCATCATCATCATCAGGCGCCAAGTTGGTCTACTGAAGCCTTCCAAAGCCAACACACACACACACACACACGGGGGAGGTGGATCGGTGGATGGGGCCATATCACGACTGGCTGGGGGGTGCAGTTAGGCAGCTGTGAGCATTTCAGAAAAGATTAGCACCAGGTTCAACTGTAAACAATGAGCTCATTCTCTCTGCTAGAGCACCGCAGAACACACCACATCTGTTTTTGAACAAGCAGGCTCATTCAAGGCCCACACTGAGGTAATCAACACCCACACTTGTAAAAATTAAACTGGGGAAAACGCTAGAGACTTAAAGTCATGCATTGTCCTGCAGCTACGGGAAAAAATATGCACGACTAGTGTTCATTAAAAGGAATATTAATGAAGACTATAGCATGGAAAGACTTGGTGCGAGGGGGAAGGACGGTGGAAGGTTTCTCAAATGTCCCTCGCTTCTTAAAAATACCAGTGTGGTGAGCACCATCGGTTTCTGTCTGAATCCTCCGAGCTGTTTTTCTGACTATTGCAAAGCCCCTGGCAATATTGTTTCATCTATTAAAATGGTCCAGGACTCTAAAAGCCATTGTGCACAGCACGCTTTAAAATGGATTGAGATTATTTCATTACACTGTAAAAATCAGCTTTCCCAGATGTGACTTGCTGCAGATGCAGAAATCTTCAACACAAGCCTGCATCAGTATGTCCTGCAGGAGTTTAGACCTGGATCAAACAGAGCATTCGATGGTTAGCTTTACAAAAGGATCATTATGAGGAAACTTTTGATAAATGAAGTGGATTATGGAACAACTGTGTCCAGGATTAACAGACGTCCAGTTAAATGTCCTTACTACAGAGGGTGGAAACAGTAGACTGGCATGCTTTGACTCCACCGCTGGCCCCATCCCGCCCCTAAAAACAAAAGTATCATATGGCCAAGGAGGACTGTGAACCATTCAGCTCAGTTCAGCTCTAATTATATAGTGCCAGTTCACAACAGCAGTCACTGCACGGTTTCTTTACACCGTATACTTTACTACAAGCCACACTGCAGCCCTGCAACTCCTTTGTCGTCTTTGACATGCTGGAGCTGTTTTGTGCAGAGATATGATGAAGATGACGAGCTTGAAGGAAACAAGCGTTCACTGCTGATAATAAAGCTGTGCAGTGAGACTCAGACACAAAACACACACGTACAGCCAGCTCACGTGCACAAATCTTTCAGTCAGTTAGGAGAGACTACTGGACGTTTTCAGAGCTGTATGCAGCACAGATCGGAAACGTGTGCGTGACTGAACTAATTTCTGACAGACTTAACTTTTCATTAAAAAACAAAAGGCTAACACAAAGAAGGCATGAAAATAGAAAATGAGAGTTTTTCATTACGTGGGTCTGTGTGTGGCAGGCACGAGGGTCAAGCAGACACCAGGAGCAGGTGGCACCGGGGTAGGTGCTGCTGGGCTGACGGGTGCTGATTGGTGAGCGCTGCCCTTTCACGACCCACGTGCCATCTGCCTCGGCCGGCAGTGACTGCATCCCCAGTGACAAACAGGCAACAGAGGGACGGAGGCTGTACTGCCACGTTAGAAAGCTTCCAGCTCTCTTGCTCATTTTCACCACCGCCCTCTGCTTGGTTGTCAGAAACAGCTCGGGCCTCTGTGGCACCGGTACCTGGGTGTAACGCTACGCCAACATCGTCTCGTCCAGCGCGTTAGCTTTGACTTACACTAACCTATCTGTTTGGCTGCATGGAGTAAAATGTAGGGAAAGGCCCGGTCTCCATAGAGAATTGATGTCACACTCTGCCAATTTAATTTGGCAAACCAATTTATGGAATAGTTAATTGCAACACTGCTCTATTTAACAGTCAAATGAGGTCTGGAAGATGTCCTCGGTCTTGTGACCTTAGAAATGTCATATAGTTTAATCAGAGCTGGGAGGCAGCAGCAGTTCACTGTGTGCACTGTCCTGAGTGGAAAAATGGCATTTTTACTTGGCAGTTTGTGTGTCTTTTGCAGCCTGGGGGGAGGGGGGGTTGGAGGACAGTCAGGATGCCTGTGCAATCTACTTGCAACTCACACTCACGAGCGGCTCCAACACCTGTCTTTTTTGTGGTAAAAAGGGCAACTTGCAGAAATAAAACGGGGCCTTGTTGCGGTACTTAAATCATCTCAGCTTTCTCAATCTTCCTCCCATTGGAACCGGGTTGGAGGCGGTGATGAGCTATTTACGAGGAAGGTCATGCTGAGAGGGCATGGCAAGGAGCCAGCGCTCTGTCTCTCCTGCTCCTCTTCCTCCTTCCTGCCCTTGTCTTTGTTTTCTCCCCTCTGCTTTCCTGCACCAACTCTGAATGCTAAAATCAGAGAAGGCAGAGTGTATCATGCAGCAGCATGGATACATTCTGTGCAACCACACAATCAAAAGTGAGTTTGCAATAGCTGAGACTGTTTGCTACCAGCTCTGAGGGTGATTTCACACATAACTTCAGTGGCTTTGTTTCCTATTGGTGTTCACACCAGGTGAAGAAACTGAAATGTCCAGTCAGTGCTTTTAACGGTTCAGCCATCTTCCTCAAGCATTAGTCAAAAGGACATATTTTTGATGCATGCTAGCATTTCATACTACATACACAGGTTGACCTGAAGCACAACACAGAGCAGCTTTAGCCATGAGACACCCTGAAGGTAAAGAGTGGGCAATCAGATTTCCACGGAGGGAACTACAAGTGCTGTGGAAGGCCACACCAGTAGACTGAACCCAGCTCTGCTCAACAGTACTTTTTTTTACTTTTACTTTTTACAGACCTTTTTTTATAAACCGACTGCTGCTGGTGGGAATAAATGTGAACAATAGGTCAACCTTCGATCACTATTTAATCAACCTTCCCCAAAACAACAAACTGTACCTTCATGAACATTCAGCATATTTCCCACATACAAAGGTGAGTATCTGGGCCGTGTCACCAAAGCCTCACAGTGAAGAAGAAAGAAAGAAAAACTCTAATTTGGCTGTTTGGTTTCTCAGCTGACCCTCCAACCTTCCTGCAATCTCCTCAATCTGCTCAATCTGCTCTCGTCCATGAATAGGATCCATGGATGGATGCATGGATGGATGGAGTCTCTGATGAGGGTCTCAAAAAAAACAGTGGGACCGGTGGGATGGGCCTAGACTGCAACCCTTCCATGCTGTAATCTTCCTTGCCTCCACCCCATCAGCACTATGAGCATCTCTCTCCCGTCTCCACCTCTGTGTTCGGTAAATTGCACTAATGTACTGTGAAAGCTCTCTCGCGCTCCTTCTCGGAGCTGCACACCTCCTTCATCTCGCACCAGTTTAATTAGCGTTGCCAACAAAGCAGAAAACAGATGTCTGCTTAACACGTACTTCTGGCCAAATATGGAGTTTAATTAGAGGTCGAGCATCAGGTGCCAATGAGTATTTCACCATTTTACCCCAACCCTTACCTTTTGTTACAGTATTCCTTGTTGTGTGTTTGCAGCCGTTGCAGGCGTTGACATAAACGAGAATACGCCCTAATTTGAGGAAACGAGTCAACCTTGACTTGTTTTTTTCAGAGCATCTTTGGCCACATCAAACACACACACACTTGAAAACTGGAGATGGCACGCCATCAGGAGCAGGCAGCGGGGGACGGGGATTAGATTGGGTGTGGAATGCATTTCACACCCAGACTTTCAAAGAAGGGAAGAAGGAGCTGTGGCATTCCTGGGTGCACCTAGTGGAGGCTCTCCCTTTGATGTTTAATTTAGAGGCAGAAGGAGGGACAGACTGAAAGGCTGGATGGAGAGAGCGATGGTGGAAGTGTTGAGTGTGCTGAAACTCTGCTGCGCTTCATCAAAGGCTTTGGGTTCCCTCTCCTCTTCATTTATTCACCGACAGCGATAAAGGCGAATATCCTCGAACGCAGCAGAGAGAAAGGCCGGGGTATGAAAGAGGAGGGAGGAGGGAGTGAAGCGAGGCTCATAAACGAGGCTCTAGTGGGGAGCTGAGCCAAATCTGACTCATGGAAGCAGTTTTGGCTGCCATTTCCTCTCTTCCTCTCTCCTTTATCGTTCCTTCCCCCTTCCTCAGCTGGGGAGACCTTCCTCCTCCTTTCTGCTCACTGAGTGAAAAGTGGAGCTGTGTGCCAGGCGGAGGAAGCGATTAAAAATTAATGGAAGCTGAGTGACAGAGAAACCTGCAAGGGCATGTGTGTCGCTCTCTGAACACACCAATCCCCAACAGGTCAGAGTGCTCAGTGTGTAGGGTCTAACACAAGCCCCCCTCATGCTGGGGCTGCTGTTGCCACTGTAATACAGTAAGACAGGGTACTTATCAGCGTTTACTGTGGGCTGGATGGAGTACAGAGCTGCTGAGGAGTAACGCTGATGAGCGCCCACTAAGATATGGAAAAGAGCTGGTGTGAGAAGACGAGTGTTTATAGGACAGTCAGTGAGCAGCAACAGACAAAGAGTGTGCTTTGGCTGAGAGCAAAACAGACGATGAGAAGTTGGACTGTGTGTCAGGGCCTCTAAGCCCCTCCCTGTTTGTAAGAGTGATGCACATCCATCGCCCCTCCGTGTCCACAACCAAAAACAAACACCATCATCTACCTTTTTTGCTGTTACAGGCAAAACAAGTTTTAAAAAGCAGAGCACCCCTGGTGACCTCCATCCACAAATACACTGGAAATTCACCAGTGTTTGGATTTTTCTAAGTACAGAAGTTGATGTTGCTAGATTTCTTCAGCGAACATGCAGCGAAATGAGTTTGAAACAAACACACAATGTAGACTTTAATTTAAGATTTCTTTGTCAAACTGCTGATTGGATGGTGAGAAGCAGCGTGCTGCTCGGGATGGATGAGACTGTATAAAACGAGAGCTGAATTAGCGAAAACACAATAACATATTTCAGTTAGTTGCGGCTGTTGGCTGTGAGGAGCGCTGATGCAAAGTGAAAGTTAGCAGGTGTAGCTGAGAAACAAAGCTTGTAAGAACAAAGGCACTGCCTCGCCGTGTGCACGTTTGCAGTTTGTAGGTTGCAGCATGCACCAGTGCAAAGTGGTAGATAGCAGAAGCATGTGGTTACACCCAGCTCCATCTCACAGAGGCCTGTGGCGGGCGGCCATTTTGGTTAAACCTAAGTCGGTCTGCGCTGGGGGTTTCAATACCGCACCCTTCCCCAGCCCGTTCTGCAGCTCCTCCCTCCCAGAACTACCACACAAATCTCAGTTTACAGAATCTGAAAGGTGGATGTGGGCCATCAAATTACCAGTATGTAGTCCATGTAACACAACTAACCAGGGCTGCAGCTCTACTGGCAGCCATCGCATGAATGGCTGTAGTTATATGAGTGGCGTCAAGCACTCAAGGTGCTTTATACCGTAAGCTAAAGAGCCCAAAATCCCACAGTAACACAGAGGAAACCCCAACAATCAGACAGCTGCCTGTGAGGGGGGGGGGGGGGGGGGGGGGGCTGTAAGTGAGAGCATCTTTAAGAAGAGATTTTGACCTCGTATGTGAGGAGCCGCATCTGGATTCAACAGGGAGCCAATGAAAATGAGCCATTACAGCAGAAACATGCTCTCCCTGTCAGGACTCTCACTGAAGCAGCCTTTAACTGGAGGTTTTTCACAGAGGTTTGAGAACAAACTGATAATAATGAAGCACAGCAGCCAGCCTAAAAGTCAAAGAGCCATCCTCAGAGACAGGATGGGTCTCGTTTTGGAAGTAATGCAAAGATGCAAGGAAGCACTAATGTGCTGAGTGTGACGATGGACGTGCAGGGGACCAGCAGACAGTGACACTCACCTGTAGTTGGACAACAGCAGGAACACAGCAGGCAGCCATGGAAGAGAAGAGGAGACAAAAAAGGGGAAGTTAGTGCAAACTAATTGCATAATAAAGCATTGATTCACAAAGTGGTCATTTAGGGGGATCCAGCAAAATGAGCTTAATTTCACTCCAAGTGAAATGATCCTCATTAGCAGCATGTACATGATTCATTTCACTCATCATCTGTGCTTCCCCACAGGAAGTGCACAAACTCAGGTCTGGGACCCTGGTGGGCTCTAAACACATGAAAGTAAACCAGCTCCACTGAAATGAACCAGCACACATAATCTTTTCCATGTTATCTGTAATATATACTGAATGCATATATGCTCAGAATATACAGTGAGATCATATAAGACACCAGAAACAAGAAAAAAACAAACACATCTGTCCTCTTCTGCTCACGGTCACATGCACATATGAAAGCTAATGTGTGCACTCACATTAGCTCAGTGTGCTGCTGTCGTTCACCAACACGAGCACAGCACATGCTCACGCTCACATATGTTAGTCAATCAGACTGAGGGTAAACCACGAGGTCATCTGCGTACACACACATTTCTCTCATTAAGGAAACACCTGGAGGTGACCTGGACCGAGTGCAGTGAGACGGTCAGAAGGACGCCGTGGCTGAAGATGATTCGATAACAGTGTCTGAGGAGGAATGCAGAAAGAGGCAGCTTTTCCTCCCCGCTCTCTTTATGGCACCACAAAGACAAGAAGAAAAAAGACAAAGACCACAAGAAGAAGAAGGAACGCTGGAGGAGCAGGTGCACGGTTCCTGCAGACTTCCATGTACACAGTGCTAGTACACACACACACACACACGTTGGTGTGGCGCTGACACAAACAGATGAAGTGAGATAATATTAACGGAGCTGATGACAACACTATGTTACTGTAAGTGCAACGACAGCTTCCCAGCAAGTGTTAGACCAAACACACGCAGAGGAGCCGCCACAGCTATCAGGGGCTCAGTGCAAAGCTCACTAAGGACGTGTAAGCATGCTGCCAGCGTCTGCAGTGCACAGCCAGCTAACGTCACCGCACACTGACTGTGCAGAGCTGTGAGGGAATGAGGCGTCTCGCTTGGTTATCAGCGCTTTTATAAACATCCCTTTAACCACAGCCCAGGTTCTTACACACACCCACACATACCTGCATGTGGGTGCTTGAATGATTAATGGGGCATACAGAGCACAGGCACCCACACGGATTAGCTACTAACACACGGCCGTGACTATCTGCAGCTAGGCTGTAGCTGCCTGGCACAATCTGCCCCACTTCCTTCTTTTTTCCTAAACTCTGCATTTCACAGGCCCGCCGACATCGCTCTCCAAGCATACGAGCACCTTCTCCTTCACTGCACCCCCTAATGAGGTAATAAGGGTAAAACTGGTCTAAATGTGTTTGTTTTTCACACCAAGGGCCTGTTAATTAGCTGCTCCTGCAACCCCACAGTTTGCACAACGCTGCCATGTGCACGTTCCTCAGGTGTGGGTCAGCATCTTATTTTGTTTCACACTGCTTTTCATACATGTGGAGACAAAAACATGAGAAAATAAAAGTACGCTGTGGTCTGTGTCCCAGACCTGAACCAACAACTGCCTTCTGTGGGAATAAAAACAGCAGCAAAAGGAGGTGTAGTTTAAGTTGAGGTGGAGCAATCCCTCAGTGGGTTTCACTTTCACATGGTGATTAATCACTTAAGAAGATTTGCCCCCCCCCCCTCACTTCCCTGTGGTTGTCTGGCTAATGTCTCTCTGCTTAACCCATTTGAAGCCCCGGCTGCAAAGTGGCAAATTTTCATCTGAAAGGACAGATGACTCACTAAGACAATAGACAGAAGGGGGTGTGGGTTTGGGGGGGGGGGGTCTTTCCTATCCCCACAGGCTCTCCTGTGTTGTCAGAGAAAGCTAGCATGTGGTCTCCACCTTCTCTGCAACTAAATGAATGATCTGTAATCGGGACAAAAGCGCTTCCCTCACTGAGCACACTCAGCTCCACTTCAGGAACTTTATCAGTTCAGATTTCTCACATTTGTTCTGTGTGAGGTGCTTTAAGCTGGAAAATTACCTTTGCACTTAGACCGACTGTTTCTTCTTTGTGGTGCTAAAAACACTCACATTTCCTTTCCTCGCACCTATCAGAGGCCTCAAAAGTGATGACACTAACTCTGATGTTGAATGGTGGGAAAATATCAGAAAAGTGGAAGCAGACAGTACAAGAGTGTCGAAAAGCCTGTCTGTGCACATTGGCTATTTTAGGTCTCTGAGTCTCTTCACTTTCTCGGACAGTAAAACAGGAAACTGGATGTGCTGAACATTACAGCAACATCCTCCCTGTAACTCACAGCTCCTTCAGCAGGTTACTACAGCAGGCGCTGAGGTCAGCTACTCGTCTGAGCACACAGAACTCTTAACCAGTACAAGAACTGGGCTGGCTTTGTTGCTGCCAGTGAGGGTGCAGTCTGTGAACGAGCCCCCACCCCTGTAAAATAGTGACCAGTTGGCCTTGAGCCTTATAAACCTACATCTAAGACAGCAAGGCCCCAACCACAGAGACTAGTCACTGCAGTCGAGTCACCTGAAGAGGCCCACTCACACAGGCTGCTGTTTGATTTCTGCTCTTTTCCACAGGGCAAAGGTCACCAGGAAGAACCTCGGGACTTCTTCCAACATGCAAACTTACAGCTGTCCTTCTTTTCTGTCACTTTGTGATTATCACAAAGATTAACAAGCTGTTTGCTGTGTTAGGGAGCGGAGAGCACCACCCTGCCTAGGTCACACCCTGTTAGGAGCTCTAATGATGTGGCCTGATAGAGACACGTGTTGCATACAGGCCACAGATGATTGACGACCTCACAGAGAAACAGCAAAGATCCTTTAGACTAGCATCAATCTCTGAATCACTCAAAACTGCAAAACTGGGGAAAGGTGCAGGATGGTTGTATCTGGGTTTTAGACTTTATTGAGAAGTAAGGACATCCAAATGTCCTTTAACAAGCAGAAGTTAGTCCTGCAGAGGTTGGAGAGGGGTCACTGCAGCCCACTGAGAGAAGCTGCTGTGCCTTCGAGGAGCAGAGTTTGTTCTGGAGACAAGTCAGCGAAGAAAAAGCTCACGCAGCAGTGCTAACAAAATGGATTCCTTTGCAGAGTGAGCAAATGAGGAAACTGTGGTTTGAGGCTAAGATATGAGGAGGCTAAATAAGGTGGAAGGGGACACACCCCCAACCTGACCACAGGACCGACTCAACCTGGAACCAGAAGACTCTTCACGCTGACGACAGTCTGTTTGTGTTGCTGCGCTCTCTTTTGTCCAGCCTGTTCTCCTCATTTCCCTTTTCTGCTCTCACATCTGGAAAGCAGGACTGGTTTCCCTGCCATTCCCCATGCATCCACACACACACACTGACGTCATGCAGTTTGCTCTGCCTGATGGAAAGCATATGAGCTAAGAAAGGAACACTGGAGGAAGGGGTGTTGTCACTAGAACACGCAATTTATTTGCCAGAACTCGATTAAAATTCACTTTTTCCAGGACTTTTTCCCCTCTTTGTACCTTATAATGCTGCTGCTTCTTCATGACAGTCTTATTATTCCAAACTCCAACATTAGGACCTGGTGCAGTGCTGGGATTACGGATGAGTGTTACATCTGTCCTCCTGCATGTAGACCCAGGTCTGACACTTCTACCCATAGGAGCAACATTAGCTGGTTTCAGAGCCACACATCTCCAGCTTTGCATATGAAACTTTCTCCTTTTTCTCTTGCAAAATCCTGCAGGAGAGGTGGGGTGCACTGGAGAACATGCCTCCAGCTGGACAATACCATTGGCTGCCTCCCCAACGCTCACTGGCTACATTTTTCCATAACATCAAAGCCAAGAAAAACCTCCTGTGTTGCTTTCCTCTGTTTGGGAATTTGCCACCACCACCATAATCACTTCTCCGGCCGGAGCCAGAATGGTTGCTAAGAAGGAAAAATAACACCAAAGAAAGAGAAAATAATACAAACGGAGGTGGTCTGTGCGTGTTCTTGGCAAAGGACGCATCTGATCTGGTTTGGATTTTTCCTCATTGCGAGCTGCAGGACACAGATGACTCACTGTCAACTTTACAGGCCTTATTTACCATGTATGTGTTTGTGCAGGGCCTTTTTTCACTTACTGTGGTGCAGAATTTCAACACTTCCTGCAAATTTAGCCTGTGAAACTCCTGCACACAATTTTACTGACTTCATAATGTTCAGGCGCAGATTTGCACAGGTGAAGTGTGGCGTGGACAGTACCTACCCACGCTCCCCCTCTGTGAGCTCTTTCTGCTGATTCAGAACCAAATCATTACAGATTTGAACTTCAAGGCAGGTTCACATGTAAGCATGACACTTCCACCCGTCATGCTACACCCGCTCAGCTTTATAATGCTAACATGTTTGATCTGGTCAACACACAGTGCCTTTAGAGCGTTTAGTACCAACAGCACCTGCTCGCAATCCAGCGACACCAAAACAACAAAAACAAGAATGCGATTAAAGCAGCGAGTGGCACTGCACACGAACTGTAGGTACACTGCAGCTGGTGTATATAAGCCCTCTCATGCTGAGGGGTGATTACCTAGTTTGCAGCGCTGGTAATCTGAAAAGCAGCTTGGAGAGTTTTTTAAAGACGCAGCAGTGGTGGCAGTCTGTTCTCTCTCCCCCTGAGCAGCATGGCCAGCCTCACAAGCCTGCCAAAAAGAACTACCAGGAGGTATGAATCACCACATGGACAATATTTCACAATATTGTTAAAGTGCTTTGTGAAGTAGGTCAGCTGTACGAGTAGGTGCAAACGATGGTGATGAGCCTCCCACAGAGGTGCATTAGTGTTGGTGAAACGTCTAAAACTGATAAGAACGGCAAGAGAAAACACGACGAGGCTCCAACGGGCGTCAGCAAACGCTGCTGTAGTTTGGAGGCTACACCAACTCTCAGGAGAACAGAGAAAGCAGGTGGACACTGACATTTGACTTTGGCTAGGGTCAGTGTCACTCCTGACAGCACGAGGCAATGCCTCGACCTCTGCACAGGTAGTCCAGCATCTCCAGGATAGAGCGCACCATTACCAGAAGGCGCAGTCACAAGACCAGGAGACAGGAGAGCTGGACAGGTCCTTAACCCGTCAGCAAGACCAGGAACTGCTCCTCTGTGCAAGGAGGAACAGGTCACAACCACAGGCCTAGAAATGACCTCCAACAGATGACTGGTGTGAATGACTCCTCCCAGCAACATGGAGCCTGATTAACATTGGTCCTTTATTTCTAACATATTACTCCACCCATATCAGCACAGACATACAGAGTGATTATTTTCTCTTTCAGATCTGTGTTTTCAAAATGTTCCTTTCCTTTTTGTGAGCAGCATATCATCTAAAGGGTATTTATGGGCTCTTCCTTCTACAACACAATGCAGGACGAGTACAGGAAGGTAGCAGGACTCCAAGCTTGAACGCAGCCTGGGTTTCAGCATCGTGCTGCTCCTGACTCCTCGGTGACACTGCATGAGTTCTAACAGAGTCTACTGCCACTGACGACACAAACACATTAACACACATACACACAAGCGTGTGCGCATCGTCTTTCCACCAGCTCAGAGAAATGGAAATCAAAGTATTTACGCCTTGTGATCCACGCTGGCACCCTTCAGCAACACAAACTGGGCCTTCACGACTCCTCCACCAAGATGCTTTTTTATGGAAACAGTTTTCATTCATCTTTGGTAAAGACGCCATGTTTCTTAGAGTTTGTTTTAAAAGAGTAGAAAAAATGTAGTGGTTTGATATCTAAAATAGAAAACAGGATGTCCTGTTTTCTTAACTTTAACCCAGATATGGAAATTCTGTTATTCCCGTCAGTGGAACAGCACGGGAGGCAGACGCCACCATCCTCGCTCTGTCTGCCATACAGCCACTGTGAAATCGTACGCTTCTCTGAAGTAAGCGTGCCGGGAGCCTATGGAACCACACGTGTGGGCGTACGTATGAGTGAGCGCACTACAGAGTGTGTTCAAGTGCACAGCACGGGCACACCGTAATGTGGAGAAGACATAGACTGCAACAGAAGAACAGATGAGCGAGTGAGAGCGCGAGGAACGGATGGATGGCTGAATGAGAGAGCAGAGAGAAAGCTATGGTCAGGCACGCGATGCTCAGCCAGAATCAGGTCAGAGGCCTCCCTCACATCCACGCTCTGCAGAAACGCTCACTTCTGCACGGCTCCGCTAAGTTATACGCTGCTGCAAAGAACCACTTAAAGGTACAGTGCAACATTTTGGAAATCTGTTGTTTGCAACCTTAAACAGGCACAGAAGTCACCGTGGATAGGGCCTTAAAGTAAACCGACTTATATACAATATGTAGTGTCAAAGGTTTGCTGAGACTCTTATTTGAGCTTGAGGAAGTGTTTCACTGTCACAGGTCTAATCTCACAAACAGACCCTCACCCCATGGAGCCACAGCCATAAAATGAATGATTACTTTTGCTTTTCTATGTATTAATCAGTCACTTGTAAAAATCAAGGTATGCACGCCTCACCTTTGCAAATAGCACAGCTTCATTGAAGCTTAATTAAGTTTAATATCCACATAGTATCCTGATGGACTTCCACCAGCTTGGGTCCCACAGACTGTGACGTACGTGTGAATGTAAGGACACTAGAAGCAGGTGACATGATGAACAAACAGGTACGCGCATACACAAAGAGAGCTACATTTCTATAACATCTGACAACTCTCACTGCAGGTCTGTGGTCCCTACAGTCGACTTGCATGACGTGGATGATCCAATTATTCTCCACCGTTGCTCCATCAAGGTTGGAGAGCTGCACTAATGAAGATGCGATGAATATTAATATAAAGGTTTCCCTGTATGCAGATGACATACTTCAACATATCCCTGGGAGGTTTGGACAGACAGCTGACCCACAGGTGCCTGTGTGGAGTGGGCTAGTCCACCACAAGAGACCCGACTCGATAACAAGACACTGGAAGTGTGACACTGGAGCATGGTCTCTGAGTCTAATGCCGCTGCAAGGAACATGAGGTCACAGTGTAACGCCGGGTTTTAGATCCGATTGTGGGAATTTTATAATTTAGTGATTAGGTTTCAAAACACAAGCAACTATTCAGTCCAAGTGTTTGTGCTTTTTCAGGTGAATATCACAAACCCTTTGTCGTGGCCCTGATTGCCATCCAGCCCATCCTTATATTTCTGTTGTCCAGCCCTTCGGGCAGTCATGTGTTGTCTTTATTGTGCTGTATAAATAAACTATGGTGTGGTCTTCCTGCACTAATAAGTGCACCAACTTTGGCTGAAATGACCTGTTTCAATGACTTCATCCGGTCTAAGAAATATAATTACAGCTCTGAGAAACAAATAAGTACTTTTAAATGAACATAAACAGGAGATCCGGCTGGGATTATGTCTCTGTGCTCCTCCCACCAATCATCTGGAGGTCTCCTCTGCACAGAGACAGCACACAGGGCTTCTTTCTCATTGTAGTATTTACCTTATAATATAAAGCACTACATGAAATTACTGTTATTGTGAAACGGCACAACATAAATTAAGAGCTGTGCCATATCATTCCGTTGGCTCACTGACAGAGGAGGACGGCCCTCAGGCTTTCTGTACTAATAAATGCTGCCAGCCTGAAGCTGAACTGATACATTAGTTTGGTATGTTTTTCTATATCATAAATATCATTATCAAAAATGTGCTTAAAATAACACGGCATCACTCTGGGGCTGTGTGACCGATCCTAATCCAAACTAAAATGGAATTATCCAGAGCTTAACAAGGTTCCTCTGGAGATGCACTGCTCCAGCACTGAGCACTGCTCGTGCATGCACAGTGTCGCAGCGGCACTAAAGCCAGCCAGTTCCTGATTCTGCCCTAGAAGGCTGCATTCGCTTAGCAACCACATCAACGTTCAGCCGCCGCAGCAGTCAGTGTGGAAGCAGTCTGGTGCTTCCTGCACCTCATGCTGCAGTAAGCATTAAGGAAAAGGAAGCCCCCCCCCCCCCAGCACAGGACACGTTGTAGCCCTGCCTGTGTGTGGAGCACTGAGGTCACAGCCATGTTTAGTGTCACACCACACAGCTGGTCAGGCCTCGAGACAAAGGTTATTAGATCTACTGTACAGAGGGACAAAGAGCAAACACAGGCCGGTCCAAGCAGGGTTAATGGAGCAGTCTGCAGATTGCATCTGGATTCCAGTTTGTGACTGCCAGAGGCGCTGATGGTCATGAGTTTAGGATTTCTTTTGAAAACACTATCCCTGTTTGTCATTGTTCTGCAGTGCAGTTACCTGAGGAGGTCATGTGACGGAAACATTTCACCATACGCTGGTTCAACTCAGACTAGATCCATCAGCAAGATGAGGAACATACTACCATCAAACAGGACAAACAATGACTTTAATGTGACATGTACGCAGACAGGAGGATACTCAGTGGCTGTCTCAGTACAAGGGCTGAAAACTTGACTAAACAATGAATCACCTGAATTAATTCTTACGTCTATTTTTCTCCCAGAAACACCAAACACCGACATGCTCAAGCTTGTAAACATCACAGGCCATCTTGTTTCAGTGGTAGCTGAACTTTCTTCGTGGTTCAGACTGTTGTTTCAGCAAAATACGCTGAGTGAAGACGGGCAATCGCACCAAACGACCACATGACACCGTTTTGGGACAGAATGATGATTCTCAGCTGACCACTCTGATGGCGTCACGTCGGTCGTTTCCCGCTGCACATTAAATCACTCGGACAGACTCCGGCTCTACAAGGTCTCGTTGTGTTCTGCAACCTCAGTAAGTTTAGCACTATGCAACAACAGAGCAGTTCTCCACCAGGGCTGCGACGCTGATGTCAGGGTTCCAAGGTCAAAGGTCATAGTAACAGTGCACCAGTCAAGGTGACATCTCATACTATCATCGTGGTGAAACTCATAATGAGTTTAAAGCCATAGTTCCATGTCGCACCTCCACCTATGGCCTACATTTGCAACAGAGACGTTTTTGGGCGTGTGTGTGTGGCTCCACTGATTCATCACGATCCTTACATGTGAGAAAACAGGAGGAGGATATTTGTGGCTGCTGATTGATTGTGAAATCAGTGTTTCCACAGTGTTGGTGAGGGGAGCACACTGAGATGATTTTACACATAAAAACCAAATGAGCTTATCGTCAGATCACCTGGGGCTCCAAGATGAGATTGACTAAACGAGCAGATTAACTAAAACCCTGCTGGACGTGTTTGATATATGAAGCTAGCAGTTTGTGCAGATATGTAACAAGGATTGGATGAAAACCACTGACCAGAATGCAAAGAGTTCAGCTCTGTACACACAGAGAGGAGTGAGGGGAAGCCCACTACGTGGCCACTTTCAACTGTCATGGAAAACTTCCTTCCCCAGTTTTCCTCCAGTTTCTCCAGCAGCTCTTAGTCATGACAGCCCCGTTTACTTGGACAGTGTGTAGGAGGCTGCATCCACCCCTGGCTGTGACACTGCTGTTTGTTTTTATCTTGAAGAGGACTACTTTTTTTGCTCTGCTCAGTCTACATCTTTGTGAGGCCACAACACAAAGAGCCTCTTTTGGTTGGGTGTGGGGAGCCGGGCAGCCTCAGATTCACGCCAGCACGTACTGGTGCTTTCCACTCTGGAGCCGGACATTTTGTTCCACTGCTGAACTCTGGAGCCAAATCACATGATTTCCAGTGGAAACGGAGAAGGGCTGGAAGTGAGTGAGGAAGGATTCGACTTCCACTCCATTTGATTCTAACCCATACACTCAGTTTGACTGTTTTAACCGGGCTCCATGCTTTCTTTTATCACACATGTTGATAAGAATGTGACAGCATGGAGCTGTACTCACTCCTCAGTTCACACAGGGAGGGTTACTACAAAGCAAACAGAGATAGTAGATAACCTGCTGCAATTTTGGTTGTGAACACGATGGGTCGGGACCAAAACTGTGGAGCAACACAGAGTGATCATAGGAGACAGTTAAATGAGGAGTGCTGACGGTGCTTCCGACAGCAGGGCGGAGGCGCCACAGGAAGCCAGTGTGGTGTCGAAACCAGAAGTCTAAGGCTCGCTGCTTGCCACGGCTCTGCGGTAGATGCTCGCCCTAACAGTCTGCTGGGTTGTTGTGGCCAACAGCCGACACACCGCTCAACCCTCACTCTGTACTGAGAAAAAGGGAAGTGGGAGGGACATCGCACAGGTTCGGTTGCACACATGTGCATTCATTTTGAACAAAGAGGCCCATCCCTGAGCTTCGGCCTGTTGTCTACAAACATCACACTGACGAGGTGCAGCAAACTCTGGTATCAGCAACCTCTCTGACCCCGGCGATGAGTGCACACGGGCCAGGAGCCACAGAGGGGTCCCTTACAGCTGTTTGTGCGTTACATCAACGTATGGAGTCGACGGGGTTATAGTGGATGGTCTTTACAGTCAGTGAGTCCAACGATGCTCCTCCCTGCTGGCAGCAACATTTTTATCAGCTTAAAAAGCTAAAGCCAATGATAATGAGACTGAATTCAGACAAAAAAAATGTTAAAAATGTCACATTTCCTGCCCTCTGTCTCTTTCACCAGGTTGGTCTCTGCTCTAATGGACACATTAGCCGCCGGCTTGTCACTCCATCACAATTAGGTGGTCATGAGGTCATCCCTTCACTCCTACTCCCATCTACATCAGGGAGCTATCATTTCATTAGTCCTGTTGGGGAGGGCGGTGGATGGGTGGAGAGTCTAGCCCTTCCTCGGGCCTCTCTGATTCACGACATGAAGGAGAGAAGGACAGGATGGGGATTTTACTGGATGATGTGAGAAGGAATTTAGCTGAATAAACCTTGGAGTCAGCTGTACAAACACGTCAGAGAACTGTGCTTCTTGGCATTTCAAAGGTTGAACGAGCTGCCCATCAGGGCTTTGCAACCAGGTCTTCTGGGCTTTTGGAGCTGAGGAACAAGAACACGACTGTGCTGCGTTATGTCTCAGCAGCATTTGCACCTGCTGAACCTGAAACGTATCGATCGCTGCAGGAAGTGGAATCTGATGTTTCACTGCACTTCCCCAGCTGGACGGTTTGGCCACGAGCAGCGGAGCTCTGGTGGAGCACAAGACGGGGCTCAAATCAGGTTAACAGAAAGAACTATACTCGAAAACACAGAGCACTCATGACTCTGTCCTTGTGCTGAGACTAAACACTGGCTCACACAGACCTGTGCTCTGCAGAGAGTCAGACGCTGGCCTGTGTCACACCGGGTTTCCTCTACCATCAGATAGCATCCAGCTCCAGAATAAACCTCAGTCTTCCTTGAAAACTGCCTTTGATCAGATCAACCATCCTCACATTTTACAACTAGAAAATTGTAACCACTTCTAAAAAAACCACATCGACACTCAGACATGCTGCCAGGGAGAAGAAGATACACTGTCACAGATTTTCCATATCCCAGTCAACATGAGTGATTTGTGGGAATTTAGTGATTTTGTCTCGCCGGTTGTTTTTGCCCATCACGTTGTTGTGTGACGGTGTTAACCCTGCAGGACAGGCTGTAGACAAGCACAGTCCAAGAAAACATGCACTGATACTACACTGGTGGGATGGTGGGGAAAAAGTGTGACAGCTACGCAAACCACAAGTGCTCTCTCACACTCTCTCACACTCTCTCTCACACACACACACACACACACACACACACACACACACACACTTTAATCTTCTAAAAAACATACAGATAAGCGGCTTTCATGCAGGGAGAGAGGGAGAACTGTGAGATGAGTGGGCGGAAGAATGGGAGTGGGAGTGGGAGTGGAGGTGGCGTGGCAAGGTTCAGCTGCAGAAGCCCTGACCTCTGCACGTGTGAGAGGGGATAATTAAAGCCGAGGTCACACTCGTCCAAACGTGACACACACCTGAGCGGCAGCATAAAAGCTGCAGCAGGGTTTAAATAAACAGATGTGCTGCTGCTCCAGACAGCCGTGGCAGCGTTTCTATGAAAGAAGATGCTGAGAGTAACGCCTCTGTGCCCGGAGGTGTTACACATGCAATGCATTACCTCGTCTCAGAGATCTACAATTACATTAATTATAAGCAGAGGGCTTCGAGAGGTCTATTGTCTGCTGTGCAGGATGAGAATGAGCATGGATGCCTAAACAGCCGTATGCACGTTTACAATAAGACACAAGCAAGAAGCGCGTAAAAGGAAGTGTGCAACGTACAAAATCAATGAGATAGGCTGAAGCAGAGGAGCAAGTCTGGGCCTGGCTGGAGACGGCTTCCTGAACCTGAGAAGCAGGCATCGGTGCCAAGAGGAGGGATCGTCTTTCAGCTTATTGTTTTATTTAGCATTCCTTCATTTGCCAGAGTGAGGCTGGCTGATTTCATTCAGAAGATTGGTGACTTGGAAAGCAGGAACAGCCCAGCCGGCCTGATAAGCACATTAAAAGGCTTTGTTTCCAACACTCGGTTCCTGAGGAGTAACCTTAGCCTCCGAACCCCTGACTGCCTCTACCAAGACGCCCTAATTTGCTCGCACACATCCATCTTCCACCTCAACTTCCTGACAAACTGAGGCGAGGTGTGGCTCCACTTTATAAACTATGTTACCGAAGCGGTGTCGTCCTGTTCTGCCCGACCGTGCGCTCCCGTCTGCGCTCAGCAAATCGAACCAGCCCAAAGCTTCTTTGCTGGTTTCACCTCAATACCACTGATGGCTGCGTTTGATGAAGCAGCACTTCTTATAAAAGCGTGAGAACACTCGAACGGTGAGTCAAAGTTCACCGCCGTGCCAATTAATCCTGTTTAACATTAACTCGCTCAGCTCTAACATAACTAACAGCGGCTAGACATCACAATGACTCAGAGCAGACTAAACAACAGTAAAGATCAGATGTGTTTGTGCTGCGTGCAGCCAGGAAACACACCATTTCTGAGAAAAGACATGCGCATGCACTCGAGTCTGCTGCACACTTTCGCAACTTTGCCTTCTCTCGCAAAGCTGCCATTTGATTTCACAAAGGTGAAGTTTAAGGGATCAAAAAGGTGCATCCAGAAACAAAGACAGAGTTTTCTGTCTTTTATTAGCAGACTTTGTTTCAGTGTGAGACAAACAAAGTGCAACACTTGCGTCTTACACAAAGGGTGACTCAAGTTTGTTTGTCATTCCATAAAGTGGGTTTGACTGATGCATACAGCAGCTCTCCTCCCACGCCTCGCCTGTGCGCCTCCTGTCCTACAGACGTGGTCCTTCCTGCAGCAACTTGTCTCTGGTTGTGCCTCGGGCCCTTCACCCAACGTGTCCCCCCCATCTCTCACAAGCACATACTTTCATCAGATTGCTGTTATTGTTTTTCCGACTATCTGTGAAATAAGTCAAATGACTAAAAATACCATCAAATGTCAGAAGTAGACGGGCCGTGTGGTGAGGAATATGTGTCTGAACAAAGACAGGACAGGAAGCATTTAATGATAGAAAATATAAATGATGTTTTAGCTCATTTCCATCTGCAGGCAGAAGGTGAGATGTAATTAAAATCAATAACAAACACACACATACTTACCTACACACATATATCCACACACACAGGTTTAAGCACCCATGATAACAAATATCAAGCATCCAAATGTTAATCATGGTGGGTTATTATGGGTATCAGAAGCAGACTGATATGATAGGATAATTACATTTTGTCACTCAGTAGTAAACCTGCGTTAGCCTCCTGACACCAGAGCCCACTGCTCCCTAACCAGCAGTGCTGGAACCAAAAACCTAAAGCTAAATGTCTCTTAACATCCACATGCAGTGGTAGAAAGCAGACAGCGTCCACACTTTCTGCTTTCTACCACTAAAGATGAAAAACGGGGACAGAGGGTTGAAGGGGGGAGTCAGGCACTTTGGGATCACTGATCCCCGCAATGAAGGGGGATGGGACTCAAAGCAACAGATCCACAGCTGATACTGGTCACAAAGGATGTGACAATAGCTAGCCAGTGGACAACTGCCCCGAAACCACACACATAACACAAACACCACCCCATACCTCCACAACAATACCCCGCCAACCTCCTGGGAGCTGCCCTTCCACATGGCTGAGGCCAAACCAGTGCACCCTCCCTCCCCACCTCTGCACCCCCCCAAAATCCCTTGAAGAGTGAAAAAGAAAGAAAGGTTTCCAAGAACCGAGCCTTTCTCTTAAGAACAGAAAGTATACCTGATGCCCTTTCTCTCTCTTTGCTCTGACTGCTTTGGACAAATGCTTATTTGGAAAGCTGATATACTGTTACTGCATTTCAGTACATTTAACGTCCCCTTTGGTGACCGACAATCAAGCTCCCCAACTAACAGAGTGCACCATGATGGAGAGGACAAACAAAAGATGGCTAAGGTCAATCAGCTTTATTTTTAGCATTATAAACCTAGCTGTAAAGTTTGGTAGTGCATGCAATGTGGACTAGATTTAAGAATTTCAAATAGAAATGAATGTGAGTCACATGATGTCTCTTTCAGTGGGATTTTTTGGAGCAGTGTAAAGAAAAAGGACGACGATGCTATTCTACATATTTTCAGCCAGAGTAGAAACATGAAGCTTTGCTGCTCTGCTTCTTAAACATAAAAGTCTCTCACTGCTGTCCCATCCACTTGACAGAGACTTTGCTGCTTAGTTGACTTGGTAGCTCCTGCTCGGAGGAACCGTGCCCGTTCAATCATACGTACGATTAGCACCTTTTATTATTAGATTGACAATCTCCCGGCATCTGCCTCTACCTGTCCTTCCCAAACTTTGAGATGATTCCGGAGATGAGCTAGCACTCATCCCATGGACTGAGCTGGACCACTGGCTCGTGACATGATCTTAAAGGAGGACATGTTGGATGTTGTGTTAGAGAGCTGCAAGGCTGTAAATGCGTGCACGTATGATTCTTTGGGCTTCTGTATCATTTATAAGACTTAAAAGGAATTGCGGGGGTGGAATCGGGTTGCTGTGTGGAAGTCTAAGCTCAGTGTGTGTGGCTGGGATGGGGGAGGGATGGGAAGCATCACTGTGGGAGACAGGCAGATGGAGATGGAAATGAGTAGGCATTGAGCTCATGTTAATCTCCTCCTACAGCTGATGCAGGCACAAAACAAGAACACATATTTGTCCACATGCGCACTCGCATGACAGATCATAGACCCGACCGGGCCTGTGCGCCATCGCGCTCCAAATGAGGCTTTTGCTATTCACACGTTCCCATGTGTGCTTTGTGGAAAAGTTTGCAGCCAAATCTGAAATGCATCTGAGCACAACTTCCACTGTGCAGCATTCAGTTTACTGTATCACGGTGGATCTCATTTATTTGATAGTATGTGAGACTAGCTGCCTTCATCAGACAGCCATCTGCCCCGTGGGAGCGGCTAAGCCACACGCCATTGGCCGACTGGTCATCAAGAGAGGCGAGGGGTGAGGCGGGTCACCTCTTTATTTGGGGAGGGAAAGGTCATGCAATACTAGCTGCCCTACAAACAGCATGAGGGGGGATGGGGTACCTCCAGTGGCTGCTATCATACACAAAGGCTGCTCCTGGTCTGACACAGCAGAAAGTAACCTCCCCCCTCCCATCTGACTCCAGTTCATCCTGGATCCATCTAGACGGCATCCCTCACCAACGATGGCGGCGTTTATTGTCAAAGATTAAGAAAAGCTTAAAGAAAGACAGCAAGACGGCAGAAGATTGGAATTTTCCATGGAAACGCATGTCCTACATACACATCAGATTATCTCCACAGCCTGATCTCGCATCTTCCTTTGCACTTTATACAGACATGGGAAAAAAAACTTTTACAGATATGACTCTCTTTTAATCATCCATGCACTCCATACACAGAGTGTGGACAGGCTGCACCATTCAGTTAACATCACCCAGGTGCTGGGTTAGGCTTCAGTGAGTCAGACTAATGTTCACCTGTCTTTGTAAGACTCACACTGAAATCTTTTTACTGAAAAACCTGTAAGAATAAAATGTGACATGTCTCAACATTCAGCACTGGTGAGCTCACCAGCAGGAGGACTGGAGGAAGCCTGACTGCCTGATTCTCTGATGTTAAAGACCAAAAAACTGTCAAACTTTTTGACCAACTTATTTTCATGCACATCACTAACACTGTCCCCTCTTGACAGCTCAACCTATGTAAACACTCCCGGGGAAGGAGCTGCAGGGGAGAGCGCGCTGCTTGGGCACGTCCAGTTATGCTGATGAATAATTCACAGACCACCTCATTAAACAAAAATGCCTATGGTTACCTACCATCAGCTGTGGCTAACAGCCAAACTAGACACCAAATTCCATAATTTGGCTGAGAAAGAGCTTCTGTCCCACGAGACACCTGTATCAGGTCACTGGGTCTTCTCTTACCTGTGCTATAATCCCAATGAGACACACTTAAGGTCCACAGCCAGCCGTGTGTGCTTGTGTTATCATACGGCTCGGAATATTCTCACAGGAATGTCAAAGACTGGAAGGAAACACTTGATTGTCACGCACGCTACTGGCTCGTCAAACCGATATTCAAACTTTCCCAGATGACCTGCATGCAGCCACGCACAAACCTTATCTGGCCTTCTCTTTTTTCACCCCTCCATCTTCTTGAAATGGACAGGCAGACACTTATTGACTTAAAGCAAGTATGTGTCCATAGCAAGCAGAGATATTACTGCAGCGCCGTGTTTCGGCACCACTGCTCTTTGTATATTTCACCAAAGATTTCACTTCTCACATGTTGGAAGAAATAGTTCTTCTCAGCTGTGAATCCAATCAAATCTTACTCAAGCAACGTGTTGCCACTGAACATCTCACAGCTTCTGTAAATTTGAAGCCCTATTTGAAATAGCTGATAATCGGAAATCAGGACTGTGCACAGTACATGAGGAAAGAAAAGTCCTTTTGTTTGCACAAGTTAAAAACTGTTGATACAAACGGCTTGTAGCAAGGAGACGTGCTGTATGAAGACAATCACTGCACCCAGTTCATTTCCACCACCGCTGGAGTCGGAGCCTTTTGAGAAACGTTCCAAGCAAACCTAAGCAGCCGTACACCCTGCTCCCACAGCGAGCCCTGTCCTGAGAGCAGCTGCAGTGGAAACAGACTTTTCATCTTATGGCTGGTCCTCAGAGTTTTTGTCATGGAGCACAATGATTCATCGCTGTGTTTTTCCATATAGGAGAGCAAAACACATGCTTTTTGTTGTTCATTGCCAGCCTAGAAGAAGAAAGCAGCAACCCTGAATGAAACACTCTTTTTAAATATTCTTAGAAAGTGAAGAATACTTTTGTCTTTGAATGCACTCCATACCTTCAAGCAAAGACTGAAGCACCATTCACACAGTGAGGTGGTTCATTTCCAACACTGTTCTGACCCACAGCTCGAACCAGAGACACGACTCTATCATGTTAGTCGTGTTTTTAATGGGACGGCCCAAAATATAGTATTTAATACAGCAGCAGAACTCATTACAGAGCCCTGACTGAATGGGTGTCCTCTCCCAGCAAAGGGCACAAAATGCACTTTTTATGAAAAGGAAAATAGGAAAGTATACAAACTGACCGAAACAGCCACACAGTCGGGCTCCACTGCAGACTGCTGCACAGGATCAGAATGGAAATATTCCCTGAACAGCCACTGAAACGCACAGCTCCCAGCTGTTGTTCTGTCTGCTGTGTGGACATGGCTGACTGTCAGCAGGCTTAGCCAGCATTGCGCCTTGCATATGAAACAGGACATGGGCCTATATCCCCTGTGGGAGTTCACTTCCTCTGAGCCCCCACCACCACAGCCCCACGTCTCTCCTGAAACAAGCAGCTCCTTCAGCTGGAGGCCAGATATTCCAAGCACCGGGGGTAGGAGGGTGGGGGCAGCAGAAAGGGAAGTGCTGGCTTCTGCACGTTAGAGATTTAAGAAGTGCCCTGACTTGGAAGGATATATTCAGACTCGACAGTTGTGCGTTCCAACCCTACACAGGTTTGGTTTGAGCCTTTCCTCAGCCACACGTGGAAACAGCCTGCAGGAATGTGTTGGTTGTCAGCACAACAACGCAACATATGTGGAGCATCGATGCAAAATGGCCTCTGCTATTGTTCTGGCTGGTTTTTAGTGCACATCTGTCTCTGAACAAATCCCATCCCAGCACTTTAGGAGGAACCTGAAAGCTCCGCAGACACACACATGCTTCGCTCACGACCAGTTACAGTCGTGTACACATGCTCACCACTCTGAGGAGGCGCACATCTGCAATATGAGCACAGACCGATGAAGCAACAGTAATAATAATACAGTAACCAAGAAGCCCGAGGACGACCCTCTCCACGTAGGAAGGTGCCAAAACCCAAACAAACCAAAAAAGTCTGAGGTAAAGTTTTTTCAAAGCCAAGCACGAGTCGAGCTTCAGCTGCCCACCACCATCCACCACAACCACCCTCAGTCCTCATATCTCTCTAAACCAGGCAGACTGTGCAGAGCCGACGTCACCGTGAGGCCAAATTATAAAGTTAGTGTCACACTAAATCTGCAACCACAAGCCTTATCTCCACATCCTGATGTGGAAACCCACTCATTATGTGTGCCAGCCAGAAAGCAGAAGCCTGGCATGGCAACCTGGGGCAGGCCTGCGCAGGAAAACCTTCCCCAACCTACGTGGAACACTTCAATGCATTTGTGCAGCCTGCACTATGTATGCATCCTACAAGACAAAAAAAGTAAAAGTGAACTTCAAGTTCACACTTTCTCCACAACTGGAGGCACGCTGCTAAATGTGGACAGCTTTTTTTACTCTGTGATTCACTCGTCTCAGGAGGAAGCTTTCAAAAGAGCGTCTGCAAGGAGGGAAGTGTGGCAATATCGCTTCCTGTGTCTGTCTGCTATGCGAGACTGCTGCTGACACTTCTCTATCAGTCTTATTAATATTCACTGAGCTGCCCTCCTTTGACAACAGTGACGCATTTCAAAATAAGGCGTTGTGGCGACATCCTCCACAAACATTTCCTCAGCTGTGCCCAAATGTGTTGAGAAAAATGAGAGCAACAATATTTCTCAACCTGTGTGCAGTCCCTCAGATGCTCGGGGGCGGGGCTTGAATTAAAAAGCATTTCAAACAAGCCTTGAGCTTAACATTTGGGCGCCCCGTCAGCACTTGGAAAAACACAAGAGCCCCTGAAAGTGGAGCTCCTTGAGGTGTGTCCACTCAAGTCTGAATGAAAGTGTGTGCCAAGAGTGTGTGTTCACCGTGCATGGTAGGACTCTGGCACTCTTCAGGACTTCAAGGGCCTCCCTGATCTCCCTTTCTTTGGCAGGTTTTTCTGAAAGAAGCCTCAGTGGAGAAGTGGAGGAAAACTCTTGTAAACACTTGTGTTGTTGCTTTCTGAGCCTCATCAACAACTCCACTCTGCTCTACAAGTCCACCAAGGAGAGGGAGAGTAGGCAAAAGGAGGAGCCCTGTCAGAGGTGGGTGGCTGGCCTGGTAGAGGGGGTTCTGATGTTTGCTGAATGCTTCCCTTTGTTGGGATCATGTTATGTTTCCACCACAATACTCCTAAACCCCGCTTCATCAGCTCCATTCATGTGTAACAGTTCATGCAAATGGGCTCACTAGCCTTTTTTCCCCCTACAGGGGTGGGATCAGTCTGCAAACACCAAAGCTAACACAGAGTCCTTCCATGCAGCTTTAAAGCTCAGAAAAACAAACCTGATGATTGAGGCTGGAGGTGTGTGACCACTGAAAGCACGCAGAACCTAAAACCTGATTACTGGGACTGTTCAAACAAGAACACAAGAGAACATGGATAAGACTAGAGAGAGGGGGAAATGACATCAGCACTGATTAAACCACAGACAAGTAAAATGACACATATGATACCAGCTTGGTCTGTCACACTAACAGTCAGGTCTAGCTCACCCACTGGAGATAGAGACAGTCACAGACAGCAACCCACTGAACCACAGTGTTCTGAAGAAGGGACAACATTATCTCACAACTGTTGTTTACTATTTCCCATTGAGCCATTTGTTGGGAAATTAGATTATATTTACTGTACAGGCCAATAAAAAGCGACCCTTTAAGGTGTTTCACGGCCAGATAATGGCTTTATTGCCACCAGAGGCATATTGTTGTCGCTGCTGGATGACGCCCAATTAGTAAGACCACAGTAGCAGCAGTGACCAGACACTGTCAGGCTCAGCATCCACTCCTGAAACGTGTTTGCTCGGACATGTTTCAAGTTTAGTGGCCCACGCTCGTTTTAACGTTAAGGAGAAGGGTGGCGGATAACAAGCTGCAACAGTTAGAGCTCGGAGACCAGCTCACCTTGGATGATGCTTTTCTCTTGTACTTGTTGGCGAAGTCGAATTTCTCCTTAATCTCGTCCAGGAAGAGCTCCAGGCGGACCTTCTCCTCTTTCTCCGTGTAATCCTGGCCCAGGAGGATGTACGCCCTCCAGTTGGCCGAGTCGAAGCCCCAGTGGCAAGTCCTGTTCTCCTGCGCCTTGTGGCCGTGCACCACGAACTTGTGGGTCGGGTACATTAGTCTGCAGTCCATGCACTGGATGCACGCTGCGTTCGGGTTGGTGTACAGCTCCGGCACGAACAAGCCTTTGCACTTGCCGAAGCACTCGTGGTAGACTTTGAAGCTCCTGTCGGTCAACTGCAGCTCCAGCAAGCCTCCGTTCATCTCCTTCTTGCAGCGCGGCGGGTAAGCGCCTCCGTAGATCAGGGCGTTGCAGAGGCGCTCTGCGTCCGTCTTGGTGATGAGACCGCAGGACGGCGCCGGGAAGGGCAGGATCCCCATGACTTTGAGGATCTCCAGCTGGTCGGCCGTGCAGCGGGAGCAGTAGATGTGCAGCTCGTCGCACACGGAGTTGATCTGCTGCAGGGTAAAATCCCGCAGCACCGTGTTGAGAATCTGCGGCAGGCACAGCCGTTTCTCCCCGCCGACCACAAAGCAGGAGATGGTCTCCCCCTCCAGGACCGTCTCGCACCTCTCCGTGGAGCGGTCCGACGGGATGAAGAGCGGGCCGGGCATCACGGGCGGCGGCAGATGCTGCAGAACCGGCTCGGGCTCCTTCCCGTCCTTCTTAAAGAGCAGCTCATGTTGCCAGCGAGCAGAGAAAGCGGCCGGTCCACCCAACGAGCTCATAGAGCTGAGGTGAAACTGCTTGAGAGTTTGTTGCAGTCCCGGATGAGGCTGGAAGCTCGGCCGACTTACAGTCTCCATGCTTTTCCTGCAACTTTAGATGCGTAAATCCTTCCTACAGTCGACCGGGAATCACAACCAGCTAGGCGTCCTTCAACCTGGTAAATCCACCGCGTCCCAGAGCTGATCAGATGTGCGAAACGCCTCATCAACCATCCAGGAAAAAGGTCCCAGCTGCAGTTTTATTCCCGTGTGTGAGTCAACACCGACCAGTCGCTCCCTGTAGCAGTGAGCCGACTGTCCATATTTGAAAAAACGGCTTCCAAACTCCACCGAGGCGAAAAGTTCCGTTTGTCAGGCTTGAAAACGAAATGTAAAAATCCTTATTTGAAGTTCTTTCCGCTGTCGAGGACGAAACATCCACCTCGTTTGCCCCCGCAGTTCACTCTGACTGCGCGGAGAGAAGTCTGAAGAGCCAGTCCGCTCGCGAGAGCTCTCTCTCCCCCAGTCTGAGTGCGCGTGTCTCTCTCTCTCGCTCTCCCTCGCGCTCCGTCTAGGTCTCTCTGTCGCGCGCTCACTCACACGCCCCCTCCCTTTGCGTTTGTGTGTCTGGCTCAGTCATTGAATCCCGGCCAGGAATGTGAGTGACTCTGCAGGCAGGCCGGGCTCTTCCAGGAACAAGCCGCCACCCCCCGCACGTACACGCGCGCACGTGCACACAGAAAAGAGAACAGCAAAGAAGAAAAAGAAACGAACTGAGCAAAGCAAAGACAACGACGCATTCAGGCCGTGGAAGAAAGGGAGAATTTAGACGTTTTCCTACTTTTTCTAAGGCGTAGATGGGAAATGGTGTTCTTTTTACTACGTGGCACCTCAAGCTGTGACTATACAGTCTAATATAAGATTGACTGCATGGTTGGATCTTAAAGGAGAGACTCTTCTTTTGATGAAGAAGCTTTATTTGTCACTCGCAGTTGCCTGCAGCGAAATAGGACCTCTTCCGACTATACATACATTACACAAACGTCACGTCGGTGAGACAAGTCAGAACAGGTAGCATAAAGAAAAACAATGAAATGTACAACACAATAGGCAGAGGAGGAGAGAAAAAGTAAAATATTTTAAAATATTGCATTTACTTTTTATTTTGCACTCTGTTCCTTTATTATTACTATACACCTTTATCTGAATGATTTTAGACTGCTAATAAAGTTTTTGCATAATCTTTTGCATAGTAACATTTTTTGCATCTTAAAAATTATTATCATTAAGTTATTTAAAACCCAATGAAGCATATCCTATTACTGCTGCTATATTATAATGTGGGTAAACATCTGGAGCACACAGTTTACACATTGGTGACCAATTTCGACTTTTGTCTGCATTTTAACTCAACATGCAGTTTGTTTGCAGCAGCGGTGCAGTAATCCACTGACGAAACCCCGACGGGAACGGAATTTTCACGCAAACCAGGAGTGCTCGTATTTACCACATTTCCCGTGTACCCTGAACCTAGCAGAAGAGCTGGGCGTCTATGTGGTTCACGGCTGCTGTCAAGACAGAGAGAAAAAATCGAAAGAGGATGGGTGGTGTTTTGCGAGACAAGACAAATTTAGCTTTGGAAGAGGAAACGCAAATTGCACGGCTGACTGCGGTTTATTTATTTTCCCTTTGCCTGAATGTGTTAAAACTGTTTGGCAAGAGGCGCCGAGTAAACAAGTTTCATGTGTTGGCGACCTTGAGAAACCATCCTGCTAATGAAATGGCTAGAGTTTTGTTTTTTTCCACAGACCAGCTATAATAAGTTGTTAGTGGCCATTTGAACGTGTACCTGCGCTCTCGGCATCTCAATTGTAGCCTACATTTAAAACTTTTCTTGTACTTGCTTTAAGTAGCAGGTCGCCTAATATATCAGATCTGTAAATACCAATCATATAAATAGACAGAGGCCGTGCACGGTTGACTTCTTTGTTTTCCCTGAACTTTGCTATAACAAGTGAAGAGGAGAAAAATAAATGGCTGATTCAAACATACAAGCTCAACCTCAGGGGGTCCGAGTCGAAGTTCAACTCCAGTACGAGTTTGCTGTTCCTGTGGCGTCCCCTACCCACACAGTGTTGTAACTGCAACGTTATGGCAGGATCGGGGGTCAAGGATCTCCCGCTGCAGACCAGCAACAAGTCTGACTAAACATGATTAAATATCTCTACTGCAGCATTTTATTATTTAGTCACCAAAAACTCTATTCATTAATTAGTTACTAATCATACTAATAGAAAAGTATCTTTATCCTGCCTGTAACAATAAAAGAACATATTTAAATTACAGTAGTTCTCAGTATTTGTAGAACTGCAGAGTAACTACTCAGTTATATGAGCCCCAAAGAGTTTGTGGTTCTGACTATCAGTGCGCTGTCTGCAGCAAGACAGAACATGAGATTTATGACTGCACAGTAATCTGTGCTCTTTGACTGTATGTGTTAATACAGTGAGAGACGGCTTTAAAAGGAATGGGGTGAGTTAATAGACACAGCCCCAACAGTGACTGATTAGGTGTAAAGTTTTAAAATAACCTTTATACAGTGTGCAGCCAGTGGACCTGAGGTGTTAGAGGCACAGGTCTGGGCTCCAGCCCTTACAAATGGCAGATTTCTTAGCAGCAGGACACCATCCTCTCAGCCAGCATACAGCTGTGGCACCAATACTGGCACACTGTGTTTACTGGCTGTGTGTGGATTTTGTCTTCTCTCTCCCACAGTTTCAAGTGAGATACAAAGCTTTTGTTTCCTTTAGGCTTCTCATTCTATCAAGGCCAAAGCTGTTAGACAGTGCAGAATGTGTGCCAAGCCTCATTTTCAATGATTCATGTTCTTACCAGCAAGCAGTGCTTGTTCCCCCCCAGAGCTCATCTGTGATTATCATTTACTCATGTGGTTAGTGAGGTAAGTTCGAATTCAGACCTTCAGTGTCACAACAGTGGCTCGCTTCTTATCAGGGTACATCACCATGGTAACTTGTGCTGTACACTAGCACGCTCTGCAGCAGGTTATTTTTGACAGAGCTGAGACAGTGCTTAGAGCTAATGCTTAAAATCTTTCCTGCAGGACTAATCCAGAAAACCCCAAAGAACGACGGCAGCCTTTCCTCACATGGTCATGGCTGCAATTCCATGTTTTTGGAACGTAGGCATAACCAATTCCAAAGGCTGCCTCCAGATAAAAGAGAGTCTGGACGACCAATGGTGAAATGGAGCAGATGTGTGGTACAGTGTATATAATGTTACAGTGAATGTTCGAGTAATCTGGAACCAGGTTTCAAATAATGGGGTAAGAAAAAAACATGTAAGTGTACATTATAAAACATACAGACACATAAACCGCAAACACAATCAGCCATAACAACAGACACTGGTTCCAACATGCACACATGCATGCATGCATTGTTGCAAACTATGGCCAAAAATAAAGGGAGAAGATTAAAGAAAGCCTAACCCATAAAATCCAGCTTTGCTGCTGTGTGCTGCACCAGCTGGAGATGAGCTATGGAGGACTGAGAGATGCATGTGAAAAATCAGTTGCAATAAGACAGAATTGAGCTATGAGGATCTTCTTCTGTGGAACCAGCTTCCAGTTTGGATTGTGGAGGCAGACACGTCTCTAATTTAAGGATTAGGCTTATCCTTTTTGATAGAGCATACACCTCATAGACTCTTAACCATCTCTTAGTTATGTTATTATAGTCTGAGGCTGTTAGGGGGAACTTCCCACAATGAATCGAGCAACTCTGTTTCTATTCCACTCTCACTCCTCACGGTTATAGTGCCATCACAAAATATCTGCATCCTTCTTCATTTCTTAGTTTTCTGCATATTTGTTGCATAACCAGCACTTGGGCCACAGAAACAGATCGGGGGGGGGGGGGGGGGGGGGGGAGCAGAGACCATGCAGTTCAGTTTAATATATGAATATATTTATCTAAATTAATATTAATGGTCCTGGGTCTGTTACCCTGTGTTACTGATTCTCTTTTCTGATCCTTCCAGTTCTGTGTATTATTATATAGCTTGTTTCTTAAGTTTGCTTTTCTGGTATTATTCCAGAACTTTGGTTTTATCTGTTTTTTAGGTTACATTTGTTATTTATAGTAACCCTGTAAGTTTGTAATCAGGTTTATGTTCATGGTTGTAGTTTGTTGTTATTTTTGTTTTTGCTGCCTTCCCTGTTTTTAATTAAGTCTCCACCACTCTGTTATTGTTCCTTGTTTATTACCGTCCATGTTATTTTGATAGTCACGTGTTCCTGTGCTTTGTATTTTGTTTATTTCCATGTTTCATTTCATTAGTTACAACTGTATCATCTCCATTTCCCCTGATTGCCTCATTCGTGTATGTGAGGTGTCGGTTTGTCTCTGTCTCCTTTGTTGTGTCGTGGTGTTTGCTCGCTGTGGTTCTTCCTGCCTGTGTCTTCTGGTTTGAGTTTGTTGGATTTTGTTACTTGGTGCTGTCAGACTTTCCATTTGTCTAAATAAAGGTTTGTGTTTTTGTTTTTTTAACTCTGTAAACCAGTCTGTATCTGGGTCCACATCTGCACTCTACATGATACCACATCACTGGAGATGTTGCACTTGCAACATCCATCAACCTCACAGCCCACTTTTTCCTCAAGGCCACAAGACATTCAAAACACATCCACTTGAGACAAAAACATCCACTTGAGACATGCAATCCAGTCTTTCCTAGCGATGAACCCTAGTTTGACATGTAGTAGTGTGACTCTGCCCCCGTGGAACCTGGGGTTCACTGCTCAGTGAAGCCAACAGGACCACATCATCTACTAAACGCAAGCCCAAGTAGCCAGAACTGGATATTCTCTTAGCTAAGCCAAGAACTTGTATTCATATGATAAATCACAGACACTAGGCTGGCTCAGTGGCAACAAATCTAACTCACTGCTGCCAATGTGAACCAAGCCCTCACTAAGCACTCCCAAAGGATCCCCATAAGAGAGTCTGATGGATGCAGTGATACGCTTCTTCAAGTCCTCAAGTACTTGGGGAAACTCTCACATGAGATCCCCCAATCGAACATGAAGTATTCCTAGATGTGGAACAGCTAACCCAAAGACTCCAGTGAGCAACTCTTCCTCACATTCACCAGGGGGAAATCATGTACGCAGCACACTATTGAGCAAACATACTAACAGTGTCTTTTTAGATAGAAATGTTCATAGTGTACACTCTGCACTGTCCCTGGGGCTGCCTCTTAGCAGTCGTCCGGAAGTTGGCAGATTGAATTTGTTTGTTAAACGGTGACTCCAAAGCTGTTGTTGTGAAGTCACAGGAAAAAAAGAGTGAGCTGCAAATGAGGATAATAGAGGAATTGTTACAATTGGCTACAATCGATCAGAAGCTGTGAATAGTTAGTTGTGGAGCGATGTTTTCATCACTCCATAGGAAAACTGCTGGCAGTGTACCCTTCCAAACTATTGGTGCTGCTGCTGAGGCTTCCTCATCGTCTCTATGGAAGCCGAGCACAACACAGCATCATGTGTGAGGAGTGACATAATGTTTCTTTCCAGGCGCCGGGTTACTTCTACAGTCCTGGCCCACAGCCCTGCTTTGTGTGTTCCCCCTCTGTGGCTGAGGTAAAAAAAGAAAAACATCGTGAAGTCTTTCTGCAATACTCATCTTACAGGGAACCAGTTCAAAAAAAGCTCTCATCTTATTTTAAAGTAGCAAGTTTTCACATAGTTCTGTTTTCCATTATTTTGAATAATGCTGTCTTCTTTCCTTTCTTTGCTTTTCCTTTCATTTAGTCCAGCTTTGCCTCGTCTTTTTCCATTGCATAATTGTAGCCGCTCTCCGTTGGTCCCTGTCCTCTGGCCAAAAGCATAAAAGGCTCAGAAAGTCCCACCACTTCAAGTTTCCACTTTATGTGTGTCCTAGCAAAGGAACAAAGTCTCATGATTACAGTAACATTTCTTATGATGTAATCTTGCACTGAATGAATCCTTGAGCAAGACTGACACAATATTGTTAGTGTATTAAGTGTGACAGTTGGTGATTAGGTCATGCATTCAAAGGCTGCTTTTCCATTTGATTGATGCTTTAAGTCACATCAGGTCATAATCACATCACACAGTTTGCCTGGATTGTGCGTTACATGATAAAGCTTGCAAACATTTTGTGAAACGAGGATTTTCCTTCCTAAGCGCTGCTGTTTAAGCTTATTTTACAATATCAGTTCAAAAACAAAGTGTAGCACAGAGCTGGGCATGTCCTTACTATGACAAGTGGAAATGAATTTGGAGCACTTTGCAGTCTTACTGACGACTAATAATGGATTGCACACAAGTACAGGTGCAGCTTTTTCCAACCGGACATGATGGAGACAACAGATTTGACAGCTGTTCGACTCAAGCCTGCTGTCAAAAGCAACAGCCACCTCTGGACACGACAGTGCAAAAACAGGATGAGTGTAAACAGGTGAGGTATGAAGCTATTTAGGGGCCGACCAATGTTCTGGGCTTCCTTCATTGTCTGCCTTCTGCGTCCTGAACGTATGCCCATGAAGTGAAGACATAGAATAGGTTATTATAGGCTTACATAATCTGAATGGTTCATTTTGTTCAAGCTGTAAAAATCCAAAGAGCCCTTTGATTTTTATCAAGTTCACTTGTCGTTTCCAGTGGTCGTTTTTAATAAGCACAGATTAACAGAGCTGACCTTCTGCTAGCTGCATTAAGGACAACAATGCCAACTGACCTGTGTGGATCTGCTTCTGCTGGTTTATTGACAAATACCTTAAAGACTATTATATCTTAAAGAACTCATTGCGTCTTACAGTCACAACAGAGCACTTTTTCATGAGGCCACCACACACCAGCCTTTGTGAAGTTCAGTACCCACCGGGAACAAACCCAGCCTGCTGCAGTAAAGCCTGCAGCCCAGGCTCTCACTCTGGTTTACAGGGACTAAAGAGCACGCAACAATGGACCAGATATTCCACTCTCCCCAAGTGGTTAAAGCCTTCTCCATGTAAACAATGCAATGGATAGACTCTCCTCTTCAGTACCCTGCCATTAACCTTACCAGGGAAGCTGAGTAATGTGAGCACCCCCTTATGAAAGATGGGAACCTCCATTTCAGCCTATCCAAAGGCACTGCCCCAGATCGCCATTCAACATTGCACAAGTGTGCCAACCAGTACAGCCCCACAACATCCAAGGCTGAATCTCATTCACCCCAGGGGCCCTGCCAACAAGGAGTTGTTTAACCACCTCAGTGAGCTCGCCCCCGATTCATGGACAAGTCTTTTTTCTGTCATGCCATGAAATGTGTCCATTTTCTTTCCTGTAGTTTGTGCTTTGCTTGGGTCACAATTAGCAGAGGCAGATGGTGTGAAGTTGAGGTGTGGACCCAAAAACAGACGCGTGGAACAGCGTGGGATGGGAGATGAGACACGGAATACAGAGAACGTGACAGCTAGGCCGAACACAGCTGACAGACTCGAACACTGAAGATGCGACACCATAACCAACATAGTGGAGAAGACACAGACCTGGGAGGAACCTAAACAGACCTAAACAGGAAACAGAGAACTAACTGAAGCCTAAACCAGAACTTCATAACACAAAAAGGCATGAAAGTGGAAATGCTAGCTCAAAAGCCCCAGAACCATGACAGCTCCCGTGTTTCTGCACACATCCCTGTCTCCACAGTTAGAATGAATGTATGTGAGGATGTGGATAACTTTCCATAAGGTGTGTGAAGGTGCTGCAGAAGTCATAGAAAAATCAAAAAATCTCACATGTATGTTATTCTTCTCTGGGTCTTACTGAGTCAGAGTACTTCTAAGGAACATATCTATTACTACCTGTCTCATTAAGTTTTGTAACTTTTCTTTTTATGCCATTAATATTTGTAAAAACAGTATGCTGGTCCAGTCTACTTAAAACACACATGTTCTACAAGTCCCAGCTTAGCCCAGCCCTAAATAGTTAAGACTACTTAATCCGAGGCCAGTGATGTAAGTGCCACAGCGTCAGTGAAGCTTCAAATTCATATTTTTCCCTCTCTCAGTATCTAAAGTAAAGCCAAAGTTGAACATTTTATTATTATTAATATCCATAAATCTGTGAAATCCACTAAGAAGAAAATAAATCTTTGAACGAGCCCTGATTCTTCTGTATCAGTTCGTGCAGGATTTTCACGTGACTGCTCCGTTATCGTTGTAGAATTCTATTGGTTCGAGTTCTCGTGCTAGACGTAGCTGATTGGATGTAATCGAGTGACGTCAGGTTGCGGGATACGGAAGTCGTTGTTAGAATAGCTGGCGGGGAGCTGTGAGTTGTTGTGAAACGCAGATATGGAAGAAAATCACTTGAAGTCCAGACTGAAGCGAAAGAAGTCAACGGTCGAAGCTTCCGGGGGAGCACCGAAGAGGAGCCCGACAACGTCCAGCAACAACCCGGCAAAGAGCGGTGGGTGAGTCTGTTTGCACCGACAACTTTACCTTAAAGGTTGAGAAAACACAGTCTGGGCCGTTAACGGTAGTGATGAGCAGATGAAGCTTCATGAAGCACTGAAGCTTTTCCTCCAATTGGTTCACCCCAACGCAAAGCTTCTTGAAGCTTCATTTGCTCTAGTAGGACATCTACTGGACGTAAAAATATTAGTTGGCATGAATTTGAAGAGTGTGGCCTTTTGCACACAGCCTGTAAATGTCAACAACAAAAGGAGTGTGTAAAACACCTATATTGTAGTGATGGCAGCATACTGTGTATATTTATACTGGCAGTATGCAAAATGATTATTTGGAAATGCTTAAAATGGAAACGATCATTTACTGTGAGGTCAGGTGTGGTTGGGGTGTGGACAGTGGTTGTGCTTTTGTAACATTGAGGTATGGACAGCTACACTTGAGCCTCAGTCCTGCCTGTTCACATTTTATTCTGTAAAAACTAAATTTTCACTGCTTTTATGACCTTTTTAGTGGGGAGAACATAGCTAGGATTTAATGATTTAACAAATCTTTTAAATCCTTTGTCCTCCACAATGCTAAATGGCTGGGAGTCCTCAATCACCATGCTAACCAGGTCTTCATCTATTTGAGATTATTCTCCTGAGGAAAGACAATAAAAACAAAGCACAAATATAATTATCACACACGTAACTTATTACAGTTGTATAATATTGTTATATCATTTAGTAACATTACAGCATGCTATATTATCATGGCATTTGATGGTTCACCTGGTCTTGCTCCACAATCGGTGTTCCCCCTATTCTCAGGCAAAGCTCTGTAGTGCCTAACATGGATGAGGTGTTGTTGTTATATCCCAGCTCCCTGGCACATAGCAAGCACTTCACCTTGTACAAAAGTAAAGACAGCTTAACATAAATTGTATTGCACTATCAGTATTATGAAAATACATCTTCTGTAGAAATTTACATACCTTGTTGGGAGGAATAAGATCAAAATGTTCCCACACAGGGGAGGACATCCTCCTCTTCGTAGCTGGCTCCATTCTCTCCTGACTTTCTCTCCTCACTCTCATAAACCTCCAAACTCTCTCCAAACTGTCTCCAAACTCTCACTAACCGCGACTCTCCATCAAACACCCACATTTTGAATGAAGTCTGAGGGGTTTATATCACTGTCATAGCTCGCGGCAAAGTTCGAACCATTTCCTGAACCAGTCACGTGGTACAGCCGGGCAGCGAGGCTTCGGACGTCATCATTTTCAGCTCCTCCCATAAATGAAGCAAGCCTCGCAGAAACGCCCCCTCCATTACTCGACCCAAGCTTTGAAGCCTCGATACAGAACGTCATATCACTAGTTAACGGCATTTGATCTGCACTGGGGAAACGTAACGCGTTACTCACAAGCCGAGTAACATGAATCACTGAACTCTGCTCATTAAAGAGCAACAAAGGCACATTTTTGTTTATGGTCGAAACGGTTCCTGCTGCCTGGAATAAACTGTATGTAGTAACATACTGTTACTGTAACGACAGCAGGCTCCACTCAAACCTTCTTTTACTAACACTCTCAAATTAAACGGAACTAGTCGGGATCCAAGTTAACTGAATGATTTTTACTAAACAAACAGGCAACAGAATTCCAGTCAGTAAAACGATCTACTTTTGTTTGATTTTTACAGTAAATGTGAATTTCTCCTTCTGTGTTAAATCAAAGTATTTCATAACCACAGAGCTTAAACTCTGCTGTAAACTTATGTGCACCTCCCTGACCTGACACTAGGTTTGCACTGAATTAGATCCAGTACTGTACGTAAAGACCCCCTATGTTAGAGAGAAAACCCCAGCAGTCCCCTCTGAGCAAGCACTGGGCCCTTATGGGGAGGAAGAGTCTGTCTTTTAATGGGAAGAAACCACAGCAAGGCTCGCAGGGAGGGGGATGTGTCCGGGGTTGGGGGACAAGGACAAAACAGAAACAAGAAAAGACAGAAGTTATTGACATACAGCAGTGAATGTTCGCACCCTGAGCCCTGCAGCAGAAGTAAGGCTGGCTCAGGGTCACGTCTGAGCTGCAAGCTTTATCCAGAGAAAGCAAGTTTGGGTGTAATCGTAAAAGTAGAGAGAGGCTCTGAAGGCTCTGCTCCCCGATCTACTTTTAGTTTGAGAGAATTTTACATTACATTCAGAATTTAACAGGAAACCAAACAAGAGAAGCCAGGGTGGGAAAAATTGTCTGTTTTTCTAGCCCCTGTTTCTGCGTCTAATGTAGCATTATTCTCAGACAGGATATTTCTTGTTTCACAAAGATGATAGATATCAGCCCTGCGTCTTTAATGGGCCCACTGAAGCACATTTCCTGCTCAAAAACTGCTTTAGAAAACGTCACAGTGTTAGTGGAGGTCATCCAGAGTATCTGGTTCGACACTGAGGCTTTCAGTGCAGAGAACAATAACAACAATAGTACAGTTTTACAGAAGAAAATTATAGGTGTTTAGGACGTGTCTGTAGTTTAACCAGCTGTTATCTGTGGCTCCATAGACAAAGATAACTAAGTATCAGTTTGTATATTATCATTGGTCACGATTCAAGAAAGAGACTGAAGGACAACAGCGACACATTAAGTGTCCTCTCACACCCTGAAGAGCCTCAATACTTCCAAAAAAGTTGTGTTAAAAGGTATTTGTGCATGGCGTGGTTGTGATGTCTATGGATGTCATGTGACAGCTCGTATCCATTTAACTGCTCGAGGCTGAGACATCGGAGCGTGTTGATGTCATCCAGGCATCATTAAACCGGACTCTACGCCCGATTTCACCCCTGCTGCCTTTGGGGAAAATTTATTTCACTGAAAAAAAATATGACTTGCTGTCCTTGTTTATGTTTTAGTTTTGCTGAGTGGAATTCTGGTATTTTATTAGTCTGTTGTTGTTTTTAGTATCTGATGTGATGGCTGGAGTTTGGTAACCAGCCATCAAGCAAATTCAACATTTTCAATTGAATTTTCTTCCCTAATGGAAACAAAGAAAGTAAAAAGGCACACATACAACTATTTACAATGAGGTGTTTTTAATGCAGTTAATTAAAAACCAGCTGTGAAGCTTTGCTGTGTTATTAAATCTGTTTCGTTTCGTTTGCAGTGTGCACCAGATCAAAGAGCAGCTTCAGAAATAATCTGATTGACTAAAAATTCCTACAGATTGATTAATAAAAGGAAAAATAACAAATGTGTGTGGAAATACTCGAGTCAAAGTTGTGTCGTATTTGTTTAGTGATGGTTTGTATGGAGATGCATGCATGAGGAGCGATGTGAGGAGAATGCAGCAGTTCACAGTGTGGATGATCTGCTTCACAGGCCGACGCTTCCTGCAGGAGCGTGGTGGAACAGACAGCAGCTGCTTGCTGTGGAGAGCCTGTGGGCATTCACACTCCAGGCTGCTCTGCCATGCCTGGAGGAGCAGCTCTGGGACCAGGTTCCTGATCTTCCACATGCATCTGCAGTGGTATGTTACTGCATTACACAGCTCCTGCAGGGAATATGATGAAGCTCCCAACAAGACACGAGCACACAAAGTGCCAAATGTTCACAGTTCTAATATTCCAGAGTGTTCCTGCTGTGTACTCTGTATGACAGTGTGTCCGCTGGCCTCTGACAGGTGGAGTTTCTCTGTCAGACACAGGAGCCTGTGTGCTGTGATGCTCCTGTGCAATTTGGAGACAACAGGGAGAACATAGTGATGTTGCAAGTTCTCAGTAGGCAGTGTGGAGAAGATGGGGCGGGAATTATCCACCTCAGGGGTTCATATAATTTCAATCATTGTGATATTTTATTGGGATGCATTGCACATTATAGAGATGACACCATGATACAGCACATAACAAAAAGCCATTTGAGGTTAACATCTTCTTTGTCTTGTTTTTCATTTGATAGTCGCCACTGTCAGAAATCCTGACTTACTGCTCAGACACTAAAGGAGCACATCTGAATCAGAGTATAGCAGCAGGTCATTTCAGCTGATGTTATGAAGTTAACTTCAGGTGCATTCGGGGGCAACGATCCCAAAAAACAGGCATGCTTTCACAGGTGGAGGCCGCTGACTCTGCAGCAGTTATGCATTTTTAGGGTCAGAATCACTGCTGGTAAGTCATACCTGGACCCTATAAAAGTTGCAAGGGTAGTACAACTCCTCCAGGATGTGACATCACATCACTAAGTGCTATTCGCAGATTGTTTGTTGTGTGTCATAGCTGTCTTTAGCTCATCAGCAGGGCTGCTATCTGCTCCTTTGTGCAAAGAGGAACTGGATGAACACTGCCAGAGTCCTATTAAATGATACCTAGTAGACTACTGGTACAGATGTTTCTGAAAATGAACTCCTATGACACTCGATTTTCAGTTTGAAGATTTTCCATCTGCTTTTGATGAACCTATAGAGGGCTTAATTATTTGTAGCATTCTCTTATTCCTTACATGTTAGCGTGTCCACAGCAGTATAGATATCAGCAGGATTATTTTCTTTTTCCGACATCTGATGTGTTTTCTTAGTGTTGCTTTCATTTTTTGAGCAGTATATTTCTGTATCCATGTGTTGACCCACTCCTAAATACATCTCAAAGGATGCAGGACTAGATAGGATGTAAAAGAAGGCCACCAAGTATGAATGTATGAACCCCAAACATGTTTCATTGTGTCAGGAGCATAGAAGTTATCAGAAAAGACTAACAAGCTTGGTAATTAGGTTGCATCCATAAACTGCATTGTATTGCACTGATGTGTGTCTGTATAGATATAATGTACAAATATATGTGGTAATTGGTTTAAACGAACAGGAGGGGAAGAGAGAGAGAGCCAGGAAGCAAGCAGCCTTCATTGCCAACCCCTAAACGGGCTAAGTGATTGGTTGACGTGTTCCATCGGGGAAGTGAATGGTGTCCTCCAGGTCACTTTGAAGGATGCCGAGGAGGTGATTAAGGCAGCTTGCTCAGCATCTGCTCCAGGCATATGTTAGATCTACAAATGTTGCCCAGAGCTTCTTCAGCATGTATGGAAGACCTTAAAGATGACTTGATGGGAAGGTCAGCAACCAGTGGAGGATGTTTAGATTCCCAAAGAGAGGAACTCATCCAGTTTGGGCAATATTGCTGTTGAGTGTTGGAGGGAGGATGTTTTTAAGCACTGTATTATGAAAACTGAATTTTTCCAAGAACAACTATATCAACCCATTTATTGAGAAGGGTGGGATTCCTGGTTTTGTATGAAGTTGATTAGGGGGTGGTTCTCGTACACCAAGAGCCAGATTAAAATGCTAATTCTATTCAAATGTTCAAAAGGGTCCAATCAGTGAAGTTAAAGGATGGATGATAGCTTATATTAAAGCTGATGTGCCCCTTCCTTCCAAAGTATAGTAACACTTGTTACCAGGGGGAAACCACACCCCTGACTTTGAGAAACACCAGGCACCAAACATCCTTAGTTCAGCTGTAAAGTTGGACATCAGAACATGGAGGACCTGCAGAGCTGCTCTCCAGGGTGGCTGTTAGAGCAACCGTGTTTGTTTGACACCTCTGTCTCATTTTTGAGCCCTTGAGGTTGAACCAACACTTAGTTAAACACTGACACTATAGAATAAAGTCTTTTTTTTTTCCTTTTTGAAGGGGATATAGGGAAATGTAACTTCTTTTGTAGATCTAATCTTCATGATGAAACTAATATCTTTGGACTTTTGGTTGGTTAAAACATTCAAAATGACACCTAAACAAGTAATTGTAATTTTTTTCTATAATGTTAGAGCTGCTGGCCTATTTCCATTGGTGAGGAACATTTACATGACACACACACACATGTGTATTCATGTAATCATCCAAAGATCAACTGTCCACAGCACGCTCCGCATGACTGGCTGAAGTTCCACACACCCGTTGTCAGACCATTATTCCTGTTTTCTCCTTGTTTTTAGAGACCTGCGGGACTTTGGGTGGAGGAACAGGGGTGGTGCGACCTCAGCAGTGAGGTTTCTACCTTCCCTGAACCGTCTCATCTTTCTCTGAGTACGTCACGGATCCCAGATCCTGTCGGGCTCAGCTCCTCTCCAGAGGACCCCACAGCACACACCAGTGCGGTGCCAGAGCCACCTGTCAGAGGCCCGTCCTCCCACAGCATGGAGAGCTCCACTCACTCTCCTCAAACCCTCAGCAAAACACGGCGGCCGTCCCTGCACAGCTGGGAGGAGGCGCTGCCATCACCAGGATTTTCCAGTGCTGGGAAGGAGGAGGGGAGGAAAGCGACTGGACCAGTCAGTAGGAAGCTTCCAACATACTGGGTGAAGGTATCTGACAGAGTTCCTCTGCAGAATGAGGTTGAAGCTAAAAAGGAAGAGGAGGTGCAGGGGTGTGGCAAAAAAGATGGAGGAGGAGCAGGTGGAGGAGCAGGAGGAGGACTGCAGAGTTGTCCCATGTGTCTCCAAGTGTTCCCTGTTGGGTAAGAACTGATCGGGTGCTTTTCTTTCTTCATTCACATCAGCATAGGGACTTTTTTCCTTCGTGCGTTGTTGCTGATTTTTATGAATTTCTTTTTTAATGATTTTCTTATGACATCAGCAACCAGCCAGTTGGCATCCAGCTGAAGCTGGTCACCAGTTAGATGTTTGCAGTGTGTGTAGCTCTTGTTAGTTAAATGGATAACGACAAGTAAACAAACTAGTTTAAGTTTTAGAGGTTTAAAAGTGACAGCATCACAAAGCTGACTGCCCAGCCTCCAAAGGATCAACATTACCTTACAGCAGAACTTCCATATATGTTTTTATTGTGCAGGTCTTGCATAGCATCATCCCGTGACCTCTGCTTTCATGTCAGAATCAACATGACATAATTGCATAAATATAAAGATGTTTATATGCTGTCTGAGGTGCAGTGCAGTTTCAGCACAAGGTCCAAACAAATAGTTGTCCAGATTCTGCTGCATAAGTGGTGCCCACAGATGGAGAGGTCCAGGATTCAGTCAGGTCCAGTTCACCACATCCAGTACAGTCCAGTTGTTCTTGGCTCTCCAGGTTCACCCAGATGGACTGCGATGGTCACCTGGCCCAGTGTCTGTCTGAAATGAATGTGGACATGACCTGGTAAGCTGAATCGATGCCGACGGTCTACAAGGCGCCCGGTTGCTGCTCCGGGGTCGTATCGCACGGAGGACGACGGTGCAGACAGCAGCCTGTGCAGAGAACTCAGCTGACTGAGCTGCAGTGAGATGAGGAAACCAGAGTCCACCTCTTCGGTGCACGAGCACACCATGTTTTCATGAGTGATTAGTCGTAATGAGTGTTCATTCATGACGGCACTGCAGTGCACGTACACCCACTCAAGTAGAGCTGTGCTCGCAAGGTCACCCACCCTGGTATAGACTCTGCAGCTATCTAATGTAGTTCTACAATGTCATGTTCTTCATTTCTCTGCATTGATGGTGTGACTGCAGTGTAACACATGAGCCTGACTCTTCTCATTCAGTCCTGATTCTTGCTGCCTGTATTTCCAGCTGCTGTTTCTATAGTCCCAGGGAGCAGGTGCAAGCGGTGCTTTTACTGGACAAATGTACATGATGTATGATCCTTACTGCTCTTTTTGCATTGTGCATATGTTTTGTGGGGAATATCCAGAGTTTACCACTATAATATAAATATGGCAGTAACAGTGTGTGCAGTCTTTCATTGGTTAGGATGAGCCTTGGTTTTCCCAAAATCCCGACGGTGTTTGCCATCTCGTTACACACCTGTTTGTTATGTGGTTCCCATATAGGAAAAACCCTTTCAGTGGATACCTTATCAACATCTAGTTCCACATTTATATACATTTCTCAATTTAATTTACAAACAACATAAATTTGGTTTGGGATAAATTCAAAGAGAACTTATTTTATCAGTTTCTTCACTGACAACCTCCAAGAACGGCTGTATCATGTGCAACACAAACCTCAGTATGTCTGTCACTCTACACATGTCATTGATACACACAGGAAACAGTCTGGGACCCAATACTGAACCTTGTGGGACACCACAACTAATGTTCAACCAGTTATGCAAACCTGCCTTTTCACAAAAGGCAGATCTTAATAAATAAATGATATAATACTCAGATTATTTGTCTAGTATTAAATTATTTGTTTGATAAATCAGGAAGGGGCAAATCATTTTTCACCGAGTGTGACTGAGCCCGGTGTCGTTAGGTTCAGGGTGACTGTGCTTCTTCTCCTCTGCACGAACAGAGCTGAGGGCTGATCAGAGGAGCTGTATGCACCCAAGTGTTCACTCGCATGCAAATCTGTAGCATCTGCACAGATCTTCCTGCTGTCGTCAGCACAAATAAAGGACGTCAGTGAGAGAAAAAAGGACTCGGTTCACAGAAAACCAGTTTGATTTTTAATAATTACACATATTTACAAAGATGCGATGAAGCTAAATGAAGCAGACCTGGCCAGGATTATGTAAAAGCAGAACTGTAGTTGAATAATCCTTCATGGGGTTTGAGCAGCCTTCATGTTCTGTAAGGTGGAGTCAAGAGCTTCCAGTTTATCCATTGGTCCCTTAAGGGGGAAAAAAGCATCACTAATGTATCACCTGTGTGCAGGTAATAAAATACAGTCTGTGAGATGGAGTGTCGGGGTTGGAGGAGGAGGATGCTTCTTTTGATTAGAGGTGTGTATTTTCATTGTGACTGGAACTTCATTACGCCGTCTCCCTGCCTGTACAGGGCCTGCAGCTAATTGAGGCCCTGTGACTGATCAGCTAATTAATCCTATTATGAGGTTATTAAATTAGCGTCGGTCAGGTTTCATCACAAACAGCCAATTGAGAGCTTCTCCCTCAGAAGAACATGTATGCAGATACACACAGCTTGCATCAGAAGCACCGGGTTGTGTTGGAGACATGAATGTGTGCTCACTGATGTCCCAGCATTAAAACATCAAAGCTTCAGTTAGGTACTGATATGTTGCTTGCTGTGTATAAAAGGAGGCAGTATACAGAGTTAAAGTGTCCTGAAAACTTCATTATATAGTAAAGACAAACTCATGGCTTCGTACTGGTTTTTATAGCTGTTGTGCACCAGCAGCTGCATGGTGGAGGGCATGAATTATAATAGTGACCTAATCCTCCAACCCCTGACTAACACTCATCCAGAACATTCCAGCTGAGACTGGGAATGACCCACTTTTCTTTCTTTAGCGCCCCAGCAGTTGTCTCAGGGCACTTTTTTTACAGTATCTCTAGTACTGTAGGCATAGTCCTCAACAATCAGATGATCCTCTATAAACAGAGCTTGGCAACAGTAGGGAGGAAGAACGCCCATTTAATGGGAACAGACCTCTGCCAGAACCAGGCTCAGGGAGGGCGGCCTTTGCTGAGACTGATTGGGCGTCGAGACAAACTCCAAAGTAACACACCTGGAATTTAACCCAAAAAAGCTTTGTTCCCCCACACAGGGAAGACCCACTAATGTCTGTGAACACCACGGAAAAGCTCTCATGGCTTTTCTGCTGTTCTCCCATTTCATTTAGACTTGCAAACAGATTTCCAGCTGTCGTTGCAGCAGGTCACTGTAGACATGGAACCACACAGTAAGCCCATAAAGGAAACGGTGACAAGTTTCCCCCAGCAGGTCACACAGATGGTCACGCAGCAGCACCTGGTGAGGAGGAACCCAAAGCTGCATTTACTGTGGAAGCTGAAGCCAACGTCTGACAGCAGGCATGGGCCAAGTCTGTCTGCTGCTCCTCACCTATGTGACGATAACGCGGACCTTCACTGGGAAATATTACAATTACACATGTGTAAGGAAAGAGGTCAGGTCTCCTCCCAGCTGCTCGTGTCAATTACACATTCACAGGAAATGTTGATTATTTGAACGATTGGTTAAAAGTAAGAAGGTTTGTTTGTGTGTGGGGACTGAGGCAGCTTAGCGAGCTCCACACGCTGGACGAGAGTTCGGACATACCCTGGCAGAGTTTCAGCTGCGTTACCTGCTGCAGCCGTAACAGGTGAACAGAGAGGTGCAATCAGAGACACGGGAAATCATTTGATCTTTGAGGCACTTCTTAAATAAAAAGTTGTCACCCCCTTGTTTGTGAAAACAACAGAACACAAAGAAAAGTTTGTGGTTATGGAGGAACATGTGCCGCTTGCATCAATAAAAGGCATCATCAATTTTGGATTCACTAGCTACATCATAATACACAATAACAACATTTTCTCCTTTGTCATTGTACATTCTTGTGTGTGTGAGGCGTGGCCCCCCTACCAAGATAGAAAAAAAAGAAGAATAAAAAATTGCACGTAAAATTATTTAAAGTTGTTCCGCAAAGCCGTCGTATTCATCCAGGGCGTGAGATGGGCTGAAACGTGTTGATGGTGGCAGGCACAGAATGAAACGCTCACACAGCCAGTCCTGCTCTGACACGAGGATGGACTGACAGGGACAACAGGACCGAACAAAGAAAAGGAGAAGACAGCATAAAGTCAGGGAATGTTCCTGTAGTCCGGCTCCCGGCTCCCCAGGGAAAAACTCTCCGTCCTCCCGTTTGCCTTGTGGACAGGTCCAGGGGGAACTTCCTCCTTGTTGTCGCCTTTCTGAGTTGAGTTGGCTTGCAAGTTTGTTTGTTTGTTTCTGTTTTTGAACAGCAGCTCAGAGGAGGACGCTGGTTTCTCCTTCATACAGACTCTTCTGTGGCTAGCAGCAGGGGGTTGATGTATTCAAATCCCTCAAACTCGGACTGGTCTATTCTCTTGATGACGTCCCTGAGGAGAGAAGGATGGAAAGAACAATTAGAGGACTTGTTTTACCACAGAGCTACTGAGAGTAAACCAGGTTTGCTCCTGGCGTCTCTCAGGTGAGCGTCACCACATCTTTTTCCAGGTTTGGAATCTGAAGGAAGTAAAATTATGTTTTTGGGAGGGGTGGGGGAATGTCCATGGTGATTTGCAGACCATTGTTTAGACCATTTTCGGGCTCTGTACCCACTGAGTTATGGTTCTGTTTTCATTTTCTTGGCAATCAGTACAGGTATCAGTAGAACGTACCTACTGATACAAATACCACTAAATTTGCTTTAAGAAAGATGATTGAAATGATAGAATGTAGCAAGGTGATTAACTCAGTAATTCAGAAAGTGTAGCTCTGCGGGGATTTTCCACACAATCATCTTTCTGGTTTTAGAGAATGGTTGAGGGGAAAAAGAAAATATGAGTGAGCGGCGGTTCTCTCGGCACAAATTGTTGATGCCAGAGGTCAGAGCAGAATGCACAGACCACAGTGTATGCTCCTCCTGTCAGCTATGAACAGGAAACTGAGGCTACAGTTCACATAAGCTCACCAACACTGGACAATAGAAGATTAGAAAAACACTGCCTAGTCTGCTGAGTCTCCATTTCTGCTACAATGGTCACAAACTGCTAATCAGCATAAAGCATGGATCCATTCTTCCTTGTAGCAGCACTTGGTGTAATGTGGTGTGGGAGACAGTTTTTTGGCATAGCTCAGATCAGCCTGAACTAGTTTTTAACTGGCTTGAACCTTTCAAATGGATTCCACAATGACCAAATTTGAAATGTGTACCATGACGACTCTGTAGTATCTGTGTGATACTATCATGTAAATATGGACCAACACGTCTGAGCAACGCACAAAGAATTAGCAGAGTTGTGAGGATGAAGCGAGGTCCAAGCTGTTAATATCAAGGTTTACCTAATGAAGTGGCCTGAGCCACTTGTTGACCTTGATGCCTAAAGTTTGGCATTTGTCCATGTGCCAGCCTGTCCTATAAGGTGAAGGCTGCAGCAGGGTGGGGAGTGTGTGGACAGAAGAGTGCCCACACCAGCGTAACAGAGATCTGAAACATGCCCTGCTGTTCTTACTCTGATTGGGATAAACGTCGTGCTGCTGAAAATGATTTTAACCCTGGAGAACCCATGGGGTCAAATTTGACCCCATGGGTTCTCCAGGGTTAAAGGAAAATGCTGACGTATGACATCAGGTTTGTTTTTGGAGGATTCATTAGAAAGACTGTAGGTCTGTGGAGACACAGCAGGTTTTTAAGCTTGTTTTACTCTGAAACTTTTGCACGTTTATTAGCTTCAACTGCAAACACTGTGGATCAGTGTGTGGATCACACCATGGATCGCTCTGTGGATCACACCGCGGATCGCTCTGTGGATCAGTGTGTCCACGGCTCTTTCTGCACTCTCTCTTCTTCGTCTCCATCTGGTAACGCTTTCACGTTTTCCAAGTCAGCAAAAAGAACCATTTACATTGGTTGAACACACTGTTTGTTTTGGTTGTCTCCCAAACCTTCTCCACTCTCCTTTGTGTTTCCCCCTCTGTGGTCTTTCACTCTGCCTCCTTGTTCTCCCTGAAACTTGAAAACAAAAAAGCCCACTTTCTAAATCTAATGGCATTATTGTTGCTTGACCTACTCCCACAGTGCGAGTCCTTCACATGAGATCAGATGGAGAGAAAATATTTGCTTCATCAATATTCCAGTCTGCACACTCAAAGACACTATAGCGTTTCATTCACTTGTCCCGGTGCTCTCTGTGGGTGGGATCTGCAAGCTATCTGACAAAGCGGTGGCCCTTAAAGTGAGACTCCCACCCACCTGGTGGAGCAGGGAGAGGACCAGTGAACGTACCTATTGTTTTAACTTCAAAGCCCTCTGCTCCGTGTCTGCAGTGAGAAAACATCTTGGCCTTTCCCAGCAAGAGGCCTCCCTTCGGCAAGTGCTTAACCATGCCCCGCTCCCTTCCATTGGCCAACACAACCACACACGTACACACACACACACACACACACACACACACAGATGCACGAGTAAACAGCCTGTTGCTGCAGTAGGGAGAAGGCGGTAGTGTTGCTAAGGGACTGCATTTTTTTACCCAGCTGCTCCTAATCCACAGTTTATAAAGTTCCACCTGAGATTATTCCTTCGTTAGTGGAAGAAACAAACACATAAAGTATTCAGCCAGTTCCTGATTCATCTGCACAGTGGTTTTTGTTTTTCCTGACATCATGTCAGGGTCTTACAAGGATGGAAGGATCAAACGAACCAGCAGTGTGGAGGCTAACACAGCTCAAAAACACATCCTCTGTGGGAACGTGCAGCTGAGCCATCAGCTGATGTGGGCTGAGATCAGTGGACCAGTCTGAGCTAACGCTAACTGATGGCAATGTTTCAGCTGGGCTGGACGAGCACAAGGGTGATTAATAAAACGTTACACATTAGGTTATTCTTCAACATTACTAACCTCAGCTGTGCTATGCATTTTTGGAGACTGTGTGTGTTTCATTGCAGAACTGATCCAAAAGTTCATATGAATGAATCGAGGCAGATTTACCATCATCACAGCACACAGGCAGGTTTCACAGGAACTGAGGAGCCTCTGGGGTTCAGTTTGGCCAAAACTTGAACTCAAAGGTTTGATTAGTGCAGTGGTTCCCAAACTTTTTTTGCTAGGCCCCCCTTTGTTTTACAAGAAAAATGTCCCCCCCCCGCACAAACACATCCGCCAACCACACACACCCATATTTTGCTCCATTGCGGTTTATTTCACACCTCAAACATTTAGTAAACAATTAAGCAAATACAAGTAATCTGCAATAAATTAAGGTAGTAATAAAATAAACTACTAACTCTTATACGCTACGTCCACGCCTACACGGGTATTTTTGAAAATGCAGCTGTTTCGTCCACACGTAAACGGCGTTTCGAATCACCGAAAACTGAGATTTTTTAAAACTCCTTTTTTGCATTTACATGTGGACGAGGAATACAGAGTTCGTCACACAACATCAAAGGTATGTGCCTTTGTTCGCGTCATGCTGTGCGCCACGTTATTGTTTACATGAGATAAATTGCAGAATGACAGATAGTAAGATTAACAGTATTTTGTCTCTATCTTCAAGTTTTACACGCTTACATATAAACACGCAGTTACTGTCCCTCCATTTAGAAAGGCAGAGGCGTCACGGTGTAATTATTTTACGTGTAGTTGTTTTTTTCCTGTGTAGTAATGTTCAACATTGCTATCAATACATTTTTCAAAAAAATGTCTCTCTGTGCAAAAATGGGTTCAAAAACATAAACAGCTGTAGGATACTGTTAGTCCGTGATTTAGACAGGGGGAACAAAGTGTGGCAGGATCAGACTGATTTTATTTGTATCTCACTGTAACTTTACTGTATAAAGAGCTAACATCTCCAAAATGTCAGGAGTAGTTAGTCATTACAACAAGTGTTTGTGAACTAAAAATCAAGAATGTGGGATACTGTTTGTCTGTGATTTGAACAACCCAGCGCTGCTCCCCACGAAGGGAAAACCAATTCTGCAGGGGAGACCTACCTCGGCACTTGTGCAGGTGAAACCAAAGGGCAGATATGCTTCACCATATTTTCTCGTCTTTGGCTTAGAATGAAGTTGGTTTGGAAACATATTCAGCGATGCTTCATCTCCTGCTTTGCGTTTGTGTGGGCGCCCCGTGCTAGCAGTGTCCAAGAGTTTTTTGGATTTTTTTCCCCTTTCCATACCGCGCCTCCCCTGCAATGGCTCTGCGCCCCCTGTAGGGGGCGGGCCCCACACTCTGGGAAGCTCTGGATTAGTGGGAGCTAATCCATCTAATCTTTTCACACCAAAAAACAACAGGCTAGGTTTGTAAACTGGAAGCTCTCCTCTCTAAGCCCACGCTGAAGACGTTAGCGCTGACACGTCCGTGTTAAAGTGGACAAAGAGAGAAAAATACAAACGTGTTGCTCAAGTTTGTCTGCATCATTTCCTCAAATTTGTCTCATGTCCATCTCAGTCACAGTTGTAGCTGAACACTAAGCTGATGCACATACTTACAGGTGTACACTACCAGCTGTAATTCACACAGCTGTCTCCATTAGGTAAATGAAAGCTAAGGTGTGGCCTGGACATGTTTCCCCAACTATAAATGGAGCAGTTGAGCCATCGGTGATGGGTGATGTGGGCTGGCATTCAGATCAGTGGACCGCTCTGTAGTGCAGCTCTGTAAGTGCAGCTCTGTAGTGCAGCTCTGTAAGTGCAGCTCTGTAAGTGCTTTTAGCTGAGTAAGAATGTGTCGTGTTGACAGTGGTGACTTAGATAGCCACACTTCATTTTAGAAACAGCCAAAGCAAATATCCTAGTAAATGTCCCAGTAAAAGAGTTTCGTTTTCTCAGATCTAAAGGTATATTACACTACGTGCGACTTCATTATCATCATCCATACTATTATTGAGTTGAATCTCCTCCCACCCTCAGAACCATTTTAATTCTTAATGACAGATTAACAGTGAACACAGTGGTACATATTAGAGATGGACCAATCCGATATTACGTATCGGTATCGGTCTGATACTGACCCAAATTACTGGATCGGATATCAGCGAGAAATAAAAAATGTAATCCGATCCATTAAATATCAAAAAAGCACCTCACAAAAGTTGCTACACGGCGTAACTCGGCTCATAACCTAGCACGTTGCAGCAGTGTGTGTCACGTGATAGAGCGGCTGTGTGTATTTGTAGCGTCCTACCAAACCAGCATTTCATCTCCGAGGAAGTTTTCCCAGAGAGAAGTAAAGCAAGTGTGTAAGTTCATCTCTGAATATTTGTAAAGCATTCCCACGTTAAGCGTAACAACCGATATTAGGAGCGACTGCCTCTCTCCCTCTCTCCTGCTGCTACTTCAATCGTGAAACTGCTTAATGATCAGCTGATCGGCTTTTCGCGAGTCCGTCTCTCTTCTTTGTTTTTGGCCCACTTTGCACCAGAAAGAGGAGACCAGCGGCTGAACAACAGCAGCACGTTTAAGCTTGATAAGCTGTTGTTAGAATTTATTTAATATTACTTTGTACACCAGGATCTTTTTCTACGCAGCTGACGGCTGGTAACTGTGCAGGGGCGGATCGAGCAAAGTTTAGCCAGGGGGGCAGATAGGGCATGAACAGGGAAAAGGGGGCACAAAGACATACTTTTCTTTCTTATTCTCATTTAAAATGTGTAGCTTTTTAATAAATAATTATCTGACTCTTACACCCAAAGTTTTAATCTGATGTAAAATATATAGAAGTCCATTACTGTATATAGTAACTGTTAAGTCTAATATACCCTAGTAAACTATAGTACTTTTTCCTTTGGGAAGATACCATCTGTGCAGTCTGCAATTCTGTTGAAGAAAGATGTTGAATCTATTTAATTATTCTTGAAAAATAATTTATTTCTGTGCATTTTCCCCCTGCATCAAATTAAATTTGATTACATCGATTAAGCATCATGAGGTGGAGGGTGGTTTGTTTGTTTTTTGCTGGGAGTTTGCAACCCTATTAGTTAGGTTGTTTAATATTTCTGCTAAGTACTCTTTAAAATACCAGAATAGGGAGGATGGAGCAGGTTTAAGTTTATTAGATTGATTGTTATACCTGTATGTATTTTTTACATACAGGTATAACAGAATAGCTTTAGTGTTATTATTTATTTAAACTTGAGTATGAACTTATACAAAATGCAGCAAGATATTAAAAAAAACATTTTATTGATTAAAAAACACACTATATCGGATTCATATCGGTATCGGCAGCTATCCAAATTTATAATATCGGTATCGGACATAAAAAAGTGGTATCGTGCCATCTCTAGTACATATACACAGCTTTAATACTTTCTTACTACAAGCCTCATACACACACACAAACACACACACTCTTTCACCCTGACCCTTGCACTTGCCCTGGATGCATCTATCACACTGTGTGAGTGTGTAAACAGGTGCTACCCCTCAGCCTCCACGTAGCTGTGCGTACAGTTACATTTGAATGTCCTTGGTGACTTCCTGCTTCAGTTATCACAGTCACAAGAGTTTCAGAAAGCTTGACCTCTGACCTTGAGGCTGACCTCACTGAAATTCAAACTTTGAGTAGCGGCACCTTTGGTGTGAATTTCAAAACCCTGCATCATCTTCTCACACTCACAGTCGTGTCAGACACATTTTAATTAAATTCCATTTTGCTTCTATAGTGCCAATTCACAACAAGGCGCTTTATTGTAATAAGCTAACAGTCGGCAAAGGTAGGAGGGAAAAACAGCCTTTAAACAGGAAGTTGATCAGAACCAGGCTCAGGTGTGGCAGCCATCCAGTGCGACCTGCTGGTAGGTGAGAGCAGAGACAAGACAGAAAGTCTCACAGTTTGAAATATGACCAGTTTATCCTTATTAAAGGCTTTAAGGTGGTGGTAATGAAACAATTTCAGTCTTCCTTTTCATGGCAGATGGCTGCCCCTGAGCTGAGACAGACAAACCACTCACATTCACACCTGTATGCAATTACAATCACCAGTTAACCTCCAATAACTGCTCGTCTTGGACTGTGGGAGAAAGCCACATCAGTCGGAAAGAAGCGAGGAAAACATGCAAGCTCCACACAGATGGTGGATTCCAACCAGGACCTTCTTGCTGCGAGGCATCAGTGCTGAGCACCTGGTTATTTCTCTGTGTTAGCCCTGTGACAGACTGACAGCCTGTCCACAGTGTACATGGCTCTCCCCCTGTGGCCCTGAATTCAATGCATAGATAGGTGGTCTCACCAAGGGCTTGCTGATAGCAGGTTGTCTGGTTGTTGGGTTTTTTAGCTACGATGTGGTTGACTGTGAGCTGGCATTATGTAAGGGAAGATGAAGTGAATATATCAGAGATTTAGTCCATAATGACACAACAGCATCACACAGTTGGGGCTGGATGTACATGCATGATTCAAATTATTCGTGCAATCACTAAAACAATGCAACTAGCTGCAACACCTGCCGGTGAACATCACAGACAGACATGCAGCATCAGTGAATGCAAAGTAACGTAGGGAAGAGTATGACTGCACAAGTCTGGAAAGATCTGTTCATCCAAGAATGGGAAAAAAGGATTTAACAAAAAAAGTGAGCTGCTGCAAACACGTCATCGGCTCTGTGAGGACGTGCCACACTAAAGCAGTGCTATAGTCCTAGCTGCTATATATTCAGGCCCTTGAAATCCATCACTAAGGATCAAGGCTAGTGAAGACAAAGGCCTCGTTTCCTAAGCACAGGCAGAGCTTGGCCATTTTCTAAGATAGGGAGCTGGCACAGAAAGCCTCTCCTGCACTCCTCTCACATGCTGCCGAGGGCCCCCAGCCATCCTGGCTTTTAATGTCGCAATGTAAATCTCTAACATGGAGGGTTTACCCTTCTCTCTCCTTTCATGGCTTTCACTTCTCTTTCTTCTTGTGCCAAAGCCATCATGAGTGGGAGAGAGGGGAGACTGGAGAGCTTTTGCATCACCCCCTCCTAGCGAGAGTGGGCAACGTCAGCCCCTCTCCTTAGTAACAGGGAAGAGGAGGGGGTGGGGAGATAAAGTGCGAGACACAGGGAGGAGCCGTGCATCTTCTTTTGACGTGCTGCAGTTTTTGATGCCAACTTGCTATCTCTGCTGCTGAACTGGTCACGTACTCCCCACCCCGTTCTCCCACTCATCTCCCTCTTCTCACCACTGCACAATTTGGACTTCTTCTACGATCGTCTTCCTAAGAGTTAGTCGCAGACTCCCGTCATCAAAGTCTGACACAAACGAGCTGGGATGAACTTCAGAGACATCTCGCTGCAGCCCCTTAATGAGCTGCGAGACACAGCCACTCCGAGGCTGGTTTTGAACATCGATATCTGCTGAACAGCACAAACTTCAAACTGGATGCTTCCCAAAGACATCTGCCGTGGGTGCAGATCATGACGGGCATGTAATAAGGCCGCCAAGTGCAGCACAGTCAACAGCTCTGCAGTGATAATACCAATTACTGACAGCACGAAGGGCGTCATTTATTTTGGAGTGAATTCCAAGTCAAGACACTGCGGAGGTACAGATGATCACGAGCCATGACAAACAGGCCCCCGGCAGGCAGACAGCTCCAGGAGTTACACAATCTAGAGGTTTTTCAGCCATACTGTGTAAAATTCTGCTGAATTCCACATAAACTGTATATGAAATATGGAGGGACCATGAGCTATGTGGTGCTGCAGTGGGCACGCATTGTTCTTAAACACAGTTTAACGCATGTTACAACTTCACTCTGAAAGACCAAAAACAGCCCAAACAAGACCAGCTGTGTGTAGCACGCCACCAACACCCACATGTCCTTCAGTTTTCAGGCCCCTCTTCTGTGGAACCAGCTTCCAGTTTGGATTCAGGAGACAGACACTATCTCTACGTTTAAGATTAGGCTTCAAACTTTCCTTTTTGCTAAAGCATAAAGTTAGGGCTGGACCAGGTGACCCTGAATCCTCCCTTAGTTATGCTGCAATAGACGTAGGCTGCCGGGGATTCCCGTGATGCATTGGGTGTTTGTTCTTCACTCACTATGTGTTAATAGACCTCTCTGCATTGAATCATACTTGTTATTAATCTCTGTCTCTCTTCCACAGCATGTCTTTATCCTGTCTTCCTTCTCTCACCCCAACTGGTCGCAGCAGATGGCCCCGCCCCTCCCTGAGCCTGGTTCTGCCGGAGGTTTCTTCCTGTTTAAAGGGAGTTTTTCCTTCCCACTGTCGCCAAAGTGCTTGCTCATAGTGGGTCAAATGATTGTTGGGTTTTCTCTGTATGTAGTATTGTAGGGTCTACCTTACAATATAAAGCTCCTTGAATCGACTGTTGTGATTTGGTGCTGTGTAAATAAAATTGAATTGAAAATTGAACGTCCATGCAAACAAAAATTACACAGTCCAGCAGTGTGCCAGATCCAATTATTTTAGAAGGCTTCTTAGTCTGTCGTCATGCTAGCAGGGATCCCATTATTTAAAGGTGCCTAATGGATTTAATTATAGGTTCGGCTTCTGCTTCTGAGCAACAGTTGTGCTGATTAACAGCAGGCTTGGACCGGCCTTATAAAGCTCAGAAAGTGCAGATAGTCATTAAGTTATTCACATAAAACAAAGACAGATGCCAACAGGAAACAGGGAGGGAAACAGTAATGAAGAGCAGTGCTGTTAGCAGGGAAACAATGATACCAGTGCACATGCTCCAGGAAAACCGTTCACAGTGTACACCGACGCACGAAACAAGTCACCAAGGCCACTGAAGTGTGGCTCGATCACACGTGCTGACAGGGTTTCCTACTCTGCAGTGACATTTTGTTTAATACTGCACTGTCATATTTTGGTTTTGGTGACCTCAGCTTTTTGTTGCTGCACAAACATCTTACTCCATCCTGTAAGAGCCTTCAGTCAGAGCCCAGCAGTGTTTACCACACAGTAGCTCTCTAATGTCCACCATGTAACTGTCACAGCCAGACAGTAACACCTCTGTCTGTATTATCAACTCGGACTTATGTGAACCGTTCCATAAAGGCATTGTGTTCCTGCCATCATGATCACAAGCTCCATAAATCCTCAGAAGGAGAAATTCAAGTTTTGGAGCATCGAGAATCAAACCAACATGATGTTTTCTAACATTGGCTGGGATAGATCTGCTGCCAAAGCCTTATGGAATCTATTTAGTGACACAGAAAGGAAAACAGGATGATGTGTTCCTTTCTGTGTCCGTGGTTGTGTAATATCTTTAAGCCTTTTCTCTTCAAAGTTCAGCCTTAAACAAGGGCTCCACTCAGATCCTGGAGCTGCATGTTTGCATTAATCAAAACAAGCCCCCAACATTGGAAACTCACATGGGGGCATTCTTTATTGGATGCAGGAGTCTGCTGGGAAGATGGTCCACCCAGTGTTTGTGTGACGTTACAGAGTGAGCTCTGTTTTTAGGCTCTGTGTGACCAAGACAGGATGGACTGTTGTCTTCACTGAACACCTCTATAGTGGCTGCTGCACATCTGTATAAGAAACACAGAAGCAGCAGTCCTGGGACTTACATCTTTCCTCTTCCTTTCAGTTGACCTGATCTACTCATTTCTAATCCTGTCCATCCTGGTCATTCCCAGTGAATCTCTCCCACCTCCAGCTCATTACAATCTTCTGAATATTTGCTTTCACAAATCACCCATAACACACATCTGCACCTACTCCACTCTACCTGCACGCTCTTCTTCTGTCTGTTGTTGGATGGTTGACTACAGGCATTTAAACTCTTCTCTGCTCCTTGTAGCTGCCCGTGCCTCTGTCTCATTCACACTCATTATTCTGTCATATTCTGCTGATTTTCATTCCTCTCTCTCCAGATCTTGCCTCCACCTCTCAACGGTCTCATCCACCTGTATTAGAGCGATTAGAACATGCTGTAGGTATTACAGGTACTGCGCTGCAGTGGTTTGTATCATATCTATCTAATAGACTCCAATTTGTGCATGTAAATGGAGAGTCCTCTTCACACACTGAGGTTAATTATGGTGTTCCACAGGGTTCAGTGCTAGGACCAATTCTGTTTACATTATACATGCTTCCCTTAGGCAGCATCATTAGAAGACATAGCATAAATTTTCACTGCTATGCTGATGACACCCAGCTCTATCTATCCATGAAGCCAGATAACACACACCAATTAGTTAAACTGCAGGAATGTCTTAAAGACATAAAGACCTGCCTTCCCACTGTCACCAAAGTGTTTGCTTATATGACTGATGTATTATTGTAGGGTCTACTGTACAACATAAAGCACCTTGAGGCGACTGTTGTTGTGATTTGGCGCTGTATAAATAAAACTGAATTGAATCGGATTGATCCTGCTCCGGCAGATCCCACTGTCCTTTGGGAACATCAGTGTCTATGGATAGTTGTGACCTCACTAGCTGTCTATCACTGCTGCAAACTAGAGGAGCTCAGAGCCGACCCCGATGTAATCACACCCCCACCTTGAACCATATGTTACTCCCTCTATCATATGGTATGATCCACAAAGAGACAGGACAACCTGTGTTTAAGCTGTGATATTATTATGTTTTCACTGCTGCACACAGCGCTGAATGCTCCGTATAAGAAAAACAAAGACTTATTCTGAACTGGGAATCATGCAAAGCTACTCTAAGGGAGTCCAAAAACAAAAATATGGAGTTATCTGTGAGAACCCTCCATACAGTTCTTCTGAGTGCTTGATGATGGCAGTAACTGATCACAGTAAAGAGCTATCATGACAAAACAACAGTCATGCTTACGTTAAGACAGATGTGCAGTTCCACACATGAAACTTTATTCACATAAGCTTGACTTTAATGAAGGCTGTGTTTGAGCTGAAAAGCAGTACTTACTCATCGTCTGGTGTTAGCTGCACTGGTTCATTAGTAAACTGCGTGTCAAAGTTTTCTAGGCCGTACTCATCAGAGATTTGAGGTTTGAAGGGCGGCGTCACTTCTTTCTTCTCCAGCTGAGTGAAAACAAACAGAGTGTATTACATATAACAGTTGCTTTTACTCACTGAGAGTGGAGCCATGAAGTCAAATAAAAAAAGGCACATTTTCACAAGTGTAGACACCCCCACACCCACATTTCCACAGTGGAGGAGTTTATGTGTCCCCTCTGATCCTGGGAGCTGTGTTACCCAGGGAAACAGCCCCTGGTAGGGTCTGACATGTCCACTTGGTCCCGGGGAGGCAGGGAGGGAGGGGGCGAGGCAAAGAGCAAAACCCAGTGAGTGATTCTGTGTGAATCAAAATCACCAAAAAGACAAAGGACTTAATGGCACATATTTGACATCCATCATCAGTGTGTGATAGCCTGATGTCACTGAACAGGTAACGTGAAAGCACAAACATATTCTAACACATCTGCACCAACATTTGGCCAGATGTGAAACAGTGAAGCTTGGGCTCGTGTTGCTGTATTTCTGCGTGGCGATGAAGCCAAACAACAGAACGAAGAAGGTTGAGGCAGCAGAATAATTATGCCTGAGTGATTCAGCCAGAGTTTTTGTCTGATTTGTTTCCATGGTTTCACATTCGTCCCTCATCCTGTTCAAATGTGTGCTGAGGACATTTTCTAAGAACACAATGAAGTCAGACGGGCACAGAAAGACCACAGGTACCCAGCTTCGCTCGTCATGCTGCGTTTCACTGTTTTCTCTTTAGAAAGCTGGGTGAAAAGAAGCCCTAAAATAGATGTGACCATCTGGGATTTAGAGGCTGAGCCAGACCACGGGTACCATTTTCTTATAGTTGAACATTAAACAATGACCATATTACGTGATGTCATAGATCAAGGTGTGTGCCCAGCCTCATGCTTCACACAGTGAACATGGGCTTCAGCTATTCTGCCAAAAAGTTGTATTCTTATTTTAAAGTATTTTAATGTCTACACTGGATCAGTGGGGACGCACAACCCACAGCATCTGTGTTCTGAGACACTGCTGCTGGAGACATTTCCATTTTATCTACTGTGTGTCATCGGTGACACATACTGGTTCTTCTCCACTGAGTCATCTTTCAACTGGGATTTCATTTAAAACAGAGAATCACAGAAGCTAAATGTGGTGTGTAGGAAGGGTGATGAGCGTCAATTGTGTTGGTGTGGTTGAAAAACTCTGAGCAGGTGGAGTGTTCGAGGACGGCTGATTGAGCCTTACCACTGTTCAGATGGTTCGGGCTTAGTGTTGGTGGGTGGAGTCTAAAAGGATGATGATGCTCCTTGTAAAGGCTGAATCATCCAAGACTTTTACACAATGTGTCTGGTGTTGTGTACCTACAAGAGAATCTCGATGTTTAACATTTGACACCATGTGAAATCCAGACTTCCCAAAGCCTGCAGGAAACTGCAGCTCCTCTCCAAGAATGAGTCTATTATCACCTCTACTGCATTAAAAACCATCTTTATGACCTGATCCAGGAGCCAAACAAACAGTTTCCCATCATAGAAACTTTGTGGAGGGCATGTTCTCCACACCAGGTGGTGTGAAAAACATTACAGATGAAGAACATTACAGATGAAGAACATTACAGACATTACAGATGTGATAGGCAGCTGTCTGTAGGCCTTACTTTCAGGACCTGGACTCACAAAAACCTGGCCCTGATCACAGGGTGGGTCAATCCTAGCACCACAGCTGGGAACCAGCCAGCTGTGGTGCTTAGCTGTGATTACTGTGTGTGTGTGTGTGTGGTTTAGTAGTTGATGCACTTTCTAATGTTATTGGTTCAAAGTGTTTTCAGCTTCAAACAGATAAACACCAAATAACTCACTTTGTATGTTTTTCTATCCATCAAATTTGCCCACATTCTCCCAAACACACACACACACACACACACTCTATTTGTTCATTTCTTTTTCAGGTTTTCGGCGCCTACCTACACACTCTGTCAGTTTCACCCCCTCACATCCTGTCTCCATCTTTCTCCTCTCGCCTCTATCTTTCTTACTCATTCTCCATTCTTTTATCTTGTTACACTGCTCTCCTCTCTCCTCCTACTTTCCCCACTCTTTCTGATGTGTTGCTGGGCAGGCTTAATCACTGTGTGTTGGTAATGAAGTGAAAGCCTGGAGTGAGCCCACACACACACACACACACACACACACACACACACACACACACACACACAGGCAGGATCTGAAACATTAGTACTACACACATGTTGAAGTGTGGGGAAAGTGTCCCTGAGACCACATTGGGAGATGCAAGAGGTCAGTGAACGTCAGGGCTGTGCAGGTGCCTGAGATCACAACACTGACCGTGTGTGTGTGTGTGTGTGTGTGTGTGTGCGCAGGCGTTAGTGTCAGTGACGAGCTGTCATACATGTCTCTCTCACACATGTAAAATGACGGTGTGCCACGCTCGCTGTCTGAGTGCTGCTCTCAGCCTCTCCATCATTCTCCAAAACAAGGACAACATCAGGGAGGCCAGTCACCATTCATTTACTGTTGGTTTGTTTTTTATCAGTGAACGTCCCACAAAGAAACGTCCTGCATTGTTGGTCCACAGCTGGAGACAAAGGGACCCCACGGCTGTGAGACCCTCTGTGTTTCATCGAACCTTTTAAATGTGGGAGGAGCTGTGACAGCAGTAGCTGGGCACCTACCTGGTCTTGTGTCAGCCTTTGCTGCTCACTACTTTTAACTTCACACTTGGCCTTGGACTAAAATAAAAGAACTGTGGAGAACGGATTTTTTTTGTTATTACAGAGAGAAAACTTCCCTCAGGAAACATGTGATGAATATTAATATGTGGTAACACAGTGGTGGTACACCACGCCTGTCAGGTCCTGAGACAGGTCTGAGGGCAGAGAGCGTTACCTCTCCAGCTCGCTCAGCTCGCTGTCCCTCTGCTCTGTGTGGACTCTGCTCAGGAGCTCTGCTTCCACATATCACCCACTGTGTCCTTGGTGTGCACACAGACACACTAAGACTTAGATAAGTTTAAAACATATCCTGATACATAGTTTTTTTTAATGTGATACTTAGAGATCAACATTTCCCTATGCACCATCGTGAAACTGACAACACAGCTGTGTTTTCTGTTTGGAGACTATCCTCAGCATCCACGTGTATCATGTATCATCCAATGAAACAGCTGAAAACCGTCAGCCTCCAGTCTGCATGGTAAGGGCCTCCGACTTCGGGCCTCCGACTTTGGGCCTCCGACTTCGGGCCTCCGACTTCAGGCCTCCGACTTCGGGCCTCCGACTTCGGGCCTCCGACTTCGGGCCTCCGGGGTAGTTCACGTCTCACTACTCCAGGTATCATGTCTTCTAATAGTATGTTCAAAGTGCACACATGTAATTTTCATCAGAGTTATGAGAGCAGCCACAAACAGAATGCTTCAATTTGAATCCCAGTTATTGTGCACCACCATTCCTATCTCAAGTCCCGCGTGGACACTCCCTGAAATCACCATTTTCATAGTAGATGTTTGTTAAACCTCAAATTAAGACAGCAGAAAAGTGTAATTACCCTCCTAAGAACAGTGGAGAAGAGGAAGCGTGGGTCTGAGACGGAGGTGGGGGGACGGGGAAACATAGCTGTGAAGAAATCTGCAGACATTACATGTGTAGTTCTGTTTGTCAGCACACAGCCATCACCTCTCTTCCTAAGCTCGCTGAAACAGCTCTTTCCCCACACCTTCATGGTATGACTCTGCACATCATCTTTGTTGATCAGAACCACCACTCGCTCCTCGACTGCTCGGGCCTCCTCTGACTGCAGGCTTATGTTAAACAATCCTGTCAAAGGAGCTGCTCTTTCTCCACAGGTGCTTCACCTGGACCAACCACCTGTCTCCATTCATTGGCTTTGTTTTTATAAGTGCTGGATAAAGTGCTGTGGTATGGTACTGTCCACTGTGTCCTGTCTGTAAGTCTTTTTCCTTTTGCCAGCTGTTTGCTGTTCGCCTGGTCTCTTGTTTATTTTGATCTTCCTGACTTTTCCACTTTTCCTTTGCTAACCTCGTCCTTTGAATACTTATACTTCCTCAAGTCTGCTTGTCCTCTTTCCTCCACACACACCAAACACCTTCTTAGCAGTTTTCCTAACCATTTCAAATATACTTTCCCAGTCATCAGGCAATATTTTCTTACCACTCTGAGCCTGTCTCCAGTTTTCCTTCCTCAGCTTCCATCATTTAATCATTGGCTTTATCTTCACTTCCTCTTCTTGGTTTCATCCTACAGACTGTTCACTGCTGCCTAAGAAGATTTGCTCCTTGCAGTCTCACATCTCTTTCTTAATGCACTTTCAACATAAGATACAGTCTACCTGTGTGCACCTTCCTCCACCCTTATAAGTCATTTATTGTTCCCCCTCTTCTTCAAATGTGTGTTTACTGCAGCTGTTTCTGTCCTTTTTGTCTACTATCATCTGTATGTCTCCATTTCTCTCCACAAGCAGAAACCTCCTCATCACCTCTGTTTCCTTCACATACATGTAATTCTATTCTATTTTATTTACACAGCGCCAAATCACAACAACAGTCGCCTTGAGGCGCTTTATATTGCACAGTAGATTGTACAATAACACATACAGAGAAAAACCCAACAATCATATGACCCCCTATGAGCAAGCACTTTGGTGACAGTGGGAAGGAAAAACTCCCTTTTAACAGGAAGAAACCTCAGGCTCAGGGAGGGGCGGGGCCATCTGCTGTGATTGGTTGGGGGTGTCCACTGAAGTCTGCTCCAATCAATTCCAGTCAGTTTTATATAGTGCTTATAGTTAGTTGCTTAAATCACCTCTCTCCACCATTTCATCCACCCCAGTATTCCTCTTTCTCTTCTGACGCCGAGCTTGTGGGGCACACACACTAACAACACTCAACAAGTCATGGTCCTGTCTGTGTGACACAGTCCCTATCCTCACGTCCATGCTTCTCCCAGCACCACACACAGTTGTTGTTAACTTGGATCCCAAATGATCTGGTACAGGAATCTCATTCTTCACGGTCCCATATCATCAGACCTTGGCACTCGGAGTACACTGGCTTGTCACCTCCATGTGGCTGGGTGACTGTAGTACTTTTATATAACATTTCACATTACAGCTCTGAGATGGAAGAACAGTATTGATTATATTGATCTTGAGAAAACTGTTTTCTTAACCATCTCAGGAACTGATCTGAAACCAAAGGCAGAGAGTGAGACAAGCTGCAAACCAGTAAAAACATCTTTACCAGCACGCTGTCATCAGCAGTTGTCCAAGAGCTCCATACAATGACTTTATGTAAAATCAGTTAAAAATGCTGATGATAGCCGTAGCAGGTGATTTAATAGAAGACTGCAGTAACCGAGTAGATTTGTTCCCTGCTCCTTTCCAAGCCCATGCATTTGGAAATCATTGTGAGACTGCAGTGTGTATGTTGTGTTTAAGATGAAATAACTTTAATACACAACGATGCGTTTTCACTCAGACTTTAGTTCTTACCTGTTCCCAGTCTATACTGCGGAAAAACGTGTGGGACTTGATGTCTGTGAAGCCTGTCTGGACCTGACAACCCAGCCGCTCCTTGGGATCCTGTTGGAGCCAAAACAGCTGGTCAGGAACATCAACAGAAGCTGCTGTAGTACACATACTGTAAGAACTGCCAGGAGTGTGATGAAAAAGACCAATTATTATATTTTATTATCATTCAAATGTTGAACTATACATGAAATGACTGTCTTGAGGACAACAACAAGAATTTCATTAAGTACTACAAAGGTATGTGTACATGTGGCACAGCCTCCCTGTGCACTGCTCATCACAACAATCATGCAGGTGACATACAGAGGTTTAAACAGGACATGGAAAAATGAAACCACAGGCTCAAATGCAGTAACGGTCGTTGTTCTGTAACCTGGTCTTTAACCAAAGACACCTTTGCCTTTGTCTCCTGTGCACGTGGTTTTTCTCGTTGTCTAAATATCCCACAGTAAAGTGATGCATCCATCACGGACACTTTTTATCCAGCTATCCAATCACAGCAGAGGGGAAAAACTACAGTCATCAACTCTTACTTGTAGTCCACAGGGCTGCTTGTACCAAATGAAAGTTTCATGTGCTTACAACACATTTATTTCTGCTATTCTGCATCACTGCAACCAAAGCATCTCAGGTTCAAACAATAAGTGCTGAGTAGGGATCTCATCTGGACGTTTGCAGTAGAGCACCTGGTTCTTCAGCTGATTGATATGTACACCCCTGACTCTGGTCACAAGAGAATTAGCTTTTATCAGAGATGGTCGAATATGTCAAAATAAACTGTGAGTAACAACATGGCTATCAGATGAGCTCTTATACAGAGTAGATGATGAATGGTCTGCATTTATAAAGCATGGTCATCCAGGGTTATGCTTGACCAGTTTACTGTGGACTTTCTGCTGAATCATGCTTGTTATTAATCTCTGTCTCTCTTCCAAAGCATGTCTTTATCCTGTCTTCCTTCTCTCACTCCAACCAATCGCAGCAGATGGCCCTGCCCCTCCCTGAGCCTGGTTCTGCCGGAGGTTTCTTCCTGTTTAAAGGGAGTTTTTCCTTCCCACTGTCGCCAAAGTGCCTGGAAAAACTCCCTTTAAAAACTCCTGAAACTATGTGTCAGCCTCAGGCCAGACTGCCACTGGGTCTGTGGTGTGCCTGCTTTCACTCCTGGCTTTAGCCTTGTACTTAGTGCACAGACATGATGCTGTTCTTAAAAAGCATGTGAAATTAAGTCACTACATTCAGTTTCACACATGGACTAAAGTTTTCTTGGCCTGACAGAGGTGCCTGCCTTTAAGCAGCAGCAGCTGCAGCAGCAGCAGCCTGGTCCAAAGACGTCGTGTGAATAGTTCAGCTTGTATTTTGGTGCTTTCACTGTTATCGTGTGTGCTGCTTCTGTGGAGCCAGCTTTCTAAATGAAATCATGCTGGAAGTTTCCCTCATCAGAGTGGGTCTGAGGTGGACTAGTTCCTGTCAGTGTTACATGTGAGAAAGTGCTGCTTATCCCAGCAGTAATCTAATTACTGTGTCACTTTCACCCTCTTTATCGTCCACTTTCAATGATAAGAAACAACCAGTCTGGCAGGAGTAGCAGTCTGTGTTGTTGTTCTTCCAAGTCGAGTGATCCAGCACGGTCCTGACCCCGGTGCCAAGAAACCCTCGAGTGGATTACCACATATCCTTTGTTGGGTAACTGAGTTGTACTGTGTAAATACTAAAATAACAGCGGCACAACCGTCCACTCAGAACTAAACACCGAGGCCTACATTGTAACATAGCCCATGCTCTGGGCCACAATCCCACACAGTGAGCAGCAGAGTGCACGCAGGAGGAGAGGGTGCTTATGGGAGGGACTGTCTCACCTTGTTTAGAAAGCCCTTGAGCACGCCGGCAGCTTTCACCGACAGAGACCTTGGGATCCGAATGGGCTTCTCGAGAATAACTGTTGGCAAAAAGAAGGACGGCAACAAAAGAGAGAGCGAGTGAATTAAAAGGACAATCGTGAGGAGGGAGGAGAATGATTCACAGTCCAACCTGCCTGTGGGTGACTGTGTCTGCTGCGTGGGAGGCAGAGAAAGGGCGGAGATGCAGAGGACACTGTTCTATTCTCTCTCTCACACTTTTTGTGGTCTACTAATAGCCTTGAGACTCCCACAGCTAACAAGAACAAAATGCAGTAAAAACAGTTTCTCCCTCAAAACCCAAATCCAGAGATGAAGAACTGCATCACAGCTCCTTTTAAACATGCTATTCACCCATTTTATTATTATTTTAAACCAGTGTGCGTGAACGCTCACCATCTGAGATCCAGTTTCTCTTAAACCCAAAAGACATCTGCACCCAGGACAAGGCAAACACAAAAAGAGGAGAGCTGTGTTTTGTGACTAGAAAGATGGGTATTTTACTAGCTCGATGTTCCACTTAACTCAAGTTTTATTTATGCAGCACAGAATCACAACAGCAGAGCCTTTAAGGAGCTTATCCTGTGTAGATATTACAGAACTGACAGTAAAGTTGACCTTGAGATGTGCTGATGCTCTGAACTGCAGATCTGATGTGAGAAATGAAAGTTGTCCTGTTGTGCATCTATAAAATAAAGTCTTATTTATCTGATACTGCTGTGTGGTGCTGTGCCTTTGACCAGGTGATTAAAGTTGATGGTCAGCTGTAGTAGAAACAATCAGACAGGTAGTTTCAGGTGAGTCATGACACTTAGAGAGAGGAGAACTCCCAGTTGCT